>NC_135539.1:39006792-39746835 GCF_045843805.1 Urocitellus parryii
GTTTCCACAAGAAAAAATTAGAAAAAGGAAACTTCAAAGAGATGAGGAATTTTCTGGAATAAATCCAAGAATATTTATAGAGACACAACACTGTCCAAAGTCTAACAAAGCAGAATTCACAATGCTTGGCATCCAGTTTAAGGTTAGCACTCATATAAAGCAGGAAAACATGATCCGGAGTGAAGAGAATGATCAGTCAATCAAAGCCGCCCAGAACTGGCATGGACATTAGGTTAGCAGAGACACGAAGCACTTACTATAGCTGTTTTGTGTGCTCATAGAAATTAAGTAGGCATAGGGAAGGTTTACAAAGGGCCTAAGTTAAATTTCTAGAGGTGAAAACGATCAGATCTGAGATGAGAAGGACAGGATTTGCAGGCAGATGAGGCTCTGCAGAAGACAGGTGGGTGAGCTCCAAGTCCAAACAGCAGAACTGCACCCAGTACAGCTAGAGAGCAAGCAATCAGCAAGTGGCTGCAGCATCCCCGAACCAGGGTTGACTTCTGGCACCTGATGTGCACACAACGGAGAACCCCAACTAGGCAGGTGGGCAGAGAAAGATTTTGAAGAAAGAACAGCTAAAAACATTCTGAATTTGATGTAGCGGTGACTACTGACTTCTGAAGAGGCCCAGTGAGCCCCAAGCTCAAGAAATGTGCAAAAAGCCACACACTAAGGCACATCATAATCAAAGCATTTAGAAAAAATGATAAAAGGAGGACCTTATATCTAGCCAGAACAAGAAGAAGATGCTTCGCATACAAGGGGAATAAGGACAAAGACGGCTGTAGGTTTGCCATCAAAGGGCAGAAGGGACTCCCTAAACCTGGCAAGGTATCCACCTGCTTTTAAAATCCAGCAACAGCTAACACACTTCACAATGAAACACCAAATGTTTCCCCTCCTGTGGCCAGGATGTCAGCTCTTGTGTTCAGTGCTGTCTGAGTCCTCACTAGTGACACAAGACAGGAGACAAGTAGATACCCCAGAATGAAAATGGAGATAAACACCGAAAGCCCATAAAAATGGCCAAAATGCTACTCCGCACTGACAGGGACATATGTGAGTGTGGACGAGCCTCAGAGCCCCAAGTTAGGAGCAGGAAGCCCTGCTCTGCAATGAAGTTCCAGAATGCAAAAACTGAAAGCTAGGACCCACAGGACCAGCCCCCACATGGGGGCCAGGCCCCCTGAGGGGCTCCAGGCAGCTTTTTGAGTTATGGAAATGTTCCACGTCTTTCTTCAGTTCTGGGTCATGGAGGGTATGCATTTTTCCAAACTCATAATAGTATACTTAAAAATTGTGTTTGTGCATTTCACTGTAGCATATTTCCCCCAAAAAAACAAAACAAAACAAAACAAAACAAAAAAACCAAAACCTTGTATGTAAACAGCAAGCTCCTGCTGATGGCATACCTGCTGAATTGTGTAGGGTGAAATGTACAAATTATGCAACACACTTGGAAATTCATGAAGAATTAGGTGGATTCCTGGGTAGCTGGAGGGACAGAACTGACACAGTCAACATGGCATGATGTAGCAAGTGGCCCTGAATGGAGGGTCTGTTGGCATGCACTGCAAAATTCTTCTAACTTCCCCGCATGCTTGAAGTTTTCTAAATAACATCAGAGGGGAATACCAGGGATGGCAAAGGTCAGGACTGACCAGCAGGTTCAAGCACGGCCATTCCTTGCTTTTGAATCAGAACAGGGAGAGGGAGAGTAGGATATGCCTTTGGCTAGGGCTGAGCAAGCAAATCACCCCTGGCAGAAAGAATTGGTCCCAGCAAATGCAGGAAGATGCAAAGGGATTCCAGGAGGACCACGTGAGACACAGGAACCAGTGGTGAGTGAAGAATGGCCAACATCTGGGAACATCTGTTTGGGTTCTCTCACATAAAAGAACAAAAACAACAATGAGCAGGCGGGGAGGCTGGGCTGGAGTCTGCATCAGGCATGACCCTGGGTTGCCAACAGCACATCTCTGGCTAAGTTTAAATAGAATCTAGAAGTGGCAAAGCTTGGCCACATGTGGGCATCCCACGAGGCTCCCGCCTGGCTCCTGTATGTGGCAGTCTCTCAGGAGGGCGCACTGGCACTTTGAGACAGTACTTTTGGGATCTGGTTTGCTGTTGATTGTTTGACATCCCAGGTCCACACCTGGCACTGGTCAATCCACTGCCAAGAACCGGTGACGACAATTGAAACTGTAAACCTCACACATTCCCAAGGCCTCCCGGGGAGTGAGATGCCACAGATTCTGTTACATTGTCCTTGAAGAACTAGATACCTTTAACTTGGAACCCAGGTCCCTCTGCATGGGTGACTGCTCCATCCTTTGCTACCCAGTCACTGACAGGAGCACCATTCTGGGAAGCTGGGGTCAGGCCCGTGCCTGGCAGGTGGCTGGAGATGCTTCTTGGGTTTGCTCAGGTTTGCTCTTACCAAGTCCAAACCCAAACAGGGAGCTCCAGCAAGTGCCAGGGGATTTTCAAACACATTGTGCCTGCACAGGTCACTGAGATTGTCCTTTCAGCCTCTCTCCTGTGAAGGCTATACATGTCCTTCCAAGCTCTGCTTTGCTTCGCCCTGTAGGGTCTACTGGGCTGCCCTGTGGAAGCTTTCTGTGGTCCTTGGAGAAACACTCCATGTGGCCACCAAGAGAGCTGCTCTGTGTTCTGGGGTCTGGGCTAGAATCTCAGCCCATCGGGTGTCCCCTGTCCTCAGTTCCTTGTCTGCCCTGGTCAGCCCCAGTCACTGTGGGGTTATTTCAAAGCTTTGTAAGAGTTAGGGTTTATCATGGGGAAGTGTCTCTCTATCTCCAGAAAAAGAGATGAAGATTTGCTTTGATGTCTGAGTTGACACAAAACAGCTGCACCAACTTTTCATATGTCAGTGTTCGTGATATATATATTTTGTTTGCTTTTAACTTTTTGCGTTCCTATGGTTATAGTGTGTTTCTCCTCCTCCTCCTCCTCCTCCTCCTTCTTCTTTTTTCTTTTTCCTTTTTTTTTTTTTTTTTTTGACACTTGGGATTAAACCCAGGGGCACTTAACCACTGAGCCACATCCCCAGCCCTATTTTTTTATATTTTATTTAGAGACAGGTTCTCACTGAATTGCTTAGCTCCTCGCCTTTGCTGAGACTGGATTTGAACTCTCGATCCTCCTGTTTTAAACCTCTTGAGTTGCTGGGATTACTGGGGTGTGCCACTGCACCCCACTAAAGTGTATTTTATGTAAGCAAGTTTTTTTTTTTTTCATTTTAAAGTCAGATTGGATGGTAATTTTCTTGGCTTTTCTCAGATTAAAGGTTGAATGAGTGACAAATGTGTGTCCCCACAGTGAGGTGAGGTGAGGTGGGGACAGAGCAGGCCACTCCAGTGCCCCAGGGCTGGTTCCATGGGAGGGAAGGGGCTGCTGGCAGCCCTTGTGGTGAGTGTCAGGGGTCCCGTGGGTGCTTGAAGTCAGAGATTCCAACCCGGCCTAGACAGGAGCACAGTCCACTCGGGCTTCCTGCAGGAGGCGGCCTTCCAGCTGAGCCTCAGAGCACAGGGGGCGCTGGCTGAGCTCCAGGAGAGAAGCACCTGGGAGCAGAGGGGCTCACAGCCTTCTCTGGCAGAAGAAACGCGGGAGGCTGACAAAGGCCCAGGAGGACGGGCTGGCCTAGGGCAGCCCGAGAACGTACAGTTCTAGGCATGTTCAGGGCTGGTGAGGCGGAGAGAGGACTGGGCCACTTTTATTTATTGAAGTCACAGAAATATTTTTTTAAAAATGAACAATTGTTTCAAAAATTCAAAGATGGGCCAAGGAGGGCTACAATGTTTTAAAATTTTATTTCAAAGCATCTTGATTGTCAACCAAAGGTTGAATAGGCTCAAGGTGTGCCAGGTGGTGACTGGTATGTGGGTCACCATGCAGTGATCACCACTGTTGTGCTGATCCCCACTTGGCAGCCTGAGATGCAGAACACACACATGGCTGCACTCCCGTTGTCATGGGGTCCGTGTAGTAGAGGTGAGGTCTGGAGACCCAAGTCCAGATGCTGGAGACCCACCTGGATTCTTGAAGCAGGAAGCACCTTGGGCTGCCCTGGGGAGATCAAAGCCTGTTCTGAGCAGCCGCAGGGGAGAGCTGGTGGCCAAAGGAGGTGCAGGGGGCCTGGGCCAGGGACATAGGACATATATGCTCTATGGGAGGTTTAGGCCTAATGAGGTTTGGGTCTGGCCTCGGTGTGCACTGTGGGCCTGAACCTTCTGTCTAGGGACTCAGCCCTCAGGGCTGACTCAGTACGAGATTTTCTCCAGTGCATCTGGAAAGTTCTCTCAGGCCCAGAGATCATGTGTATGGCACATCCTCAGTGTGTATCAGTATTAGCAGACACAGGACCAGTGCGCCCAGCCATAAATATTCCTCAGAATGCAGAAGAGGTGTCTGTATCCGCCTGAATGGAGGGACGATCAATCTTGATGTGATTATGGATGTATAAACAAACAAATGACATGATTTCTTCTGTGGTGTGCCACCATTGCATGAGCACAGTGGTTGCCCATAGCCCCTGCCCCAAATTACATCTCAATCAGTGTTAAAAGGCATCTGACATTTCCCTTTGATTTATGTACTAACCTTTACATTCAGCACAACCCGCGCTGATTGCTTCCAGGGCTGTGGTGGCAGCTCCCAGCGGCCTTCCCCCAGCTCTTCCCACCGGATCCACACTGAGTGGGGTCCTGGAGGACAGGAACTCACACATGGAGACCCCAGGCCATGAGCAAAGCCCCGGCACATCCCCTGGCAGGAACTCTCCTGGGGAGCTCTGGGAGCCCAGATTCTGTTGTTTTGGAAACTCATGTCTCAAGACAAATCAGATTGAAAAGGCACTGTGAGCAGCTGTGTGCAGCCACAGGCAGGGGGCCAGTTCCCAGAGACCCCTGTTTGTGCAGCCTGTCCACAGCTACCCTGACACAGCCCCACACCAACACACTCATAGAAAGCTGGTCACTCCTGCACACCCACAGCACATATGCACAATCCCATGGGCACACCTGAACATACACATGCTGGGTGGAGGCTGGTTCTTTTGATCACCCCACTGACACATGGCAGGCAGTGGCACCCGGGCTTTGATCGCCTGCAGGTTACACCCTATCCCCAGTAGCAGAAAGGCCAGACCCTGGTTCCAGACACTGCTGAGTACCAGGGGCTGTCAAGGATGCATACTCCAGGCCTATTTCAGAACCAATGGAGGGTTTGTGTTTGTGCAGCTTATGGGGAATTCTCACCCTTGGCTTGTGAGCCACAATCCACCCTGGTGGGGATCGCTGTGCTTTGAGTACATATATGACTGTCTCATTGGTCAGACTTATCTTATCATGGATATGTTTCTTGGGCTAAAGCATTTATCTCATTATCAGGCCAAGTGTTGAAACATTGGTATAAATCAAGACTCCTTCAGTTGGAAGTATCAGACTCTCAAGTCAAACTGCCATAAGCCCAATAGAGTATGGTTGGCACAGGTAGCTGGAGAATAGACAGCTTTAGGCATGGCTGGATCTGGGTGCTTTTCTTAAACCATCAAGGATCTTGTTTGTCCTCACCATCAGACCATGTGAGTGCCCTGTGCCAATCTTGGCAGCATGGGGAAATCAGTGCTCTATGGGTGCAATCGTGTGCCCATTTCAGGACAAAGAACAGATATTGGCCTAACTGAGCCCTGTGGACACAGCAGGTGGGCTGACCTCAGAGGGCATCTAACTCTAGTCTCCTGGATACATAGAGCCTCCTAAAAGGGTAACTTAAGATGGTCAGTACAGGAGGGAAGAAGGAGGCTGTCCTGTGTGGCTCACACCCACCCTCCCAACTCTGTCTTCTGCTCTGAGGAAGAGCCCACTGACCCAGGCAGGAGAGGACCCTGATGAATTTTCCCTGGTCCTTAGGCAACCAGTGTGGACAGGCAGGTCAGCATCTAAGAGGAGAGCCAGGAAAAAGAGAAACAAATCTGAGCAAATGGACCTGAAGTACCTCCAGGCCCACAGTTTGGCCAGAGGCCGAGGGAGGAGCCCACACCTCCCCTGGGGGCAGGAGGATGGCTGCTGTTCTGCCCCCTCGGAGGCCTCAGTTTCCCTGAATAGGCTGGGGACCCAAATCCACCACCACCTTTTGCTGGTAAGAGGGTCAGAAATTCTTTCAATGTGCTTTAAGCGTTGAGGATGGGACCTGGAAGGTTGTTGCTTCCAGGGGGCTGAGGGGACCCCTGGTTCTGAACTGGTCCTGATGGGAGCTGTAGGCAGAGTGAGGATGCCCCTGGGTGCAGCTGGGGTGCGGGGGCCCGCACAGCATGAGTCTGGCTGCCCAAAGGCAAGACCAGCCCTGTAGAGAGGAGGCCCTGGGCCTTTCGTGTCCAGGGAGGCCTGTAGTTCCTATAGCTGATCCCTACTGACATAAGGAGTGTCCATACAGGACATCTGGGGTAGAAGGTTATCTGAAAGACCATCCACTCAGATGAGTTCATCAAAACAGAAAAGAGTGAGAAAAAATGTTCCCAGCTTTTCAGAAACTACAGACACACATCGCTCCCTTTATCCTGTGTCTGGGAAAGGCAACTCACATCTTTGACTTGAACAATGGCTTTCTGGGAGCAGTGAGTCCTGGAACATACCAGGTGCAGGGTGAGCTCCAGGTTGGGCTGGGAGGGTGAGCAGGAAGCACAGTCTGGGGCAGCATGTGCAGGGAGGGCCCCTGCTGGCCTTGGTCCTTCTGCCCCTGGGTAAGCATCTTCAGGAGATGAGGTATCTCCGAGTAAGGCTGTTGATGATGGTTTGTGCCCCTGACCACTCTCATCTTAACCCCAACCCTAACCCTTTTCCTAACCCTTAACCCTATTCCTAGCCTTAACTCTGAGGCTGAGAAGATGAGAAAGTTTTGTAGAGAAAGGGGCTACGTGGACAGGGGCATGATGTGTGACAGATCAGGCCACACTAGCAGCCTGTGCACACGTGCCTGTAGACAGGTGGGTGAACCTGCTCTCTGCACCAGTACACTGCATGCATCTCTTCGTGTGTGTGTGTGTGTGTGTGTGTGTGTGTGTGTGTGTGTGCGCGCGCGTGCTCTGCATATATGTGTACCTGGGGGCAGGCGGGGGGATCTAGGCATGTAGGACAACATGTATGTGTGCACATTCTGCCTTTAAGTCTCAAGCTGTAAATGCAGATCCCAGCCAGCCAGGCCCATGGCACTTAGGTGTAGAGGGGGCTCAGGGTCAGGGCCACCACCAGGTGGAAACAGCCTGTTTCTGCCTCCTCTGTCTGGAGGTAGCCTGGGTGAGTCTGGCTGTACCTGGGTTGGACCACAGTAAAGCCATGGTCTTTGTCAAGCCTGTTACCCCACTGCCAGAGGAGGGTGATCCCCTGGTGCTATGTACGGCTGCGCAAAGTCTATCCTGCAGAGTCCCGCAGGAGAAGTGGTGGTACTACCAATGCTCCCAGCTATGACACTTCCCAGGTAGATGCCCATACCAGAATCTTCCATTGACAGAACTTCCTGGGCCAGGCTGTCTAGCTTTTGCTGTCTTAATGCGTCTTCCTGGGAGGGGAAGGCAAATGAATCCTTTTGCAGGATATTTAAGGAAACTTTCTCCAAGTTCCCACTTAGCAGGAGCTTCGGCTTGACTCCCACCCCACTGTGCCAGCCACTCCTCTCGTTCTGCCTCCTCCAGAGTCCAGGTGGCTGCCCTGGTGCTTCCCTGCCTCGAGGTTCAGGGGTTAAACAGGTCCAGGAATGAACTGTCTTGCCTGTCTCTTGGCCAGGGAGCAAAGAGGGCCCCCTGCTCAGGACACGGCCGCTCATGTTCCTATTGAACCTCAAACCCCTGTGGTCTGTTGGAGGAAGCACACCAGGATCCCAGAGTAGGAGGTCACCTTGTTGGGGCCTGGCCTCTCTCACCAGCTCACTGACCATGTGTAGCACTGGACACGGGGGTGTGCACAGACGTGGCCTGCCACCATGAGGTTACATAGGAAGCAGTAGAGACAGAGGCTAATGAATGGCTTGATGGGTGAGATGTTCCTCACTACCTGGAACCAACCATCCTCATTCGTGTTTCAGGAGAGAGTTGGTCTGGTCCCTTTCTTCCTGCCCCCCAATGCAGAAACAAACAATGCAGCGGTCACTGACCTGTGTTGCAAGCTCACTTTACGGACTCTGAACTGAGTGGGGTTGGGGGTGAGCCCAGCAGTCCCGTGAACTCCAGGTTGGAAGGAGAAGGTGGAGGCCGGCGGTGGTCAGAGGGAGGTCAGTCGTGCGAAGGTGAGATGGAGTTGACATCACAGTGGCTGCTGTCAGGATGGTGGTGGTGTGCCCCAGGGTGCCAGAGGCTTGGGATATGACATGGCCACCCCTCCTAAGGGGAGGCTCCTGACCCTGGCTCCTGGATTTGACAGACTACAGGGCTGAGTTGAATGAAGTTCTAAGGTTCCCTCTCAATTTTCTTTTCTTTCAAAAATGGCAGAGCCGTGCGACCTCTCTCTGTTTATTATAAATCTAATACTGCAAGTTTCAGTTGAGTGAACTCGCATCTTATTTGGAATCTGGGTCTGCAGTCCCCTAAAGCTGGTGGGAATGGAATTGTGCAGACGCGTATCAGGCCTGTTAATTTGTGTCGACAAACGGACAGGCCTGACGATAGAGGTTGGTTCTGAGAACCGTCTCTCCAGAACAGCAGAGCGGGAGGATCAAGCACAAGACGAACTTGGTGTTTTTCTTGGGATGAAAACACGTAATTTTGTAAATGTTTATGGATTGCTAATTTGTCGGAATAGAAAATTGCATCGCAGGTCAAAGGCTGTGAGCAGTTTCTTTCCCAGGTTTTTCACAAATGGTGGCAAGGGCCACTCCCTGGGCCAGTACCAGAGGAGGGAGGGTGGGTGCTAGGGTTCCCTCCTCTACAAGGCTGCCCCCACGGTGACCGTACATGCAGTGGATATCCATCCCCGGATTCTGGGTCCCTGAAGTAGTGGTCACAGCTGGTGGATGGTACCTTTAGGTCAGGTCGGAGGTGCTGGCATCCTGAGCATCTAGAGTGGGGAAGACAGGCTAGGACCAGCCCTTCTGCTCCCACCAGCTTGGAGCCTCGCTTCTTTACTATGAAGGTCCACCTGGCTCTGCTCTCAGGTGGGGCTGCTGGGGCTGGAAGGGTGCCTAGGGTCTGGGCAGGGGTGATGAGGAGAGCGGGGAGAGAAGTAGGTCAAGGACCCCGTCCTTACGTGCTGGCTCAGGCCAAGGGTCGCTCTGGGCCTTCTCCATCCCAGACTCTCCAGAGGAGAACTACACCTTGGGCAGGGTGAAAGCTCTGAGCAGCCCACCAGCAGGTGCCCCTCAAGCTCTCTGGCCTCCTGCTCACAGTGGGCCCGTGTCTCCTCTTCTGTGAAGGATGCAGATGGGACCCTTCGAGGAGGAAGGAGATGCCAGGCCCATGGAGCCCCCCTGGGTTCTTGGACCAGCCCTATGCAGTCTCACAGAACCCCCCACTGGGTCACACAGCCTGCCAGTGACGAGTGGCCCCTGGTGGCAGTTTGCTGCAGGGTGGCTGTGCCCCAGATTTGCCTCTTGCTGCATATCCCCTGATGTGTGGCTTCTCAGTGCCCCATGTACATCCCAGGGTGTCACTGTCCTAGCTTTCTAGTGTCCTTGGAGATGAGCATTCTCCAAACAGGGCCAGGCACACTGTAGCCTCAGCAAATGCCTGCTGCTGCTGATGCAGCTGGGGTGACCTTGGGGCTACACCTGGCTTGGGTTTGCTGGTGATGTCCCCAAGTCACTTCCTCCTCTGACAGCTGGATGGACCCACGGTGTGGGTGAGCAGGGTAGGGCACCCAGCACAAGCAGAGGAGAAGCCAGCCCAGTGGGATTCCTGGCACCCCACCACCCACATTGGAGCAGCCTGTGGGACATCACTGTGTTCCCTCCACGGTGGGCCCTGGGAACAGTCTCTGTAGTTGGTTCACTGTGGAGCCTGATCAAAGAGTCCAACAAGCCTTCTTCCGGCTCCGTCACTGTCTCCAGCGGGTTGCCAAATGGGACCCCAAGTGGCCTGCAGTGCTCGGCCACTGGTAACGCTCATGGTTTGTCACCTTAATGAAAGCATGAATCGCACATGTGCAGAGGTTCTTCTCCCACCAGCGGCCCCCAGACTCATGGCTGGTGGGGTGGATGAGGCTCCCCTCCTTCCCTCTCCTTCACTGACAGGACTTGGTCTAGTCCTGGCCAGGTTGGGTGGCCTCCTCCTCAGTGCGGTCCTACCTGGCCTTGGTTCTTGGACAGCTCTATTCCTGAGGTTCCAGAGGTTCCTGGTCCCTCTGATCCCCAGGGCTCCTGAGCCACCTCTTCCTTCTACACACTAGGAGACATGGGTCAGCCCCCCAGGAACATACCCCAGAGTCTGCTGGACTGAGGCAGGAATTCCAATCTAGCCAGCTGGGATTTCTTAGGTCTGAGAGTGACCAGCGGCTACTGCATCTGCCTGAGGGGAAGAGAAGGGATTTCAATGGAGCCCAGAAGGGCAGCAGAGAGGCCACCCAGGCCTCGGTGAGCTAGGTAGGGGCCAGGCAGAGAGAAAGGAAGGATCAGCGTGGGTGGGAGGGCAGGAGCAGCCGCAGCCTTGGGAAGTTTGTTTTCTGTTTCTTACTTTTGGTGAGAAGCCTGTTTGGATTCCTCATTTAGAATGTTTATGTGGAGAGGTCCCCCCCCACCCCCACGCATCAAGATAAACTCCCTGGTTTGGACTCACACAGCCACGGGTCCTGCCTAGGGGCACTGGATGGAGAGTTTCAGAGGGATCCCAGTGTCTTTCAGACCTTGTAGCCTGGGAGGTGGGAACTGACCGTTCCACACAGAGGGCAGGGCTGTCCAACCCTGAGCAGGAAGCCAGCACAGATCCTTTGAAGAAGCCTAGAAGAGGGGAAACAAGCACAGATCTGGAGGAAGACTGCCTGGTTTTGAGTCCATCTTAGCTCAGGGTTACCCCTGGCCCCTGGCCTGCTTGTCAGGTGGGAGGTGGCTACAAGGACGGACAGAGCACAGGGTCCCAGGGAAAGAGGCATTGTTCTGCCAGGAGGGCAGCCGGGAGCCAGTTTCCACAGGCCTGATGTCTAGGGAACCAACCTGGCCCCACCTCCTTCTCTGGGTCCCAGGGCCAGGGTGGAGGACATGAGGCAGGAGCCAGATCTGGCCTAGTGCCCACTGGTTCATCATGGCGGCCCCTCAGCTGAACCCCTGCAGGGTGCTGGGGCAGCACGTGCTTCAGGGGAAGGGCCCCGGCCTCCCTCACCCCGTACTGGGTAGTGCGTGCTGTGGGTGAGGAGCTCCAGGACAGATGGGCCCTTGAGGACACAGCTGCGGGGCTCCTAGCCCAGTGTTCCCCCCTCTTTAGGGAGACCAGGGCCATCATACCTCCAAGGCCACCCTGGGGCAGCAGCTCTGGGTGGGTAAGGCGTGGGTTGGTGCTGAAGGGCACCCCAACAGTCATACCATCCTTTCCAGCACCTCACCCTGTCAGCAGGTGCATCTGGATCAGGGTGCCCTGCACCATTTCATGAGCACAGGACACAGAGGCTGGGAAGAAAGGCTTGGGGACAAGAGCAGCAGCATGATGGGTACATTGCCAGTGAATCAGCTGTGGCCAGCAGGGCAGGGGGGGTCATTGACCATTGCCAAGAGTCAGAAAAAAATGGGGTGTTTCAGGGCTGGGGCCTTCTGGGGAACAGAGGCGGTACAAAGGTCCCCCTTGAAACCTTTATTCTTGAAATCAAGTTGGAAAGATTTCAGTCATGTCACTCAGAGTAGCTGGCATGAGTTTATTAGATAGAGATAGGAAAAGGGAAAAGAGGGTCTCCAGAGAGAAAATGGGTCCTTTTAGAGAGGAGAGGGACAGCAGGCCTCTCCTGCCCTCCAGTTTTATTGGGGATCCCAGAGAAGTTTCTAGAGAGTCCTGCCTAGGTCTACCTTTTGACTTTTGACTGACAGCACAGTGACACCTGACTTTCAAGTCCCCACTGCCATGACAACTCTAGATCACTTTGGCCCATGCTGACAGGTTCTGTTTCTTTGGTGCTGGGGATTGAACCCAGGTCCTGGTGCAAGCAAGGCAAGCACTCTACTAACTGAGCTATATCCCTGGCCACTGACTGTTCCAGTTGGATTCTTAAACATATATTCTTACAGGTTTTTTATGTTTAAGAGGAATTATCCTTATCTCTCCCAGTTCCTGGATCTGGTCTGTGAAAAGGGTCACAAAAGTCTCCCCCTTCAGGGTGACTTAGGTTCCTCTTATCAACCTTATTTCAGGTCTGTATTTCTCCTGCAGTTAATAGGTTGCTGAGGAATGTGACATAGCCTGTCCACTTAAGCCAGCCACGGCTGTATGTAAATTGCTTCTTGGAAAAGAAAGCATGTGAGCGTCAGCACAGTGGGCCCAGTTTATAGAATTATTCCCTGTGTTCCCACCACTTGCATCTATCTGTTCCCTATCAGGGTGACCATCCCACCAGACTCTGCAGGAGTTCAACACATCAGAGAGAGAGTCACAGACTGGCACAGATGAGGGAGCTGCATTTAAAAAGCGAAAGGATGTTGAATCCAGACTGAACGGGGCTGGGGTAAGCATGGCAGGGCCTTCACACACACCATGTCCTTCCTGTACCTGCCTGCAGCCACATTAGCCATTCACCTGTCCTGAATCCTTCCTGACACAGGGCTAGGCTGACCTCAAATGCTTCTTTCAAGGCCTTGACTTTTAGCAGCTTTGGTGAGCTTTGCCTAGTCACCCACTGAGCTAGCCTTGCACATACCCTCCTCTCAGAGAAGCCATCCAGTAGCACAGCAGGAGGCAGACGGACAGTCATCCTGGTTGCATGGCATGGGAACTCCACGTGCCCTGGGTGACTCTCTACCTCCTGCCATGCTGCTGGAAGGCTTCCTGTGCCCCTGTGGTTCTTGGTTGTACCCGGCACAGCTCATGAGTATTTACTGAATGAATGAATAACAGTCCCTGGGAGGCAGGCCAGACTTAGCCAGTGACAGAGACCAGGAGTCCATTTCAGTTTGACATAGAGGAAGGTGTCCAACCAACCACACCGTCAGCCAAGGAGGCCTCTCTGGAGAGATGCAGTAAGGCTGGACCCCACCAGTCAGAAATAGGGAGAGAGCGCATCCCCGGGGTTGGTTTGATCCCTTAGACCTGCCTCTTTCCTCTGTGGGAAGCTGCACACAGGTGTGATTCTCCACCTTCCCCAAAGCCATCAGGGGCTCTTTTCTCATTCCTGCAGCATTTGGTGGAGGCCCTTGATCTCAGTTGCTATGAGAAGGGACACCTAGAATCAATCTCCTGGTGGCTTGGGTGAGGGAACTAAGGCTCCAGCACTACCCAGCCAGGAACTTTGGTCGGGACTAGGTAATTTGCACATGTCTTCCCCTGAGCTCCTGCTCAGCAGCACCTCCCAACTTTGTTAATGGAAACCTGGTGATCCATAACACGCGTGTGGCAGACATCTGCTCGGGGGTAATGTGGTGGTAATGTACATATCGATGATCAATCTGCGGATTTGCAAGAGAGGCATAAAGTATTTAATTATAATTGCATTGGGCCAGGCTGCGTGGTGGCAGCGACATTTGAATAGGTCACAGCCAGCCCTCACCCCTGTTATGTTGTCGGTATTAAATGCCATTCACTCTAGAGGCTGGGAACACTTCTGAAGTCGTAGGATATCACACACTGGCAAATTGAAAATGTCCCTTCGCTTTTAAAAACATGATTGATATTCTTTGCAAAACAAATGCTACACTTCAGAGTACACAGATTTTGACTGGTGTGGCCCATTTGCCTCATTTGGCTACCAAGTTGGCATTTGTCCATGTGTGCAGAGAAGATGGGCCACTAAGAACTCTCACTCAGAGGGCCACTAAGAACTCTCACTCAGAGGCTGAGGCCTCCAAAGACAACCTGTCCTTCTTAGGGCAAAGGGCTTTGCCTTTTTAAATCAGGCTTTACTAACTAGAATGAAATGCAGGAATAATACAAGATCCCAAAAGATAAAATGCAAATTTTATTTGCTCAGTAGGTTACAGAAAAATATATCTTCAGATACTCTCTATGCCATACACTATGTATAGTACCATCTGTGCCTTATCACCATCTAAATTATATCTAGTATAATTTAAATCAATTCTTTTAGCACATCCAACAAAGGGATATAAATAACAGGAATGCAGACAGACACAGGACACATACCAGCAACACACATGCGCACGTGGCCCTTCTGACAACCCAGACCAGACAGTGCAGAGGAAGGGGCCAGCAGGGGGCTTCATGCCTGTGCTGCAGTTCCCACCCAGCTCCCAGGGCCTGGGAGATGCCCGGAGGTGGCGTGTCCTGGCTAAGGTCATCCTGGCAGGCTGGGGAGCCTCATGTGTAAGCCAGCAGAGGTCTGGGAATAGCAGTAGCATTTGCAGAGGAGAGGCCTCATTCTCAGGTCTTGTTTCTGCTTTCAGGAAAGGGCATTTGAGGCTGGCTCCCTCTCTTCCTGCTGGGCTGAGGGTGGCTCCTGGGCTCAGGCTGCCATTGGCAGGGCCTGGTGACCAAAGGAGCCGGCATCTCACTAGTTTTCAATGTAGAGTAGGAGCCCGGGCCGTTCACAACATCTGTCAGGAACACTTTCCCCTCTTCCCCAAACAAAGGCGCACACAGTCTCTATTTACAGGGAGGTGTGCAAAGGAGTACTTGGAATTAACAAAATGTCAGGCCTCTGGACAGAAACACAGCCAGGTCCAGGCAGGCCTCACACGTGGCTCGGGTCTGCCTCAGCAGCCTGCCTGCCTTCATTACTCAGAGCCCATTTTTAAGAGAGTCCCGATAATACAAGACTATAATTCCCAATCCAGACAGCCAGCCTCTTTGGGTGTGTTTTTTTGCCGTTCACAAAATTAGCCAATCATTGTCACCTAGCGAATCCGATTAGGTGTAATCCATACTAATGTTCAAATTAAGTCACAGAAAGCAATTAACTCTGCGAAAATGGGCTGGTGAAAAATGATAAGGTTGGTCAAATAGTTTCACTGTGCATAATTGTGTTTTTAAAACTGCTTGTCTCTACACAGTAATTAAATCATTTACATTTCAAATGGAGTGTGCCCAGCTCGGATGCTTGGCTCTGCACCTCCGTGTTCGGGGCTCTACCAACAGTTTGCTGTCCAGGCCTGCATTTCTGGGAAGCCAGCTGGTGCCAGAGCAGGAGTGGACGCCTGCTCAGAAGAACTGGCTTTGCCCAGTGCCCTCCCAAATTTGGGCCCCTCCCACCCTTCCTTTCTTCTTTCCCATATTTGTATTTGTGCAAGGGGCATTTTAAACCATCATCAAAACATTGCTGACAACACAAGACACATCTGGTACTTCTGATCCTATTAGCCCAAACACAGGGCATCAGGAATGTGGGGTCATTATTGTTCACGGGGATCAGTAAATGTCTGTCTTCATCTTTTTTACCTTATTATTTTTTAACCTACAGGGAGGTGTTAGCCAACTTCACTGACTGCTTGCTGAGCACACACCAGCTCTGGAACACCGCTGTCCACGAGTCTTTCTCACCTCACCAGGAATGAACTGCTATGTGGCTCCAGGGAATGTTCCCTGCATTCTTCCCGTGGAACTGAAATCTGAAAAATCCACAAGCAAACTCCAAAGTCAAACTGGACCCAAGAGGGTTGTTCCTGCTGAGGAACTTTTCTCGGAATGGATAAAGTCACTTCACAGTAAGCAGCTCTCCTAAGGCGGTCTTCCGCCTTTGCCTCCAACCCAGGAACTCAGGGTCCGACTCGGGAGAAAGTTCAAAGTTCGTGGCAATACGCAATCAGGGGGCTTCATGGCTCAAGGTGGGGCTGAGACCTGCTTCCTGGGGAGAAACTAACCCCAGACCCCAGGCTAATTCTGTAGTGGCCACCAGGAAGCAACCTCAGTCTCATCTTTCACTGCCTCGGAAGTGGAGGTTCATTTGCTGGGGCTCCAACGGGGGAAGCTCCCCTCCTGCACGAGACATGGAGCCCTGAGCCCTGGAAAAGGGTCTGGAGAGGACAGGATGTAGTCGATGCTGAACTTGATGTCTCTGTGGCCCTCTTTTCCCAGGGCGGCAGGGCGGGCTGGGGCCAGGGCCTCGTGGCCCAGGGCAGGCGCTCCGTCTGGGGCCGGAGACCCGCGAGCGGCGAGTTCAGATGGACCCAGGGACCCCTCAGCGGCCTCAGTGCGTAGTGCCCTAGGGCCCTCTCGCTTGGGGCCGCGTCGCCGGCGCCGGCGGCGGAAGTTGCCGTTCTCGAAGAGGTCCAGCAGCGACTCGCAGCCGCCTGCAAACGTCCAGTAGTTGCCCTTTCCCTTCTCATGGCCCTCGGTCCTCGGCACCTGCGCAGAGCCAGGGTCAGTGCGCTCGACGGACCTGCAAGGCGCCGCTGGCCCTTCGGGGTAGCCTTGCTTGCCCGCAGGCTGGGGCCCCCTACCTCTGAGCAGGAGCTTCCCAACAGCTCCAGTCACCAAGGGATGACAGGCCTGAGTGTCGCCATGGCTGGGCACACAGGGGTCACTCGGGGGTCTTTCGCGACGGGGATGGGGTAGGGCTCACCTTGACGAAGCAGCTGTTGAGCGACAGGTTGTGGCGGATGGAGTTCTGCCAGGCACGCTGGTTGGCGCGGTAGTAAGGGAACTTGCGCATGATGAAGTCATAGATGCCCGACAGGGTCACCCTGCCCGCGGGGCTCTGCTGGATGGCCATGGCGATCAGCGCGATGTAGCTGCGGACAGGGCGTCAGGCAAGCGGGCACCGGGCAGGGCAGCCTTCCCGCCCGGTGGGCGAGGCCGACTGCTCCGCCTCCCCAGGCAGCCAGCGCGGGGTTGGAGGGGGAAAGGGAAGCACTGTCCTGGCTAGAGACCCCGTGCACACAGCTCTGGCTTCCACCCAGACCCTGGGACCTCTCCTGCACTCGGAGTCCCGCCAGGTGGGAGATCCAAGCTGCTTTCTCGGCTACCCCCCAAAGTGCTCGTGGTGCGTTCTCTCCCAGAGCCCGCCCCAGGGAAGAAAGCCCCTCTCTCCCTCCATCCCGGTCAGTCTCCGGCTTCGGAGCCCCTGGCTGTCCCCAGAGCCCCGCCACCGGCCTCCTCAGGCACCTGTACGCGGGCCGCGTGAGCCGCTTTTCCTCGTCTGAGCTGCCGGCGGGGTAGTCGTCGGCGTCGTAGTTGAAGCAATTGTAGGGGTACTGCGAGCTGTCAAACATCGTGGCGCTCTCCACGCCCGGGGCCGCCGCCGCCGCCGCCGCTGCTGCCGCCTCCTCCGCGCCGCCCACCGGCCCCCCAGCTCTGCACTGGGTCCTCCCGGGCCGGGCACGGGCCAGCAGCGTCTGCACGGAAGCGACTGGGAGTCTGGGCTTCTGGGGACCCCCGCGCACGCCCCCACCCGGTTCTCTGGCGTCCAATCCCGGTGCGGGGGAGGCCCCAGTCACAGGCAGAGCGGGAAGCGGAGCCGGGCTGTCTAGGAGACCCTCTGACCCGCCGAGGGAGGAGGGAGAGAGAGGGCGTGTTGGGTGGTCCGATGCACTGGGCGCCCACCCGCCTTCACTCCCCAACCGCCACGGTTTGGAGGCTCAACCGGGATAGTGCCCCGGAGCTGGAGTTGGGGACTCTCAGGCTGCGCTGCTGGGTAGCTTGTGCAGTGGGTGCTCCCTAAGACTTGGAGGTCGTTCCAGTGGTCATGAACTCTCAGCAGAGCCCACAACCAGGAGCACGACCACAGAAAGCTGGGCAGATGCCCCCTTGGCTGCCCATAGTGGGGGTCCAGGGCTGATGTGTGGGGCTCATTGAGTATCCCTGGCTTGGGCACTGCATTAGGGAGAGCATGGGTGGAGATAAAGGGTCCAGTGTCTCTTCCAGAGCAGGATGCCCTTGCATCACTGTCCACCCCTGCCAGAAGTGGCCTTCTCCAGGGGCCCTCCTTACTTGGGGCCCACAGTCTGGGGAGGTGGGCCTTTCGTTTGAAGAACCTCCCTTGAGCTGGTGCTTCTAGCTCCAAAGCTCTGATTCCAGAGTGCATAGGTGATTGCAGAAGATACAAACCCAGGAGGAAAGAAGTAGGACATTAGGGGTCTTCATAGTGGGCAGGCTTCCCAATAATCTGCAGAAGTCTGACTGAGAGCCTCCTTCAGAGCAGCACCTTGAGCTCTGAAACACCCATGCTCCTTCCAGCTAACCACTCCAGGAGCAGCCAGTGCCTCTGTCACCCTGGCTCCCAGCAGCTGGAGGTCCTGCTTGTAGAAGCCCAGGTACACCAGGGCTCCTAACCACTGGGGTGGACATGCAGTTGTCACTGGGGTAAGCAGCTATCTGGCTTCTGCTCAGTTCTAAGTCACAGTCAACAATTAATGGTATTGTCCTCTCCATTAGATGTCAAAATTTAGATGTCAGAATTTGGGAATATAAAATTGAACAGCCCTGCTCAAAAACAGTTTGGTAAGTTTCTTTAAAAACTAAACATGCAGCCAGGCGTGCCCATGCACACTTGTAATCCAGGACTTGGGATGCTGAAGTAAGAGGATCACAAGTTCAGAGCCATTTTATGCAGTTTAGCAAGATCCTGTCTCAAAATAAAAAAAAATAAAAAGGGCTAGAGGTGTAGCTCAGTGGTCAAGAGCCCCTGGATTCAATCCTTACCACTGCAAAATCGAGGAAGCAAACAATAGCTCCTACCCAAAAAAGTCCTAAATATGCAACTATAGGACCTGCTGGTTGTACTCCTGGATCCTCAACCCAGAGGGCTCCCAGGTCAAGGTCACACAGAAACCTGCACACCAATGCTCAGAGAAGTTTTACTTGCATTATCCCCAAACAAGAAATAAAGCAGATATTCTTTTTTTTTTATTTTTTAAATTGATTTTTAAAAAATAAATGACAGTGAAATGCATTACAATTTGATGTTCTTTTTTAAAAAAAAAAATATATATATATATATATATATATATTTTAGCTGTTGCTGGATCTTTATTTATTTATATGCAGTGCTGAGAATTGAGCCCAGGGCCTCACACATGTTAGGCAAGCACTCTACCACTGAGCCACAACCCCAGCCCGAGGCAGATGTTCTTAAACAGATGAATGGTTAGGTGAACAGTGGCACATCCATACCATGGGATAAGACTCAGCAATAAAAAAGAAGGAAATATCCATTTGCTCATCCACTAGGTGTATCTCCACAGATCAACCTCAAAGGGTTTCACACTTTACAATTCCACTTGTTCAACATGCAGGAACCCAGGTAGAAGCTGACATGACCTGGCTTCACCCCACAGTGCCTCCTCTCCAGCACGGGCTCACACAGGGGGAAGGGGAGAATGCAGACTGACCCAAAGGGAGGAGTGTAAGGTCATATGGTGAGGAGGGCAGGTGGCATGGGTGGTGCTGTGCAGCTGTCCTTGAAGAGATGGTGATGCTGTGCAGCTGTGTGTGGAATATCAGAGGCTATTGAGGACCTCTGATCTCTGCTGAAGGCTGTCACCGTCCTTCAACTGCTGGGACACCCAGGGTGGGCTGCAGAAGCACAGATTCTCCTGAGCCCACCAAGGCAGTGGCTGCTGGGCAAGGAGCCATATATGGGGAAGGTAGGCATGTCTCAGAGAGGCCCAGCACCTGCTTCCTTGCAGTGGGCCACCCCAAGGGCAGGAAGAAGCAGTTGGACTCAGCCTGTCAGTGGATTGCTCAGAGTGGATAAGGTCAAGTATGCCCAGTAGTGTGTGTGTGTGTGTGTGGGGGGGGGCACCAGGGAGCTCACACACAGCCATGCCCCCTCCCCGACTCCCCACCCCAGGGATGCTCAAGGGATATGGGTTCGGGGGGTGGAAGGAGGCTGGTCAGGCTGGGGGAACAGAATTGTCCCATCCCCTCTGTCCCCTGAATCCAGAGGAAAGGGCAAAGGGGCAGGGATGGGGCAGCTGCCTGGGGAGGGGCTGGAAGAGCCCCTGCCTGGAGGGAGGAGTTGGTGCTGAGTCAAACAGTGGAGGCAGCTGCCCAGGAGGGAGGGGGAGAAGGAGGCTCACTCCCACCCCCCAGGACCCCACCTAAGAAACCCCGGACCAGAGTCTGCTCCGAGTTGGAGGAGCAGGGAACAGCCAGCCCCACGAGTGGCTAGTGATGTCATCAAGTGTCCAGTAAAAGTCGCAGCCCTCTGCTACCTGCAAGGCCATGGAGAGGAGGAAGTAGTGGGTGACGGGACGCTGTCCGAGGAAGACCTGGCAAGGTGGCTTCTCTCTGCACAGAGCGCCCAGAGAGCAGCCCAGGGTGGAGTCTGACACTAACGCCCCCTGGTGGCGAGGACTGTGCAGTGGGGGCGGTTAGTGGCCGGATGGAGCCTCAGTTCCATGTTGGTACCCCGGCACAAAAAGCCTGTTTGCAGCCCCAAATTCACAAGACACTTAAGGGAATAAAACAAACGCGTTGTTAAGAGAGTTCCAGCAGAGCCGGATGCATGCAGGAGATAAGCATGGAGTCACCCACAGGTAACTGAAAGTCACCGTGAGTGGTGCACAGCAGAGAAGCTACCTGCTCCCGCAGAGAGGAAAAGAACAAATGTCCCCAAGTAAAACTGTGACAGAGGAAATGGCCTCGGGCTCCTTGAGTGAGTGAATGTGAGGATCGGTCACTAGGACTCCCCAGACCTAAAGGCAAGACTGAAAGGGGGGGGGGACACAGGGAGTGTGCTGGGGACAGGTTGGGAGAGGGACAGGTCCAGCAGGAGGGGAGCAGCAGAGAACAGGGTGAGGAAAGCTTGATGGCTAGAAATTTCTAGAACCAATGAAAGGCACCACCTATGTAGCAAGCTCAGAGAAGGAGTCCCTTCATCCACCCCACCCCCAGACAAAACCAAACTCAAAAGGAGTCAGACCTGAGTGTGAACCTTCAAACTATAAAGCTTCTAGAATGATCATTGGCTAGGCAAACGTATCTTTGATTTGGCAGCAAAAAATATGATACATACAAGAAAAAATGGCTGGACTGCATGTCAAACCGGTCAGAGCTCCTTGTCCCTGAGGAATTAAAAGGTGAACACAGGCCAGGAGGTTATTTGCAAAGCAAACCACCCAAACTTGAAGATGGCCCTTCACCCAAGAAAAATACAGATGGCAAATAAGCACTTGGAAAATACATCCAACACCATTAGGCAGGAGGGAAACGTAAACTAAAATAACAAGATACTGCACACGTTTATTAGAATGGCCAAACACACACACACACACACACACACACACACACACACACACCCCACACACCAGGCAGTTTTATGTGTCCATCTGGCCGACCAGGGACCAGATATCTGATCAAACACTACTCTGAGTGTGTCTGTGAGAGAGTCCTCTGACAAGACCAACATTTGAAGGAGTGGACTTTGAGCAAAGCAGACAGCTATACAGTGGGTGGGCCTCACCCAAGCAGTTGAAGGCCAGACCCGGGGATGGGGGTGGGGGTAGTGAGGTCCCCAAGGAAAAAAAAGAGACTCTGCTGGCAGAGCAGTTGCAGTTCTTCCCACTGGCAGACCCATCAGTTTTGCTGAGTCTCCACACTTAGTGGATCAGTTCCTTAAATTCTCTCCCCCAATTTCTGCACACGTGTGTACACACACACACACACACACACACACACATTCTGTCTGTCTGGAGAACTTAACCACCTGTCAGGTGCCGGGGTGATAGGAAGCAGCCTGGACTCTCATTCTTTAGGGTGAGGGTGCAGTTTCTTCATGTCACATAGGCATTCGCACCTGGCCAGCCACCACTTCTAGGTGTTTGCGTGTCAAAGGCAAGCCTGTGTTTGTGTGGAGAGTCTTCCTGTGAGCTTATATGCTTTGGTGACTTTATTTGTTGTTACTAAATCCTACAAAGAACCCACAGGTTCTGGGAATAGATGAGCCGCCGTGGGCCCATCCTGTGGAGTACTACTCAGCAGTGAATAGGAAACCCTGCCACTCCTTATTGTCCCAAACTCATGTTGCTGAGTAAAAGAAGCTGGACTCAAAATTCCCATCATGTGGTGCTGTGGGAGGCAAAGCCATAGAACACAAACCTCCTGTGGCTGCAGGGCTGGAGTGGGGGGTTGGGAATTGAATGGCTGAGCACCGGTCAGAGCTCACTGTCCCTGAGCAGCATGGATATCAGCATCCACGTTGTCTTATCTGAGAACCTGGAGACCTTGGAGAAGAGTTGCTGTGTCACACCATTAGGCCAGACCCCACTGAAGACAAAATCAGGAAGCTGGTCCACCCCGGTGCTGAACACAGCGGCTCAGGATGCACAGCACACACACAGGGCCAGGGAGGAGCAGAGGTGCCAAGTGCCAGGACTCCCAGAATCCACAGCAAAACGGAGACGCTTAGACACCAGGTGAGCCTGAGCGGGAGAGGATGAAGCCACGCCCACCTCCACATACCTGTCGGGGGCAGAAGAGCTGGTGGGGGGCAGCTATGGGACTGACTGGGGACCACAGGCTGCCCTGGCGTTTCCAACTAGAAACAAGGCTGCAGCCCACCCCCCACCCCCACCCCCACCCCCTCCCCTGCAGTCATTGTTCCTCCAGCACCACATGCAAGGTACCTTGGGGCCATCTGCTCTAAACCTGCCCAGTCCCCAGAGGCCCGTTTTGGAGGAGGTAAACTGTTGACAAAATTAATCAACATGATTCAGAAGGAAAATGGACCGTGGGGAAGAACCAGAGCAGGGTCAGAGCTCCAGGGTGCTGTGCACATGTGTGAGAACCTCAGTAGGTGAGTCACAGGAGGCTTCGTTGTGAGAGGACACATGAATAAAGACCTGGAAGGGGGTGGAGTGAGTGTGTGCACACCTGGAGGTGCAAACGTGTGCACATCCACAGTCCACGAGGAAAGAGCCGTGGGCTGAGGTGCTGAGGTGAGCACGTCCACTAGAGGGCATGGGCTGGCCACACCTCCTGGCACCTGTCCTCTGTCTCTTGGCAAAGCTGGGAGGGGAGGAGACGGCTGGGCAGGCAGCAAACGTGTGTCCCCAGCAAGGTTCTGGCTGAGCTCACTCTACATGATGCTCAAAAGCTTTTTGAAAATTCACATCTGCCCAGAGGCTGGGAGAAGATGATCCCACGTGCCAACATGCTCTGGGTGTGCGTGGACACTTGCTCCTGACTTTGCTCTGGGTGGGACTTGTCAGGTTGGTGTGGTAACTTAGGACAAAGTAGCCCCCGAGGGAAAGAAACATGTATTAGGCACTGACAGAAACGCCTGTCCATCAGCGGGATCTCCACACTAATGCCTGTCAATCAGCAGGACCCCTGGCCAATCCTGGAGTTCAGCCAACTCCCCTGACCAACTCCAATGGGACAAGGGACTCTGAAAACACCTTTTCCTGTCCCAAGCCCTTCCCTTCCTGCCTAAGCCCCATAAAATCCCGGTCTGATGGAGCTCCCACGCGGTTTCTCCTCAGACCCTTCTCCTGTCCACTCTGCCGGTCTGATGGAGTTCCGCTTGGGAGTGAGTCTCAGATAAAGTCTCGTTCCGAGGCCTTTTTAAATCTGCCTCCTTTGGTGGCTGCCCGCCTTGCCTGATCTTACAGGATTGGGTTCAGGTGTCTCTGCACGCAGGTTTGGGTGTTGCGAGTGTGGGTTCGGATGTCTCCATGGATCGTGGTGTCTATGGCTGACATCTTTCCTGGTGAGTTCAGAGTCAGGCATTCATCCTAATTCCTCCCCTGCCTCCGTGGGGACAGGAACTGTCCATGATCAGGCACTGTGAGGTCAATCCTGGGGTTTCCGCAGGCTCCGGCCACTCACCTAGGTATTGCAAACCCTGTATGGCTCAGCTACTGTCTGCACCAGGTGTCCACAGGGGACTGTCATGCACTTCAGGAATTGAAGTATGGGTGACCTGCCCCAGCAGAGCGACCGGAAATCATGGTGCAAGAGTTGGGGGTGGGTGGGGCCATGACCACCAGCTTGGGGGTCTGGGGAGGCAGAGAGTGGCAGTGATCCTGTGTCCCCTGTGGCTTCAACTGGGAAGCTAGGAAACTCTGCTCCTGCGGAGACTCCTGACAGCCCATGGATTGGACAAACTGCTCTCTGGGGTCAGTCATAGAACAGGGGACTGTCTGCTTTTTGTTCTAGGATCAGTAAAGAGGCATCACAAGCCTAAGAGGGGAGATGACCCCTGGTCCCACCTGACAGAACTTGCAGGAGTGTTCGGAGCATCCCAAGGTCTCTCCCCTCTGCTAGAGAGAGGGAGGAGGGGTGAGGGACTTCCTGGAGGATGTGAGCAGCCACATGCCCGGTGCCCCAGTGCTGTCCTCCTGCTGCCCACCAGGGGCTGCCTGAGGCCCCAACTCACTGAGAAGTGGGCCAAGGAGTGGGTGGCTTCAATTTCACGTGTCCCATGCTTCTCAGGCAGAGAGGCCCATGGATGCTTGGGAGGGAGGACAGAAGCGACCCAGGACTGTGGTTGTCTGGGAACACCACAGGGAGGGCAGGTCCCAGCTGTGAGAAGGCAGAGACTTGGGAGCGGGCTGCACCCTGGAGCAGGGGTGTCTCCTGAGAGGTGCCCACGAGGGGAAGGTGCCATCTCCCAGGTCCCGGGTGCTGGTGGCTGACAAAGGCTTGCTCAGGCCCAGCCTCCCCATTCTGGCTGCGACTTGGCCAGGCGGGAATGGGAGCCCTGCAGGCCACCGGAGGGAATGTCCTCCTAGGCCCAGGTGGAGCTTGGCCTTCATCCTGGGTGTCACAGTCTGGCTGGTTGAGGCTTGGACACAGGCAGTGGCTCAGGGAGTGGAGGAGTCGGGCTGCTGCGTGTTCCTGCAGGTAGGTGTCCCTGGTCATCAGATCGTCTGATGACCCCAGTCTCACCCCACTCAGAGCATGCTGTCCATGTCCCCGCCTACTGTGGCCCCATGTGCTCTGTCATCCCAACCCACTGGGGCTGACTCTCCATGGGTGGCCCCCTTATTGCTGTGTATTGTCCCCCATTGGGCTTCTTGCTGGGATGGCACCCTGCAGACAGAGACGTTGTCCCTGTCCCATTGCTATCACCAATGACAAGACTCTACACGGCAGGTGACTGGCAGTGATTAGAGCTGATAAATAGAACCACGGCTGTAGGCCCAGCCAGACACCAGAGGCATGCGGGCCTGGTGCAGTGGCCCTGCCTTGGGGACCTTTGCATTCACACACTCATGGCTGTGGCTGGGGGTCTGTCCATGCTCAGGGTGGGGTTGGCTGCTGTCGTCCAGGATGCTATAGGACTCTCTCAAGCCAGAATTCTGCCTGGAGATGCCCATAGGGATCTCCCCACCTGGGGATGACCATGGGGACCTTGTACTTCCTGGACATCTGGCTTCAATTTCACCAGTAGTTAGATGTTTCTCTGCATCAGCTGGGCCCACCACGATCTATTAATTCCTGTCTATGTCACTTTCTCTTCCAAAGGTCACTGAGTTTTTTTATCTGATGCACAGCATCTCCTATGAGTGAAACCAGGCTTCACTGTGGGTGGAGACAGGTGTTTCCCATCCTAAGACTTCACAGAAAGCTTACAAGCAAAGCCGACTGTGACCTGGAAAAGAGACGGAATGCCATTGTGTTCGGACAGTGTCAGCTGGCTGCAGGGGGCTGGAGTTATGGCCTGCATGCCCCCCGGTGTTCCTGGGACTAGTACCCACCCAGGAACATAAGCACCTCCAACACCAGCAGAGAGGTTGCAGGGGGTGTGGAACTGAGCCAGTCAATGATGGGGCTCCAGGATGAGAACATGTGGGCTCCCCAGACTGCAAGGGCTCAGGCCAAGCTGGTGCCTCTGTGCCTCACTGGGGCCCAGGAATCTGTGCAGAGACAGAAGGTGAGCCTGAGGATCAGGAGGCACCAGGCCCACAGGGTTGCCCTTCAGCATATTCCCAGGGGACCTACGGCTGTACGGGCTATATACGCTGTATGGGCTACAGCCTGCAGGCTGGGGATGCCACAAAGCAGAGTGGTGCGTGTGTAATGGAGCTTCCAGTCCACTAGGGCAGCAGATGCTGTCTGAGGAATCTCAAGATTATAGGCATGTAATTACAGATGCACTCAAGATGAAGCTGAGAGCTGAGTGTGAGGGAGTGCACAGCCGGGTGGGAGTGGCCCAGCCTAGGAAGTTTGAGGGGCGCTTTGAATGGGAATAAACAAGGTGAAGAGGTGGTGCAGGGTAGACAGCTCCCAGCCGTGCAAAGGCCCTGTGGTGCCAGGGAGGTGGTGGCTTCGAAGGCTTCCAGAGGTTAGCTTCCACTGCCCTCCAGATGTATTCCAACTCCTTGTTCGTGTCGAGGGAGAGTGTCTGCAAGTCTTCATTGCTGGGTTGTGTTCAGAACATCTTGGCACTCACTAAGCATTGTGCCTTTGAGAACACATTTATTCACAGGCATTGAGGGGGTCAGGACTGTTCTAGGTCCTGTGGGATAATGCAGGGTCTGGCCAGGGCTTTAGGCCTGGTGGTGAGAGGCTGGTGGGTACCTGAAGCCCTGGACAAGGGGAGGACTAGGCTGGAGGGCCCTGGCTGGGTAGCAGCCAGTGCCTGCTGAGGTCAGCTCTTGCTTGTCTCCAGCCCTCCTCTAGATGGTGCTGGGGAACAGGTGGGAGAGGGGCCTTCGACCTGGCCTCCCATGGCCTTGGGAGACACCTGGTGGGGACCCTGGGCAGGCAGGGTGTAATGGATGTTTTTTGAGGAGGCTGGCTGACCCCAGCCCCTTGATAACCTCTTGGGGTTGCCCTGACCTGGCCCAGCCTGGGGACAGTCCCGCCTGGTCCCATCTCCTACATAACCTACCCTACACCTTTCCAGGCCTCTCCAGGGCTCCATTCTCATTCCCCAGCTAGCTTCAGGGCAGGAACAGCTGCCTCTTAGAGGGGGCACCTTGCAGGAAGTGGCTCTTGTCCCACAGGGATCCCCACATGGGTGCAGGGACCCAGGGCTGGAGACATTCTGCCCACCAGAGACCCCGAGTGCTGTCTCAACACTGTCAGCTGTGGGCTGGGGATGTAGCTCAGTGGGTAGAGTGCTTGCCTTGCATGCACAGGGCGCTGGGTTCAATCCCCAGCACCAACACTGGTCAGCTGGGTGGTGGACTGTCACTGACACCTGGGTTGGACAGGTGGACAAATTTAGATAGAAGCCAGCACCTTCCTGGTTGGCCTTATCCAGCTTTATCTGGCTGGGTACAGAAACCTGTCCTCCTGGCTTGGGAGCCAGGCCATACCTCTGTCCCTAAGTCCCAGTAAAGGATGCTTTTGTACAGCTGGGGTCTGTCTACCTGCTCTCTGGCCTCAGGCACCTTCCTTCTTTGGAGGCCGGTTCTCACCAGGATGAGGCTTTTCTGAAATGGAGGCCTTGGAGTTCTGCTCTGCTGTGGTCCAGCCTGGGTCAGTCTCCCCATTTCCCCTCTCTCCACCTGGACAGCAAAGGGTCCCCCCCTATCTCTTCTTTTCATCTCCCTGGGAATCTCCTGAAGGCAGCACTTGGGAGAGGTTCCGTAGGAACTGGGTGGGCATGGGCAAGGTATGGAGGGTGTGTCTGTTCAAGGTGGATGGAAGTGAGGCTCCACCTGTCTGGGGAAATGAGACCCTGAGGGGAGCCCAGGAGCCTCAGCAAGGGACCAAGGAGCAGTGAAGGATTGCATAGGGGGTAGGGGATGCTGAGATCTGGGCTCTTTAGCCCTCGAGGTGACTGGAGTGCAGGCACATGGGTGCAGGGACCCAGGGCTGCAGCCCTTCTGCCTACCAGAGGCCCAGAAGCCTCTGCTCTCACCTGAAGGGCAGTTGGTACTTCTGGGGTGGGAGCTGGTAGACCAGCAGTCTGGTGGCCCATTCTGCCCATAGGGCAGAGGTCATAGTGAGCCTCAGGTATGTATTTGTTTGTGCATTTATTTATTTTAATTCGGGGAGAAGGAGCCACGGCTCTAGCTGCCCTGTGACTTCTGCCAGGAGGTGGGATGCCAGCCTGGGCAGGAGCCCTCTATGCCACTGCCTCCCTCTGCTCACTCCTGGACACTGCAAAATAAAGCCCAGATCTACTGAGGAGGTCCCCTCCCATTTTCTAAAAGTCTTGCTTGAATTCTACTGCATTCTGTTCTCAGGCTGCTCTGGTGGAAGGCCATCTATGGAAGCACCTCGGGCCTGCCCTGGGGGGTTTTGTTGAAGCTGCTCCTCTCTTGGCCTGGGCTCCAGTCAGGTCTTGCTCCCTCAGCCACGCTCACTCTGCTGCCTGGCATTGCAGGTTCGTGCCATCCTGGAGGCCTGGGGGGTTGATTTTGAGGACTGGGAGAGAGCACAGGGTTCTGGGTGGTGGGAAGGTGGGGTTTTTCACTGTGTGCTGAACCCAGGGAACCACTTTACCTATTGGTGCCTCAGTTTGCAAAACTGTGAAATGGCTCAACAGGACAGTGATTCTTCCTGGAGAGCAACGGTGAGGAGCAGAAAGAACAGGAGATGGGGGCTGCTGGGGACACTTGGCAGCCAGCACCGGGGCCGGGGCTGACTCTTTCTACCTCTGCCCAGTGTAGTCAGAGTTTCGTTTGAATTTGTACCAAAGCAATAGATCATAGAGTTCAACGTCTTTAATGACACCCTAGATGAAGCCAAGAAGACAGTCCCCTCCCCCAGCCAAGCCCGGAGAACGTCCATGTCTGCAAGTTTCCCGGGTGTTTTGCTGTTTGGGGATTTGCCTTCCTGTGTCTAAACGACAGGCCTCGGCTGCACTGTCTCAGCTTCACCCCACGTCTGTCGACCTTCCATGCTGGAAGGGTCTTGAGCAGATCCCCCCAGCGGGTGGCGAGTGGCCTGACTTGCTGGTCTTTTCTTGGGTGGCCTCTGCTTCCTGGGGCGTGGGAGGTGCTCTTTCCCGGCTGACCTTGCCGAGGGCTCCTGTGTCTCTCCAGCAGAGTTGTGTTTCCTTCTGTTCATCATGCCCTTGGTGTCCCATCTGTCCACGGCACCAGGATAGCAGAGTCTCCTGGGACCTCCATCATTGTCATTCTGACCCTTTGCCTCTTTGCATTCCCGAATCAGGTCCTGCTTTTGGAGGACCTGTCCTCTGGTGCCAGCTTTGCACTGTGCTCAAAATGTTTGCTGAGCATGTCTGTCCACCCTCATGGCCACTCTGATGTGCTGGGGATGAGGCTGTCTGGTGGCACTTGGAAGGAATCATTCCATCACCCAGCAGACCTGGAATGGCCCTGGAGAAGGCCACATCCAGGCAGCTCCTAGGCATCCTCTGGTGACATTGCTCACCCTTCTGTTTCTACCTCTGGCCCCCTTCTTTGGGGACTTCCGCGATTTCGTCTCCTGTTCCTTATAGTTTCTTCTTCCTGTTCGGGTCTCTCCTTATCATAATGCTTCAAGAGTCCTTCCCGTTCTCTGGCACCCAAACTCTTCCCTGTCTTGTGCGTGTCTCTGGGTGTCACTGACCTGTTCATTCTGTTCTGTGCTCTCCAGAAGGACTCTGAGGTGGCTGGGGATTCCTGCTGTTGGCTCACAGTCAGCAGCAAGGAACCTGCCTGCTGGATACTGGCTTGTTCTGCTGGGCAGGGCTCCTTCTGTACACTGTCCTCCCTGGCTATTATCCCCTACTCTCAGGCTGTCCCCTTGCCCCAGCCAAGGATGGCCAGGGTGTGCCTCATGATAATTTTTTTTTTTTTTTTAATGGCCAGCCCAGACATCCCAGAGCCATCTTGCAGTGGGCAGGGCAGACCGAGCATGCAGAAGGCTACAGTGGTTCAAGCCCCTGAGATCAACCTCCATCAGCCCAACACCTTGAGATTTTTTTTTTTTTTTTTTTTCTGTGTTGGGGATTGAACTCAGGGGCACTCAACTACTGAGCCACATCCCCAGCCCTATTTTGAATTTTATTTAGTGACAGGGTCTCCCTGAGTTGCTTGGCCCCTTGCTATTGCTGAGGCTGGCTTTGAACTCATGATCCTCCTGCTGCTGGGATTACAGGCATGTGCCACTGCACCTGGCCCCTTGAGATCTTTTGAAATGCTAATTCAGTTATATCAGTTGTCTCAAGAATGCTAGCATCTTAACTTCCCTAGGCCCTGTAGGCTCTGTGCTGGTGCGGCCACCAAATGGCCTCATTTGGTCTTGAGCGCATGTTTATCTGTGCCTCGGACTGCTCTGCTGTCCTGTGACCTCTCACATCACAGCCCAACTGTCCTGTGGACCTATAGAGGACTTGGGAGGGGGCCCTAGTGACAGCCCCTCCCAATCTGATGTTTTGTGACTCCTGGGTGTGTGACCCAGGACAGGTGATAGCCTGGCTTCCAGCTCGTGGCTGACACCTGTATCCCAGTCCCCAGTAGCCTGAGGTGGGGACTTGAATGCATTTTGGCTGTACTGGTTCTTCTGGGCAGAAGTGGGCTGGCCTAGAGGAAGCTAGGGGGGGTGGAGCTTCCCACACTGTGGGGACACTGGACCTTGTGCTGACAGGATGGGAGGCAGGCTTTGGGACCCCTTTATCATCCTGCTATTTCCTTTAAAGATCTGTCAGTCTGAGGCCATTTACTGGTTGGCTGTGTGAAGCCCACATCTGAGCCCAGCCTCGCTCAGGGTCCAGGGGCCTTGTGCCCCTCCTGGTCTTTAGGGATTTCTGGCTCTGGCTCTGCCGTGTTGGGAGTCTAACCTGCCTTACTGCTTGTCTTCCCTGCTCTGGGCCTCTTCCCCACCTGTGAAATGAGAAGATTCAAACCAGTGCAATGTGGCTTTGGAGAAGCAGCCACCTGGTAGTCTGCCTCCCGGGGCCCAGGGCCCAGGGAGCCTCCCTCAGCACAGAGTGCTGAGTAGCCGGCAGGGTGACAGGCAAGGAAGCACCTGGCAGGAGGAGGACCTCTGGATTCTCATGGCTTGGAAGTGTGGGGGTCTGGGGTGAGTCTCTGTCACATCTGCTTGTCGACCTGCTCCCTGGGTAGACTTGTAGACTTGCTAGGCCTTCCCTGCAGGCTTGGCCTGGTGGGTCTCAGGTTCTGGGGCCAGTAGTGGGAAGAGGCCTCTCTCAGCTGCCCCCATTTTGGAGTGGTTCCTGCTGGAGACACGGTGTGTCTGCCTGACAGGGTGTGGCCCTCTGGGCCTCTTGTGGCCTCAGTGATCTCCACCCAGTCCTCAGAGGGCTCTGCAGCTGCCCTGCCCTCTCCTCATGCCCATCCCTGCTTTCGGGAGTGCAGGCCTCACCCGGCCTGTTTATCCCGGGGCTTGGCAGGCGGCTCCCCGGCAGCAGGCTCTGGGCTTTGGGCCACATGGGCATCGGGCATGCTGGGCCTTGGTCATGTCTGGCTTCAGGCCTTACCTTCTGGGAGGACTGGCAGGCGGGCAGCTGAGCACCAGGGTGTGAGGGCCTTGCCCTAGTGAGGCCGAAAATACACGCTTGCCGTATCTTTATTGCACTTTTACCACATCGCAAACTACTCCACAAAGATGCCGGGAAGGTCGGCCTGCTGCTGTGGCCCCTGAGGACCCGTGTGACGTTCATACCAACTGTCCAGAGCAAAGCCGTGGGTCAGTGGTGCCTGCTGCAACGGGGAGGGGCAGGGCCACTGCTGGATACCTGGAGTAACTGGTCATTCACACTCGGGTGTCCATCTGTCCACACGCAGGCCCTGACATCCACCGGGAACCCCCTTCATCCCCAAAGGGTCTCTCCAACCTCTAAATGCGGAGGCGTGGGAGGCAAGAGCAGAAAGAGAAGGTGCAGAGTGCAGGCGCCACACAGGACCAGGAGAGAGCCCTCGGGCAGGGCTGGAGGTGACCATGGCCCGTGCAGACGTCCCTCCCTTGGTACATTGCACCTTACGTAAATATAAAACAGTGAAATAGCCTTCCTTTCCCACAAAAAGGACCGGAGGCCTCTACTGCAGCCACAGGCAGCACATCCTGCCTGTCCTGGGTCTTGGAGAAGCATGGAAGTGTCCTGCTGGAGCCCCTCAGGAGTCTGCGCCACTGGGCGGCAGGTCACTGCAGTGACAACCCTGTCCTGTCCACGACTTTACGGAATCATGATGTGGCATGTGCAGCCATGCTCCTGGGTGGGCAGTGTGGGTGGTGCAGGTCACTACCTCTCAGTGGAGGTTCTGTGCCCAGGGTCCAGGTCGTCCTCCACCACGCTGCGTAGCCCGTCTCTCTCCACACAATCACGCACAGCCTGCAGCACGATGCGCAGCCGCCGGTCCAGGGCCTCCAGGTGTAGCCGGAACAGGACGGGCGCCACCCTGTCCCTCTGCAGAGACTCAGCCATCAACAGGCTCAGCTTGTACTCGTCCTTAGCCAGCAGCTGCAGGCGCAGGTAGGTGGACTTCCTGATCCTGCAGAGAGGGGGCTGTGAGCATGGGCTGGGGGTGGGGCAGGTGGCCCCAGGGGAGGGGTGGGGGGAAGAGAGGCCGAAAGAGACCTGGAGGGAGAGATGAAAGCTGAGAAAGTGTGAGAGATGGAGACCGAGAAAGAGAAAAAGACAGAGAGAGATGGAGAGAGGCAGAGGGAGAGACAGACAGATCCGAGATGGGTACCTCACTGGCCCTGCCTCTCACCTGCATGTGGACGGGCCCCACCTTGCAGGGATGTGGGCAGGCACCCTGGGCCCTAGGGCAGACACAGGCAAGCTCACCCAACTGGCTGGACCTGGGTGGATGGATCCTGAGATGTCTTCTGAGAGAAGCACAAACCACTTGGCCCCGTAAGCCCGTGTCCCCAACTGTGGGAGGGGCAGGGGGACGGTCTGGTAGCTGCTGCTGGGGTGCAGGGTCCTTGGTTCTAAGCTAGTGTCTGCTCTGGGGCTTGGCAGCTTCACAGGGCTGTGGTGACAGGAGCCAGCCTAGGTCCTTGTGGGGGTCCCTGGAGCTTGGGGTTGTGGATGGGTAGGCAGAGAGCTGATGGCCATGGTGTGGCTGTGGGCTGCCACCAGGTATGGACGCCTGTCTCCTGTGTCACGCAGGGAAGTGGGGAGATCTGGGCCTGCGCCTCCAGGGGAGGCCTGGGCCCTACCTGCAGCACTGCTGTAGAGGTACCAGGATGGAAAGCTCGTCGTGTGCGTATTTCCCAAACCTGCCGTGAGAGAGCACAACCGTCAGGTCCTTAGTGGGCTGCACAGGCTGGGCAGCCTTTTTGGAATGGATATCCTCCTGCCTTGCTAACTGGGGGCCACTCTCTCCCAGATAGAGCCTGTCTGGGCCTATATTCCTGGGGCAACAGAAGGGGACAATGGGACACACCTCCCAGGGTTACTGTCATAAACCCAGCACCTGTCAAGGCCAACTGCCATCCCTCCCTGTGATGGGGACCCTGTTGCCTCTGAATGGAGGCCTGTATTTCACACATGGATGGGGCTTGGGACGCCCCTATCACCAAGGCCTGCTTCTTCCTGCTCTGGGCTAGGCCACCCACAGGGCAGAGGTGGCCAGCCTGTTGGGCTCTTAGACATGAGGGGACCCACCCTCTTCCGTTGTCCAGGTGGATGATGAATGTCTCGTTTCCAAACTTCTCGAAAGTCTCGTAGTGGTGGCGGTCCATATTCCCTGCGGGGATAATCACAGGTGCTCAGAGGCCTCTGGCCTGCTGAGAGAGGCGCCTCCTGTCCACCCCAAGTACAGCCTCCAGGGCCACAACCCCGCAGAACCGTAACTAATAAGGTGCCAGGCAGGTCCACTGGGAGCTCTGGGTTGGCACAGGTGGACCTGGGCCCCGCATCCCCAGTGGCCAGCACATCCCACGGGACATACCCATGAGGAAATCAAAGATGGTCATATCCATGATGTCCAGGATGCGGTGGCCGCTGTCGTAGGGCGGAGTCTGTTTCACCTCCTCACAGTAGTCGGGGTCAACTTCCCACCTGCAGGAGAGCCAGGGTGAGGGGAACTCCTCCACGGATAGGGAGGCCGAGGGCTGCAGGGCTCAGAACAGCACGAGCCAGTGGGGCCACTCTGGGATGTGGGCCAAGTGCCCACAGAGAGACGTGCCTCGGCTGTGGGCTATGAGGTTGCATTAATAAGATTATGGGGCTGGGAGGTGATCATGATCCTGGAAGAGGCCCCCGCCAGGCCTGAAGCTACTATCAAACTCTGGGTACCGTGTTTTTGAGATTCACTGTTTTAGAAACAGTGCCTGGACATTGCACTTATCAGGATACCTTGGCTGAGAGAGCAGGATGTGTTTCTTCTGCGTAAGGAACAAGAGGAATTGGAAGCAAGGGCCAAGCGCAAATACTAAGTCATGTTTTGAAGGACCCAGTGGTAAGGCCAGTGCCTTGGGGGCTTCTAAATCTCAGGTTAGGGCCCTTCCCAATCACCTAGCCCACTGTGCATCGTACATGCTACACAGGGTTGGATTCATGGCTGGCCCTGCCCCCCCTCCTGTCCCATGTCATGAGAACCAAAAGCCCTCCCAGACCTGGTGTCCTAGTCGCAGAGTGGACAAAGTCATCCCAGGTGCCCGGGGCCCAGCACCGCACTCACTCTGCTTTCTTGCGCTTGTGGTAGGAGCGTCGCCAGGGGTTGCGCCAGGTCTTCCTCTTGGCCAGGGACAGGTCCGGCAGGAAGGCTGCCAGGGAGCCCTCTATCTGGTCTGGCCTCCCACAGAGTGCGTGCTCTGTGGAGCAGTAGTAGGAGCACTCCCCGTAGAAGCAGATGTTGTTGGCTGGTGGGAGAGACAGACCCCATCACTTACAGCTGTCCCCACGTGCCACCCCTGGCCTTTCAGGGCTCTGCCTGGAGCTTCTTAAGGGCAGGACTCACTCCCAAGTTCACATGGCCTCAGTGATCACCTCCAGCCCCAGGCCATGAGTCAACCCTGCAGTGGGCTCCTCGGCCCCGCAGCCCTGGAGTCTGAGGTCGGAGCTGGCTGGCTTCTCCTTGCCCCAGAATCCAAGGGTTGCAGTCCATGGAAACTCCAGATTCTCTGTTCAGTAGTCCCTAGAATGATTTGTACCATGAAGAAAGAGAGAATCCACAAAAATGGGAGAATCTTTGCAAATCCCAAAGCTGATGGGGATGTAGTGCTTAGCGTATGTCAAGGACTTGTATGATTCAATAATAAAAAATCCAATTAATACATGGGCAAAGAACTTGAATGGATCTTTTCCCACAGAAGATATACAAGTGGCCAATGAGCTCATGAAAAGATGCTCCTCAGTGGTCATTGGAGAAATCCAAACCCAATCCACAAGGAGAAAACACCTCACACCAACGAGAACGGTCTTTTTCTTTCTTTCTTTTTTCTTTTTTTAGGCGGACACAACACCCTTGTTGGTATGTGGTGCGGACACAACATCTTTGCTGGCATATGGTGCTGAGGATCGAACCTGGGCCGCACGCATGCCAGGCGAGCGCGCTACCGCTTGAGCCACATCCCCAGCCCCACGAGAATGGTCTTGATCATTGCAAGGGCTGACGAGGATGTGGAACACTGGAACCACAGTGCCCTGCTGGGGGCAGTGATGTGCACAGGTGCTTGTTAAACAGGAGCTAGCATGTGACCTAGAGGCCCCACCTGCAGGCATCTACCTAAGAAAGATGAAATATATTCCCACCCTTTGCTTGAATGTGCTCACAGCAGCACTGCTCACAGCAGGAACTCAGCCCCAAAGCCACCAGCTGACCAACAGCTAAACAAGATATAGGATTTTCACACAACCAAGTATCATCCATCCCTGGAAGGGAACAGAGTGCTGAGAGCCTGCACTGCAGACGAGCCATGATAACATCTTGCCCAGTGAGAGAAGCCAGGCAGGGGAGGCCACACGCGTGGGCTCAGGGGCATCTCAAGTGCTGGGGCAGGCTCTGGGGTCTTTCTGGGGTGGGGGAAAAATTCTGGGATTGGGCAATATAGTGAATGTACTAAAACCACTGAATCATGCACCTTGAAATGGTGAGTTTTATGGCATGTGAATTATACCTCAATTAAAAGTTTAAAAACTCCAAGCTCTTTGCTGTCGTGGTTTACGGTACTCCTACTGGGAGCTCTGGGATGGCCGCATGCTGATCATAGCCTATGGATGGTCTGCCCTATGCTTGTATTTGTTTACTGAGTGAATCTGTGTTTTCATGCTCTGACTTGTTTGGTGGAGAAACCTGCACACGCATCGGGTTGTGGAGACAGGGAGGAAGCCTCTGGTGGAGCAGGAGGGGCCCTGCCTGGCTCCCTGTTCCTTCCCACTCACAGGGTCAGGAGAGTGGCCAGTGAGGGTCACAGGGGGGCGGATGGAGAGAGGGGAGGGTGCTGGCACAGCTGCAGGCCTAGGAACACAGGATGTCCCAGCTGCTGTCCTCCCCATGAGCTGCCCCCTGCCTCTCCCCTTCCTGGCCTCCACCACAGCACCAAAGCTGGATAATTACCATAGGTCCATCTTGGGGGAATCAGCTGCACTGCTCTGGCTGCTGACACAAGTCAATTCATTTTCAGGGTGCCATGAAAGTTGATCATGTGGACAGCTACGTCCTCCTAAGCCAGTTCTAGACAGTATCACCTGAAGAGGGCAAGGATCCTTCCTCACCAGCTCTAAAGGGCATCTAGGGTGGGGTTGGGGCTCTGAAAGTCAGGGTTCCTTCCAGTTGCATGACCTGGGTGAAGCAGCACACATCTCTGCTCAGCTCTTCACCTGTGTGTGAGGGTTGAGCTGTGCCCGCAGCCTGGGAGAAGGATCACATAAGGCAGCTATGTGAAGTCCAGAGAAGGTGACCATGCAGCAGAGAGGACTGCCCCATGTTGAGGGTAAGTGGGCATACTTTTCACTTAGTAGCTCTAGTAGACAGAGAGCTAGGGGAAGGCTAGGGCCCCTCCGATAGTGTGCAGTGGACATGGGCTCCCAGGGCCTGGTCCTGACCTGGGGCCAGGAGCACACAGCTCTCCTCATGAACCCAGAAAGTCCTGGCCTGCATGTGCAAGGTCCAGGATGGGCCTGTCTGAGGGATGGAGGTTGATTCAGGAGGATGTGGGTCACCATGCAGGAGGTGACATGACCACCCATCCTGGAATGAAGACCACCACGTTGCACAGGGCAGTGGACATGCCTATCACAGGGATGACCCTCTAGCTGCTGGCAGAAGACCCATGTCGGAAGCCCCATTCTTCCTCAGTGTGTATTTGAATGGGACTGTGTGGACAGTCTTGATGACCATCTGGGCAAACTCAGGCCAGTCTGGAAGAAAAAGGGCCAATTTAATCCTGGGTAAAATCTCTATGCTTTGCAAAGCCCCAAGGAGTTGGGGGCTTTGAGAGCTGCCCATGACCTGTATCCTGCATGGGGGAGGCCACACAGAAGCATCCACCTTGCAGAAATTTACAGAAAAGGCCAGGGAACATGTTCCTTGAGCATATGGAGCTTTAGAGTCTTGGGCTCTGACCTGGTGCTGCCCACAGCTGTGTGGTATCAGGCACTTAACTGCCTTCTCTGAATTCGACTTCCACAGACCCCACCATGCCTGGGCTCACCGAGGGCTGTAGCCCGCTTCCTTCCTGCAGTGACCCTGGGACTTGAGGGCCACTATTGTTCCTCTATTGTCTAGACTGTCCTCCTGGCCACCTGGGGTCTTCTCTTTCTTGACCAAACCCAGAGGCAGTCCTCTGCCCCGGGAGACTTGGCTCCTAGTGAAGCAGCGATGACAATTTTGGCATCGGGTGGGTCGGGAAGTGCAAGCAAAGCAGAAGTGATACTGATGACTCTGAGCAGATTTTGTTTTCTAAAATGAGGTCAAGGCTGGCTCCCAGACCCCACTGCTCCAGAGGAAGCCACACGTTCCCAAAGGCTCTGGGAAGAATCACGCTGAGAGCAGCACATGGCGCAGGAGTGGGTGGGATCCCGGGGGGCTGCACTCTGAAGTGGCGCAGAGTTCGAGAGCGCATTGTCCAGGTGCAATGAGCCACTGGGGCCTGGGGCCATCAGGGAGCTTCTGGAGTATCCTGGGTGAATCTGCAGCTGGCAGAAAATGTCACTAAAAGCCAAAAAAAAAAAAAAAAGCCAGGGCACATGTCTGCTGTGGAGTCCCTGGTCCCCGGCAGCCCTGGTGAGGCATTTAAAGGAGGGATTTCAGCAGTGTCACCAGCAGCCTCTATGGGGAGCTCCTGGGACTCAGAATGGATAGCTCCCTGCTGAGGGCCAGGAGGGGGACCAAACACTAACCAAAGAGGGAAGTGGGAAGATCTTGATTTATCTGTTTAGGTTAAGAAGCGGCTCAGGCTTTTGTTTAAAAACAAACACACAAAAATCCACAGTCCTTCTCTTTAGATAATGACCTAAATCCGTTGGTACTGAAAATTCTGGAGTGGGTGGCTTCAGCAGCTTCAGTGGCTTCGTCCTTGGGAGCCATTTGGGTTGCTGCACCCCACACCCCACCTGCTGCCCATCAGCGGGGAAGTGATGCCCAGCATGGAAACCTCTAGCTTCCCCTTTCCTATATCCTCAAACCCCAGTTCCCCTGCTTGGTCTTGAGCAAATTACTTAAGCAGGTCCATCTGATGCCTGTGGACAGGTGAATGGACCAGCAGAATGTACACATCTCCCCAAGGCACAGTCCTCCACACAGATGGAACAATCTCCAGAGATGCAAATAACGTGGGTGAACCTTGGAGTCAGGATGGTGATGGAACAGAAGCAAAAGCTATGAATTGAGCCTCCAGGTGCTTCACACCACGGGGGGTGGCTGCTCCTGGGGACATGCAAGGCAGCTCAGGGGGCCTGGATGTGAGGTCCTGTGCTGATGGTAGAGGGCGCCACAGTATTGGCGTTCAGAGCCTCCAAGTTCAGCTGGCTAAATGCTCTGTACCTACCACCATAGGCCAACGCACCTCAATAAAACTAAAAGCAGGACAAGGACAACCTACCCCATAGGCCCGTCTTTGGAGCTGGGGAGGAGCTGCACTGCTCTTAGCCCTTTATCTGCTGTGCCTGTCACCTAGACTTTCCCTGCCTGCTCACCCAGAGATGGCCCAGCACTGCTGGGTGACAGCTAGAAAGCATAGTCCTGCCCCATGTAGTAGACTTGTCCCACCTGCCCATGCCACCAGGAGAAGCAGCCCTCCATGGGAGTGCTGTTAGCACTGTCAGCTGGGGTCCGGTGCTGTGGGGTGCTGGGCTGTCCTCTGCCCACATCCCTGAGGCTGAGCCTGCACCTGCTGGGCAGCGGGACTCATGACATTATCTACCTGTGTCCCAGGTGCTGGGGAGTTGGACCCCTCCCTCTCTACCCCTGGACCTGTGTCATTCTTTGTCCTGAACTGAGAGCCTGGAAGGAGGTCTTGCTGAAATGCAGGGCATTGGGTCTAAGAATGTTGGTAACTGCTCACCTGGTGGTGGGCACCGAAGCCTGGGGAGTGTTATTCTCTTAATATTTTGAACCTTTGAAAAATGTCACTGCAAAAGTCAAAATAAAGAAAAAAAAAAACAATGAAGAAGACTCACAGGTCTGAGTGCTGCTGGTTTCTGCCCAGTAGCAAAGCTCCCAGGTGTGCATGGCCAGAGGGCTGTGTGGTGTCTCTGTAGGGTGTGCATGCCTGGACCACAGGGTGGTGTCCCCGTGGGCAGTGGGGCAGGAGGTGGGGCTGGCAGTGGTGGTGTTGGTGTCTTGATGGAGGAGTAACATCATGGCCAACCTCAGGGTCAGCTGCCAAGCTCTGAGGCTGAGGGGGACCAGGACTTCAGAGCTTAGGTCCCTGCAGGAAATCCTAAGAGAAGGCCCCTTCTTACAGCACCATGTACAGAGAGCTGCCTGTGAGTGACACCCTCCCATCTCTGCCTGTGAGTGACACCCTCCCATCTCTGGGGCGGCTTAAGCACAACCCACCCCAAAGACCCCGCCAACACACAGGCTCTCATTGGGTCCTTTGATTCTGTCAGGAGGGGCTGGTAGAGGGCCGGGGGAGTGGGGAGCATTCTTCTCTGCCCTTTGGGGATTTCTGTCCTATTTTTCTCTCATTAGGAGGCTCTGAGAGGAGGAGAGCAGATGAGCGTGCAGATGTGTGCTGGAGGACAAGAACAAGCTCGGCTAACGTATGGATATGGATTCCCGGCCTCGCTTCTGACAAGCTCACCAATGCAGTTAGGAGACGGGGCCAGCCTCGCACGTTGATCTGAGACAGATCAGGAAACGAGCTTTCGGGTCTGGCTTTTATGTGCCAGCAAGTCTTAGGACACAGCTAATCGAGGCCCTTAATTGGATTTATGTGCACGAATTATGGAGCTGGGCATGTGGCTGGGGCCCTCCTGTGGTGTGAGCGTCTCCAGCCGGCCTAGTTCACACACCCACCACTTCATTCCGCTTTGCTGGCATCGCAGGAACCACTGGGCACCATCAAGAATGGGGCGGAAGCGGGAGGGCTCCCCAGAGCTCAGCAGGCACAGAAGAATTGGTAGGAAGCAGCTCAGCAGGGGCCCAGTGCAAGGAAGAGCTCAGACAGTGAGGTCAGCGGAGCCCCAGTCACCAGGTCTAGAGCAACAGGGCCCAGGAGTGAGTGGGTGTGATCAGTGCACACTTGGGGTTCACAAGCAAAGTGTCAGGGCTTCTATGAGCTGAGGATCTCTGTGATGCACCCAAGAGTCCAGCACCTGTGCCACCTCCAGGGGCACAGATAGGGGGAGCTGCTGCTCTCACTAGTTGCTTCCTTGAGGGAAGGGGCTGCTGGCCTGTCTCCAGGTGTGGATGTTGCTGGAGAGTGTCTGGGAGGAGGGAGGACAAGGCCACTAGGAGAGACTAAGCATATCTGAGAGGGAGCTCCTTTGCCTTCTAAACCCAACAGTGAACAGAGGTAAAAATAACCCTCCTGCCTAGCACAGGGCACGTGAGTGAGGAAGACCCCCAACTCTGGTTTCTGGAGCCTTGTGGATGGATCAATAGATGGACAGCCTAGGACAAGTAAAAGCTGGCTAGAGGAGTGGCCTCTGCATGACCCCTCTCTAGAGGCTACCAAGGGCGTCACCTGTTGGGAGCCCCATGAAGGGCCGTGCATAGCTACCTGGAGAGACAAAGAAAGTTCTCCACAGCTTCTTGTCTCGAGTGACATCCCGAATTTCTTTGGTCATGTTGACCATCCTGCCGGCCACAGGAGGCACTCTGCGGAAGTCCAGGATCCTGGCAAGAGAAGGACGGAGAAAAAAAAGTCTTCACTCTCTGTGGTGGATTCCTGGCAGCCCAGGCAGAGGCTGATGAACCAGGCCTCTCCTGGCCCTCGCTCAAATCCGGCTTTGGGCCGTGGCTCTGCCTGGCACCATCGGCAACAGGCCGAACACACCCTGGAAGGACGAGTCCTTGTGCATTTGCCTCAGCCTTGCCAGGCACCTGGATAACTAAAACATGCCCTCATTCTAGGGCTAAATTTAAAACTAAATTAAATTACATGAACCACTCTTAATGGAACTCTTTCTGAGCTCCACGGCACGCACTGCCACTTGCTTAATTAAATGGAGATGCCGGATGCAAACGTTTCTTGCTGACACAGGACTTAGGATAGCTGCATAGACGTCCTCTGCAGAAGTGGCCGGGTGTGGAGGAACAGGTTGCATACCTGGGACCCAGGGTCAGGCTGGCTATGTGTGGCAGCATGCACCACCTCCCACAGGCAGGCATACCCTGGGCTCTGCTGCCCTGTCTTATAAGCACTTCGACTGGGGTCCATGTTTTCTAGAGAGCAACCTCACAGCTTGGGAGCCCCCATGGTTCTTTCCACAGAAAGGCTTTCTCTCAGGTTGGGCTGTTCTGGGAAAATGCAATGGTTGGAAATCTAACTTCTGGAGATTTCTGCAGTCACCACACAAGGTTTGTGATCATACATGGATCACCCGATTCTGTTAAAATGCAGATCCTGGTCTGTGGGTGTGGGGTGGGGCCCAGATTCTGCATTCAGCCAGCTGCGGGGGTTGGGGATGGTGGTAGGGGTGACACTACTGTCCACCTAAGGCCCTGCAGAGGAGCCAGGAGGCGCCAGATGCAGAAGTTCCTTTCTGCTGCTGCCTGATGGGTGCTCTCTGACCTCCAGATCCCTTGAACCTGACCCCAGGGTCAGACTGTGGGCTGCCCCTTGAGGGCCGACACTGACCATCCCATGGGGGCTCCTGTGCGTGGCCTCCACCTCTCTGTAGCCAGGGGGAACCTGAAAATGAGCTGCATCCTGCAGGTCAGAGCTGCCCCTCAGGAAGCAGGGACCAGGCCTCAACTTGTTTTGCTGTGGGCACCACTTTCTTCAAGTAGCCTTTTTTCCCCTCAGAGAACTCCCACCCTGTGATCAGCCATATTAAAATTCACGGCTCTAATACTTCTTCCTCTCTTCTTTCCTGCTTTTCTTTTTCCTGGGTTCTCTGAGACCCCAAACCTACCATTCCTCTGGATGCTCCTTGCTGGGCACACAGGAAGCACCTGCCTAGGTGATGAGCCACAGTGGAAGGGCCCATCTCTGGGTATGTATTTCTCTCAGGGCCTCAGTTTTCTGGTCTGTGGAATTGGGGTGTGAAGGTCTGCCCCACGCCCAGGCATCATGAGAGTTAAAAGAACCAATTCTAGTAGGGTGCTCTGAACACAGACTGCAGAGACCGCCACGGGGAAATGACAGTGACAATACACTGTGGACCCCAGAGGCCAGGCCTGTGCCTTCTCGGCCACTAACAGAGCTGTGTAATTATGCTTGATGGGTGCCTGGCTCTCAGAGGAGGGGGCTCCCTTGTGCAGGTGGGAGTTGCTGCTCTGTGGAGGAGGGGGCTCACCTGTCCAGGTGGAAGGCAGCGATCTCTGCATTGTGCCGCTCGTAGTCAGAGAAATAAAAAAAGTCGGGGGGCGTCTCCTGCTCCCTGGTTTGCCTGGAGAAAAATGGGGAGAACAGAAAGGGTTTGTCACTGATAAAACCCCTGGCTGTATGCTGGACACACTATGTCAGTTTTCCAGAGCTGATTTAAACGTCTGATGATTTTGCTAACCCGTTGTCACAGAGTCACTGTTGAAAATTAAATGATGCAAACTTACCATTAAATACGTATACTTAAGGGTAATAAGTGCTTAGACCTCACCGTTGCCTAGCTGCTACCTGCTTCACTACCCTCTGCAGCCTGGGCTGCAGGTGGAAATTCTGCCTGGGAGGCTGGGCACCTCCTCCCAACCCTGGTTAGTAACTCAGGAGCAGCTGTGGACAGATGGAGCGCTTGCCCCGGGGTGGACAGGAGCATTGCACCATGAGGTTGGTACTCCCCAAACCAGCTCCCCTGGGAGCCCACCTCCTGCCAAATGGCTTCTTGGTTAAGCAATGCCTCTGAGCAGCCCTGCTGCAGAGAGAGGGCCCTGAACTGGACCAGACACACACCTCTCCAGGGCGTGGGCTTGAGTTGAGGTTGGGGGACAGTCTGTCTGAAGATATGCCCTCCTGGATCACTGTTACCTCTAAAAGGGAGGCTGGGCAGCCTTCATAGGTCTCCTTTGTGTGGTTTTCTGTCCCACAGGGGCATATGGCACTGGGGCCTGGGTTTCAATTTCTCCACTGCCCCATCCAGGGGTAATGCCCTCCTGTTTCCTGTTCTTGACTTTGGGCCCTCCATTCTTGCCCACAGTTCTCTTGGAAAAGTCTCGCTTATACGTCCAGGGCTAAGTCAGCATTTCCACGTGTGTGTCTCAAGGAATGTCCAGCCTGGACGTCCCAGCACTCAGGGGTCCTCAATCAGAGAAGTTAAAGTTTGGGAAACAGGGCCCCTGGGAGTCCCCTTGCGCATTCCCATTGTAAAGGCCTGTAGCCAGCGTGTCTGACCCATGGTCTCAGCCCTACACAGACTGTGGAGCCCACTTTCTGCCCAGCATATCATCCTGACCTGCAGTCCTGAGAAGTCTTGGTTTAAAGCCTTAAATGCAGCCATTTCCCAGCCTCAGTTCCAAAGGAAAATCCTTCACAAAACTTTCCCCAGTGACAGCAAAGAGGAGCCACATCATTCCTACTGCCCTCCCTGGCTGGTACGCAGACAGAAACACTGGAGCAGTAAGGCACCACCTGTGATATCCCAAAGCTGGGCCACCAGCTGCTCTGGCAGGGTCCTGGTCCCTCACCTGCAGTGGATACTGGCCAGCAGCTCCTCCCCGGAGCCCTGGCTTCCCCGCTGGCATGCTGGAGGTTGGTTTCCGGACTTTACTGCTGCTTGGGTGGCCTTGGTCAAGGGACAGACTGTGCTGGGCCTCTCCCTTTAAGTTCAGGGAACAGCCAGATAGGATATGAGATGTCATGCCCAGTGCCTATCCATTCTGACTTTGAGCCTGGCTTCTTAGTACCAAGTGGCCAACTGCTCTGTTGAAGGCCTGCCTGGCCGGAGTAGGCAGCCAAGTGCAGTGTCCCTGAGTTATGGGCAGGTGGGTGCCCTGCCAAGGGAAGAGCTAGAGGGCAGCTACCATGAGAGACCTGGCTCCCTTGGGTCCTTGCTGCTCATGGGGAGTATATCTGTGACAGAGGAAACTCAGGACTACAACTCTCCCACTTTATAGATGGAGATGATGAGGCAGACCTGCTTTGAAGGCCTCCATTGCTCTGTAGACTTTGAATATCCCCAGTGTCTCAGGTTCTGGGGTGTTCAAAAAACTCCGGGGGAGACAGGGACAAGTCATAGGGCTCTTTCAAGTGTTTGACTTTAAGAATTTGGAAATGTTAACCTATCGTTGCTCAAAATCCCATCAGAGAGCAGCAACTTTGTTGTCATGAAATCTGGGTCCACTGTGCCTCTGACCAACAGTCCAGGAAACACATCTCAGACCAACCCAGTCGGGGGAACTCCAGCTTAGGACCTGTGTTGGCCGCCTTCTTGGGTGCTGGAAAACATGGCCTGGGTCTCAACCTGCTCCAGTCCCACGTCCTTCACAAGTTGGCACTGTCATTCTGGGTAGGCTTGGATGCTCCCAGCAGTGAGACCCACACCCTGCCCCAGTCATGTGCCCACCCTTCAGTTTCCCTGGTCTGAGTCCTTCCTTCCAGATGTGCAGGTGAGCTCAGCCAGGCCTCTCTTGGCTCCCAACCCCAGTGCTGGCTGAGGTTGCTGCCCGACACAGCTAGGCCCCGTGGAGACCCATTGTGGTGAGCTGTGGCTTCTGGTCGGGGAGGATCCAGTCCAGGCTGCAGGCGATGGCCATACTTTGGCTGGGCCCCTCCCCAGCTGTCCTTAATGGTTCCTTGAACATCACTGGACCCAAAAGAATGGATTTCTTCATCAGCCTTTCTAGGAACCAGTGGAGGAGGTGACACCCCAGGAACTAACCATTCCACACGACCTATGGGTACTTGCTGGAGAGGACTGTGGCTGGGAATGTCCATGGCCTTGCACCAAGTCTCCGTGCAATGTAGTGCAGACAGCGTACTGTGGACAAAGTACATTTCCTCTAACCAGCTGGGCTGGGGGTCCTGGCCATCAGTGTGTATTTTCTCAGACAAGAGAGTAGAGGAGATGGCACATAGGGCCTGGGGCACTGGTGGCAGCAGCATGAGGCCTCTGCTGGGTAAAGCTCCTGAGGTTGAGTCCAGACTTTGTGGAATCTCCTGGATTTGAAATTTATTTAAAATTTCATTTTTTTTTTTAAAGCACTACAGGTCACAGCAGGCTCATCAGTCCACTGGTTGCAGCCCTTGGCTCTGTGGTGGCAGCTTCTATGGGAGCCCTTGAGGCTGAACACCAAGCCCTTGTATTCAACCCGGAAGCCCTGGCTCCCAGGAAAGCCCGTTCCCAGAACACAGTTCTCCTAGATTGTCGTCACTTTTAACTGGAAATGATATGGACGGAAGTGAGGTTTCCACCCTGTGAGTTTTCTGGAGCTTCACGTGTGCAGTGTCTGAGCCCAGACACGGTGCTCAGAGCCAGCCCTAACCCTAACCTAGCCCTGGCATTAACTCTGTTGTGGAAGGCAGAATTATTTTGGTGGCAAATGCTGGCATTGACCACACTCATATGCTAGGTGGGCAGAGCTGGCTTCAGTCCCTGGGGACAGCCCGGCATGGAGGCAGTGCTTGGTGGCCTCAGCAGCTGGCTGGTCGACCTTCCCTCTGTGATGCAAGTGTCATTCATTCTTTACCATACAGCACTGCAGCCATGGGCCACGGGTGGCTATAGGGAGCTCAAAATGTGTCTAGAGCCACTGAGGAGGCAGATTTTAATTCTATTTTTTAAATTAAGTCAAATCTAAATGTCTAGTGGCTGCATGCTAGGGAGCAAAGCTCTGTGGACTGCCTGAGGCCTCCCTGGCACCTCTGATATCTCTGACTGCCCTCCCTCCCCATCTTCCTCCCTCTGTGCTCTCAGGCTGTTCCCCTGGCCACCACCTCTGGGAAGCCCTTTGGAATCTCAGTTCTTTGCATGATGTCTCCCACCCATTCCCAGGAGCACAACCCTGTCAGCAGTGGTGCAAAGCTTCAGGGAACTGTCACGGAGCCCCTCCCTTCTCCCTGCCCTGTATGCCCAGCGCTTGCAGAGAGGCATCAGGTCCACTTCTGCTGGAGCACAGACAGTGCCCCAGTTACATCTTCACTCTGCCACTGACCAGCAGTGTGGCCCCAGCCCTGGCAAGAGAAGATAGGACCTGCACCTGGGTGGCCTGGGATGTAGAACACTCCAGAACCCCATGGGTACCCAAGGTGTAGTCCACACTGGCAGGTGCAGGCTGGACATCCACTTGGAGTTGTCCAGGCTTGCCACCTTGGAGCCAGCCCTTAAAGATCAAAGAGCAGCAGGGCCTTGGGGGAGCTGGGATGGGCAACTGGGGTCTAGGGAGGGACTGACCAAGTGAGGGATCCGGGGGATGGGCCAGGACACTGTGTAGCAAAGTTCTGACCACACACTACAGGCAGGCTCACAATAACAAGCAGGCACAGGCACGCACTAACACTCGCACACGCACACCCTACAGAACCGAGCTGTCGGAAGGATCTCAGGAAGAAGGGGTGAGGACATGTTCCTCTGATTTTTCTGGGCACATCTGCACACAGGGACTGGAAAAGAGCAGTCAATGGCCGTGAAAAGACAGTTTGATTTCCCACCACAAAAACAGCTTCAGAGCTCCTGGGCAGATGTGTGACTTGCCTACCTGAGTCAATTGCACAGATCTGGCCATCAAAGCAGAGCCCACCCAACAGCTCCTGTCTAGTGGCACTCGCAGGCTGGGGCAGTGGCAGAGAATTCACCCTCGCTCTGGGCCAGGTGCCTGAAGCATCTAGCCCATGGCCCCTGTCCCCTGCCAGTAGAGAAGGGCTCAGGGCCCCTGGGCAGGGGACACCTTGGCCCTGTCTGATGCAAGCAGCAGAGCAGCCCTGAGGACAGCAGAAGCAAGTGGCTTCCAACAAATGAACCTCGGAAAGCCAAAGGATGCAGGGCCACCTCACACCCGAGCTCTCCCACCCTGGCCTGGTGCTGTTCCATCAGGTACAAATGCCAATTCAGCCCTTGGGCCTGCCCTCCTCCTGCTTCACCTGCTTCTACTGCCCCTCCATTGAGGATGAGCTGAGGCCCAAGCAGGCCCCCAGCTTTTACAACACTGTGTCTTGTTGGGCTTTCCTCCTTGGTCTCCTTCCCCCTCAGCACTTCTACACGACCTTTTCCGGCAGCCTGGGACAGAACACTGCTCCTGGCCCAAAAAGCATTTGGCACATGCTACACTGGGCAGCATTGTGTGGATGCAGCGGAAGGGCCTGGGGGCAGAAGTGTTCTGCCCTGCAGATGCTGTGCCCAGTGAGACTTGTTTAGGGATGGGCATTTCATGAGCTGAGGATGAACAGGGAGCTGATAAGAGGAACAGGGCAGCCTCCGTCTCCCTGAAGCCTTTGGGGCCTCATTTCTTCCATCTCTGTCACCCCCATGCCACCTCCACAGTATGTGTGAACAGACCACAGATAGAGCAGAGGCAATGTTTGTGGAGCCCAACAGTGAGGGATCCTTCAGCCAATGCCCTAGTCACTCTCCTCCCTCACCCCTGTGGCCTTTTGAGCACATCACATGAACACCTGAAATCCAGGTGGCTCTCAGCCTTGTGGCTCCAGGAAAGGTCTGGGCACTTCCCTGACGTCTTTCTGATGTCCTGGAACAGTTCCTGGTTCTGTATCACTCACCTCCTCAATGATCCCAGAAGCAGGCAGCTGTCCTAGCCCCACTGTGGCCCCATATGCCACCTGCAGGCTCTTTGGCTTCCAGGAACCTTTCTCCTGAAGGGCCCAGAGGTTCAGAGAAGTGGTGAGGGGTGCTGTCTGACTATGCTCTCCTCTCCCAGGAGTCTCCGAGGTTGCTCCAGCAAACCTCTCAGTGCACCCCAAATCCTCTCTGACCACTGTCAGCCCCTCAGCCTTGTTGTTGTGCACTGAACTGTGTCAAGAGGGCAGGAGGAGCGCTTACTGGTGGTTATGGTCCTCAGTTTCCCTTTGTGCATGATATGACAGAGAGCAAGACCCTTAAGGGGTCCCAGGTATCCCATAAAAGAAAGGAAGGAAGGGGTTATTCCAAGTTTATACCCCAAACAAACTGCCTGCTTCTAACATAGTGAACAGGCAGCTCCCCCTCTGCCCCACCAACTTGGTCTTTCCCCAGGCTGCCTGCCTTTCATCTGGGCAATCACTGGATGACATCCCAGGACACTTCTCAAGATCCCACTTTGATATGACACAGAGGGCAGTGGAAGGACACAGGCTGCCCTCTTCTCCTTGGCTGAAATCCTGACCACCGCTCCCCACAACCTGGCCACCTGCTGATCCTGCCCACTACTTGCGACATCCTGACCACATCTCTGGAGAAGAGGCCATACCCTGTGAACCCGCATTTCTTAAACTGGGTCCTGGAGCCCAAATGCCCTGGGAATGTGTGTTATAAGTGATTATAACATGACCACCCCCGGACCAGCTGGGTCAGAACGGTGGGGTAGGGGCTGCAAGAATCTCGTTGCAGAGATCTCCCATGATTCCATGACTTCCAAAGCTAAAGCTATCACTGTGGACATCCCTGTAGGCATCCTGACGCTCTCCAGAAATCCTGACCCCCATTTCCTGATGCTCACAACCTCTGAGGGACACAGCCTCCAGCCCACACAGGAGCCAAGACAGGAAGATGAGCCCAATGTACACCATGATCCCACAGACAGGGCAGGGCAGGGAATGGGCTCATGGTGTAAGGCCTTGCTCAAGTGGGGGTGCTACAAGCTCCTGCAGCGACCTCTGGGGAGCCAAAACCTCACAACTCCTCAATGGCTGGCATTCACCCCAGGTTAGAGGCAAACCTGTGCATTCTCAGATCTGTCTAATCAGCCTGTGGCAAGAAGTCCCAGCTCCAGGATGTTCAGAGAGGGCGTGGCCATAGCTGCCTCCCATGCTATGGCCATGTCCCTCATCTGAGAGACATATTTCTCTTCATCTCACCTCTGCAGAGGAGAGTTGGTCCCTGATCATGGCATTCCACCGGTAATGCACAAAACTCCAGGAGAGCAAACAGCACATGCATGCTGGCCCAGGCCCACCCTGCATGCTCTGTAAGAGCTCTGTAAGAGCTGCAGCTCTGAATCTTGACCTGAGGTGGGATCTGTTGCACCCCTAGGCCCATGGTGCAGCCACGTACCTCTGCTAAGATGTGAAGAACTTGGGACAGCCACCATGTGACCCCAGGGACCACTGTGAGCCACAGAAGAGACCTGGTGCTTACAGCAGAGCCTGGCTGGGAAAAACTGGTGGCTGACTTTCCTGGGTGGTGCCATCCACTTGGCCTCCCTCAGGTCCTTTCAATGACCCCACACCATGGGCAGCAAAGTGGGGCCTCAGCACAGGATGTCTGGCAGATCCACCTCGGCCTGGTCCCTGGGGCTACCTGCAGCTAGTTGCTGGGGCCACTAGGATATGGCTGAACCTTCCTAGCCCAAGTCTCTTCTGCACCCAGCTTTCCTCAGACCCTCCCTCACGGTCATAAGGTCCTTCGGGCTTTAGGAACAACCTGAAGAAAATGTCACATTGATTGAGCTGTTGAAACTAAATTTCTGTCCTGGACCCAGGTGGATGCATGGCTGGGTGGGGGTCACCCATGTCTCTAGTGACACGCACTCAGCCCCAGTGCAGCTGGGAGTCATCTGGTGAGATGAGAAAACTCCCAGAGCTGGCCACACGTAGATCCTCAGATTGCAATCCTGGAGGTGGTGTCAGTTCTGACCACCAGGCTCCTTAGACCACCTGGCTCTGAATATGTGGTCCCATGTGACCACCTCCAACCTCCAGGAGTCACTGACAGGGCGGGTGGTAATAAGCAGCTTCTCTTCAGGGCAGCCTGGTACCCACTGAGCCTCAGCCATTTCTCCTTCCTGACTGTCCTCGAAGCTCAGCCTTATGGCACTGGGTGACAACTTGGCAGTTTCCTGGATTTGGTGACAGCCAGGAAAATCCCAGCCCCCCACATTGCCACCCCCACCCTGGAACCCCCCTTCCACAGTCAACCTGTCTGAACATTAGCACTCTCCAAGCCTGTGATGGGGCCAGTGCTTTTAGGCCAGCCTGGGGGCCTTCTGTGTTCAAGGCAAGTCTTGTGATGGCCCCAACACGTGTACCCACCAGGAATCGACACTGGTCAAGACGAAGGACTGCCACTCCCCTCCCTGAACTCAAGTGACAGTGGCCAGTCCTGCCCTAGCAGGTCAGGTACAGCTGCTCCAGACACCTTCAAACCTATGCTGGTCACTGGCAAGGAGATGCACTTCCCAGAAGGCCAGTTCCATCCTCATTACCATGCCAGTTTCAAGGCTGACATCAATACTTGCCAGGTGGACGGAGGGAGGCCGGGCCCTGGGCTGCCACCTTCTCTTGGCATTTTTGAACATCGCCCATGTGTTGATCTTTGCACACATTGCAGCCTGCTCCCTGGACACACAGGGGAGGAACGGTAGGTACGAGGCCTCTGCCAAGGTCAGGTGAAACCCTCCTTTTGTTCATGCTGAGAGTGGCTGGGTCCAACGTGGATGACATTCAGGTTTTGAGATCAGCTCCAGACACTTCCTCAGGAAGCCATCCCACACCCACCAGGTGCCTGGGGTCAGGGCTCTGGGTCTTCCCCGGATGCTGCTCACAGGCTGTCAGCTCCTCGGGGTGGTGCCCAGTTTAATTGGTCCTGATAAGGTCTCCAGGCAGAGGCTGGCCAAGGTGGCACCTGAAGGAGAAGGCTGTACTACCCAGTAGGGCACAGCTCAAGAAAGGTGTGTTGAGGCCTCGAAGGGAAGCTGTTGGGTGCTGAGGACCCTCTGGGTCTCACTGTTTAAGCTCTGCACCAAAACAAGGGAGGGGAGAGAAGGCCAACTGGGGTAGGGGAGCAACAGAGAGGAGGGGGAAATGAGAACTGAGCAGCAGGGTCCACTTGCCCTCAAGGCCCACACTACTGAGGTAGCCACTGCCTAACTGCTGTAGGGTCCTGGCCACTAGCAAAGGCTAAAAGGATGCTGGTCTCAGAGCTACTTCTGTTGCTGTGGGAGGCATCTGGGGATGTGCTGCTGATCAGGGGATGCATTGGGATATTTCTGGGGTTGCCAGTGACAAGATTGGGTCACTCCCTTACACCTGCGAGCAAAGAGGGTCCTATGGAGGCTCTGAGGAGGCTGAGTGGGTGTCAAGGTGTCCTACAGAGCCAGCAAGCTGGTGCCCCTGATGCCCTCTCATTTTGCATGGAGGTTGTTGGCCTTCTTCCTAACCAGGGACCAAAGTGGCACCAGTGGCTCAGCATCAGGCAAGCTTTGGAAAAGTACTGAACCTGCTGTGCCAGGTCGAGACAGACCGGTGAACCCAGTCACCTGGCAGTCTCCCCTTGCCCGGTGTCCAGGGATGGAGTGCTCAGGTGTGGAGGGCAGTTGAAGGGCGTGGCCTCTTCTTCCAGAGTAAAAGCAAGATGTTATCTGATACTTGGCTGGCTGAGCACCAAGAACAAAAAAACTGCTGTGATGGGGGGGGGGACAGAGCAGTGGGGGCCAACACTTCCTGGAATAGGAGGGTCTTGTCTGGGTGCGCTGGGAGCTCAGGGTCCAAGGTCACTGTCCCTCTCCATCAGCCTGGCCCACTGCCCACCAGCTGCAGCAGTGCAACCTCATGTTTCCAATGCAGCTGCCCCAGACCCACAGGGTGGAGAGGAGGCAACACTCAGGACAGAGCCTTGCCCACGGCCTCACTGGATCAGGGAAGGCTCTGGTGCTTTCTGCAGGGGGTGGGGCGGGTGGCAAGAAAACAAGTTCAAAGGAAGGAGTTAGTGAAAATCAATCAACCCATCAACTTTGCACTGGGTGAAATAAGGGGACCCCTGAGGCCCATTGAGGGAGGGACTTATATCCTGAAACCCACATGCAGATCCTTGAACCTGTATGTCTTCCCCATAAACCTCACAGGTGTTCGCGGTGGGTGACAGCCAAGGGATCGACACTCTGGGTTTGAGAAGGAGCCAGCTGCTCTAGGTTGGGTCAGGGTATATAATGCACTAAAGGTGCATCATATGGTGACATACAGGTGCCTCCTAGCCTGTCTTGACACCTCTTGTTTCCAACACATGGGGCCTCCTAGGTGAAGCAAGTGCCCTATAGTTGTTTCCATGGGGCTCGTCCCCCACAATGGCCCTCGGGGTTCCCATGGGCCCTGGGCCTGTGCTGAGGGGTGCTGGGCTTCCATATCTTAGAGGAGGGGTCTGGGCTCCACAGCCCCACAGTACAGGTAAGAGCTCTGCAGCTGGCAGTGGGGAGGGGCTGGGTGTCCATCCAGGTCCTTGCCTGAGTCACAGCAGGAAGGTGCTGGCAGGAGACCCAGCACCTGTCATCTGTTCTTCATAAGCCACTCAACTGTGCACAAAGGAGCCACCAGCTGGGTGCTGGGAAGATGCTGGGTGGGGGTCCTGGGGCTGCAGAGCACTGTGACAGCCCTTCCCTGAGTCTTCTGGGCAGAGTCCCCAAAGCAGACTTGAGACACCTACACCCTGTGGTCAAGACCCTAAGAGGCCCATGGATGGGTGTTTCTAGGTCCCTCCATGACTGCTCTGAGCTGGTGCCCCACCCCCCCGGGGTCCCCCACACTCTGGAGCTGCCAGCCCCTGAGGCCTCTCAGCATTGCTCCTGAGGTCAGAGCAAGCCACATCTGACCATGCCTGGCTGCACCTGGCTTCAGTACTGAGCAGGCAGGGAAAGGAGCCAGTTTCAAGGCTAATGTCAATACCTTCAGTGGGCTGAGGGAGGAAGCACAACAGTGGCCCAAGGTGGACGCCACAGTGAAGGACAGGCCTGTGGATTCTACAGCTCAGGAATCATGGAAGGAGGAAAAGGAGAACCTGGAGAGACCCAAAAGGGCCAGGACCCCAGCAAGATGTTAGCATACCTCTCTCTGGACACCTATGAACGCCTGGTGCATCTCTGCTACTTGGAGGCCACACAGGACCCCAGAGGCTACTTACTAGAAAGGTTGGCATCATGAGGAATGCCAAGTTGTGGACAGTAAGGTCAGCTGACACTTCATAGAGGAGCTCTGCCTTCTCAGGACCCTCCCACAGCCTTGGACCATCTACATCCCTTCCTCTCTCAGAGGTGAATACTTACATACCTTCCTTTAGAGGAATTTCCCTTAGCTCTGACAAAAACACAGTAAGCATTGATTTTGCTCATTCATACTAAAGTGAGAATGACTTCCGGTCCCCCAAAGACATCCAGGTCTGAATTCCCAAGCATATGCCATGGTACCTCACAATGATAGAAGGGACTCTACTGATAAGTTATGAAGGATACTGAGATGGGGGGATTCTTCTGATCATTCAGGAGGGCTTGATGCAAAGCTCCAGGGTCCTCCCAAGAGAGCTTGAGGAAGATTTGATTACAAAAGATGCTGCCTTGCCAGCTTTGGGACTGAGGAAGGAGCCATGAGCCATGGCAGTCAGGTACCTCTAGCAGCAGGGAAAGGTGGTGGAGATGGGTTCTCTGGGGCCTCCCAGGGGACACAGCCTGCTAATTCAGTTAGATTCTAACTCCTCATTATGAGAAGGGATCTGTACTATTTGAGTTGCCAGATTTGCAGTGTTTGTTACAGCAGCAACAGGAAACTAATACAGACTCTTTGGCAACTATGGCAGAACAGATGGGCAAAATAACTCAACTCCACTTTGGATCATGTGGGGCTCAGGGACCCTCCATGCAATGACACATGGTTTCATTTAGGTCCCCACATGATCCAGGAATTCTCACTGCAAAACCTTAGATTTCAGCCCCTCTCCAAAGATACGGTGACAGACAAGGGTTCTGGGATACAGCTGGACATCTTGGGGAGCCCCACCCTAGGGCAAATCTCAGGGAGGCCAAAGCCCAGAGAAGACAGATGCTTCCTTTCTCCTGTAAACACAGCAGATCCCTGACTCACCAAAAGAAGGCATGGAGGCAGCAATTAGTCTCTCCGTCCCGGGTAATCTTCTCATCACTCACAGCAGAAAACAGCCTCCTTGCAGTAATGGGATATATTAAGCTGTTTAATACCAGGTTTTCAACGGGTGAACGTTCTGGAAGGTGAGGGGGCTTCTCCTTGGCAGTAGCTCAGCATGACGTTGAGTCAAGTGCACCAGACACTTTGCGCTAAATTTGGCTTCGCTTGTTCTAGACCATGGGGGTGGGGGGTGTTGCTCATCTGTCTCTTTTTCCCCTCGGGCATCTCATTCACCCCCCTGGTCTCTCTTGGGTGGGGCAGAGTCCTCAGTGGTCAGTGCCATCTGAGCTGGGGGCGGCTTTCAAGCCCCTGTGGCTGTGGACAGGAGTAGACCCCTTTGGGTTGGGCCACACCTGCTCTTCACAGAACTTCTTTCCACCGTTGGGGGGCAAGTTGGAAAGAACTTGAGAATAAGGATGGTAAGAGCCCAGGAGGGGTGGGGAGGGCAGCGATGTGTCTGAATTATTTATGCACCGGCTGGAATAGATCACTGTCAAGTTCCCAGAAAAGGAATTCCTCACAGTGAAGGGAAGAAGGCCTAATATACAGGCAGAATGCACTCTCTAAATGCCTCTGTCCTGGAAAATGGGCCTTTCACAAGTGTTTTGTGGCAAACAAGGTTATGTTGAGACTTTCTAATTCTGAGGTGAAGGGGCCCTATGGCAGGAACAGCTATCCACTGATTCTCCCAGCAGATTTGCCCCTGGAGGCTCCTGGAGGGGGCAGGAGCTGCACCCGGAGTCAGGGAGCTGCCTGGGAGTCCTGGGGTTGGTGCCCTTCTGAAACTCAGTTTGCTGGCAGGTGGCATCCAAAAAAGCATCCAGAGCCAAGTTCAGGGAGGAGGTGTCTCTGCTATGGGGCCCTCAGTGGTGAGAGAGGTGGGGGCATATGTGCTGAAGACAGAAACAAGAAATGGCCCTTGTCAGCAGGGCCAACACTGGCGGATGCGGGAGGGACATAGTCTGGAGCAGCGGAGGCTGCACTGCAAAGAAGATGGCTTCAGCACTGGGTTGTCTACACCTGCCACCTGACTTTGTGATGCACTTGTTCTTGCCTGTGGAGACTGCGGCCTCCTGGAGCCTCCTGGAGCCCAGGGCTGCTCCCAGTCTCCCAGATTCTCCGTGGAGGCATTGGGGTCTCTTAAAGGAGGGGTGAGGGTGCTAGCCCCACTCTGAGCCATGACTCTGGTCCCTAGGCCTAGTCTCCTGCAGCTGCCTGGACTCTGGGTGTCCCCTTCTGGGCAGAGGAGCCTGAGCCCACATAGCACCAGAGAAAGACTGGGCTACCAAAGGCCTCGAAGCACTCAGAGGTTTCCAAGGAGCCTGAGGATGGGGGAGGGCAGGAGGCGCCACGCCAAGATTGCACAGGGGAGGATCTCCTACTGACCTCTTCATTTTGACAAAACCCCTTCCACTAGTGGGAGATTTTGAGGACCACAGGGGACTGGAGGGTCTTCCTCCTGGGCTCTGTTACCCAGTGAGACCTGCGCATCAGACCTTGGGGGCTTTCCCATAGGCTCTAGTGGCCCTTGTGCATGGCCAGAGCTGCAGAACGAAGCAGGGACATGCAGGCTTTCCGAGGACCACTAGGAACCCTATTAACTGGTCAGACTGACCCCCTACCCCGGCCCCCTTCACCACGTCTGCAGAAACGGGGATGACAGCTCTTCAAAGTGGGATGCTGGAGCAGAAAAATGACTGGTTTCTTTGAGTGGAAATTAACTGAGAAGAGACTCTTCACCCTCTTATGGTCGATTTAATGAAATCAATAGGAAGAGATTCAAAAACTAGTAACTATAAGGAAAGTCTGAAATCATTCCATTAAAAGATAATTGTGACAGTGTAGTCTTGATTTCAAAAGCAAAGGGGGAAGGATTTATTTACTAGAAAATGTAAGCTCTACTGTGGGTTATTTTTGTTGTTGTTGTTGTTTGTTGGTTTTCGTGGCCTTGGGGATGGAATCCAGGGCCTCACCATGCTAGGCAAGGGCTCTACCACTGAGCTACACAACCAGCCCCTTTACTGTATTCTTTTTTTTAAGTTGTTGATAGACCTTTATTTTATTTATTTTTATGTGGTGCTGAGGATAGAAACCAGTCACACATGCTAGGCAAGCGCTCTACCACTGTGCTTCAACTGAGTTTTTTTTTTTTTTTTTTTAAGAGAGAGAGAGAGAGAGAGAGAGAGAGAGAATTTTTAATATTTATTTTTTAGTTCTCGGCGGACACAACATCTTTGTTGGTATGTGGTGCTGAGGATCGAACCCGGGCCGCACACATGCCAGGCGAGAGCGCTACCGCTTGAGCCACATCCCCAGCCCTACAACTGTGTTTTTAAAAAACACTCCTGTCACTTATCCAGGATTCAAGACCAAGGTCAAGGGGGCGTGGCCAGAGTGGGAGAGGCCGATGGAGTTGGCGGAACCCTTCTTCCACCTGCCTGAAAACAGGTGTTTCTTCTGTGCTTCACCCCTGTGGTTCATCATTTTATTTAATAAAAATTGATTTATTTTATTTAATAAAAAATGATTTATTATTATTTAAAGGCAATAAAACGACCAGATGACACTAACAACGAAGCTAGGGATTAAATATTTAGCGTGAATGTTATTGCGTCATCTTGTTTTTCCCTCCAAGAGCCCTGGGTGTTTACAAAGTATCAATACGGAAAACAAACTGCATTCAGAAGTGAGGAGCTTGCCTTCCAGCCCATTTTCTGGGCTTGTAGAAGATCTTAAGTCTGCAGAATTTCCTTTTGGGGCTTCAGAAACCACCAGATCTGATCAAACCACTTTTGAGCAAAATTTCCTGACTTTCATTTTGCTCCCCTGGTATGAGGAAAAATGAAGAGCATATTTTCTCTCCCTTCTTTTCATCTTTCCTCTTTTCCATGATGACTAGAACCATGGCCCACACACCAGCATGAACCCAAAGATGTAATGATCAGAGAAAAACAGACGCTTTCGATATCGCTGTGGGGAGAATGTTTCTGGAGAAAACAACTTGCTTGCTTTCATTTTTGTAATTTCCAGGAGCCCCCAGAGGAACATCCTCCCATGTGGTCAGGCAGCTGGGTTGAGGTCTGGACAGAAGAGTGGCCAGAGAGGCTGGGGGCTGGCTGCCCAGGCTTGGCCTGGCAGCTCTGGGCATAGGCCATGGGCACACGCTGTGGCCTACCCATTTGAGGTTGGGCACGGTGGGCACGGTAACAACTTTGCTCTGAGGTTTTTCCTCCATTTTAACCACTCGTTCACCTCGCTGTCAGGTTTGCACAGCTGCTACCCTTTATCTTATTAAGCAAAAAATTCCCTAAATGCCATGCCAGAGCAGGAAGATGGCTAACTGTTGTGGCCAGCCTCAATGCCATTCTGGTCACAACTAAGGCCAGGGGCATAGAGTGACCCCTGGATGCCAGAGGACCCATGCTAGCAAGATTTGGGACAAGCACAGTGTCCCAGTATAAGCAGCTGGGACACTGTGATGACCTGTGCTATGCAGATAGGACCTGGGAGAAAAGAACAATCTCTAGTTACCTCATCAGTGTCGAGGTCAGGCCCTCGACACTGGGGCCACACAGTCATGGACACAGCTTTGCAGCAGCATGATTGTGGGGTGGTGGTCCCCCAGCATGCCAGACCCTTATCTGTGAATGGACAACGATGCTCCTTTATGGGGTCACATGAGTGTTAGCTAACAGACCCTTGCAGCCAGCTCAGTCAGCCCTGGGCTTGGGAGCCATGCATTCGTTGTTAAGCTAGTTACTTAACATTGTTATAGTCTGAATTTAATCCACACAGGTTATAGGTTATAGATTATAGATTAGAAATTATAGGTTAATGGAATATTAATTAGTAAGCAGAACAGGATTATGATAAGTGTTATAAAATTAGTAATGTTAAGTTTCTCCAGTCTGCCCTAGTTGTAAGATAGAAAAAGTAACAGTACAACAATATAATCACTGTAAGACATAAGATTTAAGTTGCTAACAATAAGATATATAGATAATGTAAGGTGATAAGTGTAAGCTCAGAGGTCTAATATAGTTACAGATAGTTACAGATAAATATAGAGATGGATATAGGTTACTAGAACAGTAGTTAAGTATAAGAAATAACTATGTAACTCATTGTAGCTATAGGGACTCCATCTTCTTGGTTCTTGTGAGAAACTTGTTACATAGGCTGTTCTCAAGGTGTTATTTTTAAATTGTCTTGGTTTAGACCTATACAAATGAGGATATAGATCCCCATAAATGAATATATGGTTTTCTGGTTTTGCTCTGCTAACTTCAAAACCCTGTATTCTGCTTGCTTGCAATTTGCAAAATTTGATAGAAAAGACCCCAGGGGATGATTTCTTCCCTATTTTTCTCCCTTAAATACCTTGGTTATAAACAACTCAGAGCTGCTGTTCTTTCAGAGAGCTACTCAGTCTCTGATGAAAGCAGTTCCTGGCCAGGTAAAATTGGCAACTGGCAAAATAGATAAAACAAAATTCTTTGATTTGTTTCAAATTTGGACCTTGTGTGTTTTCTGAGTGGTCTCCCATAAGGACATTAGTTGTTAAGCTAGTAGTTGTTCCTAAGCCCCCCGCCCACCATCCTGAGCTGGGTGGCTCCTAGCCAGCATGTTCTGTGCTCACAGTGGCTGAGAGGCGAGGAGAGGAAGTGACTATCCTGTACAGGTTGACATGGGCACTTGGACACAAGGAGAAAGGCCTGCAGGATCCCAGCTGAACAAAGCAGGGTTTTGTGAGGGAAGGTCTTCGTGAGGGAAGACCCTCCTTTCAAGGGCCCATGTACTCCTGATCAGGGCACCCCCTGCCCCACCTCCCCCAGGATCATGTGCACATCTCTTGAGCTCTTTAACGTCCACTTGTTCTGGGTGACAATGCCTCATGGGGCTGGCAGCCATTCTCTGATGGCATCCCGAGTCAAGGGGTAAGGGCAAACACAGTATAACTGGGACCCAAAGGCTGGGAGGGCTCAGAAGGGTACAGATTCTTTGCAGAGGCAGCACCTATGGGCTTCCTTGGGCCTCCTCATCTAGCTGGGCTCTCCAGAGCCTCTTTCAGAATTGTCACTTATTTGTTTTTCAGATTAATAAAATTCATTTTTTTTCTGACTATAAAAATAATCCAGGAAGCTGGAAATGACCTGTGTGTCCACAACTCGACCAGCAAGTACGTGATGGTACCTCTGGGATGCTTGGGAGGGATGCAGCCGAGTGCTCTGAAGAGGTACCAAGACCCAGTGTGGTACCTGGAAAGCCCTGGTTGCACTAACAGGGCCTTTGCTCTTCCTGCTTCATGTGCAGTCATTGCCCTAGCCCACACAGGCACACACACACACATGAGCACACACATGCACATTCATATGCTCACATAGAAGCACTTGTGTGCACACTGTGTGCCCATGCATGCCCGTGCACAAACTCATGCATAAGAATATGCATATATAACCCTGCTCACTATGCACCCTTTCATACTGGTGCTGCCCGTATCTTGCTTGGTCCACTGGGGCCCCCCGCTTTCTGCCTCTGCTCAGCACTGGGCCCAGGATCTCAGAGCCTTCAGCAGACACCAGCTGCATCCTGCTCAGAGCTGGCACTGGCCCTGAGGGGGTGGACTGTTCTCTACCAGCCCTGGCTCCCCACACCAGGTCACTCAGTTTGCTTTTGGAAACTGAGGCTGGAAGCATCAGCCAGAAGCTCTGGAGATGTCCAGTGGCATTGGGCTGCTCTGGACACTGATTCCCTCCATCCTCACAGCCAGCACTCTGCCCTGCCTTTCAGGGGCTGTGCTCATTCCCCACTGACCCAGCATCCTGGGAACTTTCTCAAAAGCACATCGCATCACAGCACAGCACCCCGGACCTATAGCTGAAGTCCTGGCATGGTCCTCAGGGATCTGCATGGCCTCCAGTATTGCCCCAACCTTGGGTTCTAGACACCCACCTGATCCTAATGCAGACGCCCTGGTGATCCCATGTTCTGCACACATTCCTCCCCAGCGCCTCCCTCAGCATCTCCTCTGTATCCATTAAAGCCCAGGTCCAAAGAACTGCCCATGTTCAGCGCTGCTGGGGAGGCAACTCTGTGCCCTGTGGCCTGCCCAGAGGGGTGCTCTGCAGAAACTGTGGGAGGAACCCGTGGAATCATGGAATGAGGCTGCTTGTCTTTACGCCCATCTCCACCATGCTCCTCAGCTTGAATCCTCCCCCTGGGATTTGCTCCTTTCAGAAGCTTTCCTGCTTGTTTACTCTTTATCAACTGTCTCCCTCTGAAACTTAAGTCCCACTCTAGGTGGGACCCGATGTGTCTGCTTACTGGGGAATCCTGAGCTGCCAGGTGGGGCTGGGGTTGTAAGGAAGAATGGAAGAATGTTCACATAAGACTTATGAGGGTCACCTTTCAGACAGGGCAAGAAGGCTCCTGGTGTGCTGGAGCCCACTGCCCAGGGCGTGCAGAGCTCCCAAGCAGCTCATCTGGCAGGAGGGGGCTCAGGCTGCTGCCCACTGACTGGGTTGGGATCTGACTATGGGTCTTGGCCTGGCTTCCCTGCCAGGGAGGATGCCGAAGCTCCAGAAAGCCGGGAGGCTCTGCCATGGGCCCTGGGTGGGGAATAGGCCTGGAGGTCGGCCCAAGCTGAATGGAGACACAAAAGGGTCCTTGTCCACTTCTGGTCAGGCTCCGGCCACTGCTGGCTCCACACCCACAACTAGCGATTGGGCAATCTGTTTGCTTTTGGGGCCTGGTGAAGGCACAGTGCAGTCAAAACATGAATTATTTATCAGCAGGACAGCAAATCCTTGGAAATTCCTCACCACTGCCTCCCGGGTCCTCAAAACCCTTTTATTTCCCTAAGCCTTAGTCTGAAGGGGACGTGCCTAGAAGGTTTCCACCATGATCACTCCTAGGAGAATTGCTCCTCAGCCTACGTGATCCACCAAAGGCCTCCTGCTCACCCCAATGACCCCAAAAGATAACCTCCATGCCCAAAGACCTTCCACAGTTCTCCTGCTCACCCCAAGACTACTTCAGGTCTCCACTCACCCTAAGATCACTCACAGGTCTCCTGCTTATCTCAAGACCCACCAAGAGATAACCTGAAGACCCCTCATGTTGTCCTGTGTACCCCAAGACCCACTCAGAGCTAACATGCACACACCGAGGTCTCCTGCTCACCCCAAGACCCCTCATAGGTTTCCCATTCACCTGAGACCACTCCAAAGTCACCTGGTCACCCTAAGAGCTACTCAAGGGTCATCTGCTCACCCCAAAATGCACTCAAAGCTCTCCCACCAGTGTGGCTAGGCAACTGAGATTTTCCTCTTCTCTTTCCCTCCAGCCCGCACACTCTTGCCCAAGGGGTGCAGATCTCTGAGTAGAAATGTGTTTGACCCACAGCCCAAGTGCTCTCTCCAAGGACTGTGCCGCAGCCCAATCCTGTGTGTCCAGCACAAGAGCAAACCAGGCTCTTATGACAAGTAGTTGATCATCCTCTACGATGGTCTGTCCTGGGACCTCATCTATTCCCAGGTGGCAGGTCAATGGGGGTCTAGTGTCCACTCTCAGGCTCTGGACTCCCATTTCTTCTGATGGGCCTTTGTGTGCTACAACAGTGTACAAGGCCACAGGGTCTGGGCTGTACTGAGTTTCTGCCACCAAAACTATCTCCCTTCATATTTGGGCACCAGAACTTTAAGGTTCATGGAGGAAGCCATGTCCATTGCTGGGCAGGTCTATTCTTTAGTCTTCTGAACACCACAGAATTTTTTTGCAAGGGCATCTACCAGAGTGAACACACTTGGATCAGGGACCATGTGAAATTCCACTCAGACCCCTGCCAGAGGACCAGAGAGAGCAGACACTCTGCTTGGGCAGCCTCCCAGGTGGTCTCTGGTTGTTCCTAAGTGCTTCCCTGTACCTCTGCTGAATTGTTTTATATTTGGGGATTTTGTCTGCACCAGGCTGGGCTCTGCATGGGCTCTGGCCTTTAATCCATGCTACATCAATTCTTGGTCCTCCTGAGGGGCATCAGCCAGTGGGGAGCTGTGCCCCAAATCTAGACATCTTGCATCCAACTCCCTAATTCTCTGTCAGGGCCAATGGTCTCCCATTCTGCTCTTGGCCTGTCCATGACCCAGACAGGTGGCCCAGCCAGGATTCTTGGCCACTTCATCCATCTTGGGCAGTCTTTGTTCTCCTTCACTCCCTCCTTCATTCAGCAAACACAGGTGCATACTGGTGATGGAGTTAATGTGTACCCCAACCCCCAGTTCTTTCTTTATCCTCTGAGGAGTCATACCTTGTCCCTCAGACACATGCCAGCTCCTTCTCTGCCCCTGATGGTGACCAGGTTTCCTGTCACCAATCAAATAGAAGCACCAAGAAGGGACAAAAGGGACTGTGGCATCACATCTAGTCTCACTGATACAGTGAGAGCTCCGTGCCCAGCTTCATGCCCAGTGCTGGGGTGGGGACCCTTGCTGACCTCCTGGTTGTGGCAGGGATCCCCACTGATGTCCTGGCTGAGCACTAATGACCTCAAGACACACCTCATATCTACTGAACTTAGGCTGGAAAAGAATGGCCTGTAGGCTCTTGATCTGTCACCTGTCACCCACATTTCCCAACAAATCAATCAATGAGTGCTGGCTTCATGAGCCCAGCATAGAGAAATGACCCGACAGGCCCTGGGTTGGGCTACACTATGGACAGGAGTCCTGCACAGAGAGGGCAGAGGGGCTGGAGCAGTGGGGAGGCCACCTGGTGTCTACATCCGTGTATGCTCAGCCCCACTGTCTTCCTTGGGGACCAGGCTTGGAGTCTAGAGTTAGAGTTGCATTCATCTCCAGCTCAGCTATGAGCTTACTAGGGACATTGCAGAGTCTCAATTAAGAATGTCAAAGGGGCCATTTCCCAGGGCTTGTGAGGACCCCTGGAGGTTAGATACTAACAGCACTGGATAAAGTGCCAGAGTGGGGGTTTGTGGGGCCTTGGGGGTGCAGGTGCTCAGAGGGTCAAGGCAGCTGCAATTAGGGTTAAAGTCTGTAACAGCTATGTGAGTGGACTGAGCAGCCTGTCAACATGTCTCAGTGACACACTGGGCCACCATTTCAAGGATGAGGACTCTGAAACCAAGGGAAACTGGCAGGGCCAGGCCTCCAGTATGTCCCATGTCACACACACCTCACAAAGCACCTGTGGGTGCCTGAAAGGGATGGTGGCCCCTGTGCACTATACAGGGCCTGAGGTGCATATCTAACGGACCATCAACAGAATGTTAATCAAAGAACGTGGTCACGGGTCTCCCAGTGCCAACATGCAGCAGGGAGCTGGGCCCTTCTGAAGGGCTGGTGCCAGTCACCACAAGGCCTCAGTGGAGACCTCTATATGTCCTGTGCTTGCAGTCTGCAGTGGCACATGCTGCAGGATGAGGCACAGGGAAGGCTCACTGTTAAACTCTCATTCTGCTAATACTCCACACGCCTTGCCCTCCACAGACGCTGTAGTACTGTAGGAACACGTGGCTACTATGGAGGGCCTGCCCCACCCTGTCTTGCCTACCCAGCCTCTCAGCACCGGGGGAGGTGTCAGGGGAAGCCTGCATGTCCCCTGGGCCTCCCTGTACCTGGCCACCAGCTGCCACAAGCACTTCAAGGACAAATGTGACCTCCTGGTGAGCTTCAGCCCATCATTTCCGATGTGCCTATAGGGGCTCTGAGCAGCATGTGTTGTGATTTTGTGCTCCCCTAGGCCCGTGCACGGTGTCCTCCTGCTTATGTCAGCCAATGAGTTTTTGCTGAGAAAGGGGACATCAGGGAGGGGCTCAAGGTCACAGATAGCCAGTGTGTGGATCACTGCTTCCTAGAGATGAGAGAGTCAAGGTTGATGGCCACTAGAGGCAAATGATGCCTCCAACTGGACATAGGTTGTGCATTTGGAAGGGGTCACTTCAGCTGCAGGGTTGTGGTCATGGGCTATATTGGCTTCCTGTTCAGATCGGTGGCCCTAGTGCAAGACCTCCAGGGGAAGCCTGACCCAGGCCCCTGAGTCTGCATGCTGCATCTGACCCCCTCCAAGAGAGGGGAGCCTGCTGCCACACTTGGCTCTGTGGGGCGATTCCTTGCCATGGTCCCAGCACCATTCTGGGCCAATACACGACATTGTAGAGGAGGGGGCTGTTCACGATGGGCCCTGATCTCCTGCCTCTGCTCTGTACACACTCTGCTGCCTCCAGAACAGGCCCTGGTGTGTACGGAAGGAGGGCTCGGATTTCTGCAATAGAAATACCCTCCAGGCCTGCAAGTTTCTCAGCAGCTGCCTGTGTTTATGCATCTTGGCTGCGAGGAATTCCTAGGCCTTGGGACAGCTGTTCACAGAGTCTTCTCTGGAGACACAGAAACAGACATATATGTTTCTATTCTTTGCAAAAGGAGAGAAAACTAGAGGACCTGGGAGGGAGGGCCCTGCAGCCCACAGGGGGGCCCACGGCTGAGTCAGAGCCCAGAGGCTCAGCCAAGACCCAGCAGGGAACGGAAATCAAGGGAGGTGGACATAGAGGGCGGGGACCCTGCCCTGAAGACCACAGCTCAGCCCAGCTGCACATGCAAGACAAACTGGAGTGTTCAAGGTCCCTTCACCAGGAAGCAGTGCCTCCAAATGCTCCATGGGGGGGTGGGGTGGGGTGGGCAGAAGCAGAAAATTCCAGGGCCTCTCTGAAAAGACTCCCAGCCACAGAACTGAGGATTCAAGCTCCTAGCCTGACCTTTCCTCAGTGGCACGTTGCCCAGAGGGCCTGGAACCAAAGCCAGGGGCCCTGGACTCAGGCCCTGGCCTGTACTGCTCACTGTTTACCTTTAGTTGAGCTTCAATTTCATCCTCCCCTCCTGGGAGGGGGCCTCTGGCACCACAGCCTGGTGGGTGAGGAAGAGCATCTGGGATGGGAGGAGAGGCTGCCACCGCAGATCCTGTGGACCACCAGTGCACAGCACGGTTTGGGGCACCTGCGCTCGCCTCTATTTCCCCTCGTGGACTATCCAGAGGAGGCATTGGCCAGAAGACCTGCTCTTGATTTCATAATGTGTGACAGTTTTACACACCTACATATGCACACCTGCTGTTCACCTGCTCTCGCCCCTGCTCCCGCCTGGTGGGCTAGGTTCACTGCAGAGGGGCACACAGCTTCTCCTACCACCCTTATCTCTGTCCCTCGTGTTCTTCAGCATCTCCACGTGGCTGGCTGAGAGATGGTCCCTCTGAATCACTGGTCTGTGATTCTTGCTCTGCCTCTGCTGTCAAGGCAAGGCCCTGAGTGGTTTCATCCTCCCTGAGGCATGCATCAACACGAGGACTTTACAGTCTCTGCTCCACGCTGCTGAGAGGCTAATGCCTAAGGTAGTGGTGTGACTGTGGGTGTTGTGTGGCTATTGGCACTGAGCGGCTCAGGGTGTTGTATAGATGGACAGTTGGGTGGTTGTATGGTACTGGATGGCTATAGACAGTTGGGTGGCATTAGGGTGTTGCGAGTATAAATACTGCATGGCTGTAGGGTGCTGGGTGACTATGGGCAGAGGGGTGACTGGGCCTTTGGGTGCCTGTAGGGTGTTATGGGTATAGGTAGTTGCATGGGTTTTGAGTATTGGGGGACTAGGGTATTCTCACTAACAGTAGGAAGTGAGAACCTAAAACCCAACAGGGCCAAGAACCAGTGGAATGGACAGACTAGCTGTGGAGCAGGGTTGCAGCCCCTCTGCAGAGCTCCACCCACATCCATATTTCCCCCTGAGACATGGGTTCTGGGCAATGGTAGGGGCCCTGAGTATTCCACTCTAGCCTCACACAATGAATATAACCGGGCCCAGAGTGGGCAATAAGTTTGACAGAATGGCACAGCAAAGGGTGTGGACCCAAGACTTGGCCCAGCAGCATTCCTTTATGCTCCAACACCATATGCCTCTCTGCCTACACATCTTGAGAGGGACCTTGAAGGCCACCAGCCACCCAAGCTGGAAGCCTCCCCGCCTTCATGCACCCAGGTCCTATCATGTGGTACCTTGAAGGTCTCCTCCAGCCTCCCCACCCCAGCCACCCTGCACAGCAGCCAGAGGCCCAGCACACTGCTGACTGCTGCTCCTGGGGACAATACCAGGTGCTAGCCCCCAAATGCTCCAGGAACTGGCCCTGCAGCCTGTGCTCAGACCCAGGACTGCTGGACACCACAGTGGCAATGGGTTGTTCTGCAACTGCACTTCAACATGGTACTGCAGCCACATGCAACCAGTGGGCACTTGAGGTGCAGCTAGAGATGGAGCAGCCGCAGTTCAATCTTATCCCATAACTGACTTCATTGTAGGCTGCCGTCTGCCACATTGGACCCTTGGACAGCCCAGCTCAGCCCTGTGGAGGCTGTCTGTCCTGGATAGTGTCCACCTGACCTCTGGGCTTTTGCACAGGCTGGTCCTATGCTTAAAGGGAATGACCTTCACTTGACCTTCACACTCACAATGAGGCTCAGCTGGAGGCTGCTTCCACCGCACACTGCTGCTCGGGCTGTTCTTCCCTCAGCCGGACCCTTCTGGGCAGTGGAGCTTGTGGGTACCACCCCAGCTTGCCCAGACTGTCACTCATTCTGCACACATCCACAAGGAGCAGACACTGGCTGCCTTGAGGGCTGGATATGCACTGCTCTGTCCTGACAGCAGGAAATTTAGAGAGCCACTGGAGAGGAACTATGACCAGGGCTTAAGGCTTCCCCATGAGCCCTGGGTCTGAATGATGTCTGTGTTCCCATCAGGGGCTTGATGAATGTTACAGAATTGGTTGGATGAACACTTCTGTCAGGAGGTGGTCATGGCTGCGTCATGGCAGCTGTGGGCATGCCTGAAAGGTTTCTTTCCAGGAAGCAGTTTGTGCAAAGACGCTGTGGGACGTCCTAGTTCCATGCCCCATGAGTCACCCAGTTCTCCGTTGCCTTCAGGATAAAGTATGTCTGTTCCCAAACCATTCCTACAGCCTTACACCTGCACAGGCCTTGAGACTTTTCTACAAGACCTTGTTGACAAGTGGGTAAACTGAGTTCTGGTGGGAAAAACATTTCCTGGAGGTCACAAGCAGGAATGGAGGCTCAGACCACTGAACCATGGACTGACTCATCTGAGTCCAAAAGCAGCTATTCTGCCAGCTCTGCCCAGATGTACCTGCACCATGGTTCCCCCAACATCTGTGTGCTCCATTAGCATAAACACTGCACCAAGAGTGCATGCAGCAACAAAAATAAATAGAATGGACACCTAGGAATCCAAGCTCATGCTTGGATTTCAAAGTCTACCAATACATGACCACTGACCCATTCAGAGTGTATCGAGAACTCTCACCACTTAAGAGCAAATAGACAAATAACCCAACTAAAGAAATAACACAAACTCCAAATTGAAGTCTCCAAAGAAGATACACAAATGGTCAAGCTTGTGAAAAGGCACTTGATGACACTAGCATTAGGGAAGTCAAAACACCATGAGATTCCAACTGACACACACCAGGATGGCTGAGATCAAGATGGCACAGCTGCAGTACAAACCAAACTCAAGTGGTTGAACACAGTTGCTACATGACTTGGCATCTGCTCCTAGGTGCATGTCCAAGAGGACAGAAAATGTCCATGCAAAACTTGATCGTGAATGTTCAAAGCAGCGTTACTCACTGTAGATAATGTTGTTGTTATCGCCAACCCCAGGCCCATAAGCAAGACGTGGCCCGTGTGTACAATGGAAGATCACTCAGCAATAAGAAGGAACGAAGCCTGACGCACACCACAGCACAGACGAACCGTGAAACACTGTCATGTGAAATAAGCCCAGTCACAAATAAGGCACACTGTACAACTCCATGTCTGTGAAAGTCCGGAGTAAATAAATCCACAGAGGGGCGGAAAGGGGGATTAGAGCTTGTCATGTGCTGGGGGGATCAAGGGGGCTGGTGAGCAATGAAAATTTTAAGGAATTTCTTTTTGGAATAATGAAAAATTGATTCGAATCGACAGTGGTGATATGGCACAACTCTGTCAACAGACTAACAGCTACTGAGCTGCAGACTCTCAGTAGGGGAATTTATGGCCTGTGATTACATCTCAATAAAGCTGTTTTTAAAAAAGCTTAAGTACTCACGTTAGCACAAAAGCAAGAGTCTCCAGGAGCTCAGGGCTGACAAGCTGTTACATGTTTTCAAAGTCTACCAAGACATGACCACTGACCCTTCCATAGTCTCTCTCACACCTGCCCATCATGATGAAGGACCCCCAGGCACTGCCCTGGGTGCTATTCTCTTGATGCTTTCAACTTACACCCGTTACAATCCCAGAGGCAAAGTTACTCTGCCCATCTAATTAATTCCCAATACTCTCCTGGGAATGTATGCAGTGCAGGACTTTCTCCCAGGAGAACATCCTTTCTTAAGGAGAACTGTTAATCATCCATGGATTTTAATTTCTTAATACGTTGGTTAGGAACCACAGCTGTTTTCGTATTCAAATCACAGTCACTGGGGAATAAGAACCCTACAGGCATGAGCCTGAGGTCATGGGGTGAGGAAGGTTCCAGGTGTCTGGGAAAATCTACAAGACCTACCAAGAAGACCAGGTCAGGAAGACACGTGGGTAATTTGCAGAACGCAGTGATAGCCTCTAGCATGGGTCTCCACCTCTGTTCCCACCCCTAATGCTTCAAAGGAGGAATCCAGGTTGGCTTCAGGATGTGCAAAGCCTTGCTCTGCCAGCCTTGAACACATTCCCCAGCTTCTGCAGGATCTCGACCTTGTTTCCACGTCCATATTCTAACAGGCCTCAACCTCCCATCAGCCCACGTCTCACACCAACCTCACTGCCTGCTGCCATAGCCTAGACTCTCTGAGGCCTGTGCCTTTGATATCTGGAGCTGCTGGACCCCTCCCAGGACCTTCTCCATGGGGTCCTGGAGTCAGGGACTGCCATGGAAAGTTACTTGGCCTCTGAATTCAGCTCCTTGTGTGACCAAGGTGGGATATGACAATGTCCGCCAGGCAGCGGGTGGACACTTATGGAACTCTGTGTCTACCTGCTTCTCGGAGCTCTTGTCCCCTCATCTTCATATAACTGTCCTGCAGTTATATGGTGGGGATGAAACCTCGGCATAGAGCCTCCAGGCTGCAGGAGCCCATGGGATGTGGGTAGCAATAGCCCTGCAGAGCTGCAGCAGAAGACACCATGGCTGCTGCTGCGCACAGCTGGCCAGTCCAGCTCTGCAGGAGAAGCATCAGAACCTAGAATCTCTCCACTCTCCACTGGCCAGGTCACCTGAGCCCATAGGACTTGCTCTCCCAAAAGTTCCAACCCTGTGGAGCTCTCCCACACGCCTCCCAGCACAACTGAAAGCATCAGCAGAGTGGAACAGCACCCCTCAGAGGGCAGCAGAAATCTGTCTCCCAGACTTACCTCCCTCGCCCACCTCCAGCACAGCTTGGGGCCTGGAGACATCACTTACAGCTGTTGTCCTGGATTCTGGATAGCAGCTGCCTGTCCAGGCTCATTTATTCACCTGACTCCGCCTGGCTCCTCAGTGGTGCCCCTCATATTAGAGAATGGGGGCCTTAAAATAGCTCACTGGAGAGGCTGAGATCTCTCACAGCTGGCTCTCCTAAGCCAGAGATGTGAGATGTAAAGAAGCCACAGGAGGCCTGTTCCCCACCACCCTCTGGGATGTCCCAGGAGGACCACACTGGCCCCAGCCACACTCCCCTCCTGTTGTGCAGGTGTCTCCTGCCCAGCTTACAAAGGTCAGGTGGGGGCAGAAGAAACCAACTGGCTGTCCACACTGCTTCTGGTCACGAAGGGGCTGTGGCCAACCGTGCACCTCACTGGGGCCAGTTGGTAGTTCCCTGCACGGGGCAGATTCAGAGGAAGGCAAGAACTCTACTTCCAAGCATGAAATCATGGAAGAAGCCCCATAATCTCATAGCCAACACAGACTTGTCAGCCCAGCACACACTAGCCAGCCTGGGCTGGCCCCATGGCGAGAGGGACAAGGGTGGAGAGCCTTCATTTCAGCCCATGGCATGCTTTCCTGGTCTCTCTGTCATTTCTATGAATAGCCTTTCTGTAGCCTGTGGCAATGTGTGGTACTCAGTCCCAGGCTCCTGAAGTCCTGCAACTGAGGCCCGTGGAAAGGATCCTTGGGAAACCTTCCCTCTTTGAGTCTTCCAAAATATCTTAATGCTTCTGAATTAGTTACCATTTTTAAACATTTGAATGTTAAAAAGGAAAATCTCTGCATCTCTAGCTTATCTTGAAAATTAGAAATCAGGCCAGATGGCTGAGATCTGATGAGTCAACGGACAGCTGGCCCCTTCTGTGGGGACCCACACCCCATGTGCCACAGTCCTTGTCTAGCCCCTCAGTCACGTCTGAGACCCGTGTGTGCTCCTGGGCACTTGGGTTGCAAACTGTGCTTAAACAAGGAATCTCCTTGTTTGCAACTAACAGAAGACATGGTGCATGCTGGGACCCCTTGGGGTATCCAAGCCCCATGATGATCATAGTGGACGTCACAAACCACGAAGTCATCTACTTTCCTGTGGGGTCATGTGTTGCTCAGTGTTCCATGGGACTTTGGTGACATGGTTCCTCTTTTATCTATTGTAGGCAGGCAGATTGTAGGCAGACAGTCAACTCTAGCTGCTACCTCTAGACTGCCTTTTTTTTTTTTTTTGACACTCAGCTTTTCACTGTTCCTGTATTGAGGGCCACCAGGACCACAGGACAAGTGTGAGACAGAACAGCCACCTGAACAGCCCTTTATGAGTCGGAGAGCCCATGTCCCCATTCCAGAGGTTTCTTTGGTGTCCACACCCCCATCTCTTATAATTGAAAACCCACCTGCACGGGGAGGGTGACGCCCTGACAGGTTTTCAGGTACATAATGCTGACGCAAACAGGAAGAGCGAGGGTGCAGGTCACTCTGGCTGCCTCTTGGGCTTCTACCACAGTCCACTCCAAGATCTTCTCTCAGAAAACACTGCCTCCCCCATTTCACACTCCACCCGCCCTTGCACCCGCCCAGCGGCGGCACTTACTTCATGGGTTTGAACAGTGCTTGCCCGTAGTTCTGGAACGTCATGATGAGCTTGAGCTGCGTGCCCCCCGACTTCATGGCTGCAGGGAGGAGGGAGAGAGAAACAGGGTCACTGGCTGCCTCAGGCCCCAGTGAGGATAGGTGGGCAGGCCAGCCCAACACTCTATCCTCCAATCAGCTGGGATCCTCTGGCTGAGGGCCCCTCCCCATTCTGCCTGGGAAGTGGGGGGGCTTCAGCAATGATGTACCCTTGGCTGGCACAGGCTCCCCCGTGGTCCAGCTGTGGGAGCTGGGTGGACTCCTGTTGATTCCAGCTGGAGGTCTCAGCAGGAGTGTGCGTAAGTGTGTCACAGCACCAAGGGCCTGGTTTCCAGCAGGGATGGCTAGGTGTGCTTAACTGCTAGCACAGTTATACACATACACACACACCCCTACATACATGCATACCCTCACACACCCTAATACACACACAACACCTATACATTCCTAAACACAAGCATACATATATACACCCCTACACATATTCCACACATGCATGCACTGCTATACCTGCCCTGCGCACAACCCCACTGTGGCCTGGACAGAGTGGAGATTCTCCAGCGAAAGCTCCTGGGATTTGCAGGAGATTGCAGAGTTACTCGAAGGAGATTATAAAGACCCTTAAGTGGGAGGCCCCTCTGTCATCAGGACATGGTGGGCACTCATTTCCAGCATCTCATCAGCTCAGAAGGATGAAGAATTCCCCAAAGAACCCCTTTCCTGACCTTGGATTTTCCTTTTTGCTAATGGAGCAGCAGAAGGAAGGACATTTTCCAGGTTGGGGCCACAGTGAAGGCCCCGGGCCACCAGGATACAGGGCTGGGAAGGGGGTCACCCTACAGCACAAGCTGGCCAGGACGATGCACACAGGAGCTTGTCTAGCCTGTGCAGAGGCTTGTCCAGTGTGTCCTGTGTCCATACCGCACTCTGGCCACACGATAATGTCACAAGTGTGTCTAAGAGCCAGGTATGCAGGCTACACATTACGAATCGCAAGATGACTTCAGGCTGCTGGCGGCAAGAGGCAAAGTGGGCATGTGCTGGTGCCTGAGGGGTGGTCTTTCTGGGAGGAAGGAACAGAGCTGGCACTACAGAGGCAGAACAAACACATTGTCCTTGGAGGAAGAAAGCTTGGGCCTGAAGAGCTGTTGCTGCTGCCCACTTCAGTGGGGGTGGAACCCATGGCAGGTGAGGGCCCTATGGGGTTCCCAGGTGCTCACCTGGCAGCTTCAGGCTAAGGGTGGAAGCCAGAGTCCGGGAGAGGTTGGGCTGGGGCAATGGCAACAGAGGACGGTGGATATGAAAAGATGGGGGTTCTGAGGAGCACTTTGATGGAATGGTGTGGGGTGTGGAGATGTGACCAGGATGACCCTTGGGTCTCAGATAGAGCCATTGTTTGGCTGGAATAGAGCAGAGACAGAGAAAGCCCAGTTAGGTGGGGAGGGTGGCAGCAACCTGGGGGAGATGCAGGTGGGCCAGCAGCCTGAGGTTCTGAGCACTTCCCACAAGTGAGAAAAGCCTCAGGCAGCAAGGTCACCTGGGGGTAGAGTGCAGAGAACAAGGTGTGCACCTGTGCTTATTTAGGGGGAGAAAAGGCCAGCCAGGGGTTGAGAAGCAGTTGTTGGCGGGTGGGCATGGGGGGCGCAGGCCATGCTATATGTAGGAACCTGCTCAGAGGAGCAGGTGAGATGATGGCAGCCTGGCCTGGGAACTCTGGGGACCCCAAAGGGAGGGGAGTAGACAGATGTGCTTCCCCTGTCTGTTCCTTCATGTGGCTGGTTGGCATGTATGTGTGCTACGAGGACAGGACCTGGAGGGAGCAGGGCCAGTGTAGGGCCAGTTTTGCTGGTGGTGGCCACAGGCATAGGGCAGGATGCCAGAAAATGGGTCAGTTTGTAGGTTTGGTGGAGAAAAGTCCAGGGGGCTCCCTGTTGACCCTGAGGTTGGAGTTTGCTCAGCTTTCCTAGGCTGGGGCACCCCAGAGGGGAGAGACCTTCACCTTTCCAGCCTCAGCTTCCTCGTCGGCTAAAGGGGGCTCAGGAGGCCTGTCCAGCCTCTTCACAAAGAAGGGCCCCAGGCTGGGAATGTGCATGGTGCTACTCTTAGGTTAGGTGGGGGAGCTTGCTTATGAGGCCACTTGACATTGCAGATGTCATGCAAGGTGCTTGACCCAGAGCTGACCTGGGCCCAGCCTGGCATACTCCTGGGCAGCACTGGCCACTGCCCAACAGCTCACAGTGTGTGATGGGCTGGGTGCTGCATCCAGAAGATGGGCTGACATCTTGGCTCTGCCAAGGAAGGGACTAAGCACCCTGCATGGAACAGGTGTACTGTAACACCGCAGGACGGACTACAATCTCACCCTCCTAAACAGAACCAAAGAACTTTCAGTAAGCACAGCATGGTGCTTACTATTTATAATCGGAACCATTTTCTTTTAAAAACTCGAGAACACAAAGCATGGGTTTTCAAACTCGAATGCACAGACAGGCGCCCAAATCCCTTGCTATCTCTGGGGAGTAGAATTCAGATGACTTTAATTTCCTACTTTTCCTTATCTGTGCTTTCTAGATTCCTACAATGAACATTTACTACATTTTTCATAAGATGAAAAAAGAAGTGATGATTAAAAAATTAGTGGCCCGATTAAACCCCATTTGATGTTCCTGTTTCCATTTAATAACCAGGGTTGCTGGATTTAATTATTCCTGCCTGGGCCAATCCGGGACAGCACATCAACTCTTTCCAGGGCTTGTAATCCTGGTTTTTAAAATAACCAAATATTATGCAAATCTGGTCAGTTTAATCATTCTTGTCTGGAAGCGAGGCCCATCTGCCTTGCCATTCCTGGCCCTGTATATCACCAGCTCCCTGTAACCCCCATGGGGCAAACAGATGACTAGTATAAAGGGATTAAGCCTCCGGTGGACCCAGGTGCAGGCCCCAGGTTCAAGAGCAGATGGAGATGCCCTCACTGATAGGCCTCCTGCTTTGCAGTCCTAACCTGCTAGGCTGGGCCTCAGGAGCATCTCAACTGAGCAGCAATTCCAAAAAGGCCCAAGGCCAGGTGGAGATGGGGCTGTCCTGGAACACACCCAGTGCACCTCCCTGGAAATTCTTTATCCCAGAATGAGACCCAGACCCAGGTGACTAGTCCACTGAATCTCCACCTGAAACCTTCTCTCCATCTCCTTCTGTGGCCACACAAATCCAGGTCACACCCCACCAATCAGCACATGCATCAGAGCCCTGCTGGCCTCTAGGTAGTGTAGATGCCTATGCTCCAGCCACTTTCCCAGTCCTCCCCCCACTCCCGGCTAGTCCCACCTTCTGCAGACCCAAGATGACAGCTCTGCACCTTCCCTGGCATCCCTGAATAGAAGGGTTCCCAGACATGCTTGAACATGCATTGCTAATTGTTATACTTCTGAGTGCATCATTCGCTACACACATTAACAAATGCTAACAGAGCGCACTACGTGTTCATTCACAATGCCCATTGGCACCATAAATCCCATGACCCCCTATGGGCATGGGCATTTTGCTTATGGTCTTTCCTCAGAATATGTCAGAAGGAAGGAGATTTTTGCATGTCCTGAAGAACCCTGAGAAATTCCTTAAGAAGGTAAATTCTATAAATGCACAGTTGTCGCTACAGGAATACTAATGCATGAGTCGCCTGTGTGACCGGCAAGCCAATCTCCAGAGGCTCTAGCACTCTGCTAGGAACTCCCCAGACGAAGGACAAGGGCAGCCCTGGGTGGAGAGACTCACCCCAGTGTGAGGGAGGTGGCCAAGGAGCAGGAGCTGCCAGGCCCAGCTCTGCCATGTGTGCAAACACAAGGCCACTCCTCAGTGCCCACAGAGGACGGGCAGTGATGGAGTGCAATGCCAGAGCAGCCCAGCTCAGCACTTGTTTTCCTGTGGGAAACCAATAGTCTCCCCATTTCTAACAGGAACCCCAACCTGTATTTTAAAGGTCCCTCTCCTGACTTTTATAAAAATGAATTCTATTTTTTAAAGACCTCTGGATCACACAAGCATGTCCACGTGTGAGAGGCTTCCCTGTGGCCAGCTGGGCCTCCAACATGGCCACCCTTGGCCATCTCCTCTGAAAGGTGGGACAATGGCTATCCTTCGGGTCACAGTCAGGTGGGTGGTTCAACTGTTTTTCAGTCTCACTACCTTGTTTTAAGGGCAGGTGCAGACTCTCTCTGAAAGATTAATTAAGACTTGCTCTGAAAGGGTGGGCTCACGTTTGGAGAATGTGACACCCTGTCCTTCCTGTCCAGCCTCACATATCCCTGGGTTAGAGAGGAGGTCTGCCATGTGACCCGGACTCTGGGCATTCTCACAGAACCCTTTATCCCCACTGTCCTTGGGCCCATGGAAAAGGGTGTGGGGTGTACCCACCTCGCCACCACCTCGCCAGCAGCAGCTTCAGGAAGAGGCTGAGCAGGAGCCAACACCAGTTTTCGGCTGGGTCTTTGTGCCCCCAAATCCTGCTGTGAAGCCGGGGTGCTTCAACCCCAGAGGGCGCAGCCCTATCAACACAATCCAAGACCCATGGGCACACACTCCAGGCCTACTTCTGTCCAGCTGTCTCCCGCTTGAAGTTATCTGTCACACTTGTCCTCCAAGCCGCTTATTTTTGGGGGTGGGGTGGGGGAAGTAACAGTCATTTGAAAAGGAAGCTATAATGCTGCTCAGCGCCCCTCCATGCAATAGGAAGAGAATCAGCCTGAGGCCACCAGCACACAGCTGTAGGTTATGGAGGTATTTGAGGTTGCAGCTGCAGCCTCTGATCAGCACGGAGAAAATGGATGCCAGGGATGTCCCAAGTCCTCACCAGCGAGGGCTTTTTCTCCTGGCCTTCAGGCTGATAACTGGAGGGAGCTGGGCAGGGGCCAAGCTGCCTCCTCCCTGAACCCTGCGGCATGCTTGCAGGGCTTGGTCCTTTTAGGACACCTCAGGCGCCTCCAGCACTGGGTGTTGGTGTTGGCTACCTGGCATCTCCAGGTCTCTCTGCAAGCTGAGCCAGACCCTGGGGCTGTGCCTTGCAGCAGCAGGTGCCACCTGTCTAACTAGACAGGGCAGCTGTGCCCAGCCCCCCATCCTAGGCAGCTCTTCCCGGGCTGCCCCAGCCAAAGGCCTTTTGTTCCTCAAGCTGCTGACCAATTATTCCAGAGTCTAGCTGGATTTGCCCTCCCCTTGGCAGATCAATTAGCAGGAGGGCTTCTGTCCTGGGAAGCAGGCTTCCTTTGTTCAGCACGCTCTCCCACCCTGGGCTTTGTCCTGACCTGGATGGAGCAACTGTGAAGTCTGCATCTTAGGCCCCAGGCTGCCTGAACCCTCACATGCCAGTGCACTTTTTTTTTTTTTTTTTTTAAAAAAAAAGCAATTCCAAGTGCAGAGTAGTTAATTGTGTCATTTATTTTTTGCATCCATAATTGTGCACGATAGAGATTTAATTATCGTGGCCCAAGCAGAAGGCGCAGCAAGTCTGACTTAAAGCTGAACAGAGATGGATAAAGGCTGAGCCTCTTCAGAGGCAGCAACAGCCGCTACCAGGCAGCCAGAAGCCTGCTATAAATGACCCTCTGTGGCCACAGACAGCTGTGCCCTAGGCCATACAGAGCCTCTAGAACCGGACTGAGTGGTACTGAAAGAAGAAATTTACTGAAACTACTGTGAGGAAAGGGCTCAGGATCTCTTGCACACTGATCTCCATTACAAACAATATTGCTGGCTCACACTCAATAGTGAGAGGAACAACCTGAAGATTACAGTAACCGCCCCCGGTGAACAGAACCCCAAGCCAAAAGTAAGTGCTTCCAGGGGCAAGCCTCTCCTCCTGAAGGCTGCAGTCCCCTGGCTGTAGAATGGGGGTGGGAAGGCAGGGCTGACTTTGAAAGGCTCCACCTGCTCTTGGTCACAATGCATCCAGGCTGCGCTGGGCTCTGCCACAATGAGGGCCCAGCTGGGCTGGCTGCCTTGAGCAGCTGGGTGTCCATCAAAACCTCTGGCTCTTAACACCCAGGAGGACCCTCCCAACAGCTAAGGCTGAGTCCGGTTGGCCAGAACAGCTACCTCCAGGAGGAAGTGTGATCTCCAGGGACATGGCAGGGTGGTCAGGCCAACCCCTATTGGTGGCTCCCGGCAGAGCAGGACACTTGAAGGGCCTGGACACCTGGAGGGGCTGCAGGGGTTTTCTGTTGGGCATCAGGATTTCCTGCTCACTCAGGGGGTGGGTCTTTCCAGGAGAGTGAACTCATGGTGGGAACTCCAGAGCTAAGGCTGCAGGTTGAGTGAGGCCCTGGGAAGGTGGGTGCTTGCCTAGTCCTGAGCTCCTAGGTGGGGGACTTGACTCACCCTGAAATGCTGCTGCCATATGGAGACCCCTGCCTGGCTCACTCTGCTGGATGCTCGTGCTAATGCCTGCAGCCTCTCTGCAGTGGGGCAGGAATCACCCCAGAGAGGTGCCACAGGACATTTCTTCACAACCCTGGGCAACACCGTTTGGAGCTTTTGATGAGGATGTGCAAGGGATGCATGCACTATAGGACACATCGCCCAGCTGGGTGAAGCTAGATCTGTGACCAAACATACTCACTCCTCAGAGGAACCTGCATCTCCATTCTGGGAGAATAGCACTGGCCACCAGGTCAGCCATCAGCTTCTGTTCCCAGAACATCCAGGTCCAGTCAAGTTGTTCTCAAATGGTTTGTTTTAGACTCAGATGGCAGGTCCATGGGATATAGGTTATGACACCCTGACTAGCAACTTCAGATTCTAATCACAGCCACCCCTCTGGCCAGAGTGCTACATCCTGCCTCAGTGACAGGGCTGTCCATCACTCCATTCCCTCAACACCTGCTGGCACCTGCAGAATGATGTTTCCCTCCTGTTCCCAATGACCCTTACCCCAAAAGGCAGAATTAGAATCAGCTTGGTCATTGTGGTCTTGGAAAAAAGGGCATGAAACCCTCCCAGGCAGCCCTCAGCACAGACCAACGTCCAACCAGAGCCTGGGGCTGGGGTCCCCTGGCAATCAGCACCATCCACTGCACTGGGATGTCAGGTGCCCTCAGCCACTGCCTTCTGGGAGAGCTGGGCCATTCTGTTGAGAGGGATAAGGATACCCAAGGTGGGCAAAATTGGTGGTGACCTGGGGACCCCAGCCTCTCCCTGCTCTCTGGGTTCAGGTCCCACATCTCTGCACAGGGTAGGATCCAGAGAGCATGTGGCTGATTGTCCTTGAGCTGCAGTGGATACCAGGCCTGCTGGCCATGGGGACCACAGCCCTCCCTCCACACAGCCCTGTCTTGCAGCCTTCTGCAGCACACTTCTAATCACCAAGAGTGTGGATGTGCCCTGTTGACGGTTGCAGGGTCTGCAATCACATTCACTTCTCAGAGGAACCTGTATCTGTCTATAGTAACAGCTTCTCATGGACTCACCCCAACTCCAACTCCCAAGGAAGTAGCCTAGTGGGCAGAACATTCCCAGGAAATCTGCTGGATGGACCAAATGGGTTGACCCAATTGGACATGTCTTTAACAGCCCCATCTATTTTCTGGAGCAAGTGACATCTTCTGTGGCTGCCTGTAAGATAGTCCCTGTCATCCACAAGAACAGCTCCCAGCTCAGTGGAAGCCCCCCAATTTTGCAAGGTATGGCCTGGGGTGAGGAGTACTCAAGAGTCTTCCTGGACAGCACAGGGGTATAAAGAAAGATCACTTTAGCTCTCCACTGGTGAATGACCCAGTGCTGGGGAGTTGTGAGGCCCGACTTCTAGGGCCAGGTGAGATCCCTAGAAGGGCCAACAGTTCACAGAGCCACAGACAGACTCTAAAGAGGCACCTGCAGGCCAGTGAGTAACTCCACATTGCTCTGTGTCAGCAACTGGACAGAAGCCCAAAACCAAGAAAGCCCTTTCAGCAGAACTGCTTTTGAGACACATGGAGACAGGGCCTGGAACTGCAGCCCATAACACGTGCAGAGGCCTGCCCTCCACCTTGGCTATGTGCACCAGGACCATCCCTGCAATGCCCCAGGCCTCAGCCTGTCCCCACTACCTCCCAAGCCACAGATGACTAATGAGACCTTCACACAACCACCTAAAAACCATGGCACCAAACCTCCATGCTCAGGACTGCTTCACATGACTCTGGGAATCAGACACTGAATAGCTTTTCTGTCTGATTCAGCAGATCAAAGCACTTGATCAGAGTTGCCTTCAAACTGCCCTACCCTAGATGCTCAGGCTCCGATTGGAGGGAGTGGGCCCTGGTCACTGCCTGACAATGGAGAATCCCAGGAACCCCTGGCTGAACCTGAGGTTCTGGGTGCTGGCCCAGAACCACAGCAGCAGCCTCGGGTCTCAGCTGAGTCGTCGGCTGAAGCTCACATGCATTAAAGCAGAAAGAGTCCTGGCTGGAGGAGCTGCAGTTACCAGGGATGCTCCTGTCCCTCCTACTGTCCTCACCATGCCACGGAATAGGAGTATTTCCACTGCTGTGTGCATCCCAGGCCACCCATCCATCCCAGGAAGTGAGGCTCCAGGAAGGAGCAAACTTTCCTAGACCTCCAGGAGTGCAGGCCTGGCATCCCTCAGCCAGCACACATGCCCAGGGAGGCCAGACACCTACCTACACTGGTGATCTTCTGAGAGCCAAGGTCCTGCAGCAGAGCTTCGATGGCCGGGTTGTGCCTGGAGTACAGTTCGTAGCGGTTGATGCCAATGTGGAATTTGAGCCAGTTGGGATAGGAGTCCAAGGCCACCTCCCCAGTGGGGAGCAATTCTTCACCTTCAGCACCTTCGCGTGGCCTACAAAAACAAAGATGTCACAAGTCAGCCAGAAAAGGAGTGTGCAGGACCATGAGGAGCCAGGGGAGTTGGATCTCAGGCTAGATTTGTGACTTCAGTTTCCAAATACAGTTTTATCGGAAGGTGCCTCCCCTTCGAGAGGACCCTGCAGTGTCTGCACTTTCCTGCGGTTCTACAGCTAATAACACACCGGAAGGCCTGTAATTCCTATTTACCTTGAGAGACGCCACAGACGGCTATAACTACAGCAAGTCCAAACCCAGGGCGTCGGCGCTCTCCCTGCACGTCTACCCTGGGGTCGCTGACACTGCCCAGCAGGAATGAGGTCAGCCAGGGTGCAGGGGGCTGCAGCCCTTCCTAGAGCATAGGAGAAAGAGCTCTAAAACCACTGGCACACCCCATGGGCCAGACGCCTTCCCTAGCTCTCAGATTTTGTCCTAACAACTGGGAGGAGGAATGAGATAGGAGCTAAATCTGATTTTGAGGAGAGCAGCTCTAGGCGGGGAGCAAGGAAGCCTCCAGCACTCACTCCAGTCCAGGCTCAATGGAGGATCCCACCAATAAGGCCTGTCCTGCTTCTTTGGTCATAGGGGTGTCTGGAGGAAGAACTGACCTCAGGCTGCCTGCTGGGCTGCAGGGTGAGTGGAACTTTCTCAGCTCTAATTCACTGACAGGCAAGCCCTTTGGGTCCCAGTTCTGTCCTTGGGTGGACAAAAGAGGGTGGGCTAGAGGCCTCCCAGGAACCTCTCCTAGCCCACTTGCTCTGTAATGTCCCCTCCCCATGGACACCACAGGCTGGGACCATTCGTCAGATGTGAGTTTCTGAGCATTGCCTTGAATCTGGCCAGCAAAGCTCATGGGCCACCAAACAACCTCATATGTAGGCGCAAAGCACAGGTTAGGGCCTGGTCAGATTTCAGATAGAAAGGGTTTTGCTGAGATGTTTGGAAGCCTAGTCTTTCCACCGTTGCTCCGGTAACCTTTGCAGGTAGCTATTTGTTCTGACCTTGCTGGTAGTTAATATTTCACTGCTCTGGGCCAGAGCATCTGTTTATTTGGATCTGTAGAACTGAGGGAAAGACTTTGGGGGAAGGGTTCAAAGCAACGCAATTCAAACATCCTGGGGCAGCTTCTCTCTTGTTACAAAGCTGTGGCTTCTCTGCAGATGGCCCAGGGCAGCCGCTGTCCACACCCTTCTAGGAACAGCCTCTGTGCTGCACCTAGCTGCTGCTGGCACACACTCTTCTGTTAATTTTTGTCCTTAGCAACTGGTTTTAAAAGACTCCAGGGCTTTTCAAGGTGTCCACCCAGAACAGTGTCATCAAGCATCTGAAAGCTGGCAGCCCAGCAGCTTCTTGGGGGGAAAGGAGCCTCACCCACTAGCTCCCTCGTTCTCTAATGCATTCATTCACCCATGCCAGAAACTAGGGCTAGCCAGCACTCTTTCCTGTAAGTGGAGCACTGGGCTCCCCTGGCTCTAGTGTCCAGCGCCACTTCCACCCCAGGGCTAGGGAACCTCCCAAACTGCTGTTCCTTCAGGGAGGAAGTCATCCTAGAGACAAAGGCAGATCCCGAGCAGGAGCCGGGCTGCCCCGCCCACCAGGCACCCGATCCCTCTTCCACGGGTCCCTGAGCCTTCCTACACAATAATACCCCCCAGGGAGTGGAGAGTATTTTCCCTAGTGCACCTTTATCCTGAAAGGGTGAGCGACTCCCTCAGGGGTCGGACCTGCCAGCCCCACCCTGGTCACCCTCAGTCCCCGCTCACCAGTCCGGGTTCTCAGCTGCCTTGGGGTTGAACCTGATATCGCTGTTCACATTAAACAGGACGTCGTCCTCTGTCAGAGGCGGAATGGCCCCACGGTAGAGCGGGTGCTCGAATAATCTGGCCAAGAGGGAGCCCTCCCTGCTGGGGCTAGGGGGCGGCGCGGACCGCCAGGGACCGGGGTCTCGCAGTAGCGGCTTGTGAGCAGGGTCGCGCGGTCGCTGGTCTCCAGGCTCCTGCCCTTTGGAGGCGCGCTCAGCCGGCTCAGCTGCAGGCGGCAGTTTCTCCAGAGAGTGGGACGTGAGGTTGGAGGCAGGGTCTGAGCTGAAGTCCTGCAGGATGCGCAGCGTGTGTTTGTTGGGCCAGCCCGCGTCTCCCGCGGCCGAGGGCTCCCCCGGGCGGCCCCGTGCCTGGGCCCAACCGGGCGCAGCCGCCTCGGCAGCGGGTTGAGCGCAAGAGCAACCGGGTTCACCAGAGGGCCGCTCGGCGCGGCGCTCCAGCTTGGGCAGCAAGTCCAGCACGATGTGCAGCGCGCAGGCCAGCAGGAACACCATCAGGATGAGCACGCGGAACCTGCGCACCAGGATCATCTTCATGGCCACGAAAGCGAGCGGGTCTGGGACTCGGGCGCCCTTCGGGAGCGCGCTCCACTCGCGCTGCTCAACCGCGGCTCGACACGAACGCGGCGCCGCCTCGCGGGTCAAGGTCCATTCGGTGCCGAGAAGCTACCAGCTCCGGGGCTGTCCCCGGGCGTGAACGACGTGGAAGATATCCGCCACCAAAGCGCCAGCTCCCCAGGCCATCTCCGGGCCGTTCCCTTTCGGCCTTTCGGGAGCGGCCAGTGGTTGTCGTTGGAGGAACTGGGATCGCGGGTGGCAGGGGGCGCAGCCAGGTGAGGCACCTCGCTCGTAGCGACCGGCGCAGGTCTCTCGAGTCGCGGCCGCTCTCATCAGGCGCGCAGGGCCGGGGCACAGCTACCCATCTCCGCCCGGGTGCCACGCATCAGATCCACACAGCGTTCCTCCCGGCGGGCTCAGTGGGCCACGCTGGGTGCCCGGCGGGCGAGAACGCGCGAGGCTCCTTCCCTCAGGGCTCGGCTTGGTCAGGCTGTGGCCGGAAGACTGGACCGGGGTGAGGGTCGGGAGGGGGCGCACGGAGCGGCCGGCGAGGCCGGGCAGGTGCAGCTGGTGTCCCAGAGCGCAGCGCCCGCACGGCCGAGCTCTCGGCGCCCCGCGCCCGGCCGGCAGATATCCGACCGCCGCGGAGCCGCCCCCCGCGTCAGCGCCCGCAGATTGGCGGAGCCGCAGCCCCGCGAGGCACTGCTGGGCCCGGTCGCTCGCTCGCTCTCTGCTTTCTCCTCCCCTCGGCCGCGCCCCGCGATGCCGCTGCAGCTCCGGGCCTTGGAGGAGAGGGCGCTTCCTCTCCAGTTTGCAGAGAGACCGAGAGGCTCCACCAAGGACCGCGGTAGCGAGGGCGACCGCCGCCGACTCTGTCCAGAGGGGCTCCGGCCTGGCTGCCTCTCCAGGACCTCCGCCCGCCCGCCGGGGCCGGCGCTGCCGCCAGCTGCAGCCTTGCGGCTCCTCCCCGAAGAGCCGGGGGCCAGAACCAGGCCAAGTCCCTCCCCGGAGCCGCTGGGCGTCTGCGCCGCCGGATGAGCTCCCCGCCGGGCGGCGACCTTGCGCCCCACACCCCTGTCTCGGACGGCCGTACCGTAGCCGGCGAGAAGGCAGAGGGGGCGCCGGTGCCACCGCCGCAGGAGAGGACCGGAGGACAGCGCTTTGGGCCCCAATCCTAAAGGAAGCCAGAACAGCTGCGAGGCTGCCGGGCGCCGAGGCCCTCCCTACCCCACCCCATCCCAGGGGGACCACGCCTGCGTTTTAACCCTGGCTGCCCGGCTCCCAGCAAGGCTCGTCGGGCACTGGGACGTGGGTGGAGGAGGCGGCACTTTCCTTGCGGTGGGCGGGGCGGGCAAGTCCCCACTGCCTTCGGACCCCCCAGCGATTAAGCGGTGCACACCCAAGGGGAGTGCTGCTGGCATAGCCGGCCTCTTCTGCGGCCACAGGCCTTCCGGACCTCAAGCCCCAAGTAAGGAATAGGAATCAAAGCAGGGGGAAGGTAAGTGGAGGACGGTCACAAACAGATCCAGGCCAGGCAGACAGGCCCTGGGCCCTCAAGGCCTCGGTAGAGCAGGTCCAGGAAAGTCCCCACCCAGCAGCCTCTCCTGCAGGTCTGAGGAGAGAGGGGCTTGTGGGGTGGGGGCCAGGCTAGGGAGCCGCTTCTTTGTCAGGCCTCCCTTGCTGTATTACCTGGGCTTCTCAATGCCCTCTCTGGGCCTCATTTTTTTCTCATGTGAATCCAGAGCTTTGGGCACATTATTCCCGAAGATTCACTGTTGAGTCTGGTGCTTGTTCCAGTGCCTAGCATTGTTTAGGCATCAGCTGGCCATCTGAGTGAAGGAGAGATTTCAACCCAACTGGCCGTTTGAAAGGGTGAAAGGGCCAAGTTCAGCTCCTTGGAGCATGAGGAGAAGGTTACATTGGTGTAGGGAGCTAATACCAGACAGTAAACACAGGTTGGACCTAGAAATGGGCCCCAGGAAGACGAAGTTCCAAACCCTGGAAGGGGAGCCTGTTCCTCCCTCCCTTCTGCCCACACTGACTGTGAACTCATGTGTGGACAGGGTTCCAGAGAGGCCAAGGAGGCATAAGAACTGAAGCAGAGGGTGAGAAGGAAGCCCGAAAGGCCTGGGGTCAGCAGGGAGGAGCTGAGGTCTGAGCCTGCTTTCCCCAATGTCAGACTGCAGTCGCCGTCCCTCCCATGGCCTCTGGGTACCGAAGGTGGAACTGTGACTAGTGTCCTCAGGGAGAAGGGTGGTGGGTGGCCTGACTCAGTATATGGAACGTAAATGTGGGGGCCTCCCTGAGGTTTTCCAAGTCTCCCAGTGATTTTTATGGACTCCCATCCAACCACTGGATGGCTCCCTTATGTAGTTCTTGGTCCCCCTCCCCGCCATAAACATTGTCTAGCAGTCAGGTCATTCTAGGAGACCCTTCCTCCCAGCCCCACTCCTGCTCTGCTTTCCTCACAACACCTGTCACGGTTTGATGACACTTTCTTTTTTATTATTTGTCCTTTGTCTCCCCCCAAAATGCACATGCTCCACTTCGGAGTCTCTGATGTCTGCTTGCTCACAGTTGTACCTGGGGACAGAGGGCAGAACAGGTGCCCAAGGAAGGGACAATAATAGGTCCATCTTGTGGCCAGAGCTAGCAAGCTCAAGAGATGTGCAAAAGAGACCTGAAGGCAGAACACACCCTAAAGGGGAGCACAACGCCCATGCCTGCTTTCTTTTTTTTTTAAATTTTGATTTAAGCAATAATTTGATTTGATTCAATCTGTTCATTCATAGAAATCACAAAGACAAAGAACAAACACACAGATGCACCCACAGATGCACACACACACACATGAATACACGTAAACACACAGATTCAGAAGCACCCAGACACATACAGACATATTCAAAGGGCCTGAATTGCCATCAGGCCTCCACCTCTTTCCTCTGTGGGTAGAGGCTCCACCAGGCCAGGCACAGCATCTTTTGATGACATGTTGCCCCATCCAAGACCAGAGATGGTTCTGGGCTTTTTTTGTCCTCAGGCTGAATCCCCAATAAACGGCTGATGGTTCCAGGAGTTCCAGCTGGTTCCAGGAGTTGTGGATTCAGCAGAGAGGGTGATGCATTCTGTGAGGAGTCTACACTATATTGTCCAGGGAAGATTGAGAGTGATATTTAGATAGAAACTTGCACATTTGAGTAGAATGCCATACCAGGAAATATGTCAGTGGTGCTCCAGGTAGACCCAAGTGCAAGGTCCCTGGACATGGTCAGCCTGACACTTGGGGAAGTGCAGGGGCCCTGGTGACTAGAGCTGAGTGAGGGACCTGGGGCTGGGAAAGAGGACAGGGCAGGGGTAGTCTGTGGGGTGATGGTAACCCTTGTGAGGCCTGCAAGTGGCTGCCAGATGGTGGGTTGTGTCTGGAGCATGATGGGCCTTTGGAGAGTGGTGACAGAGGGCACCTGGGCTCAGGAGAGGCAGATGCCTGTCTACTGTGCTGGGGAGGTGACCTGGGTGGGAGGTGGCTTGAAGGTGGAATAAGCAGTGGACTTGGGAGAGCAGATGCGTGGAGGAGCAGACTTGGATGCTGGAGTCGGGGGGTGGGGGATGAATCATCTCCAGGAAGGATGCAGAGGAGAAGACCAGAGGCTGAAAACACCCTACCCCCCGTCAGGCCAGGAGGTACAGGAGTCTGTGTGGGGATTCAGGAAGCCCAAGAAGCCCCAAAGGTGTTCCTGGAAGGGCCAGAAGCAGTGCTGGTTTCATGGGCAGAGGAAGGAGAGACCAGTGGTCTGGAGGAGGCCATGTGGAGGTCACCTGGTCTTTGTCAGATGATCCTGGAACAGCTTGGGGGTACAGTTGGAACGGGCCCTGAGAGGGGCCAGGAGCCTTGTGATGTTGGGAGGAAAAGTGATTTTCTCTGATCTGTGGTACTGGGAGGCCTGGGGCAGGTGAGCAGGCCTGGAGACTATGATTTGCTTTCAGATATAAGTATCCTTGTCCTTGAAAACAAAGAAGGAGGTATGGGGGAGATCCACCATCCAGGTGCACAAGGATGACATCTCTGTTGGGTTCAGGGGAAGAGTCCTTTAAGGATGTGAATTTCCCTTACAAAAGGGTAACTTCTATTCTTATTCTCAGAACTTTTTTGGTGGCTCCTGTTTCTCAAACTAGTTCAACATAATCCTATGCTAAGCAGGCAAAAAAATTTGGGGCACATATTCTGGTCGCCATAGTCATATTTGTGGACATATTCTGGTCTCCTACTATCATAATTGAAGACATATTTTGGTCTCCTAAATGTGGAAGGGAGCAGAGAAACAGTAGAGGCTGGGGACAAGAGCAAGATGACCTTCCAGTTACTCACAGGGTCAGGGGCCCTGGACACCTCTGGGGCTCTCCCAAGGAAGGTCTGAGAGGACACAACTCCTTCACACATCTCGAAGTCAGCTCATGCCAAGGGAATCTACCCTAGGAGAACTGGGCTGGGTATGCTCAGCTGCTGCCCTGCAGAGATGGAGGAGGGGGGTCAGGTTTGCAGTGGTGGGTGCAGGTGTGTTGAGAATCCATTGGGAAGTTCTGTGACAGGGCCAGAAGACACACTTCCCAGAGAACTGGGAAGGAAGAGGAACTTTCCAGGCAGAGGTTATGGGAGGGGCTCAGGTGCAGAGGAGAGCCTTGAGGTCCTGTCACCTGGGTGGCTGGAAACTGTGGCATTGAGGAGTCATCTACACGATCTTTCCCCCCTAGTTGATTGCTCTTTTGAGTCTGGGTTGAAGCAGGACTCCTGGGAGGAGCGGGTAATCCCTGAGCCCCTGGTTTGCAAAGTCCCCACTGGTTTGGCTAAGGGACCAACGCCTCAAGAAAAAGGCTGCTCACAGGTAGACAGATGGCAACGGGGAGTGCAGAGCAATTAGTATTCTGCAAGAAGAGAGAAGGAAGCACACGTGTGAGCAGGCCTGTTGGGGCACCGGAACAGAACTGCAGAATCCATGTGATCGTTGTTTAGTAAGTGGGCATTGATGTACAAGAGTGGGAAGGGATTGGGCATGGAGTGTGGGGTGCATGGTGGGCAAGCACAGAAGGAACTGGAAGAGAAAGCCCTCCTGGATCAGAGGCCAGGGGCCTGCAGTCCGCAAGCAGGTGCAGCTCTGTTTATCCCTGTTCCCTGGGTATCCTCAGGTCTCGCTGAGGGATTAGCTGCAGGATGGCAAGCTTCTACCTACTTGGCCAGGGAACATTCCAGAGGGCCCAGGACTCCTTCTTGGGTTGGTAGAGGGGTACAGTACAGTCTGAGAGATGAGACAGTCCCCTGTGCCTTCCACACTGGCAAGCTGGCATGGCCCAGCCGTCGGGTGTGGAGAGGGAGGCTGCTGGGCTCAGAGCTGCACTGGCACCTCTGCATCCTCACATGAGCTCTGAGGCCCCCTCAGGATACTCACCATGAGCTCTGAGGCTCTGGAGCTGCTCACCCCAGGCAGCTCTGCTCAGACTGTTCTGGGGACTTGGGGTGGTGCAGGGGCCCGGACTAGGTGGAGAGGCAGCAGGTGGTGTCACCTCTGTTGAGCATCCAGATGTTGTTCCAGGTACTTTACAGAGTGTGTGACTTACTCCTTGTCTGAAACATGACTATACCCCCATCTCAACCTCCCACCTGGCTTCGGGGTGCTGGTGGGGAAGTGGGGAAGTGGGTGGTAGTGGAGAAGATGCCATTGTTATGGGGGAACCACTACAGAAAACACTGTTAAGTCCAAATTCAAATCAATGAGAGCTTTATTTACCTGGCCAGAGACTGTCACCCACCCATAGAGACTGAAGCTCTGTGGGAGAACAGCAGTTTCGTGGCCTGTGTCCTGGGAACTTAAAGATGAAAACCACAACTCAGGGGCTTTCCTTAGTGTCATGCAAGCAAGCCAATCATAGAAGTTAAGACAGCAATTAACACAGCAACTCACAATTGCATCTTGGGTTTGAGCAGGTGGTTAGCAGGGACAAGAATCTACTTCAAAGTCTTGGTCACCAAGACCACCATATCCTGGGTTGAGTACACTTTGTGGGGTACAAAGTACAGAAAACAATATAAGAAAACAGCTTTCATTTCAGTTTATCAGAAACAGCACTTATAACAGTTTTTTTAATAGAAGGCCTGTCTATGACAGTTCTTGCTTTATAATAGTCTTATCTCACATGTCAAAATCTTGTATCTATAATCTATATTTTTTTTTACTATTTTCTATTACCTATCACTTATACTCTTATTGATTGTATTTATCAGTTCACACCACAACAGCCATCAAGAGAAAGGGAGCTGGATAGGAGCTGGGCCCTCTGGGCTGAGTTGGGAGGAATCTGGGGGCTGGCTGGGGAGCATCCTGTGGACCCTCACAGATGTCACTGGCAAGCCTCCTTGTTTGTTATCTGGGCCGTTCGTCCCCCAACCACTGCCTAAGAGTCCTAGGAAAGTAGAACTTGGCTTTAAGAAAAAGCAGCAGATCAAGAAACAGGCAAATAGAACAATTAAAAAGCTGGTTTTTACTTTGTACACTTTATATCCTTCAACTTGGTGATTTAATTTCTGTGATACATGGAATACTCACAAAAAGTGACCCACTTTGTACCGTAAGGAAAATGTCAAGAAATTCTAAAAGGCAGATGATCTACGTCTGCCCCTGAAGCTGCGCATAAACACGGGAACACACTCGTGTAATCTAGTGTGCTCAAGGAACACACTGCAGGATGACAAAACCCAATGTTAAGCTTTAGAAATATCTCTATGTGGAAGAATGAATCCGACATTATTACCCTATGTGCGTATATGGTTATGTGACCTGTGTAACTCTACATCGTGCAACCAGATGAATGAGAAGTTATACTCCGTTTATGTATGATGTGTCAAAATGCATTCTACTGTCATGTATGAGTAATTAGAACAAATAAAAACAAAAAGAAATACCTCTACTTGGAAATTAATATCACAAATAAAGACACTCATACATAATTTGGGGGGTTATAAAGGAAACCAAAAGGGAAATTATGGACTATTTAAAAATGAATGCAAATGAGCACAATACCTATTAAAACCTGGAGCCTGCCACCAAAGTGGCCCTCAGAGGAAGCCGAGCGCAACTGCACTTATTAGAAGTGCTAATGATTGAAAATAGGTGAACTCAGCTTTCAGGCTGAGAAATGAGAAAAGGAGCAATAAAAGAAGCCCAGATGAAGGCGAGCATTTACACGGAACAGACAAAAAATGAATTGAAGGGAAACAAGCCGTGGTGGTTTGATTAATAAAGTGAATACTTCTCAGAAATGACCAGTGAATCTCTATGTGAGATTAAACGCTTGGTGGGATTAAGAAAAGAGAAGGCAAAAAAAAAAAAAAATTAGTGCTGGAGGAATGAGAAAAGAATTTGACCAGACACCAGACAGGCAGAAAAGTCAAAATCCTTTATAGACAAACAGAGATATGAAAAATTGTGGTATATATGTGTAATAAAAATTATAATGCATTCCACTGTCATTTATTTTTTTAAATCAATAAAAAAAAGAAAAAGAAAAGACAAGACACCCTAGACTTTTGTATTTGATGATGCAGAGGAAATCGGTGCTTTGAAAGAACATTCAGATCACTAGCATGCGTTCAAGAAGTAGTGGAGAGTAGAGCGAGGGCACCCCTCAGAAGAAACTGGAAGGGACTAAACTTGGATCCCTGGACCAGAAGCAGTTCCACCTGTTGTGTCAGACAGAAATTGTGTATGTTAAGAAATTGTCCCAAAGAGAAAGGGGGAAGTAGAGAATGTAATTTCAAGAACTCTGGTGACTGCTGTTGCCCGGATGAGAAGCCATGAAGGCCTTTTGTGGTTCACAGACTAAAGAAGAAAGCATCTGACATCGTGCCTTAGAACCCATGAACAGCAGGCTGTCACCTTCTCTCTTACTGGGGCATCTGCTGGAAACCTGAGCCTCCTTACACTCTGCTAACAGAGACTGAGGTACAACCTGGGCATGTCATTGTCCTCCAGGAAATTTTCCTTCAGGAAACTGCCCACAGCTTCTGGTCCAGGGATGCAAGTCTAGTCTCTTCCAATTTCTCCTTTCCTTCATCAGGTCTCTTGGCTGCACCTGCTCACCTGTCTTGGTAACCGGATATCTGATGATCCCATCTCCTCATCCTCCTTGTCTCTCCCCTCTGGGAACTTAGTGGCTTCTCCTTGGCACCCTTGCTGGTCTTTGCACCTCCTTCCAACCTCCTGACCTGGGCCGATTGGCTCAGTCCCAGACCTTCACTCCCCCAAGCTGACTCCTGGGGTCCTTGTCAGTGTGATCCATGCACTGACAACCCCACACTGATGTCTCACAGCCTGGGCTCTCCCCAGAGCTCCAGAGCTCTGCTTGGAAAAACTGATAAGAACCTTGAACCCACGACTCCCAAATTGAAATTTTCCCCAGCACTGCTCCTCTGTAGATTCTGCTAATCTGTGAGTTGCTTAGGCTCCACATTGTGGAATCATCCTTGACATGTTAACATGAATTTTCAAAATGTGTCCCAAATCAGCATTTCCTACCACCCTCTCTCACCTGAATTCCTACAGCAGCTCTGAGCTGGCCTCTTGGTTTCCCACCGCCCTACATCCCCAGGGTCCCCACCTTCTGTTTTCCACCCCAGCATCTTGTTAAGACAAATAGAGCAGGTTGTTTTTCCTGCTCTAAGACTTTTAACTTCCTTCTCAGAATGAAGTCTAGGACTATGGCCACCAACACTGTCCAGGTCCCATATTTCTCTGCCCAGCCTTGAACGTCCCTCCCTCTACTACCAGGAAAGCAGCCCCACTTCAGGGCCTTTAGGATCCCCCTCTGCCTAGAGCAGTCTGTCTGCCCCCTTTCTTCCCCCAGATCTCAATTGCAAATGCCACCTCCCTGGTGCCAGCCCCACCCACAGGGCCCTCTCTGTCCCTCACCACTATAACCTTATCACCAGTAGACACTGCTCTGGATTTTGTGGTTTTATTTACATGCTACATATTTATCTGTATATTTATCTTCATTGTATCTAACTAAGTGGGAGCATAGAGGAGACAGACTTCATGGGTCTCCCAGCATCCCTGAATCTACCTTGAGAGAGCAGCTCACATCAGCCAGGCCCCAGAGGTGGACCCCACGATAGAGCATTTTTGATCCTTTTCATGGAGGGAAGGCATAATCTTATACAATAAATGATGTGCTAAATTTCATGAAAGAACCACCTTCTCTTTAATGGGAAAATAAATTGAGAGGACTATGGAGCAGCAGGCAGGGATTCACAGAGGCCTAAGCTGGGGTAAGGGAAGGGTGTCTTATGCTTTAGACATCCAATCTACAGGATGAGTGATAAAAATGAGTGATTAAAACTGTTACCAACCATGGGTTCTTGGATCCAGAGTCGTAGAAACAAATAGTGGACCTGGGGAGACACAGCTAAAGCTTTATTAAGGACATCTGCCTGAGCTGGAAGAAGACAGCACAGGAGGACAGAGACCCCAGGCTGACCCAAGCAGGAGCAAATGTACAGAGCTTTTATGGCATCTACGGGGGGCGGGGGCAGGACCTGGTCTCTTGATGTAGCCACAGGTGGAGGTGGGCCTGTCCCACCTGTGCTGTTCTTTATCATACCTCCTTAGGCCTCGAGTGTCTGGTCACTGATCACTACCTGGGTGTGTGTGTGTCACTGTGCTAGCAAGGTCCAGGTGACTGCTCTATGGCCCCTAATACCTGGAGTGGCCCTTATCATCTGGGACAGTCTCTGATACTGTTATTTTCTGAATAGTGCAGACCCTGCTTTGTCTGGGTTCAGCGGGGGTTTCTGCTGACCACATAGTCTTGGAGGGCTGGGCTGAATTTCCCTGGCACGTTATCTCACTCCTGTGACTTAGAGATGGTCGCCTTTTAACTACTGATTTTTTAATATGGCTATTAGGCCGTGAGGCCAAGAGTTGGCTTGGCTTCTTATTTCCTCTGAGATCCCTCCTAGGTCCTGTTTTTCATGGGGTCTTTGTGTCAATACCACAGGTCAGGGGTTATAAAAACATGCTCACTGGTGGGTTAACCAAATTGCCCTCTGCAAGCCAAAATGGTGTCACGAAGCAGAAAATCACCCACAACCCATAATCACAGGGCAGGAGAGCATCAACAGACCACTTTGGTGAGTTTAGTCATGGGGACCTTGCCGCCTCAGTGCAGGAATGAGGTCCCTGCCCCTGTACAGAGCAGGTTGCCTGGCCCGTGATGCATGCCAGCAGCTCCTTGAAGAGCAAAGCTGGAGTCTCGGGAATTTCAAGGAATATGTTACCCTCATTCCTGAATCCACCATTGACTCCCACAGCTGGCTCCAGCGAGCCATAGATGAAACTCGCCAATTCATGGCATTAGCCCTGAAAGACAAGGGGGAGGACTTGGGCTTTAGGGTCCACACTGTTTTCTGGGAAGTGGCTGGACATCAGACTGGTCTCTGCTCTGGGCAGAGTGACCTTCCCCTTGAATGTGCCTCTGCCTTGTGCTCTCTGCATCCACACTGTGGATGCTTTTCTTCATCCTCCTAGACTAACTTGCCTCCTCTCCTACCCTGGACCCCTCCACCACTGTGCTCTGCAGTTTCCTTCTCCATTGTAACCTGGGCAGGCTTCCCCTGCCCCAGCTGCTGCAGCCCTGCCTGGTGCCCTGTGCCCGGCACCACCCTGCAGGTACTCAGCCATGGGCATCCAAAGAACTGATGGTGGGAAAATCAAAGGACACTGACGCCTGTTTATCCTGTGCTCATTCATTGTTGGTCACCTGTTCTCTGTTAGGGACAGAGGGAAATAAGGACATGATCCAATGTGCTCAAACATTCTACAGCTGGAATAACTCAAGACTTGAACCAAGAAGTTACTCATAGCAAAGACCAAACTTACAAAATGCTCTTCTTGTGAGACCTCAGCTTGGGGCAGGAGAGGTCAGGGCTGGGACGGCAGCACCTGGAGGTAGGATATAGGCCAACCCTTGGGAGCCAGAGCTGTGGGGAGGGAAGAGATGCCTGGTGGTGATGACCTTCTGGAGGATGCCCAGGAGGGGAGTAATCAGTGACCTTTACAAACAAGGGAATGGACAGAGGCTGCCCAGCTAGGTGAGATCTCCCCACTAAGAACCATCATAGACGACAGCAGCCCAAAGGTGAATCCTGGTAGTATAGGGCAGCAGCAAGTTGAGTGTGACCCAGAGCACTGTGCTGGGAATGGAACCCAGGGCCTCACACATGCAAGGCAAGTGCTCTACCACCGAGCTGCATCTCCAGCCTTTGTGACCGTTTTGTGTAAATAAACACAAACCCCTTCCATGCTGCACTAGAGTCAGGGCTGGGGTCTGATGTGAACTGACCACTTGCTGTTCACTGTGTGTGTTCTTGTAGCTCTTTTTGCAGCATTAGCATTAGGGGATTCCATGGTGTATCTGGGGTCATTGGTCACCAACGGCTTGGCAATGCTGGAAAGAGCCACATTGGGAAGCATAGGATTGGGGATGGGACACCAACCTATGGCCTCATTGGTGGATTTTCCATCTTCCTGTGGGTTTAGCATATTGGGACCCATCCTAAACCTCTGAGGGCCTTCCCTGGGCCCTGCTGAGACAGGCCGGAGAACCCCCATGCTGCAGGGCCTATGAAGAGATCCTTAGTTGGGCATAGGGCTCTGGGCCTCCATTCAGCAGGGGAGATGGGCAAGTGGGACTAGACCAGACAAGAGGGGAGCCAGAGGCTACCTCCACCTCCTGGCCAGGGCTCACCCCAGAGTCAGCCTCAGGGATACAGTCCCTGTGCTGGGCTTAAAGCTTTTTGAACAAGGAGCCTGAATCCCCACTGCAGTGACCGGTCAGGGCTTCCCAACATGCTGAAGGGACAGGTGGGGTGAGACGAAGGGACAAGGGTGAAGTACTGAGGGCCTGGGTAAGATGTGGCCACGTGGGTGAGTAGGGTTGAGGAAGGCCATGGTCAGCAGGGAGCCCAGCTGCACCCCTCACCAGCTAAGTGACCTTGATTATAAATCTCAGCCTCAGGTCCTCCAGAGAGGAGCTGTCCTTGTCTCACTTGTCATAAGACAAAAGTGGCTGCCAGCCCCAACTGCACATGAAAAAAGCGAGGTGTCCCCTGGTCAACTGCGTGGCTCATCTGTGGCTTTCACTGGGCCACGTCTTCTGCCACATGATGCCATGACTGGGTTGGGCTTTCCTGAGCAGGGATGATGCTGTTGCCCTAGGGACCATGGGAGGTGGCAGCATAGACCGGAAGCACCCTGAACACTGTGGGACCAATGAGTAGGTGAGTGCCCAGTAGCTTGGGGCTGCTGCTTGCTCTGCTTCCCACATGTGGCTCTGCTAAGCAGAGTTCAGGTGCCTCAATAATGCATAAGCATGTTCAGACTTCTGCCAAACTCCAGGTCCTGGACTAGGAGCCAGGCCACAGGGAACCCTGTGCCTGCCTCATAGCGGGGAAGTGCTGGCCTCTGGGAAAGAAGACAGGTAGATGCAGAACTGAGAACTGAGATTTTGGAGTATTGCTTCAGGACAGCTGGAGTTGTCCAGAGGCCATGGCCCCTCAGCACAGAAGGACCTAGGTGAGGACATAGTTGGAGATGTTATTTACAGTCTCTCTTTCCTTCAGGTAGATCAAGATTCTGGTGTCCTTGGGTGCTCACTAACTAGCATATAGAATGCAAAGGTTGATGAGATTTATAAAATAAAATACTCTCATCTCCCTGTTGCCAGTGACATCATTCTGTCTTCCTCAGTACAGGGGAGTTCTTTCACAGGAGGCATTTTGTAAAATTAAAAGGCATTTGCCAAACATTATTTTTAGCATGAATGCCATCTATGGACTTGGTGATCAGAGATGATAATGTGAATGTTAGACAAATAAGACTGAATATTTAGAAGCAAATGCAAAATTGGAGTAAGAGAATAAATTATAGGGAAATGTATTCAAGGCCTCAGATTTCTGGGTCTGGAGCAAAAGTCTTGGATTGACACCATGTGACATGGAGGGTGTTGAGGAACGGCTCAGCATTCAGACTCCCTTTGCCCTCAGAGTGGCTGTGCTGAGGGTAGGTAGGGGTGTAGGGTGGGTACTGTTCAGGCTCACATCTGCCCCATGTCCTTCTCTGCAAATCATAATAATTGCACTTTTCCTCCACCCCCCGATTGGGGGCAGCCCATGCACCTGCCCTTGGTTCCTCTGGACCCTCTTGCCGTTCTATATTCTATAAATACCAGGCTCTGCCCCAGCCCTGGGGAGTCATGGACAGAGGGTCTCCTGACAGGACACTTTCCAGGGAGGACACATACCTTCAGGGTTCCCTAGTGAGGGTCACATGTCCCAACAAGAAAACATGCTTTTGCTAACTTTACCATGGGTAACAGCAGCTGCAGGACAGGGATGTCACGCTCCTCCTGCACTGGCAGATCTGGAAGAGAGACAGAACCTCCCTGGCATCTGTGTCTGATTGCAAAGGTAGTGGCAGGTGAACACACACTGTCACTTGTCACCAAGCCAAGAGGCCTCAGAGCTGAACAGCATATTATAGACGCCTCATTGCTGCTAGCTGAGAGGAGAAGGGGCCCTGGAGCTGACGTGGTGGTAGAGGCAGGTGTGAAGAGATTGCAAACAGCAGCCTCAGGTAACCTTCCTGTTGGAAAGCAGGCCGAACTGTTATTCAGGATCTCATGGCCATTGCCTGGCTTGCCTAGTATGGCTTACGGCTTTGCTGAAAGGCAACATTGCCTTTTACAAATGGGCTTTTGTCACAACTCTGTGTGAGGTTCAGGGATAGAACTTCGAGGCCCTATAGGCAAGAACCCAGGTCGTGCCTGGGTAGAGCTAATTCTCTGACCCTGTATCTGCCCTAATCCTCCTGCTGGTCTGGTGGGTGTCACGGGAACCATCACTGAGCTCCAGGCTCCACAGCCCTGGTGCAGCCCAGCCCCAGGGGGACTGTGTGCCAGCCTTGTCCTTTGCCTGTGCTCCACCTGCGTGGAGTCCTGTGGCCAGATTTCTTGTCAACAGATCAATCAAGTCAATTCCTCTTTGTCAACATCCAGGCTCCCTGTCCAAGTCTTCCTGGGCAGAGGCTGCAGCCACTCTCTCTGCTCACTCCAGCTGACTGCTCCCTGGACAGCTGCCTGACCCTTTGGGTTCATGGTGATCGTGGCTCAGATCTGCACCCATCAGCATATCCTTGCTGGTCTGGTGACAGACTTGGAAGGAGGATTAGCCCTCTGCGTCTGTCCCAAATGGCCAGTGGCTTAAATGACTCTGAAAGTCAGTGCTCCTCATTCCTGTTCCTCTCCAAAAGCTTAAATACAAGTGTGGGGCAGATGGTGAGACTCCTGTTGGGCGGGGGGGGGGGGGCAGATCACTCTTGGTTTTACTATGTCCCTTGATTCTCTTGGGTAGCACTGCATGGACCCCAGCAGAGAGGGGCTCCTGAGATGACCACCCTGAGCTCCACAGAAAGCCCATGGTGTGATGACCTCTCTCCTGTTCCTCTAGGCAGAGCGTAAAGAAGTTTACTGTCCCCTTAGAGGACCTGATCATTGTCTACATTAGTGCCAAGGCCATCTGTGTGCTTGATTTTCTCAGTGGGACCCCTGGACAGGGCTTCAGGGTGCAGGTTCTCCTTACCTACCCCTCAGGTGACCCAAGGGGGTGGCCCTGACTACTGTGTCTAGAATGGGTGTTGTGTTGACCCTCCCTGGAGAGCAAATTTCCGACTCCTGGCTCTGCCTCCCTCCTCTCTCTCTATGGCATTGTCCCCCATTTGTTGCGACCTCTACACTGATTAGCCCTGGGGACAGGGCCGAGGCTGACGAGTCTGCAGAGGCCTGTCAGGCAAAGGGAAAGTGGGGTTCTGGGTGGGGTAGGGGATTAGGCCACACAGCAGAACAGCTGATCTTCCTAGAGAGCTCTGGTTCATTCTTGGGGTGGGGGGCAGGCAGCAGCTAACAGGTCAGTTCCTGCCAGAGGCCACAGGAGGAAGCTGCCCTCTAATCCTCCAATGCCAGTGGTTTGGGCAGGGCCACGAGGGTTGCACAGAAAGCCCAAAACCCCGACCCAGCAGGCCCTGGGTTCTGGGAGAGAAGCCCACGCCCAGCCCAGGTATGCGTTGGAGGTGTGCCAGGGAAACAAAGGCGTAGCCTGGCACAGAGATGAGGTCAGCATAGGAATGGGATGGGGCAGAAGCAGGTGTGGAGAGGGGCCACTGCAGGGTGCTCTGCTCTTTGCTGCAGCTGCCAGTGGCCCCCCTTCCTTTGCTGATGTGCTGTGCCTACTCCTCAGGTGCCGGCCATTTGTGCTGCTGTTTCAGGTGTTGAAACCACATTTTGGGGGGGGGGGTCCTTTATCCCTTTTCTAGTGAGGGGAGAGACAGCAAAGAAAGGGATGGACAGCCCAAGTGCCAGGGTCCATACGCACATGGGGATCCATGCAGCTCAGAAACAGGGGCTGCTGGGAGACTTCCCCCTGGGCAGGAAGGAAGGGCCTTCCCAGGAGGGGAAGGAGGAGCCGAGCCCGTGGGGCTGCTGTGTTCAAGGGAACGTCCCAAGAAGAGGATGCAGTGGGGTGAGGAGAGGTGGACAGCGACAGAGAGGCTCAGGTCTGGGTTTCTGGCTCTGAGGAAGATGTGGCTGCCCTGTGCGGAGCTTCCTCAGCCTGGGAGGTGGCAGGGGAAGGTTGGAAGAGAGTGAGGACCAGGGGTGGTCGCTCTGGCCAGGACAGTGGGGACAGTTGGATGAACTTGGCAGGACAAGGTTTCCTTGGACTGGTTTACATTGGGAAGCTGAGGACACAGTCCAGTCACCCTTCCTGTCTCCAATACTGGGACACAGAGCCCTCTGATAAAGTCTGTCTTCCTAGATCAGAGTCTAGTCTGAGTCCCTCAAACAGAAGGCCCCATGCTAGTTTTGGAGTAGATTAAATCCCATCCTCTTGCCCTGAGTAACCCAAGGGCTGGCTGCTCAGGGTGCCACAGCCTCCACCCAGTAGCAACAAAGTCAGCTTTTTACAGGAGAAGAGTTCAATTCTGTAAGTGGTTTCCTGAAGACATCCCCAGAGGCCCATGCCCCGCTCTCCGCTGCTGCAGAGGCCCTCCTGCATGCTGCCCCAGTCCTGGCCAAACCTCATCAATGGAGTCCGGGTCCACTGAGTCTGGGCCCACAGCCTGACTCCTCTGCTTGCAGGGTCTGCTCCTTTCTCACCCTCTGCAATGTACTTACCTTTTCTCTATGGAGACCTTCCCCATTTCAGAAGCCCCTCCTGGTAGTCCAGTTGCCCCTCTGAGAACCCCCAGCACCTGCACAGCCGAGAGGGCTCTCTTGAGCTCCCCTCCCACTGATTTGCACCAGCATGTGACACAAATGGGATCCTTTTCCAAACAAGGGCCCAGATTGGGCACAAGCCAGGCTGCCCTGCCGTATGGAAGTATAGTGGGGTGGGGAGATGGAGAGACCCTGGCTCAGCCTTCTGGCAGAGTAGCAGCTTCTGATAGAGGTCCCTGACATGTCATCACTGGCCCCAAGGCCCTGGGGTGCTAGAATTGGATAGTTTAATAAAGTTAGTGGTGCTGGGGTGCTCAGAGGGGCAACTGGACTACAGGTGGTGGTTCACGCCTATAATCCCAGTGGCTTAGGAAGCTCAGGCAGGAGGTTCGAGAGTTCAAAGCCAGCCTCAGCAAAAGCGAGGCATTAAGCAACTCAATGAAACCCTGTCTCTAAATAAAATACAAAATAGGGCTGAGGATGTGGCTTAATGATCAAGTGCCCCTGAGTTCAATCCCCTGTACAAAACAAAACAAAACAAAACAAAACAAAAGTTAGTGAATTGAAAGCTAGGGGTGGGTAAGAACTGTCCCTCAGTGGCCATGATAACAGTGTCCTAGACTGAGAGGCCCCAGAGCACAGCCTGAGGAGGAGAGGCCTGGGCAGGCCAGCTGCGGGAGGCCTCACTCTATCCTCTATACCCTGAGGATTTGCTACATGCAGAGTTGTACCTCCACCTCATCTCTGGGCTCAGGGTCCTGCTGGGGACCAGGCCCAGGACTCAGGGAAGGTGGAGACACAGCCAGGGCCATGGTAAGGGCAGGAGGTGAATCTGCCCAACATGGCCGGGCAGAGGCAGGTGGAGACAGGGCCTCGTTGGGACATGGCACCTTCAGGGAGGGGTGTATCCGCCTCCTCCAAGCTCTGGCACCTGAAGAAGGGGCACGTCCTCTGCCACCCATCCCTGGGCAGTCAAGGCTTCCAGAAAGAGTCATTCAGTCCATGTAAATTCACCAAGGACACTAAGGGCCAGATTTCTCCTCAATGGGTTTGCTCCTCCCTCCTCTTAGGGGGTCCCAGCACAGCAGACCCTGCCCAGTGGTGCCGGGTTTCTATTCTCGAGACTAAAAGGCTCAGGGGTCACTCCAGTTGAACTAGGCTGACTGGGCTGCGCAAAATAACCGCACAAGAGACACAAATACCTTTTTGTTTGGGGTCGCAGTGACGGCTCCTCTGACCTTAAGGGTCCACAGGAAGAAAGAGAGCAAGAGCACTCGCTGACCACTTTTATTGAGGAGAAACTATTCAAATGAGGCAAGGGGTCAGGTTTCAGGGAGCTGAGTCTATCTTCATGATGTCCACTGTCAGCAGGTTGACTGACACCTGGGTAGGCCACACCCAAGGGCACAGTAAGAGGAGGGGACACACACAAGGCACTTCCATGGAAGATTCTATCCTAAACAGGGCAAGGGGTTATATTACAAAGGAACAGGTCAACGTAGCTTCACCCATGGGGCTGCAGCAAGACACACTCAGGCATGAGACACCGACCCTCGAACCCAAGAAGGGTGGGGAAAGCTCTGCCACATTTCTGTGACTGAGCGCCTCAGCACCCAGCTGGGTTGTGACTCAGTCACGTGTAAGGTTGGTCTCTCACACAGTGGCAAAACCACCTCCCTCTGTCAGGAGGCCCTTGAGGGTGGGGACCATCTCACCCACTTGTGTCCTCCAGCATGGCCCAGGGTGCAGCCTACAGCTGGGCATCAGTGAGGACACTGGCTCTGTCCTCTTGTGTTTCCCAGGCTGCCCCCTCATCCACCTTGAGTGAGGGTCTCTGTGCTGCTCCTGCCTCTATGTGTATATTCTTCGTGTGTCTCCTGCCTCCTCCCTTTTCTCATTGAGGCCCAGCTAATGTGGCCTCTATTTCCAACACAAGAGCACTTTTTGGGAAATAGAAATGACTTCTTGTCCCAACCAAATAAGACCACAAACAGTCCAACATTACCACTTCCTGCTGTTGTGGCCCCACTGGGACAAAGTCTGCAGGAACAGCCAAGGCTGGTGTCCTGGAGGCCAGGGGAGGCCACTGTAGGAAGGTCGCTGGAAGCTGTCAGGAGTCTGTCTGAGAGGAGCCTGCAGTGGCTACAGTTAAGATATATATATATATATATATATATATATATATATATATATATATATATATATATATAACTGGGGATTGACCCCCTAGGGATTGACATGTTAGGCAAATGCTTTACCACTGAGCCACATCCCCAGACCCTTTAAAAAATTCCACTTTCACCAGGTGCAGTGACACTTGCCTATAATCCCAGTGGCTTGGGAGGCTGAGACAGGAGGATCAAAAGTTCAAAGTCAGCCTCAGCAATGGCAAGGCACTAAGCAACTCATTGAGAACCTGTTTCTAAATGAAAATACAAAATAGGGCTGGGGATGTGGTTCTGTGGTTGAGTGCCCCTAAGTTCAATCCCCAGTACCAAAAATAAAAATAAAAATCTACTTTTGAGACAGGGTCTCACTAAGCTGCTGAGACTGGCCTCTCAGCAAGTGCCATTCTCCTGTCTCAGTCTCCAGAGTTGCTGGGATTACAGGTCTGTGCCATTGCACCTGGCTAAATCACAGTTTCTAACTTCCAGCTGCACTTGGGGCTGCTGCTGACATTCCTACCGGAATGAGTGTTCACTGTCTTAATTACCTCTGGATGAAGGGTCCTGTCAGCATGAATATAATATTCCTGACAGTGGCTTTCAGTCACGGGGATGACAATTTCCACCTATGAAACCTCAGTACACAGAATCTGGCAATGGAGGATATGTACCCTCAGCTGTCACTGCCAGCTCAGGTCTCAGGATTTGATCCTGCATACCCCACCCCCTGATGCTCCTGGAATCCCCCTGTCAAGGGTCCAGACAGACAGACTGCTGTGAGAGAGTTGGGTGGGCATGCTGGGACTGGGATTAAGTGTTCACTGATCACTTGCTGAACCAAAATGGGACACGACTGGTGTGGGCAGAGTGGGATCCATCCATGGATGTCAGAATTGAGCTGACCTGGCTTCCTGCAGGAGGAGCACCTGGCTGCCCCTAAAAGTGCAAGAAGGTTTTAAGAATAAGGAACAGGGTGGGGGTCATGTGTTGGGGGTATCTAGTAGCCACAGGATCTTGGGCAGGACCACCTTGTGATGACGCCCTGAGGAGGGAGGGAGAAGTGTGGTTGCCGTAGACCTCAGCTAGAGGCATTGCTGGAGGCCATGGAGCATCCCCTAGGCCTCCCCGGGCCATCACTCAGGCCTGCCGAAGGCTTGCTTGGCTCCCCTGGGGTGGCCTGATGCTACCGGAGACCCCTAATTGTCTATGAGGTGAACCAAAATGCCTGGTTCCTATCTTGAAGATGCCTGGGCGCTGAGCCCCATTGTTCAAGGTCTGCTTTCATCTCTGGTGCGCCCAGGTGGACTGGCCTGTTAGGATCACACACATGTGTGCACATTCCTCGGGCATATTCAGTGTGCAGCGGAGCAAAGCATAGCTGCCTTGGCTACAGACAGAATTCTAAGCACGTGTGGACTCTCCAGAGTTTGCAGGCTTCTTCCTCCCCTTCGGTTGCCTGCTCTGGTCCACGGATGGCATGCTGGTTTCCTATCTCCAGCCTCTGTACATGTCTTTTTCCTGAGAGAGCCTGGGCGTGGCTGGCACTGCTCAATCCACATTTGGGGCTGTCACAATGGATAGATGAACGGAGTTGGGGAGTAATAACTGGAAGCAACCTGCTGCCTGGCCTGATGTAACCTCCCACTGTGCACTCCCATCTGGCCTACCTACCTGTATGTAGTTGCCCACAGTCCTGCTCCCACCTGTCTCCCTGCAGGACTGAAGCAAACAGGATCCCTACTCCCTTGCAGTTATGGGACATTTGTTTAATATCTGGAGCAACCTGGTCAATAGTCTAGGCACCTGTGCCCAAGACAACCTCACCCTGTCCTGGGGAGGCCTTGAGCCTTTTCCAGGACAGGGTAGTTTCTTGGATTCAGAGGAGCCCCTGATGCCATGTGTCCTGATGGCTTTGGCTGTAAGAGGCATTATCCTCAGAGCTGACCAGTCACCTGACTATTCAGAATCTGAAAAGGTGGCCAGCTCTGTGGTGCTGGTTGTGAGGCTGAGTTGCTGTAGGGCCATGGAGATCTGTTCAATCTTTCCTCCTACTGTCTTAAAAGGATTTTGAACATGAACCTTTGCACAATGTAAGGAGGATGCTTATTGTATCTTCCTGCCTGACAAGAGGGACTCCCAGGAGTCTCCAGGCAGGATGTTTTCATTGCTGCTCCCCTGTGCACTAAGACCACTCCTCTCCATGGCAGCAGCAGAATGTTACCAAGGACTGGCCTTTCGATACCTGATATGCTAGAGTTGAGATACAGGGTCCAACAGAGGGCTTTAGGGCAGAGAGTATAGGTGTGCAGGTGGACATCTGAGCTTGTAGGCATATGTACATGTGTGCACACACCTATATACATGTGTACAGATATATGCTCATGCATGAATGCACACAGTGTCATGTATGTATGTACACAGGCAGAAGTAACCTATGAGCCTCCATGCCTATATTGCAGAAATAGGAAGATATGTACACTTGCACATGTGTGCACTTTTGTATACATATACCTTGTGTTTGCCACACAGGTATGTACTTGTGTACACACATCCACATAGCCACACTCGGCAGGTCTTGAGTGTGCACAAAGGCTAGGGCCAGCAGGAAACATGTATCATAGGCAGAACTGGGGACTGATCCAGAACTTGCATGGGGTACCATGTAAAAGACAGGAATTAAACAGGCTCCCCATCTCCAGAATGCCCCAGCTGCTCATATCAGCTGGATTTCCTTGCAGCTTTCTCTCTGGGTGGGAACCGACCCTGGAGACCTGGGCCTCCAACCTTACCCCACCTCCTTCTCCAACATCCTTACTTGCAATAAAGTCCTATGGCTTGCTTCCACCTGAGTTTCTCCTTGGAACAAGGAGCCGGAGAAAAGCATGCCCTGTGTTAGCACCTGAAGGCTGAGGTGGAACTGTGAGTCTTGAGCTGAAGCCTGGGGCTTGGATACATCAAGGTACAAATCCAGGGAGACTGAGCTCCTAGGATGGAGGACATCATCCAGCAGCCAAGGCCCAGGTGCTGTAAGTCGTGGATGTCAGCCTCTCTGAAGACCCCCTGCCTCTCTCCATGGCCTGGAGGCTCCTCTTGGAGTATCCAAGTGGCAGGTGGTGCCCAGAGTGAGGGAAGTACAGGGAGGCTTGAATCCTCTCCTTGAACCCTCCAGGGAACCCTTCAGGGTGAGGTAGCTGGAGAGTCCAGGCCTTTTCTGATGCAAACTTTACTTGCATCCCCAACTTACACTTGAATGCCTATTCCTCAGGGAACTGGGACCTATGGCAGCCAGATGCTGGTCATTCACTCCCCAGCCCCTCCCTGTGATGCATTCCTTGGAACATGAGGGAGGATGCCAGTATCCAAGGGACTCAGCCCTGTGAGGTTGCTTCTCACCTCTTGCCTTGAGGAGCAGGGAGCTGGGGGGGGGTGGTCATCGTGGGCACTGGCTTCCAGCTGGCATAGATGGCATGAGGCCCATGGGGGCATCTGAAGAAGGTCCCACATAGCACTGCCAGGCAGAGAGTGCAGGGCCCAATGCCCAGAAAAGACCAGGCAAAGCTATTAGGCCTGGAATATGTTTCCAGCTTCCCCCCACTCAAAAAAAAAAAAAAAAAAAAGGCAGAAACTTTCTCTAGGCCAAGGATAAATTGGCTAAGGACAAATGCAGCGTGATGATCATTCATCATCGCCAGCCTGGAGAGGACCTGGGAGCCCGTTCTGGCCTGCGACTCAAGGTCAGAAGCCTCTGCTTCCCTCATTATTTCTATTTTTAACAATTGCATTCAGGCCTCCTGCAAAAATAGCAAGAGGTGAGACCATTTCAAACACTAGCATGCTCACTTTTTGTCAGAAAACCACGGGATGCAGGAAAAACTGGCCAGGATTTGAGCAGCATGGCACTGCATCCTTCCCTGCACAGTTAAAACACACCCTTAGTGATGCTCCAATCTGTTACCCAAAGAGTAGACTGAGGCCAGAGGCCATTTGGTAAGCAAGCCCCAGAACAGATGTCCTGGTCCCTCTAAAGTGCAGGGCTGGGGGCCAGGAATGGAGGCCTGGCTGCAGAACCAGGTTGACAATGCGGTTTTGGGCCCCACCAGGCAAAGAACCCTCCAGGGCAGAGCCACTGTCCAATGGCTGGCCAACTTCTTGCCCACCAAATGCAGGGGATGTGCCTCCAAGCAGCTCTGAGAGCTGGGCACTGCCCACCATCCCTCACAAAGAAGTTAGCACATGTCCCTTTGGGAGGTAGCTGAGGAAGGTGGATGCACTTGAAAGTCTCCTTTGTGCACACAAATGCACACATGCGTGTATGCATATGTGTATGAATGTGTGTGTATACATATGTATTCAAGTGCATTTGCACACATGCTAGCACATCTATGCATGAATGTATACATGTGTGTGCATTTAAGAGTATGTGCTGATGTGTGTGAATGCACATGTATTCAAGTGCATGTGAGCAAGTGTGAGTGCATGTGTGTGCACACACTCATTCTCAAGGCCAAAGGAACCACTTCTTTGAGAGTGTCAGGAGGTTCCAGCAGCAAAATGCTTCCCGTAGCTGGGGGTTTGGGCACTGGCCCCCTCTCAAGTCTGAGTCACTCTGGGATGGCAAGATTCTTGCCTGTGTGGCTGTTGGTGTTGCTGAGCAGGTCACACTCTTGAGTGATGGGTGTGTCCATGTGGCTAGGCCTATGTTCACCTGTGAACCTGGAACCCCCAGCATCCTTCTGCCCAGGAACCATGCCCCACAGCTCACTGACTCCCTGTCAGACTCTCTAGGATTGGGAGGCCCAATTCAGCTGGGGAGAAGTTTCCCTCATGGGGTGTTGCTCTCATTGCGGGCACAATGCTCTGAGGCCCTCGGGGTCCTTGGAGAAGGTCCGTCCTCTGCATGGGCAGTGTGGAGTTCCTGTTGGGCGTTGGCTGACCCTGAGACCACCTGCCTGGCTGGTCTCTGACCTGCTCTGTCAATGGGCATTTTTCTAACTGCCCACATCACCCTTCCCACCCAGTGGTAGAGCAGATGTGAGGAAGGGGCCTGGAATGGGCCATTTGGGAGCTTTTGCCAGTGCCTGTCTCCACATACCTGCTCCCGGGGCTGCTGTGAGGCCATGCAGGGTATAGCAAACCGTCATCATGTCAGTCAGGTGCTCCCCGTGAACAGTCAGCCACCCCCCAAGTGCACAGGTCCTCCTGAAAGGGCTGAGTCTGGAATCCTCCAAGTTTGCCTGGCCTGACTCCATGAGTCTCAGCCTTGCCACTAAAGGGAGGAAGCCAGACACAGGAGAAGGATTTTCTGTGGATCCCTTAAAGGAAAACCTTTACAAGAGACAAAATGCTTCTGTGGTGTGGCAATCAGGACAAGGAAAGTGGGGAGGCAGGTGAACAATGCCCAGAAAGAAGTGTCAAAGTAACCAAATTGTGAGTGTGTGGCACCTCAGATTTAACAAAAGCACATGTGTTTGCTAACACAGAGTTGGGCAAGGGTCCTGGTGGGCGGCTGGCCTGCGGGGGCCCAGGTGAGGACAGGCAGGCAGGCCCAGCTGGGAGGGAGCAGCTCGCAGCAGGGGTGAGCAGGTCTGCAGTCTCACTGGGCCACCAGCGCAGGCTCATGGTAATTAAAGAAACAGAGATCGATGGTGCTAACATTCTCCTAAGATGATGATGGAGAAACTAATTACCGAGAAAAAAAATTGAGATAATGAGGGTAGGGTGTGTGCGCATAAATATTTTTACCTTTTAATCACTCATGATTGGAAAAGCCGATGCTTGGGACTCGCATCTGGCGGGAAGATGCACAGCCTTTCTGCACCATCCTGGCCATTACTTAACCAGGGGGCTGACGGCAAGGAGCAACCATCCAAGGGTTCATTTTATGGCTCATTAAGCAAGCAAAGCAGACACCCATTTCTCCTTTTTGGCATTAAGGAGATTTTGAAACACATGCATTGCTAATGACGCTGGAATTAGCAAAGGTCAGAGCGAACATTAATGGAATTCTTAGAACATTAATGGAATTCTTATCCGCTCAGCCTAAGTGGATCCATTTCCTCCTCCTGGTAATGGTGGAGTGCTATTAAAAGCAAGCTGGAACCCACACAGTGAGGAAATGGCACCCCTGGCAGGAGGCACCCAACCTACTTAATGCACTGGCCCCCACCCTGGGCTCTCACCCTGGGCGTCCCTCTGGGAGGTGTGGGACAGACACTCTCTGTCCAGTCGGACATGGGCAGAACTGATGTTTTGGGGTTGGTTGGTTGTTTTTTGTGGTATTGGGGACTGAATCCAGGGGTACTTACCAATAAGCCACATCCCCAGCCTTTTTAAATTTTTTTTTTTAATTTTGAGACAGGGCCTTGCTAAGTTGCTTAGGGTCTCATTTAATTGATGAGGCTGGCTTTAAATTCATGATCCTCCTGCCTCAACCTCCCCAATTGCTGGGATTACAGGTGTGCCACTGTGCCCAGACTGACTTGAGATTTTTATCCCCAAGAGCCCCCCTTAGATCTTTCTCCCAGGGCTTCCCTGAGGCAGGGGTGGCTCAAGCCCATCTCCCTTTGGAATAAGTTTTATATACTGTTTCATTTGCTTTTTGAATTCTGAGAACCTGTAAATAAAATTGAGCAAACATGAAAACAAAGCTTCTGGGGAGTTGCCAAGGGTGTGGGCTGAGCTGCCCTAACTGAGTCAGACCTTGGATGCCAGGACATCCCTGTAGCTCTGTGGGATCCTGAACCCCTTAGGGTCCCTGCACTTGGGAAATCCCAGCCGTGACTATGGATGGGCTTGGCCCAACCCTGAGACCCATGTGAGCTTCCTCCAAGTAGACACTGGTTGGAAGGGCAGCTTGATGCCCAGCACCTTCTCCCAATATGAAAAGCCCTGTGCTGCTAGAGATTGGACCTGCTGCTGGACAGTCCAAGGCCACAGCCAGCCTGGCATCTCCAGGATGTCCACCTCTACCCTCCGCAGCAGCTGCCCCGTGGTCAGGGCTTGGTTGGTACTGCTGGCTGAGCTCCTCCACTCATCACTGCCAATTCAGGACCAACCAGAGGAAGTGACACTCTCCCAGAGCCTGGCACACAGGGTGACTGCCTGGCTCAGTGCCTCCTTGTCTCCTTTGCTAGCCACAGCCAGCGCTGCCCTCCCACTGCAGAGCTCCCCAGTGCCCTAGGGGGTGCTGACCCTGAGCTATAGCAGCCTCCAAACAAACAGCCTCCAGCTAGGTTCACTTGGGCCTTCGTTCACTGCCCAGGGCCCCAAATACCAGGCCGAAAAGGATGAAGGGTGCGTGTTTAGATTTGACAAAGCACTCAGAAGTGCACTCAACCAGGACAAAGCAAATCCTCTTCTGTTTGCCTTTTCTCATGGGATGTCCTGAGACTGCTGTCCAGGCGAAGCTCATAGTACGAGGTGTGAGGGCTACAGTGCCCACTGTCCTTGTGGGCAAATGACATTTGGCTACAGAGTGTGCTGAAGGTGCAAACCTGGTAGGAAGATTGTCAGAACCATAGGAAGCTCATTTTAAAACTGTAAGTTATTATGAGTGACCAAACAAAAACAGAGCCATTCTCACATGGTACTTATCGGAACACGGATGTAATTTTGGCCAAGCCTCAGCACCTCCCACTGAGTTCACCCAAACACTGCACCCTGCAGACAGTCCTTGGCCTCCTTCAGCTGTGTGTGTGTGTGTGTGTGTGTGTGTGTGTGTGTGTAGGGGATGTGTCCTCCACAGTCCACTTCTGATGATGGCAACTCCTCATAGGCCTGGGGAAAGAGGCTGCTAAAACTGTACCTTTCTCCAGGTCTTTCTCTGCCACGAAGGGGCAGCGAGGGCACAACTCTCCGGAGAGCTTCAGGGGTACTTCAGGGCTGGGAGAGAACAATAGCACACTAATGTTGACCTGAGACCACTTCTGGGTCCCCATTGTGGCTGCCTGTGCACTTGGATACTCCAGCTGATGGGGGAGCCCCAGTCCAGTAGGAGCTGCAAGACAGATCCTCAGGAGCAGGGGCTGTGAACAGAGGGGGCCCCTCCCCAGAGGCTCCCGCTAAACCCATGCTGCTCAGAGACCCAGCCTCTGCTCCAGTGCAGCAGCAGCCCCAAGGAAGGGGCTGTGAGCCCTGCCCCCACTACCTTATTAGTGACTGGGTAAGGTGGGCCTTTTAGGCTGCCCAACCTGAGACATGGAGTAGATGGGGTCAGTTTTTAAGCCATGGTAGTCACAGGGTTTGGAATGAGCAAATCGCCATCACTAGGGGACTGAGGCAAAGTCCTCATGCAGAGCACAAGTTTTCACAGAGCTGGGACAGCCACATGTGGGGAACCCTTTTGTCACCCTGCTGTGAGACTGGTTGGCAGAGGTGGTCTGGCATGGTGTGGTCCTCCTGTCTCTGTCCCTGTAGCTCCTCAAGGACCCACCAGGATCCCATACATCCATGTACCCACCTAAGGCAGGTCCCATGGACCCCCAGGTGATGCCAGGTGTTCTCAGCACCAGACCATAGGTGTCCCACAGAGGTGACAGGCGGTGACAGCTCCTGGTCTCTAGTGAGCCCGGTGCTTGGATGTGGACAGGGAAGGGTGAAGCTGCTCCAGGGCAGACCTCCTTGCCCAGCTGAGTGCCTGGCCCTTCTCCAACTCCCATGTCCCTCTGGCCCCTTTGGTACTCTCTTCCTCATTGTTTCCTTGGGAAGCACGTGGCACTTGCTCCTTCCCTATCTCCATTATTGAAATGGTCCCACCCCCAGTGTGCAGATGCCATGCTCCAGAACAAACCTGCTACAGCTGCTTGGCATCCCAGCCTCCTGTCTCCCAGAGCCAGGCTGAGGGGGCCCTGTGGGCTCCTGGGGAAACCACCAGTGGGACAAACCCTGTGGGTGATAGGCACATAACGCAGCAGCCCATAGGGGGCAGCCCATAGGTGGCCCCCCATTCGAACCTGCCCTCTGTGAGTGAGGCAGAGATGGGTCAGAGGCACGGCACACTTGCTTATGGCCAGAAGCAATATTTGGTCCTCTCTGCAGCTCCTCAGAGGAGTGGATCCTGTCTGGGGTATGAGGGAGAGTCTGACTACGGGCTAAAGCTTCAGATGACCCTAGTCTGCTAGAGTCTTGAAGTTGAGAATTCCCCACAAACGAACCTCAGTCGGAGAAACCTGCCGTCACCATATACCTGAAAAGGAAGCAATTTCCTCTAGAAGATCCACTTTTTAAGACCATGTGTTATGCTCGATAAAAAAACTAATAATATGTTATGCTCGAATTCGGGACCCCCCCCAAAGACCACCAGAGACCAAGATGGATGTAAGCAGCAAAGAGGTGTTTATTGCAAGCTAGCTCGGTCCTCCGCGCGCACAGCAACTGGTGATGCTGAGAGGCCCCGAGCCCAGGGTTTGCAGCAGTTTTATACACTCTTTGGGGAAGGTAGGGACTTCACACACATCATAGCATCTCTTAGCAAATCATCACACACCTCGGGAAAATCATAAAACAACTCTAAAACATGACTAGCACAGTCACTGGTGGGAACAAGTTGGGTAGGGCTGATGGGTTAGTACAAGAGGGGGATTTGTTTGAACTGATTGGTTTAGGCCACGAGGGGAGTATGTGCTGAACTACATGGTTTCCCAGCATGTTATCAACCACCATAAACTACTGGGAGGGACATCTGGCATCCCAGGTATTTCCCTGTCTCATGCTGATTGGTGGCTGCTAGGGGGTTGCTATGGGTCCCCACCTAGCCTAACTGAGTCAGGGGCACCTGGGCACCTGGGCAGCAGATCTCTCCTGTTATTTGTAGATAAACAACTCATCAGGGTGGGTGTGTGCCTAGGAGTGCTCTGTGGGTCTTTCCAAGGACAAGGGTCATGCCCCCTTCCTTGGACAGGCTTTGCTCTGAGGTAGAGGCTGTTTTTTCACATGGATTTATCAGAGGCTAATGAAGAACCAACTTCTCAATTTATGGATCAAACTCTTCACTGATCGAAGTTTCACTCTGGGGACCCAGATCTTCCGGAAAAGGCTGTCCAGAGTCAGAAAGACATTGTCAACCTCAAGGTTAGGGACACATGTTTGCCAGGAAAGCCCTGCATTGGTATTGCAGCAGCATCTGCTCAGAGGATGCAGGGGACCTGCACACTTAAATTTTTGCAGATGGATCCACCTTCCAGAAGGACCAGACTAAAAACAGCTGGCAGACGTGTCACTCTGTAGATGCACCCCTGGTGTGATGTGCACCCCTGCACCCTAAGAAGCTTGCTTTTCTATCACATGGGCTGGATGGGAATGAAACAAGAAGCCCAGGGAGTACAGCCCCCACTCCCAATGCTAACAGGAGGGGTTCTGCTCCCGTAGCAGGGGCCAGCTCCCATCATGGGCGGGTCTAGGGCCACTGCTGCTGCTGCAGAGCAGAGGTCTCCACCAGTGTTTCTCCTTCAGCATTGACGTGGAAATTCCCTCTGACCTTTCTCTAGGGTATAAGCTGAGCTTCCCCACAGGGGGCCAACGAAAAGGCAACTGAGAGAGATGTCCCTGTGCTGGTGCCCATTAGGAGTACCCACACGATTCCAAAGTGTGCTCTGCTCTGCGTTTAAGCTCTTTGTTGCCTTGATCACTACGATTTCTTCTTCATCAATCTGTAAGTGGGGACCAGAAGCTTCTTATTTTTTACTTTGCAGATAAAATGTTGTTCGGTGGTCCTTGCCTGGTAGTGGCCCAGTTCCATCTGCCCTGCATGTCCTTGGTGGGAGGTGCTGGTCTCACCTCTGGAATGCTCATTCCCAAGTCCCCCGCAAGGAGTCGTTCAAGCCCGACGTGGATGTGAACACATGAAGGACTACATGTTCAGACCCCTGCGTCTTCAAAGCAGCTGGGGCCACAGGGACCTGAGTGTGACACCAGGGCTTGCCCACCAAGGTCCAGCAGGTCCTGGAACAGCCCTTGATCTGAGAAAGCAGGCTGAGGCCCTCCCATGCACAAATTCATCTGTTATCCTGGGTAGAGGGCAGCTGCTGCTCTGGGGCAGCTGCTGCTCTGAGAAGGTCCAATCAGCTCCCGGCCCCAGGGGGTCACTGGCTCTGGAAGGACTGAGCCTGGAACAATGGTGCAGCCTGGTTGCTACTCTCAGAGCCAGCAGGAGGGGAACTCTGAGCGGGCAGGAGGGGAGGGAGGCCCTGCTAACTGCTTGGCTCTGCACATCCACCTGTCTTTGTAAGCCAATCTTTATTATGCCTTAACTTTTGTCTGGCTTAGTTTCGCTTTGGTTTTTATTGCTTTGGAACCAAAAGAATATCTGGAATCTGGAGCTTTGATGGGCAAGGTGACTTACCCAAGGTCACCAGAGAGGGGCAGGCACCCCGCCCCCACCCCCACCCCCACCCCCCAGGAACTCCAGCAGTCCTGATCACTCATCTAATGCTTTTTGCTCTCCAATGGGTTCACAGAGGGGCTTGTTATGCAGATTGCAGGGCCTGCCAGCAGGGATTCCAAGCAGTAGGTTTGGGCAGGAGGGACTCCTGTCCTCTGCTCACCGCACCTCCATTTCTTGTGTGCCCTTTTTGTATTGGGCACTGGGAAGCTTATGGGCATTTAAGTGGTCCACGCTGGCAGCTGAATAAGAACCCAGGAGAAAGGTTCATTCTGCAGGAATTTCCTCAGGCTGCATTAGCTTTCTTCCTCTCTTTTCCCCTCCCTTAGACCCCTCCAGTCTGTTCCTTGTTTAGTAACTTGGGCATCTCTGTAGGGGCTTTCAAGGGGCCAGTTTGGGGTGAGGAGGGCACCAGCACTGACTAGCACGGTTCTGTTTATACCTGGAAGTGGGCAGTTCTGATGATGGAGACTTTGCCATTTGAACTCTTTCTGTAGAAAAGTGAAACAAATAGTCATTAATAATAAATCATTAAAAGATAATTGTCACTGGCTGGCGCGGTGGGGCATGCCTCTAATCCCAGTGGCTCAGGAGGCTGAGACAGCAGGATCTCGAGTTCAAAGCCAGCCTCAGCAAAACCAAGGCGCTAAGCAACTCAGTGACACCCCTGTCTCTAAATAAAAAGTACAAAATAGGGTTGGGGATGGGGCTCAGTGGGGTTGAGTGAGCCCGAGTTCAACCGTAAATACTCCCCCTAAAATAAATAAATAAATAAACAAACAACAAATAAATAAATAAATAAAAGTTAATTGTCTCCATATCTGCTGGATAACACAGAATGACCACAGTGCTTCACGAATGACATAGCTTCATACAGAACTTCAGAACTCTCAGTTTGAGGGGATTTTAAAGACACAGACCAGTTTGGTGGGTGGCCTCAGAAGGAAGAGGTCAGCCACTGACCTCATGGAGTACCCACCTCCCGGACATGCCCAGCTCTGCTCTGCCCAGCAACCCTTGATGAGCTGACTTCTCCCCCTCACCCCTCCAACTGCTGGCACAGCAGCCCTGTCCCCCAGCCTGTACCTTCCAGAAATGTTCAGCTGCCCTTCAAGTCAGCCTTCCCTGCTCGGTTGGTTTGATCTGGCCTGTCTGGCCTTTTTTTTTTCCTTCAGAACCTCTCAGCATGGGGTTCCCACAGTACTCAGCCTTTGGACCCCTCCTCCTCCCAGGGCCTCTTCCGCTCTGCAGCCATGACAGGGCGCAACTTCTTCATTTAGCACCAGAGAAGCCTCCCGTGATCCCTGGCTCTGCCCACTGCCTGTGCTGTCTCCCCTGGGTTATGCAATGCACCGTGGTCCTCTGAAATCCGTCCCCAGCCTGTTCTGCAGCTTCCCCTCTGCAGGGAAGAGTGACTTCACTTTTTCCAGACCCCTCTTTCTGATGACTCACATCACTCTGTCTGAGGCACATCAACCAGCTCTCTGCCTCCAAGTTTCTTATCTGGGCAGAGCCCCTGTCTTCCTTGCTTTCTACCTCCTCTGCCCTTGCCCTGGTCTGTCTCCATCCTGGCAGGCCACCTCTCTCAGGGAAAAATCCAAAGGAAAGAAGTTTGTGAAATGGCAAAATCTTGTGACAAAGATTCAGATGCCAGGTGCATCTTCCACTCCTCCTTTCTCTTTAGTGATGGATCTCCTGGCTTTCAGGTGGGCATACACAGTCACCTGAATTACAGACATGTTTCTCAGCCCTGGCAGTTGCCAAGGTGGGCAACTAAGTTATGGATGATGACCCACAATAAGCAGGAATGTTGTACAAGAGTTTCTGAAACCTCCTTTCAAGCTGGGGAGTGGCCAGATGTGAGAGCTGGAGTTCCAGCAGCCACTTTGCAAGGAAGAGTTGGGGCCATGATTGGGAAGGGAGGAATGGAGGGACAGAGCTGTGTGTTTCCCACTGTGGTGCCAGCCTCAGCTTTCTGTACCAGAAGGCAATGCTCTGTGTTGTTTTAACCACTGCTGTTTTGGGTTTCTGTTTGTGCAGATGAACTAATCATAAGGAATACTGAACCACACTGACCAGCTTGCTGGATTACAAGGCAGTTTCTCCTCAGCATAATGACCTACTGCCTGCAGCAGCATCTGTTTATGTCCATCCCGTGGTGGCATCTCCATGCCCAGGCTGCTCCATCAGGACTGCGATGACTCCCACCCACACTGGCACACTCAGGAGCAGCTCTGGCATGCCCTGTAAACACATGGCGTCTGTCTCTGGTTCTTAGAATCATCCCAATCCCACTGACCTGAGAGAGGGCATAATTATTCTCACCTTATGAGTAATGCAATTCAACACCTGGCCATCACCTGGGGGTGCCTGGGAAGCTGCAGTCTGCACTCACCTACTTCCAGCTCTTCCAGGTCGCCTATCATTCAGGGAGGGATGCAGAGGCTTCAGGGATGCCTGGAAGAGGGAGAGGTGGCTGCCTCCTGGCTGGGTCTGTGGGAGGCCCCCTCAATGCAGCAGCATGTGGTGCTTGTTGCCCAGCAGCCTGCTGAGGAGGGTTTGTGGGCCAGTGGGGGGTGGCTGCATGTAGTCACTCGTGGGGGTCACTATTGTGCATCTAGCACTATATGACCTGGCTTTGGCTGTGGCCACTGGAGCCCAAGTCTGTGTGATGTCAGTACCCACCTAGGGACACATTTGACATTAATGAGGCCCTGAGCTGCATGAGGGAGAGCTCCACCCAGGCCAGATGGGAGCTGGTGGGCATCAAATGCCACAGCATTGGCCCAGTCTGGCCACCAGCCTTGTTCTGCAAATGCAGCAGGGCTCCCAATGACAGAAAGCCCTGCATGAAAGGCAGGTCCAGTAGGTCCCAAAGTACTGGCCCCAGGATGCCAGGGAGAAAGCAAAGTGGCTAAGAGAACCTGGGCTCTGAGGCCAACTTACAGCCCAGGGCTTGGCTCTCTGGTTGACTTTATGGCACAGGGTTGGGCTCTCAGGCTGACCTAATGCACAGGGGCACCTCTCAAGCTGACCTTACAGACAATTGTCCATTTCTGTGTCCAAGTAGCTAAGTAGCTGACCGTGACCCATGATCAACTGCTCACTGAGAGTTAGGCTTTGTTGGAGTTCACAGGCTGGTCCATCGTCATCCGTCACAGTGATAGCTTCAGATAGATAGGTTGCAAGTATCTGGTCCTGGAAACACCCCCACCCCCCAGTAATGTTTATTTTTTTCTTTAAAAAACAGGGAAAAAAAGAAAAAAAGCAATGCTGAGAGCTGGAAGGGAATATGCTTGGTCACACTGACAGGACTTGAAGGGTGGCCCACTTCAAAGAAAGAACAAGACTGAAATTATTACAAAATTAAAAGTAACAAATATATATATATATTTTTTTTTAAAAAAAATACAACAACAACAACAATCAGAAAGCTGTCCCCTCCTTTCTTGTAGTGACTGCAGCTGGCAGTGGGGCCTTCTGGGTCAATCAGAGAGGAGGCTGCCCTCATCCTGTTTCTGGCTTCCCCACAGACCCTCATCTGCAGTCGCCCATCTGGTGTCCACCCATCAGGGCCTGCCAAGTACAAACACAGGCCTCCATCCAGAAGCAAATCACTCTTGCACCTCAAGGTTCAAGTTCTCACCTCTGCAAAGGGGGCCTCTGAGGGAGGGGACCGCCTGGACCTGGTATGTGCAGGGGGAGGCCACTGCGCCTGTGTCCTGGGTAGGGTCAGGCTTCTGCCACTCTCAGGAGTGCCTGGAGCCAGGCTCCCAGCTCCAACAGGCCTGCAGTTCCAGCAATTTCTCAATCCATTGCAGTGTTGAGTGGCTTTCAGCTCTGAAAGTGCTCTGTGGGCCAGGAGAGGGGCAGGTACAAGCAGGGAGGGCAGCAGTCACAGAGCTGAGGCCTGGAGAATCAGCAGGATGAAGACAGGTCTGGAGCAGTACCAGAGACTGCTGGAAAGGAGACACGGTGTGTATGTCTCCTTGCGACCTCAGTCATTCAACTTTCCGAGGTGTCAAAAGCAGGGAGTGAGGCTGATTTCTTCCAATAGCAATGAGCCTTCCTGAAAGAAGAGCCCAGAACAGGCCCAGAGCAGTAATGAGGATACTAGTGACAGACCCTTCCCATCACTCCTCATCGGCACTGAAGCTGGGTCCAGAAAGCCAAGTAGATGGCAGTAGATGGTAGTCACCTCTCCCTGTTTCCAGGGGCTTCTGGAGTATGGAGCAACCCGGAAGGAGGGAGCTGTTGGAGCCCTTCATGAACCAAAGCCAATGCCCTGTACCTGCCAGGAGGGCAGGTCCTCTCTTCCCAGGCAAGGAAGGTTTAGTCTGTGGGGTTTTAGTTTGAGAAGGTTCAAATACACTTAAGCCTCAGTTTTTACTTGAAAAGAACACAGCTGCAAGCCTCTAGCTGTAGGCACAGGGACTTTTCCCAATTCAAAGACCTCTTTTTTTTTTAATGTTTATTTTTTAGGTGTAGATGGACACAACACAATGCCTTTATTTTTATGTGGTGCTGAGGATCGAATCCAGTCCCGCCCATGCTAGGGGAGTGCTCTACCGCTGAGCCACAATCCCAGCCCCTCAAAGACCTCTTAGTGTGTTAAGTTCCCAGGTTAACCCAGGAATCAGGCAGGTGGCTGAAAAGCCCAGGACTCCACCCCTGCCCCCTATAATGTCTCTTCAAGATGGACCAGAGAGTTCAAACTCACTTTAACACAACCCCAGGAAAGATAAGGCACTCAGTTACGAGAAGATCAGTCTCTCAGTTACGAAAAAATCAGTCTCTTAGTGACAGCTGCACATCTCAAGGGCAGGCATTTGGAGACTTGACCACCCAGAAAAACTATTGACTCTGATGTCCAGAAAATGCCACTTGGTGCATCAGCAAAAGACCTCCCCTGAGGCAAAAGGATGCCAAGTGACCTGGGTGGTGATTTGATAGGGAAGGTGGATCTCACTTGGTGTGCACTTGGCCAGGGTGGTTAGTTGACTGCTGAGAACAGAATCTTCTGTCCAAGTGCCAGTTTTGGCCCAAAGCTTCAGAAACAAAGTCACTCAATGTGCAGTTTTCAGGTTAATTGTACTTTTAAAATAAGAGGCTTGGTTTTATCAATGGCTTCCTGGTTGCCTCTGTGTATGTAAATGATGCCTGGCGGTCTCCAGGGTATGTTGTGTGACCTACAAGACGGTCAGTGCCTCAGCCCTCTGGGTCTTTGCAGGTGCTGACCTGCCTGCAGGGCTTCTGGGAGGGTCCAATCTTCTAGGTGACATCTAAGGTCAATAATTTGTCACAATTATGAAAAGAGTTAAACACAACCACTGAAAATCCCCCCAACTTTGTAAATCAGGGTGTATCATGAATTCAAGAAATCTCCTTAGAAACCAATTGGATGAATAATTAATAGCTGAATTTTGCATAACTGCAGATACAAAAACTGCCAGTTTTGGGCATAATATGGAATAAAGATTTACTCATGGGGTAAAAATAGTATAAGGATATACTGTGCTGGTAAACATTTAGCAGCAGAATCTCAGGGACAAAATGTATGTATGCAAGTCCCTTTTTTTATAAGTTCCACATAACCAGCTGATTCTTCTTATGTTTCCTGCAGACTCCTGAATCTGTTGGGAGCCTTGGCTGTTTGCAGGATGGGTGGTTCCCACAAACACCGGGAGATGTACTCACTTACCAGTTTCATAAATGGGTAAGACAGAGACAAAACAGAAAGGGAAATCGGCCTGGTGTCTTCTTTGGTGAATTGTGGTCCCATAGACTTGGAATCTGCCAGAGATTTGCTCTGGCACTTCTGACCCCAGAATTGTAAGAAGTAGACTTCTGTTGTTTATAAGTCCAAGGCATTTTGTTACAGCAGCCCAAACAGACTGACACACTTTTATCAGAAAGATTAAAACAAGAGCAATTATAAACCGCCAGAAATAAAAATGTCTTAGTATAAATATGAAAAAAAAATCCTAAATGTGCCATGACTTCTGAGAAATAACAGAGTTTTTACAAAAACAAAAACCTCTTGCTGGGTATGTCTCTTCAGATGGCTGTGGGGAGATGCTTGCTGTCCTGGCAGAGGGCGTGGCCTGTTGCACATTCTTCTTACAGATGTGGACTGATGGAGATGGCTACAGGACCACAGTCATAGCTTATCAGCTATACAAAATGAAAAAATCATCTGATGGGATTTGGAGGGAGGGAGGGGAGTGAGCTCCCATTATAGAGCAGGGACCATAAGAAAAACTTAGAAATGGATAGAACAAGATAGGCATGTTGATTTTAAGTTACAAAGGACAGCAATAGACAAATTGCTGTACCCCTAGCACTGAAGCCACTGGACATGTGAGGGGAAGACAGCCGAGTCCCCATCTCTTGGGCTGCTTCAGTGCAGATGTCTGCACATTTCTGTCTGCTCACCCCTCTGTGGTTCTCTCTTTCCTGGTGGCTATACTTCTCATTTATTGGTCTCCTATTTCCCAAGACCCTCTTATGATGAGGCACGGTAAAATAGCATTTCTTTATTAAAATCCATTTATCCCAAAGCTTTTAGGCAGTGTTATAAATATTGGTTTAAAACATTAGCTAGGGATTATTGATAAAATATAAAGTAGAAAATGTTTCCCAAGGAGGTTTCATCTAAAAATACACTGGTTTCCACTCTCACCTTGTCTTAGTGGAGCTCAGAGGAGGGGACTCTGGAACCTGTGTCAAGACGAAGGTCATTTTCTTGTGTCTCTTCTACAGTATTCCCAGGAATTATTCAATAGGTTTTTAAAAAATCTGTAAGACAGTGTGCAGTTGTCTAAAAATAAATAAGCCTATAAGCAGGCTTCCCAGTTGGGAAAAAACTATGCATAAATAATTCAGATAAGCTGGTTCTGAAGGTGTGCTGCCCACTGGGCACCTGGGGCCTGGCCATTGAGTGGATATTGAAAAGCTGTGCTGAAGGATTCTGTGGATGTCCTGTCTGTGTGTTGCCCCCTTACCCTTTGAGAGGCTGCCGACTCCCCAGAACAGTGAGTGGTTGAGGAAGCAGGAGTCCTTCTGCCCAGGGCCATTGAGTTACAGATGACAGATAGGCTTGATCTGTCACATGCCCTTGATTTCATTCTCTATTTGCAACAGTGGAAATTCCATAACAACATTGTCAAATACTCCAATATTGTAATTGATTCTAATTGGCCAATAAAATCTTAGTGTACTATAAATCTTGATTAGCCAAAACCGCTATGGCTATAATTGCCAATTATTAAGAGAGATGGGCCAAGTAGAAATATAATAAAAACCCAAATTATAATACACATTCCAGCAGCATTCTGGGTTTGGTACCTATCTAGATTGGTCAAACATTGCCCACCCTATAGTGCAGGACGAGTTTAAATGTCCCCAACCTCTTCTCCTGGGCCCAGCCTGTTCATTCTCATTTTAAACACTGGGCTATTGGCTTGGCCATGATTCCTTGACCTGTATTTGCTGTCATTCATGAATATCTCACTCCTGCCCCATGAAAGGTTGCAGACTCCCTGTTTGGGTAACAAGTGGGTCAGGACTCTTCCGTGTCTTCCTAACCAGTTCTTGACCTTGGCCGGTTCAATCCAGGTTCAGCAGGAATCCTGCTGGGCCACTCTCCTGAACATCTTGCACCCCTAACATCTGATCCAACGCCTCACCCACCTGCATTAAACCCTGTTTACCAGAACCCCCATATTTCCTGTCAGTGACCCCCACTACAGCTATAACCTCACTTACTGCAGGAGCCACTGAGGCTCTGCTTGAGGAATGTCAGCGTCACCATCTTCAACAGCATCTGAGTATTTTTATTTTCTTAACAGAGATTTCCTTAATAGGACCCCCCTCCCACTGCCCATGCACCCCAAGTCACAGACCCCACATCTCAAGAAATACAATGAGTGAGGGCTAGTCTGTTGGGAGAGGGGTTTGGGAGATTTGGACAGTTCCAGGTAATCCCCTAAGCTCACCTGCTACATACAAAGCCCTGTGGCCTTCTCTAGTCTCTCCATGAGGAGGTCTCTGCCTGTCCTTCTCTGGCCCTGCCTCCCACCCAGCCTAGCCTCCAGAAGGTGACAAATGTGTCAAGATACTGACCCCTTGGCCTGGGAGCAGGGCCACAGGGGTAAATTCCCATGTACCCCAGCTTACTCTGTGCACTTTCCTCTGCCACCAGCCCAACAGCTGGGTTGAAGCCCCCAGGACCTGTTTCCCCATCTGCAAGTGAACAGGACCCCTTAGGGCCCTTCTGTTGTGACCCTGCCAGTGAGCTGTCCCTTGGTAACTGCTGCATCCTTCAGGAAACTCTTCCCCTCCTCCCTGCCTCTCCCCAATTTTTCCCCTTACCATATCATGTTCTCTCACCCCTGACCTCCTGCATCCCTTCTCCCAGATCCCCAGAGCCCTGCACAGCTCAGTCTGGGAGGCAGTCAACCTGGACATGCAGGACATCCCTTGTCACCCTGGACCCCAGTCATCCTGAACAGCTCTGGCTCAGGCTGGCACCCTGACAACCCAAACAGCGCAGGCGCGCAGGGTTTGCTGTTTGTGGCTTTTGCACTGCACGAACAATGGGTGCTGCCAGGTCCAGAAGGGGAGGGGAGTGAAAAGGTTAAAGTGCTTGAGGACATAGGGGGACTCGGAGCATTTATTTATTTGTGGCATTGGGGATTTAACCCAGGGGCATCTTACCACTTAACCACAGTTCCACCCATTTTTATTTTATTATTATTGGTTTTTATTTGGAGACAGGGTCTCGCTGAGTTGCTTAGGGCTTCAATAAGTTGCTGAGGCTGGCCTTGACCTTGTGACCTCCTGTTTCAGCCTCTGAGTCTCCGGGATTACAGATGAGTGCCTGGCTCCGGGTATTTATTTTAAAACGTAATTTAGTGGCTTCCGTGTGAAAGACGAGAACCGTGCAGAACACAAAGGACCCAACCCCACTGCACCATATCCTTGGGTGTAACACGCTGCGGTCCCCACACACGCAGAGAGGTGGGCCCAGGGCAGTGTAGAGAGCGGTGGTGGTGCCCCCGCGCACGCGCAGAGCGATGTGGTCCGAGAGGCGGGGCGCGGCGGCTCCAGCGCAAGCGCAGTAAACTGTCCGCTCAGGCAAGGCGGGCGAGGTGTGAGTCCTGCACCCTCCTCTGGTGCACAGCGCACCTCTCTCGGCGGCCGGTTCCAGGACTCCCTGTTTTGTTTTGGTGCTGCAGCCCAGGCGCGCGCTGCAGCCCTCCTGGCCAAGTCTTGGATGATGAACGTCGAGCCTCCCCCCCCCCCCCAGAGGCTTCAGCTTTCATCCCACGCGTATCTTAGAGGGTGGTGGTCAGTCTGGAGTTCCTGTACCTTTTAGGGACGTGAAGAGGTTGTTGTGGGACTGCAGAAAACCCAGCTACCCCGAGCTCAGACTTCCAGATAGCTGGTGCACATGACCCTTGATCTCTCAAACTGGGGAAAGTCACCATGTCTCAAGGACTGTCTCATAGACATAGTATTTTTACATTTCTCTGGGGCCCATGGGTGAGAATTTGGGAAAAGGAAGCTTGGTGTAGGAAAGAGAGGAGGGGGCTGGCGCGATACCTGCTCCTGCAGCTGGCCTGGGACGGGATAGGATGACTACAGGTCCTGTGAGCACTGACCACAGGTCAGCATCCACATGACTGAGCTATGGTCACTGGGCCCCTTTGGCTCATACTGAACTTTTGTGCAAAATAAAGCCCTGGCCTGGATGAATGGGCAGAACCCAAGTGTCACAGCAGGCAGCAGGGTAAGCAGGGAAGAGCCTCCTCTGGCCTCAAGGGTAGACTCTGTAGGGTGCTTATGACAGAACAGGCTGACTTTACCCTTTGGCAGCTTGTATTTTAGGGGCGACCCAGTAAGTGAATTAAACAGATTCACATTGTCATCTCAGGTCCTGCTAGACACACTAGGAAGAAAGCAAGAAATTGAGGAGTGAGCCACTTACACACACAGGTCAGGGAGAGGCCTGAAGACAGGCTGAGGCTGTAGCTACAAGCAAAGCTGCAAACCAGCTTCACACAGTGGTAGGTGTTAACATTTTAATCTCATTTTGATTTGAGTTTATCCTGTTTTTTTTTTTTTTTTTTTTCTTTTTCATTTTCTGACATTTGTAGGGCATTGAGCATGTTTCTGGGGTGGGTTGGGGAGATCAGAATCTGCTGCACCATATATATCTTTGGTGCAGCAGAAATATATATATATATATATATATATATATATATATATATATATATATATATATCTGTGTGTATAGAAATATATATATATTTCTTGGCTGGCTTCTTCTCACTTCTACCCTACAGTCTCCCACCTATGAGGCGGCCTTGCCCAACAGCTTCTCACCTCTCAAGCCAACAGGCTACCAGGTGGGAATGTAGCAGCTGAGGAGCTCCATGTTCCTTTAAGAACTTGTTGATGAAATTGTCAAAGCCAAACTCTCAAAGAGTCAGTTCAAATAGGGTGGGCAGGGAAGTAGGTGGTATGGGAACACAGGGAGAAATGTTCTGGAGTGTACTGTTTGGAAAAGATGCCAGGTGACCCTTCCCAGGTGAAGGAGGAGGTGACAGTGGCTTTCAGATAATGGGCCCCAGGCTTCTGTTCCCTGCTGCCCTCTGCCCTCTGATCTTGGGATTTCTCTAGGGAGGGCTGGGACCACCTGCAGATGGTGGAGGCCTGCATGTCTGGAAAAGGAAAGGAGACTGGCCCTGGTCACTAGGTGTAGGCTGCAAGATGCTGTAGCTGAGAGCCCTGTATTGGACATTGACTGGAAGAGTCTACTCTTCCAGTAGCACATCCCTAGATGTCCCGTGGAAAGTCTGGGGCTGTTGACACCTATGGGTCCAGGAAGCCCCTCCTCTGGAAGCAGCAGCTGGAGGAGCAGAGAAATCGTTGCTTTCTCTGCCTCAGGGTTCTGAAGGTTGGGCAATTTCTCTATTTTGGGCAACTCTCCAGGATATTTACACAGTCTGTACTTCAGCTACAATTCTAACCAGAGAAACCCTTACTCTAGAGCGAATTTTAAAGCAACTTAATTTGCTCTTACCCTGATGTCCCATATCATTTATCTTGGCTTTCCCAAAACCATCTTGCCTTTGCCTTGAGACTGACATGTGACTGGCTTGCACAAAGTTCCTGTCCACAGGAAAAATGACAGGTAGCGTGGACAGGTCTGAGAGCAGACATACCTGCCTCTCATTTGATTACATCTTGACCAATGGAATCCACAGGAGAAGCATGTGGCTAGCCAGCCTGACTGGCTTGTGTTGAGCTCTTGGGGACCCAAACTTTGCAAGTTGGTGTATACATAAGAACACAACAGAGGTATCACTTCTAGCATTCTGCCACAGTTTCCAGTCTCTGAATAACACTTTCAGGCACATAAGGTTGGGTGGTTGCAGGGTTGGAAGGGATGATGGCTACAGAGTTGCCTCTCATCTGCCTCTGTTTGCAAGGCGGGGACGCACCTGTGTGGTACCTTTTGGTGTGGTACCTCTTGGTGTGGTAATGAGGTAGAAGGACTTGGTTAAAGACACAGGTTAAAGTCAACCAAGGGAAAGGCTCTTAGGGCAGAACATGACAGGGTTCCATCAGGGAACTTCTGGTTGTCCTCTCCGTGGATGGCACCACTTTACCAGCATCAGTGTACAACAGGAGTCTTGCTGTCTAGCACCTATGTTGGGGCACCAGCCTGCCCCAGCCCTTCTGGAGGTGAAGCTGAACCTTTGGCACTCACAGCCACACCCTGAGTCATGTGTTAGATTTCCTGGTGTGGTCCAGAGGCCCAGGCAGACACAGTGCTGCAGGATGGCATCCAAGGGCTGAGCCATCACCTCTTGGGGCAGCTTCTTTACTTTACTCACACAGGAATGCTTTCTTTTTTCCTTTCAAAAATGGAATCACACAGTGCACTTTGTCTTGTAATTTATATTAAAAAACAAAACAAATCTGGATATCTTGGTCTGTGGAGGTATTTTCTTTCTTCATCATCTTTATGAATTCATAGCATGACAAGGGTACAAGGCATGACATTATTTACTTTGGTCCACCCAGTTCCTACCCTCACTCTTGGATTCTTACTCTGGCCACTGGTGAGCAGCTTTCTGGGAGTGGAATCTGGAGACTGGAGTGTGGATGTGGGTTGCACCTCATCTGGTGGAGATCCTGGTGTGAGGGTTGGTGCCAGGGTGACATGAAAGTTGGTGCAAGAATGACATGAGTATCCAGGGGTGGTGGCACATGCTTGCAATTCTAGTGGCTTGGGAGGCTGAGGTAGGAGAACTGCAAGTTCAAAGCCAGCCTCATCAACTTAATGAGGCTGGGGATGTGGCTTAGTGGTTAAGTGTCCCTGGGTTCAATCCTTAGTACCAAAAAAAAAAAAAAAAAAAGACCTGTAAGAGGCACCAGGAGGGAAGGGGGATGAAAGGGAACTCCCACAGGGGATCTGTGCACTCCTGTGCCTTACCTGTCCCTGTCCCTCAGTGGCTGAGGGTTATAGCCTCCCCAGCAGCTCAGCCCCCAGGAGCCTAGGGAAGGGGGCACGTTCAGAAGCTGTACATAGGGCAGGAGAATCTGCAGGATGGTAAATGGATGCTCTGAAATGCAGACAGTGCACCAGAGGACCCCAAAGCCATGGTGTCCAGAGGTGCCATGTTTGACACCTAGACCAAGCAGAGGTGTGGGGTCAGCCGACCCAGATCAGGCAGAAGTTGCAGCCTGAATGTCACTATCTGCTGTTGCACTCACTCAGTGTGACTCCCAGCATCCAGGCAAGGACCAGTTGGGGTGGTTTCTCCCTAGTCATTGCCATATAGGCTCAGAGTTTGCCCTCATTCCTTAGATCTCAGCCCTCTTAAGGCACAGGCTGGTGGCTGGAGGGATCTTGGCCAATGGAAAGAGACTGGCAGAAATTTGCCTGCCCTCCTGTCATCTCCACGAAAGGCAGTGGCCTCCTGAAACCCTTCACGAGCCTCCATCTAGCTCTTTATTTATAGTCTATGGCCAGCTCAGAAGAATAAAACAAAGCAAAATAAAAATAAGCCATCACTGTGTTTATTTTCCTTTCTTGCCTTTCCACTGCCCTTCCTCTTGCTCCCACTTCCCTGAAATTGCAGGCCCCAGCCTCCCTGCAGAGCATTTGTTTTGGGAACACTTACCAAGCCCTAGCAGTGGGATGTACATCCAGCATTACACGTGGAAAAGTTAACAAGCTTAGTGCGTGACATAGTGGAGGACTTGGGCAGCAGATGGAGCAGCCCCGTGGGCTCACAGGCATGTGTTGCCACCCACTGCAGGGGCACAGTACTGGGATGATCACCTGTTTGCTGGTTTGTGCAGAGAAGAGAGCATGTGCGCTTGACTTCATAACATTTTTCCCATGTGTCTGAAAGTCCTTGGAGAAAAGGCACAGTGGGGGCTCCACCAAGACATCTCCAATTCCGCATTCAGCTCCAGTTCTGTGGGCAGATCTAGGCCTTCAGGGGACAACCCCTGGTAATTGGATGTCTGACAGGAAGGAAAACCTTTAACCAAGGTGGTGGCCATGGGATGGACCTGCCCAGAAATGGTTCCCTGGGGGGGTGGGGTTCAAGTAGATGGGTTCTGGGATTTTGCCACCTGGGCCAGGGAGCAGTGCCCTGCCAGGGTCTCGTGTGGCTAGTCTCTGTTCTAGATGAAACCAAAGATGAACCCCTGGGCCTCCGTGATCCTGAGATGAGCAAGAGCTGGCTGCTCAGAGCTCTCCCTTCTTTGAGCACAGAACCCTCCCAGCTGGCTGTGGAGCCAAGTTTGGTCACCTGAGTGGAGGAAACTTGTACCAGAGTTTCACCTGAGTGTCAGACCCTACAGAGACAGAGTTTGGGGCTCAGTTGTTCTTAAGGCTCCCTCTGCTATGGGGAGTTGGTTTTCTGTTGCCAAAAACACAGTATCAGAGGCTGAGTGAGTTTTCACAAAAAGTAGTTTAATTTGGCTTATTATGATTCTGGAGGTCCAAGGTTGAGGGGTGTATGGTGACCACATCCTTGTGAGCAGAGTCCAAAGTGGGCCAGGGCATCACATGACAAGAGGCAGGATGTGTGTGTGTGTGTGTGTTCTCATGTATGTGTGTACATGTGTGTCCACATGTAGGTGCACACAGGTGTGCCTGGATGCACATGTGCATGCATACATGTATATGCTATCATGTATGTGCACTTGTGCCCCCAAGCATGTGTACTTGTGTGTCCTCACATATGTGTATGCATGTGTGTATTTGTCTGTGTGTGCACATGTGTGTCTTCTGGTCTCTCCCTCTTCATAGTCCACCAGGATTCAGTCATGGGGGTTCTACCTGATGACCTTCCTGAATTCTAACCACCTCCTAAAGCCCCACCTCCAAATAGTTAAACTGAGTTTCTACCTTGTCACACCTCATAGTGGGGATTAGATTTGATCACAGGGATTCTGGAGACACTCAGATGACATCTAAGCCACGGCAGAGTCACTGCCTCGTGGTGTTCCATGCTGTTCCCTCCCCTTCCTGTTCAAACACTTGAAATTTTAAAAATATATAAAGAACCAACAAAAAGGACACCAGCTAGCCCGCAGCACAGGAAGCAGGGACACTGGTGAGTAATCACTGAAGCCACAGGGTGTTTCCAGAGCGAGCACAGAGCAGAGGCCAGAGTGGGTCCAGAGCCAGGAGGGGAGGCTCTTGCCCACTCCACAGAGGCCTGGGGTCACCCGGGGATGCTGTCTGGGAGAGTTTTATGAGGCTGTCATGGTGGGTCCTTTTCCATCTTGCTGCACCCTGCAGGGACCAAGATCCCAGGACTTACACCATGGCTGTTCCTTGAGGGTGTGAACAAAGCTTCCTAGGGTACAAAGCCTGGGACAAGGAAGGAGGTGGCTGTGGTGTATGTGACTGGAAGGTCACAAGGCCACTCAACTAGGAGGCCAGGCAGGGAGGCAGGGGCTTGCCCTCAACCCAGAGAGCCTCCCTAACAGAAAGCCTGTTTAGCACTGGCACTGTGCTGGGATCCTGCACATCTGCCAACCTCCTAATGTGGAACTAGGGGTGCTGTATCAGCTGCCACCCCTTATTGTGACAAGGACAGCCATTGCTTTGCTGTTGGCCAACCCCAGGGTGGGGCTTGTGTGATGCACATGCCTGACCCCACCTCTGGCCACCGCAGCATGACAAGAAAGGCAGTCCACTTGCTTTTATCCCTAATGCAGTGCTGTCCTTTGCTCTGATTGGAGGAGCTCTGGGCACATTCTACGTGATTAGCTAATTTTAAAACTGTGGCAGGCAAAGGGAAGAGCATAATTAACATGGCTACAATTGGATCCAGTTAAGGCCATATTCTGAAAATGGACCACCAGACTTGCTATTTCTCGCAGGGAGTCCACAGCTGCAGTCCCTGCCTAGCGGGGGTTCTCAGCGCTGTCCCTTTGTCTGTAGTGTGCTGAGGCTAGGGGTGACACTGACACATAGTAGAGTTGAGAAAATTGAGAAATTGTCTGGTGACTCACCCAAGGGCCTTGGAAACTCTCCAGTGAGTTTCACTTCCTCCCCTCCTCCCTAGTCTAGACGCAGCAGCAGCGTAGGTGGATCTCACTTTTCCCCGCTTGGAGAGGCAGTGGGCAGGGGCTCCTGCCTGTTGGGGCTCCTGCCTGCAGTTTTGGGGAGAAGGTATCCACTATCCCTTTGAGCTGCTAGCTGGGCCTCATGGGACTCCCGAGAATATGGTTCTTAATTCCCTTCAGACACCATGGAATTTCTGCTCTACTCTCCCCTTTCTGGCAGCTAAGGAGTCCTTGACTTCTGCTGACTTTGTCCTTTACTCACTGTGGCAATGATCCATAGAAACGTTAATGATTTATTAACAACTAGATGAAGCACAGGCATGTGTGATGCTCCTGCTTACCAGGCAGTGCTGGGTCCCAGCTCCACCATCTTCTGGGTCTCCGCCCTGGGCCAGGGTGGGGACCCATAGGACCTGTACTCTGCAGATGAACACCTGGAAGTTCCAGGGCTCAGGGAACAGAGGTGACGCCAGTGCTTCCACAACCTCCAACACCCAGCATCTGTACTTGCCCACTGATTCTTGTCTTTACCTTCTCCATTTTCCTTGCATCTATTTATCTATACAGCTTTCTGGAACTCCAGTTTACAGACCACACATTTCACCCTGTGGAGCTCATGTTTCAGTGGCTTTGTGTCCTGAGTTGTGTGACCACACGACTGTTTCAGGGCACTGGTCACCACCAAGAGAAGCCTCAGAGTTGGGCAGAGGGTGCCTAGGGAGACCAATCCTGTTGGCTCCCAAAGAGCTTTGCTGTCCGTTGGATTTGTGCCACATCCTTGGGTCCACCAAGCTCTTATCACATACTTAGCCACCTAAGTTGGTGGTTTCCACAAGTAGGCATTTGAGGACAAGAGTGTGGGATTGGGCCCTTTCTGAAGTGGCCCTGCTGTTTCCATGCAGCACGTGATACCTCCATAATGCACTCTGATCCAGGGATGTCCAGAGTCAAATTGGTAGGAAAATAGTTTTCAAAGTCTGAAGGAAGGTGAAGGAAACTTAATTGTTTCAAAAATCCCATCTCTGAAATCCCTGCAAATTAGCACAACTTTAAAAAAGAGGAGGTGGTGAGGGTTGGGGGAGACAGCAGCCAGTTAGTGAGAGAAATGGTGGAAAATGTGAGGTCAGAGGGGGCAATCTCCCCCCAGCTTCCCTGGTGCCTGTCAGGGTTGGGGGTCACAGTCTCCCCAGCCTCCACTCTTAGCATAAGGAAGCTGTTCCCAATTTCAAATGGGAGGGAGGCCCCTAAACTCTGCTTCACTGCCTCTTGTGCCTTTGCTCAGGCTTAGAGGAAACACTGAGAAATCCAGGCCTGTGGTGGTCACTGATAATGCAGCGGTCCCTGGAGTGAAGAAGAAAATGAAGAACCTGCTGAAGCCCACTCTCCTGAGACCAGGCAGCCCACTAGACACTGAACAGGTAGATAGATGCCACCTGCCTCGGTCACAATCAGCCTGATCCTTGGGTAGAGCAAAGCACAGCTGAGGCCCCAGGGACAGCAGTGGGTCACTCATGCCATTGAGAGACTCACCCCAGATGGTGATGGTTTGAGGTTCTCTGGGGGAGGAGGATATTCATAAGTATGAGCAGGTAGAATAGAAAAGACCTCCCCCGTGACATGCCATCTCCTTCTGGACAGTGACTGGAAGTTGTTTCCCTCCTTGGCAGGGCCTCAGGGTGGAATGGATGCTCAGAGCATTCCTTTCTTGGGATTGGTCTTTATCCTGGCAAACGGCCCAGTTCTTGTGTGTCTGATGGTGACCAGGTGTCCTCCTCCAGGGCCCCATTCTCACTGGCAGCTGCCTCTATTGCTCTTATTTGATCTGTGTCCAGTAGATGCCTACAAGGTGGGCCTTTCTCTAAGAGATCCCAGACTGGTAAGGGCTCAGGTGTGTGACCAGGTGAGACACAGAGGAGGCTGCGTAGCAAAGCTTATGACATGACTGAGGCAGTTTGTTGCCCACACCGATCTAGAGTGAAGAGGGCGGCATGCCTCGCAGGCCATCAGAAGGGGGAAGTCTCTGGACAAAAGTCTCAGCCAGTAGAGGGGACCTGTGAGAGCAGCCTTTACTGGGGTCTGGAGCATCATCCGCAAAGATTCCTGTAAGCAGTTGTATCTAATTGGTGAGTTCAGAGTGATCAGGCAGAGGTACTCTGGAATCTTGCTGCCACTGAGGTCCCTGGTATAGCCAGCCCAGCAGGTGATCCCAGCTAAACCATTGGAGGGGCCACCAGGACCGACTGACCACAACTCCTGGAATGAGGAAGTTTGATTTGTGCTCAGACCCAGTGCGAGGCTACATGAAATGTAAAACATTCACCAAGACGTGGCAGCCCTGCTAATGGGGAGCCTCTGGGGGAGGTGGCAGACTGAGAACACATTAAAGTCTGGGGGTGTGAAATTGCTGCACACAAATAATCTGCCAACAGCTGCCTCGAATAACCTTTCTGTTGGAGATTGTGCTGGGTTGTCATTCAAGATTTCATGGCTGTTCTCTGGCTGGCTCCATGTGGCTTACAGCTTTGTAGAAAAGCAACAGTTGCCTTTTACAAAGGACAGATGGCTTTCATCACACCTCCGTGTGAACCTGGGCCCTGCCTGTGGGAACCCAGGTGGTCCTGGGCAGAGCTGCTCCTCTGACCTGAATGGAGAACCTGTCCTCACTCTAATTCTCCTGCTGATCCAGTGGCCATCACGGGAGCCATTGCTGAGCCCCAGGGTCCACAGCCCTGATGCAGGCTAGCCTCAGGGGGACTATGCTGGCCTTGTCCTGCCTGTGCTGGCTCCATAGGCACCTGCCGGCATGTTCAAACCTCGCTCTCCAGGTCAGGGTTTGTCTTTTATTTTCTAAGCCCCCAAATCAAGCCCTGAAAGTTAGGGGTGAAAGCTCTAAATCTTGCTCTGGACATGTCCAGCTGCACAGGCTGGCAGGACTGGCCCCAGATGCCCTCCTACAGAAATGGCTGCTTGTCTGCTGTGGCTCACACCAGTGGGGCTCAGGTCAGTCCCAGTCCTGAGCTGACCATCTTACAGGTTTACAAATAAGGGGTTTATCTTTTAATTTTGAATTTTGGCCAAAACAAAAGTTCCCTGTTTTTAGAATAGGCTCTGCTCTGCTCAGAAAATTTAAGAAAGATGGGTACAAGACAGCCTGGACTATTTGGGTGACATCGAAATAATTCAAGAAAAGGAGCCAGGGGAGGGTCTGACCAGGATGATCACCCAGGCCAGTCCCAGGGACAGGATGACCCACAGAAGAGAGGCTAGCAGAGCCTCCTCAGGCATCAGCTGTTGCATGGCAGTAGGGGCAGCCCAGGGTGACCCCAGGGTGGAGAGGATTGTGGGGTTCAGGGGTCAGGGAGATGGGAGAGGTCATAGAGGTGGGGTGGGTTTTTGTGGAGGTGGGGTGTGGGTCATGGAGAGGGGAAGGGTCCTAGAGATGGGGAGGGGTCAGGGAGGTAGGTGGGGGTCTGGGGAGACCTGTAGGACTGTGTCTGTGGAGGGAAGGTGTGAGTCACACCCTCAAGGGAACATAGTTCTGTGGATGAGGCCCACAGACTGGCAGTGAGGTGAATTGTTGGGTACCTAGTGTACTCTGGTAGGTGCTGGGGAGGAGGGGCTCTAGTCTGGTGTTGTTCCCAGTGCTTGTGAGTTATGTGTGCAGAGAGGGTCTCCTTAGCCACTCAGCCTGAGCCTCTGCAGGACTCTATTTGCATGACACCTCTCCCTGTTATAGTTTAGATATAAGGTATCCCCCAAAAGCTCATATATGAGACAATACAAGAAAGTTCAAAGGTGAAATGATTGGGTTATGAGAGCTTTAATCAAATCAGTGCATTAATCCACTTGAATGGGTTAACTGGGTGGCAACTGTGGCCAGGTAGGGTATGGTTGGAGGAGGTGGGTCATTGTGGGCATGCCTTTGAGGTATATAAATTTTTTTTGTGGTGAGGAGTCTCTCTTTCTCTCTACTTCTTGATTGTCTTGCCCTGATTTTTGCTTTCCTCTTCCACGATGCCATGATGCTCTGCCTCATCTTGGGTCTAGATCAATGGAATCAGCTGTCTATGGACTGAGACCTCTAAAACTGTGAGCCCCGAATAAACTTTTCCTCTAAAATAGTTTTTGTCAGGTCTTTTGGTCACAGGAGCAAACAAGCTGACTAAAATATTGTCCCTTAGGGCACAGCCTGTGACATGTCACTGCCCCCTTAGAGGATCTAACTTTGGTCCATACCGGCGCTAAGGCTCCTACAGCACCATCTGGGGGCTTAATTTTCTCAGGAGATCTCCAATGGATCCTGGAGGGGATCCCTAGACAGGATGCAGGTGCTGGGTTCCCTTTAGGAAGTCCTTTCACCAATCCCTTAGATGACTTGAGCAGTGCTTTGACATATCCCTGGAAAAGTGCAGCTGCTTTCTTTCCTGGTCTGCGTTCTCCTTCTGTCTCACATCTGGTTTCCACCTTCAGTGCAAATGTCTTGGTGGAATCTAGGAGGTCTGACGACAGGTGCAAGAGGAGCAAATGTTGGGAAGAGAGCCACTTCCAGTAGAAGGAAGGGGTGTGTTGGAGCATCTATGTGAGTTGCACAGGTGCACACACACGTGTCTTGTTCATGTATGCAAGAGTGTCTGTGTAAACTTGTGTGTGCATGTGTTAAGTGCACAGGTTTGTCTGTGTAAAAGTGTATGAGTGCATTCATGTGAGTGTGTATATGTAAGTGTGTGCAATATGAGCACAGATGTGCATGTGTGTGTGCACATGTATGTGCATATGTGTGGGGATGGGTGATCTATAGATCTGGGTGCAGGGGAGTGCATGCATGTGCACGTGTGGGGTGGGATGGGGTCATCTTCAGGTTCTGGGGATCAGGAGAGTGTGTGCATATGTGTGGGTGATTTGTCTGCAGGGCCTGGAGGGCAGGGAAATGCATGTGTGTGGATGTGTGTGCATTTGTGTGTGCGTGGGTGGGATGGGGCATCTGCAGGTCTTGGGAGCAGGAGAGAATGCAGCTGGGGCAGAGGGTGTCCTCATCACATCCCACAGCAGGTGCTGGGACCTCGTGATTCTGCACCTGGCAGGATCCACCTGTGTTTTAAGCCCTATGAAGAGCTCACTCTATTCCAAGGCCTTAGAATAAATTTCCCCTTATTTCTGCAGAACCTAAGGTGCTGAGGGCAGCTTGTTCTTTTCGATGTAGTTCAGACAAGCGCCGTACCTTGCTCATGTGTGATTCTGGTGAGGTGTGGCTTCTACTCGATGGCTGTGTGGAGAGTGTGGGAGCCAGCTGCAGTGCAGGGTGGGTGGGGGGCTTCACACACTGGTGCAGCACACACTTGTGTGTGTAGACAGAGCAAGGCCCAGGAGGGAGGTTTCAGCCACTGTTTTCATCCAACAATAGTCACTTCTTGTTCATCCATGAGATACGGGGCATTTGTTCAGGAGCCCAGGAGACACCGAGCCTGTGATCTCTGAGACTTTTGTTGTGCCAGGGAGATGGACAATAAGCAGCATAAACCAGGCATTGGTGGTGGGGAACCACAGAGGGCATTGGTTGTGAGACAGCATCTCCAGAAGATGGGGTGGTTCACTAGTCTCTCTCAGGCTGATGCTGGAGCTGAGAACTGAATGTCCAAAAAATTGGGGAGAAAAATGGTCCTCAGAACAGCATGGGCAGCATCCAACAGAGTAGAGCCACCTGGGGAGAAAAGAAAGAAGTGTAGCTTGGTATGCCATCTAGGTCTGGGCAGGCTGAGTTCCAAACAGGGAAGCAGGAGTGTGAAGCAAGGGGATTGATGTCCACAGGGCCCCCTCCCTGTCCGGAGCAGATTTTCAGGTGGAAGCTAGGGAGCTAGAGTGGGAAGCCCAGCTCAGAACAGGAGGAGGAACCAAAAGGGCCCACTGATGCTCCTGATGGTGGGGGTGTGCAGGAAAGAGCTCTGGGCTGAGCCCCTCAAGGATTCCTCAAGATCTGGGAGACAAGGATGGTATGCTCTGCAGGAACTGGCTGTTGCTCTAGGTCCTGTGGTGTGTATGTCCTCTGTTGTTCACAGAACTAGCTGTTGAGGGGGCATCCCATGAAGGCACCTACCTGTCACCTGTATGCCTTCCAGGTCTCAGTGACATGGCTGCTCAGAAGATTCCAGTAGAGAATACCTCATCCTTCTTCCCTTTCTGCTTGCTCCATTCTTGTGTGTGCTCAACAGTCAACATCTGAGCACTATCTGTGTCCTGGCACTAACTAGGTGTTGCTAATGTGAGTGCAAATCCACCTGTGTGCAACAGTCCAGTGAGAGAGAGCAGCTGGGAAGGAACTTGGCTGTCATTTGGCTCTTACAGGGTAAACGACTGGGGGTGTGAGATCATGTCCCAGGCATTGGTCTTCTTCCTGCACTGTTGGAGTGAGGCAAGGTGGGCTGGCAGGTCCCTGGGCTCTGGGCAGGGTGGGCACTGCCCTGTGGCTTTTTCTGGAAGTGACTGATTGAAAATGGAACCTGGCATGGTTGTAGCGGACCTTTTTAGCACTGAGCTTGTTCTACAGGGGGACCTGCCAGTAGTCGTTCAATGAATTAGGAATGAGTGATTGTAGATGCTCCTTTCTCAGTCTCAGAGACAGGAAACATCTAGAATGACTGTCAGACAAGGGCCAGACAGACTGGAAGGGCAGGAGCAGGCTCCTCAACACTGTGTGCCCCAGCCAGGAAGCTGTGTCTTCAAGGAGAGGTTGGACTTTGATGTCGCCTAACCAGCAGCCATATGTGGGGTGGGGGTGAGATGTGGAGTGGCCCCAGCCTGCTGTCCCATCGGTAAAAGGGACAGGGACATCTGCCCCACAAGCTGATGTCCTGGCATCTACATCATGACGGCATCTGAACTGGTGGGGCTGGGAAGAGTTACCACTCAGCCCCACTCACCTCCCCGCTGCCCCCACAGTTGGGGTGGACCATTGGACAGCTGCATGTGGTGTTGTGTGTGGGGGTGGGGAACAACACTGTCAACTTTCCACAGACATCGAGGATGCACTCAGGGCTTGCACTGGGACAGGAAGGGAGCAGCAGGGTCTACACCCAGCCTGTATGCCCCCTCCCTGGCCCAATTCCAATGGCACTGATGGTCTATTTCTTTCCTGTCCTTCAGTGGCTCTGCTCCAGGGGCTCAGGCTGAACCCCAAGGGAAGAAGGCCATGAATGGCTTGAGAAGGAGAACCCAGCCCCCAGGCCACTGACCCCAATCTGCTGATGGGTTCAGGAATGCATCCCTAAAATACTGGAAATGAAGAAATATATGAACTATAGGCAGAGATCTCTCCCCACCCTGGTGTCTGACCTCAGGTGACAGGAGTGCACAGGAGGGCAGGAACACCAGTCAAGGAGAGGTTGGACTTTGAAGACAGGAACAGAGGCATCTGTACACATTGCCCACAGGGTCCCCATTTACAGCTCTTGCCCCTTGCGCCTCTCCAGTACTCCCCCAGCCTACAGCACCCTGCCCTCTGCTGCATCCAAGCCTGGCGTGCCAAAGCCCCAGCTGTGGAAGCTCAAGACAGGGCTCCTGGTGTCCTGGCATTTTAGGACCCTGCCTCCCCTTTCCAATGACCACTGTTAGCATCTCATCCTCTCTGATGGGTCAGTCCAGAGGCCTAGGAAAGGGCGGCCCTGCATCTGAACTGGCGGGGCCCTGCAGTGTCTGGGAGCTCTCTCCCAAGCAGTAAGATCCCTGGGGCGCTGGACAAGGAGAGTGGTGGCCACTGCTTAGCAGGAAACCCAAGTGGAGGAGGGTTGCAAGACTGACCCCAGAGGCCATAGGAGTTCAGCAGAGATGGCAGCTAGGAGATGAGCCTGGCATTGGGAAGGAGCTGGGGGCAGACAGGGCAAAGCAGGAGAGAAGAAGGCTTGCTTTGTTTTTTCCTGGGGACAATGAAAGAAGGAAGGGAGAGGGCCGATGGAGAAAAGTAGGTGGTGAGGGGAGAACAGGAAGCCTAAAGGGAGTGGCTGGCCACATGTCTTTCCCCCCTGCCCCATCTGTGTCTCCCCATCTCTCCTTCTATCTCTGTCTCTGTCTGCCTGTCTCTCCCCTCTCCCTCGGTTTCTTAGTCTCTCTTTTCTCTCTGCCTCAATCTCTCCTTTTCTTTCTGTCTCCCTCCTATCCTGTCTCTCTGCCCCACTCTGCTCCCCACCCCTTTCACTCTCTTTCTGGTGGATAGTCCCCATCTCTCATCTGGTGACTGCATGGCTGTTCAGGGTTCTTCCCTGCTGCAGCCAAGCCCTCTTGAACACAACATCCTGTTTCTTTTGTTCTTCCCCATGAAGCCACCATGACCTTTGTTGGAGATGAAGCACACATTTCTTCCAAGTTGACTCAAAGGGTGCAGGGTTCATGCTCAAGGCAGTTCTAAAACTGGATGGGTAATTGCTGGTTCTGTTTCCTGCAATGATTTTGAAAGATCATGCCACAAATCACTCCCCCGCAGAAAACAACTACACATCTGTACATAATGCAGAAAAGAGCCCCCTGAGAGCACTGGGAAGTGCATGTAGCAGCCCCAGGTCCTGTGGGCCCACCCCTGGGAGAAGGGAGTTGCTGAGGTGCATTCCTGAACTCCGAGGCTCTTAGCTTAGGGCTTTGCAGTGGGGGCATGCAGGAGGGATCTGGGCCTTCCAGGGAACCACAGCCTTTAGGGCTGGAGGGTAGGAAGTCGAAACTGGGGAAGGTGTGGTCACCACAGTGGGAGCTTCCAGAAGGAAGAAGGGAAGGAGAGTCTTCAAATTGCACACCCATCCTCTCACTGGTCCTGGACCACATCCGCCGGAACTGAGGGCAGCCTCACATGACAGGGGATTTGAGCCCGGCCTGGAGCTGGCCCAGAGCAGGTTTGTAGCTGGAGTGCAGCCAAGACTGTTCTTCCACCCCAGGGGAAACATCAGCAGTGAGTACAAAGCCGGAATCCAGAAGCTCCACAATACCACAGTCGTCAGACCCAGGACTCAACTCACAGTTACTCAACATGCAAAAAGCTGACTAAGGGGAGCATGCTCTTAAGAGGATACCAACGGAGACAGATCCCATGACTGCCCAGATGTTGCAACCAGAAGTTAAGAATTTCATGTCTGTATTGAAACTGGGTTATTAGGTGCAGAGATATTTAGTGTCACTCTCTTGATTACCTGGCCCCTTACATGGAGCTGTCAAATGAGTTTCTTTATGCCTAGTCGTACTCAGTGCTCTGTGATCTACCATATGGAATCCTCCTGTAGCCACTCTAGATTTCCTTCACTAGTGCTAACACAGCATCTCTTTCAATCCATTTACTTGTAATTCATTCTCAAATTGATATTGAAAAGGAGGTATAGACAGCATTTATTTGGGTCTTAATGCTTAGCCAACCTGACTGTTTTTGAATTAGATCATGAATTAGGCCAGTGGTTTACGCATTTTCATCTAATACTATTACTGATAATGGTTGAGTTCAATTTACCATCTTGTTTTTTGGTGTTTATTTGTTCAACTACCTGGAGTGTCCCTGTTCCTCTGAGTCTGTCTTCATTTAGATTATTTGAGTTATTTTATCAAACAATTTAATTACATTGATTGGCACATAGCAGAATGCTTGTAGAGTATGGGTTTACATGTGCACGCATTCACACATCAGAATCCATAGTACGCAGATTTAACTAATTACAGTCATTCTTTAAGTAATATCACATAATTTCATGACAGTTTATGAGCATATGATAGTACATTTCCATTCCCACCCCTGAGTTTGTGTCACCTCTGGCAAGGAATTAACATATGTATGTGACAGGCATATATAGCATTGCTCTCCAAACTATTGCTTGAATAAAGTTTCAATATGGAATCATTTTTTTTTGGCATGGATGAATTTAAATTCTCTTAATGCTGGTAGCTGGGATGATGAATTCATGTTATAACTTTAACTTATCTGTGTACTGTATATGGTATAGTTGTGCTAGGGCATTGGTTTCTAAAAGAATAAGGAAACACAAAAATGAATTATGAGAAAAGGGGCTGATGGAAAGATGTTTACAGGTGAGGGCAGTGGTAAAGGCTGCATTTGGCACATGTAGTACCTCTTCAGAAAGTCCTAGGACAATGGGCCAAATATCAACTGACCTAACCCTAAACCTAGGCTTTACCCTAAATCAATGCCTAGCCCTAATCCTAATCTTAAAGCTAAACTGGCACCTGAGCTATTGTTCATCTTCCACTTTCTCTCTCCCTGGAGGATCGTAACAGAGCAGGTAGTTAAGTTCTCCAATCTCATTCTTTTCCAGATTTGTTTTGGCTGTTCAAACTATGTTGTTCACCCAAACAGATTTTAGAATCAGCATGTTAATCTGTACCAAAAATGTGTTGGAAGTCTAATTGTGATTGTGTTTGATCTAAAGATCAATTTGGGACTGCGAGTGGGAGGAGGGAATCTGCAGAGGACAGAACTTTCTGGGGGGGGGCGTTGAAGATCCCATGTCTAGATGGGATGGATGGCCCCCCACTTGTGCCTTGAAGATATGGGCAGATCCTCATGCAGGAGCCCTGGACTTGAGGGGGCCACAATCCCTTCTCAAACTTCTGATGTGTCTCAGGACAAAATCCCATCATCTACTCACATGGATGGGATCGCTGGACATGACCTTGTGAGGGTGGCATGGTGTAGCCATGTGCCTGAGCACAGAGGAGCCTCATGAGTTCATTTGAGTCTGGGGCATGGCAGGGAATCACAAGTTGCAAGAAGGGAGGTGTTGCTGAAAACAGCCGGGCTGGGTTGGCTTCTCACTGCTGGGGCTGGTGTTTCTCACCTGGGAAGAGTAGAGGTCTGGCTCATAGGAATGCCTCGTGCTTCCCCTGTCTCCACAGGAGCACCAATGATGTATGGTTCTTGGCCAAGGCACCTGCAGTGAGGCGCCTGGGGCAGGTGTTGTCACAGTGGTGGGTCATGCTGCACCTGTCTCACTTGCCTGCTCTGGTGGTCCAAGCTGGATGGACATGCCCCTGGTTCTCAGTTGTGGCCCCAATGTGCCATTTCTTCCACTGAAATTTGATTTTACTGAGAGCTGAGATCACAGGAGAGAGTAATTGTTTAGATACATGGCTGTGTCAGGTTAATTTAAAATCAGCTTTGAGTCAAGGTACTTCAAACATTTCATAAACTATACTTTTTTTTTTGGTACCAGGGATTGAACTCAGGGACCCTCAACCACTGAGCTGCATCCCCCCAGCACTATTTTGTATTTTATTTAGAGACAGGGTCTCACTGAGTTTCTTAGTGCCTTGCTTTTATGGAGACTGGCTTTGAACTAGCAATCCTCCTGTCTCAGCCTCCTGAGCTGCTAGGATTATAGGTGTTCATCACTTCGCCTGGCTAAACTATTCTTAACTAGCAGTTTCAATACTTGTTCTGCATGATACTCAGCCATACAATCCCTTCTTGGATTCTGTGCATGGTGGTCACTTCCTGGGTGTCCTTGCCATGGTGAGCTGTGCTTGGGTCTCTTGTGCAAGTGTGTGCATGCCACATATGTGCATGCCCATGTGTGTGCACCCATGTGTGTATGTGTGTGTGCATGTGCAGGAGAAGGCGCTGTCCCCTGTGTGAGAAATAGAAAGTCTGGTGGTCCATATTCAGAAAACAGTAGTTGGCCTTAAATGCAAAATTACTTGGGGTGTAGAAAAAGCAGCAGGAGGGGAGAGCAGAGTGGAGAGTTACAAGGGGGTAATACTGGGGTGTGAAACAGGAGGTGAGAGGGAGGAGCCCGCCTGACCAACAAAGATTAACTGCAGTATATTCCATGATGCACTCAAGCCAAGAAGTCCTTCCCACCCCAAGAGAGCAAAGGAAAGTGGGGACAACTAAAGGTGCATGCCTTTAAATAACCCAACAGGAGAAGGTAAAACCTAGGTGATGTTCAGGAAGATTGTGCCCCCCCGTAGTGCTCAGCCAATGACCCCTCCTGCCTCAAAGAAGGAATTTAAATAATTAAATAACTTCCATGTGGCACATTCATGAGTTGGAGGATTCACCCATTGCTGTCGGGGATGACCTACTGTTGGTATCAAGGGGTGGCACAGAAGGACATACTCCCCAGGTTTCCTGAGTGCTAATGAGAAGACACATCTCAATGCAGTTTGTCCCTTTCCTCATCCACCGGTTCAGTCTATCTGAGGAATTTCCAGGGCCATCCTCTGTGTTGTTCGAGGGGGAACTTTCTGAAGGACAAACAGTGCTGGCTTATTTCATGAACCACCCCTCCAGATCCTGCAGCAGACCAGAGATCACCCACCCACAGACAAGAGGGCAACCAGGGAGGTGAGTGACTCCTCTCTCAGCCACTCCATGCCATCTGTCTGTTGCCAGGGTATCTGTCCTGGCTGCAGCTGTCCACTGTGCATTGTGTCCCTGGTCCTCTGTGAGGCATGCCCAGGTGGAGCTCCCTGCCACTGGCTCTGCTCATGCTACCTTCTCCAAAAAGACCTCCCATTGTCTCTTGACCCCTTCAATCTTGTCTTGGGGGGTTGGAGCCCGGAGACCCCTCTGAGTTGTGGTGTGTCCTGATCCATGGTGCATTCCTTTAAATAACCCAACAGGAGAAGGTAAAACCTAGGTGATGAGTGGTGAACCTTGCCCACTCCCCATCAGCTTCTCCACTTGTGCTAGGTGACAAGAAGAGGAGTCTTGTGGGGCTGGTTCTCCTGGAGAGCAAGTAGGCAGGGTTCCACAAGGCAGAAGTGACTGATCTTCCAGGGGGTGGGTCAGTGAGTGGGGTGGGTCCAGCTTTTTCTTCCTGTGGGCAGCAGAGGCACCCACTTGCTTGGCTGAAGACTAGAGCAGTGCCCAGTGGCTAGCTGGTCTCTGCAGTGGGTGCTGCACCATGTCCTCAGGGGTGTGTGTGGAGAGGCTGGTGGGTTCTGAGCAGCAGAGGGCCCCTCCTGCTGGGACTTCCCCATGAGCTTACAGTCAGCCTGCGGGGTTTGCAGGGAGCCCTGCCAGCTTCTCCATCCCCACACAACTTTGGTTGGAGTTATCAGGTTCTACAAGGACAAACAGCGGACCCTTGGGGCTGCGAGGTTTGCAGTGACACTCAGGGGTGAGGGTGGCAGGCTCTACCGAGTTCCTCTCTTCACCATCTCTTCTTCTCCCTAAGGTTCCAAAGGACACCAAATCCCAGGGATGTCTGAGTCCACGGTGGCCCTCTCATCTCTAATGGAGCACCGGGGTCCAGGCCTTGCTCCAGCATCTGAGATTCACAGGCTCAGTGCAGCAGGCAAGAGGGACCTGGAAAATGGGTGGACTGTGTATGACCACTTTGGCCACAGAGGCATGGAGAGGGCCAGATTCAGCAGTGCAAGCTTACTTTCCTACAAAAAGAAACCAAGGGCTTCCCCAGGGTCATCCCTGCCCCAAAATAGGGACCCAGAGGGAATCTGGTCTTGGCCTTCCAAGAGCCCGAGGAGAAGTAGCCTGTTCAAGCAACAGCATGGAGGCCCTGACCATAGGCCTCGTCCATTCAACTGGTGTCATTCAGAGATGCACGCAGGAGGATTTCATCTCAAATGCATCAAGTATCTCTTTACCCCTTTCTCTGCCACCCATATTTTTTCTGGAGTACTGAGGGGGAGACCAGAGGGTAGTACAGTCAGTATGCACCACATGGACACAGGAATGCAGTGATACCTCAGTTGGCAAGAGCCTGGTACCCTCTCCCTTGGCCTGCATCCAGTAAACCCAGCAGGTGGCTGTGATCTCAACCTAGGTTCTGTGGCTCTATGTGGTCCTCACTCTCCTTCCCTTCACCACCCAGAAAGGATGGCTCCATGCGAAATTTAGTGTCTCTAAAGATAAAGCACACAGTACATATATAATACAAAGATGGGTTCCATGTTTTCAAACATGGTTATCATTTTGTGGTAGTTATGTTATTTGTTACATTTAAACTTTTTTTTTTTAGATTTGCTAAAAATCACAAAATTTCATCAATTTTAAGCATCCCCTTCAGTGGTGATGAGTATGTTCACAAGGCCACACAATGAATCTCCAGCACTTTCTCTTATCTTGCAAAACTGAAGCTCTGCCCATCAAGGACTGATCCCCTCCCAGCCTTGTTACTCATGGCTTCACCTTTTGTCACTATGAACTTGAGCACATCAGGAACTTCCTGTGATAGAGCAAGAAGGGTGGTGTTTGTATTTTTGTGACAAGCTTATTTCATTTAGCCTAGTGTCCTCAAGGTTCATCCATGTAGTAGCATGTGTCAAAAATTTCACTTGTAAGGCTAAAGAATATTCTGTTGTGTGTGTGCATCCCATTTCTTAAAATCCATTCATCCATCCACAGACATTTAGATTGCTTCTACTTCTTGGCTAAAGTGTGAACACTTCTGTATAAAACATGGGTCTGCAAATAACTCTTCAAGATCCTGTCTTCAATTCTTTGGATATATACCCCAGAATGCTGTATTATACTGAAGTGAAATGAAATTTTCATTTCTGAAGTGATTTTTTTTTTCATTTCTGAAAAAAACATGACATTGTTTTTCATAGCAATAGAGTCTGCACCCTTTTATATTCTCACCAACAGTGCCAAGGTTTCCAATTTTTACACATTCTTACCACCATTCTCCCTCCCTTGTTTTTTCTCTCCCCCTCCCTTTTCCTTCTCTTTTATTTCCTTCCCTTCTTTCTTTACCTCACTTTTTATTGGTGGCCATCCTAATGGTTGTGAGTTGTTATCCTGTGGTTTTGATTGACATTTCTTTAATTATCAGTGATGTGAAACATCTTTTTAAGTGCTTGCTGCCCATTTCTACCTCCTTTGGAGAAATGTCTGTTCAAGTCTTTTGCCTACTTTTAATCAAGCTATTTATCTTTTTGTTGTAGAGTTGTAGTTCTTTATAAATTCCAGAGATTAATTCCTCACCAGATTATATATGCAAATATTTTCTTTGATTCTATAGGTCATCTCACTCAGTGGATCACTTACCCTGTTGAGCAGAAGTTTTTAAGTTTGATGTTGCCTACTTGTCTATTTTTAGTTTTGCTGCCCAGGCTTTTGGTGTCAGAGTAATCATTGACAAGCCAAAGTCATGAAGATTTTCTTGTATGTTTTCTTCCATAAGTTTTATAGTTTTAGGTCTTCTGCTTCACTTGAGCTAATTGCTGCATTGGTGTAAGGTGAGGGTGCACTTCCCTCCTTCAGTGGACATGCAGTTTCCTGACATCATTTGTGGAAGAGACTGTCCCTCTCTGCTATGAGGTCTTGGTGACCTTGAAACAGGCTGATTGGCATGTGCACTAGGGTTTTCTTCTGGGGTCTCTATTCCCCTCCCTTGCTTTCTCTCTATCTTTATATCAGTTTGGATCACTGCAGCTTTGTAATATTCTTCCTTTTTAAGGTGGCTTCTTTCTTGAAAGTTCATATGGATTTTAGGTTTGTGTTTCTATTTCTGCAAAGAAGGCTACTGGGAGTTTGATAAAGATTACATTGAGTCTGCAGACGGCTTTGTAGTGTGGACAGGGGAACAAAATTAAGCTTTCCAATCCATGAACAGAGGATGTCTTTCTATTTATTTATGCTTTCTTTAATTTCTTTCAGCAATCTTTTTTTAAACAGAGAGAGAGAGAATCTTTTTTTTTCTTTTGTAGATGGACACAACACAATGCCTTTATTTTTATGTGGTGCTGAGAATCGAACCCGGGTACTGCCCGTGCTAGGTGAGTGCTCTACCACTGAGCCATAATCCCAGCCCAGCAATTTTTTTGATTATTTATTTATTTATTTGGTACTGGGTATTGAACCCAGGGGCACTTAACCACTGAGCCACATCCCCAGTCCATTTTTATATTTTTATTTAGAGACAGGGTCTTGCTGAGTTGCTTAGGGCCTCACTAAGTTGCTGAAGCTGGCTTTGAACTCGCGATCCTCCTACTTACAGCCTCCAGTGCTGCTGGAATTACAGGCATAGGCCAACATACCTGGCTATTTTTTAAATTTTAAATTTTGTTTTCATTGCGTGTAAGGCTCTTTTGTTTCCTTGGTTAGATTTATTCCAAAGAACTTTATTCTTTTTCATGCTACTGCACATGAATTGCTTTCTTAATTCCCCTTTTCAGATTATTAGTGTATAGAAATAGAATTGATTTTTATGTATTGATTTTTGTATCTTGCTGTTACTTTGCTGAGTTTGTGACTTCTAACAGGTTTTGTTTTAATCCTGAGGGTTCTTTACTATAAGATCATATCATCTAAGAACCAAGGTAATTTTACCTTTTCCTTTCTAATTTAAATGCCCCCCCCCCCATAACTGCTCTGGTACAGTTTCTGGTATCATATTGAATAGCGTTTGCAAGAGTGAACACTGGTTCCCTTTTCTGATTTTAGAGGAAAAGCTCTCCATCTTTCACTATTGAATATAATGCCCGCTGGGACCTTTTGATTTCTCACCTTGTTTGTGTGGAGGTAATTTCTTTTCATTCCTACCTTGTTAAGTGGCTTTCCCCCTCCACTTTTATTTATTTATTTTTTTATATTATGAAAGGGTGTTGAATTTTGTCAAGTGTTTTTGTCTTTTTTCTTTTTTGCATAACCATGTGGTTTGGTGCTTCATCATGGTACTGTGATGCATTACCTTGGTTGATTTTCAGATGCTGAACTTCCGTTCTACTAATAAACACGACTCAGCCATGTTGTGTACGATTTTTAATGTGCCATTGAATTCTATTTGCTAGTATTTTTTAAAAGAATTTTTACATCAATATTCCTTAGTGAAATTGGTCTCTGGCTTTCCTTTCCTTTTTGATATTGATGTCAGGGTAATGTTGGAAGTAAAGCCTTCTTGGTTTTTCAGAAGAATTTGAGGAGGATAGTTATTGAAGTCTTTAAATGTTTTGTAGAGTTTTTCCAGTGAGGCCATTTGGTCCTGGCTTTTCAGTTTTGGGAGGTTTTTGATTACTGATTCAATATCCTTATGATGTATAGGTCTTTTCAAAAAAATTTTTTTAATTGACTTTATTTTTTTTAAATACACAACAACAGAATATATTACGATTCTTATTACACATATAGAGCAGAATTTTTCGTATCTTTGTATAAAGTATGTTCATACCAATTCATGTCTTTATACATGTACTTGTTTTTTTTTGCATTACAATTCTTATAACACATATATACCACAATTTTTCATATCCCTGTTTGTATATAAAGCAGGTTGACAGCCAATTCATGTCTTCCTACATGTACTTTGGATAATGATGTCCATCACATTCCACCATCCTTGCTACTCCCCTGCCCTTTCCCTCCCTCCCCTCTTCTCCTCTAGAATTCATCTATTCCTCCCATGTTCCCATGATTCAGTTTTGATAGGCTGCATGCTTCTAGGAATTCATCCATTTCTTCTAGATTACATAATTTGTCTGTGTATAACTGTTTATGGTGTTCTTTTGTAATCTTTTAAACAAAATTCTGAGGCATTGGTTATAATGTTTTCTCTTTCATTTTTGATTTTAGTTTATTCCTCTCTTTTTTCTTAATCTAAGTGTTTTTCAATTTTGTTGATATTTTCAAAAAGTCCACTCTTAGTTTTGTTGATTTTTTTCCCTATCATTTTTCTCTCTTCTCCTTTTAAAAATCTGCACTTATTCTTTATTGTTTCCTTTCTTCTGATAAATTTGGGTGTAGTTTTTTTCTTCTTTTTCTAGTTCCTTTAGGTATAAAGTTAGGTTATTCATTTGAGATCCATCTTATTATTCAACAAAATGTTTCCTTCGTAGTATTGTTTTTACTGCTTTAAGTATATTGTGCTTTTTGTTTTAAGTTATCTCAAAACATTTCTAGTTTCTCTTGTGATATCTTCTTTGACCTATTTGTTGTTCAAGAGCGTGTGTTTAACTTCCACACATTAGTGAATTTTATAATTCTCTTTCTGCTATTGATGCCTGGTTTCATTTAACTCTGGTCAGATAAGAAGCTTTACTTAATTTCAGTATTAAATTTGTTAATGTTTAGTGTCCTAATGTGTCTATCCTGGAGAATGTTCCCTGTGACCTCTGTAGGTGCCCTCTTTTGCTATTGGCTCCAAGTATGAATATTCATGGTATGTCTGCTAGGTCCATTGAGACTATAGTGTTGATTGAGCCCTCTGTTTCCTTACTGGTCTTCTGCCTGATTTTTCTATGCACTATTGAAAGTGGGTATTGAAGCCTCTTATAAGTACTACACTTCCCTCTATTTCTCTCTTCAGTTCTGTCAATGTTTGCTTTATATTTGGATCTCTGGTGGTAGGTGCATATGTATTTATAATGTTCAAGTCTTCAACCTTCTTTGTGTCTCATGACAGCTTTTAAAAGTCTATTTAGTCTGCTGTAAGTTGGGCTAGCCCTACTATTTTTTGGCTGTCATTTGCATGGAATATATTTCCTCATCATTTTACTTTTTTTTTCTTTTATTGATTTTATTTATTTATTTTTTAAAATACATGACAGCAGTGGAATGCATTACAATTCTTATTACACATATAGAGCACAATATTTGTATCTCTGTTTACAAAGTATGTTCATGCCAATTTATGCCTTTATACATGTGCTTTGTTTTTTTGCATTACAATTCTTAATACACATATACCATGATTTTTCATATATATGTTTGTATATAAATTATGTTGACACCCAGTTCAAGTCTTCATACATGTACTTTGTATAATGATGTCCATCACATTCCACCATCCTTGCTAATCCCCTGCCCCCTCCCACCCCTCTTCTCTATCTAGAATTAATCTAATCCTCCCATGCTCTCCCTCCCTACCCCACTATGAGATAGTCTCCTGAACAGACATTTCTCAGAAGAGGATACACAATCAATCAACAAATATATGAAAAAATGCTCATCATCTCTAGCAATCAGAGAAATGCAAATCAAAACTACTCTAAGATATCATCTCACCTCAGTCAGAATGGCAGCTACTATGAAGACAAACAACAATAAGTGTTGGCAAGGATGTGGGGAAAAAGGTACACTCATACATTGCTGATGGGACTGCAAATTGGTGCAGCCAAATTGGAAAGCAGTATGGAGATTCCTTGGAAACCTGGGAATGGAACCACCATTTGACCCAGCTATTCCTCTCCTTGGACTATACTCAAAGGGCTTAAAAACAGCATACTACAGGGACACAGCCACATCAATGTTTATAGCGGCACAATTCACAATAACTAAACTGTGGAGCCAAACTAGATGCCCTTCAATAGATGAGTGGATAAAAAATGTGGCATATCTACACAATGGAATTTTACTCAGCATTAAAAAAGAACCAAATCATGGCATTTGCAGGTAAATGGATGGTGTTGGAGAAGATAATGCTAAAGTGAAGTTAGCCAATCCCCAAAATACAAATGCAGAATGTTTTCTCTGATCATTGTACTTTTAACCTAGGATATTCTTAGATCTAAAGTGAGTCTCTTGCAGACAGCATGTGATTGGATCACGGAACAAAGATTTGTAATTATTTATGTTAATTTTAGCTCTTAAATTTTATCCATAATTAAAAATGGTTTATGTGTTATCATTGCAATATTACAGGATTCTATATTCATCTACATATTTACCTTTAGCAGAGAGATTTACTTTTTCATATGGTTTTGGTTTTCCTTAGTCGCTATTCACTTCAACCTTAAGTACTTCTTTAGCACTTCTAATAGGACAGACCTAGTGGTGAGGAAATCCCAGAGCTTTTATTTATCTCAGTAAGTTTTAATTTCTGGTTAATTTTTAAGGCAGTTTTACTGGATATAGTATTTTTGGTTGACAGTTGTATTCCTTCAGCATTTTGAATATATCCTGCCACATCTCTCTACGAGGGTTCTGCTGAAAAATCCTCTGACCATCTCATGGAGCTCCCTTGTCCATGAGGAGTTACATAACTTGTCCTGCTTTCAAGATTTTCTTTGTCTTTGACACCTGCAACTAAATTATGTCTCATTGTAGATTTTTTTTTTTTGGATTTAGAAATTGTATGTTCAGTTCTTTGCTCAAATTTGGGAAGTTTTCAGTTATTATTTCTTCCCCCAATCCTTTCTCTCTCCATTCTGAAACTCCCACAGAGTGTATACTGGTGCCTGAAGGCTTCTCACAAATCCCTTAGGCTTTCTTCATTTTCATTCCTTTTCCTTTTTGCTCCTCTTGATAACTTAAAATGATCTTTCTTTCTTTTATCATTGTCTGCTGTTGAACTCCTTAAACGATGTTTTTTTTTAATTACTGTGTTCTATGAAAAATAGAAAAAGATCAAAAGAAAAATAATCTAGGAAGAATAGAATGTCTGTTTTAAAGATAGTTTTCCCTATTTTATATACTTCTTATTTTGCTTGTGAATTATTTTCCTGAATTAACTTAGCTGTTGGCTCTCTTTTAGCTCCTTCACCATCTTTAAAATGGCTATTTTGTCAGTTAAATCATAGATCTGTTTCTTTAAGGTCCTTTATGGATATTTGGCTTGTTTCCTTGATGGTTTCATGTTTCCTGTTACTTTTGTTTGTCTTGTGAGTGACATTTATTGAGATCTGGACATTTCAAATAAATAGTCACCTTTGACAGGGAATGATTTCATATCAATAAGCCCTATTAAGAGATTCTGAGGACCTCTCAAATCTTTTCTGGGGATACATTTTTCCTCTGGGCTTGTATATGTCATTTCCCCATTAAATGTTCATCCCTGTTTCTTTTTCCTTATTCTTTTAAAAAAAGGTACCTGGGATTGGACTCAGGGGCACTTGGCCACCAAGCCACATCCCCAGCCCTATTTTGTATTTTATTTAGAGACAGGGTATCACCGAGTTGCTTAGTGCCTTGCTGTTGCTGAGGCTGGCTTTGAACTCGTGATTCTCCTGCCTCAGCCTCCAAAGCCACTGAGATTATAGATGTGCATCCATCCCTATTTCTTAAGGAGCTGCAATCCTGGTTTTCTCTGGTGTCTGCCTGTAACACTGCAGTCTGTGTGGTGCCATGACAAGCCATGGTATTTGCCTTTGTTCTCAGCGTCCCCCCCAACCCGATATCCAAACTATACTAGTCCTCATCAGTGCTCTGGGTTAGATGCAACAGACACCAGTCCAGTGGACAGACCCCCACAGAGGCAGGGCATCAGATGCATATTCTTCTTTTCTCATCCTTCTTGACAAAGAAGAGGAAAATTGTGTTCTTTTTTTTCTTTCTTTATTGTGGTTTGCTGTGCCAGGGAAGAGGGGCAGGGACACAAGTATACAAAATACAATAACTTTTCCTACTTTCTTTTGACTTTTCTCTTACACGGGATGCTGCATCCTCTTATTTGGATCCTGAAACTGTAACAAAGCCTATTTAGCCTTTATGGAATCTATATGGAATAAGGATTTGGGGCTCCCTAGTCCACCATCTTGCTTATGTTGTTCTACCCATTTCATTTTTGGACTAGGTTGATTTATAAATTAGAGCCCATTCATTGTAATATTCCAGTTAATTAGGAAGTATCATGATTTATTTACCTATTCTATGGATGAACCCACACTGATGGGACCAGGTTCTTATTTTTTGCCACACTTTGGGGTGCGAGAGAGTAATGTTCACATAACAAGACCATCCAGACATTGCAAGGCAGACAGACCAACTCCAAGTCACACAGCAAATGAATGACACCACAAGATGGGGTCCAAGGCAGCCATTCTTCCCACTTTCAGGAACCCAGAGCCCAGCCACTGTGGTTCCTCCAGGAATGTGCAAGGAGAAACAGTCTCCGGACCAGGTGAGAATTGACATGGGTTCAGAAGTACTGCTTTCTCTCAAAAGGCTGGATAAATTGTGCTTGCTTTGGCCACCTGACCTCACTCCTGTGTGTAAGTGTCTGTGCCTGTTTTTCCATCAGTAATAAACGAATTCTGTCTTTTAGGGCACCTTGTTAATCTGCCCAATCTAGTTGTGAGAACCCTGAAAGCATATGTTCATGCCAAGATGCTCAGAGAGCTGTGATAATGCAGGGAGTCTCCACTCGACTGTCCAGGCTCCCAGCTGAGTCTGAGGGGTGCAGGGCCCACAGCATTGCACTCATGAGGTATCAGGCTAATGCTTGGCCTAGACAATAAGCAGGAGTGAGGCCACAGGAGATCACAGTGTCGGCCGCTTCCAGCTGTGCCCAGGGCAGGCGTGAGAAGACTCTCTCTGGAACTGTGCCCACAGTGTGCTGGTTACTTGAGACATGTTCTGCTCTAAAAGCCCCAGGTTATTGGGTACTAGAAATCCATATGTGCTTTTGGTAACCTATTCCATTTTACTATTACATTTTAAATTTGAAAAATACCTCAAATGAAAATGGTGCCTACGTGGCTCGTCAAGTTCCAAGAACTAAACTGATGTGGATTTTCTGCTCCTCCTAGAGGATTAGGAGAGGGCCTTGCCTCCCCTCAAAGGACAAGGATCTGAGTGAAGGCTTTGCCTTTTCTTCCTCTTTCCATCCACAAATGTCAACATCAAATTACCCAAAGAATTACTACCCAGAGGTGGCTGACAATATCTTGGCATTTGTCCTGGCTCTAAGGAAACCAGTCCCAAACCTGGGCATGCACTGGGCCATGAAGCAAGTGGGCATCATGACGACTGAATGAACATTAGCATCTGTAGATGAAGAGAGCAGACTGAGTGGGCCTATCTGCTGCCAGCATTTCTACACTCAACTAAAATGCAGTTGTTGATGTACGTGAAGAAATAAACCCACAGATAAAGGGAATGGGGTTCCAGAGAGGCCGCAGTCACCAGTGGACTAGAGATTTTAGAAATGGACATGCTCATTGCAGAAGACAGAGTGTAGAGGCCCATGCAGAACATTCAGGGAGTCGTCTCTCTTAGAAGAGATACCGAGTGGGGTTTTGGGGCATCTGCCCCTCCAGACATGAGCAGGGCCTTGTGAGACCTGGTGTGCCTGTTTGAACATAGATACCTACTCTCAGGGGTGTGTGCCCAGCCTGTTCTCAGGATTACTTAGTCCAAGGGAGTGCAAAGCCATTACATTGTTCTCTTCCAGATTTTATAGATTATGAAAAAACTCATTCACACAGGTTCTAAGGGCCACACAGACTGCATGCTCTGATTTCAGGGCAAACAATCCAATCTCAAGACTCTAGGCCTTGACAGGTGCAAATTCCAACTACCCAAGCAGGCTTCCTTGCTGACCTGGTGGGGTTTCTAGCCAGGGCCCTTCTCTTGGAGCCGTTTAATCCCAGCTCTGACCATTGGAGGGTCCTGCTGGATGGCCAGAGACCTTCCCTGCCCTGGGGTCTGCCAATGAGAAGATCCTAAATACAATTAATTACCCTTTTGTACAAACTAATCTCCTTATTCCAGCACTTTCTGTCTGCATTAATGAAAGATCAGCGTTGGAAATGCTGTTTTTTTTTTTTTTAATGACTTCCATTATGCACCCTCTTGGTTGCAGCTCAGTTGGGTTTATCACGGTGGGGAAGCACCTGCCTCTGGGCTGTGCAGATAAACCACGTTCTCCCTCTCTTCATCCAGCAGTGAGCTGGGCAGGCAAAGGAATTAAAATGCACAACTTAATTGGATTTTCATAGTGTCCTGCTGGCTAACAGAGCTTCCCTGGCTTTATTATTATTCTCAAATGCCAGGTTTAACTCCAAGAGTGTGGCTTGGAGGTGGAAAGCATTTGCAGCAAATAGTTCATTAAGAGATACATCCAGCCTTGCACCTCCTCTGAGTGTGGAGTGGAGCTCTTTGGGGCTGGGGGTTGGGGGTGGTTCTACTAAGAACTGAGTGAATACCTGGGATTATTCTGTGGGCCAAGACTGGCCTTGGACCTTCCTCCTCTCCATGTTGTTCATTTTGGGGATTCAGAGTGGTGAGAAATCATGGTACCTGGGGTTTGTGTCTGACTATCTGCATGGCAACCATGTGTGGCAGGAGATTCTTTTGTTCCACCCAGGAGAGGATAGAAAGTTAGGAGACCAGGGAGATCAGGATATCCTGGCTAGAAGTGGTGGACGTGGACTTCAACCTGAGGCTGATTGACCACTGGGATCTGAGTCCTGGGACAGGTAGGCCTTGGGAGTTAATGATTGAATGGACTAGTTAGTGCCCGTGTTTGGGATCTTCCACCTAACATGGTAGTCAGGGTAGGCTGAGTGGGGCCTGGACCATGAGACTGTCCTGGGACAGCAGCAGGGGCCCCTCAAGGGTGAAAGCAGAGAAGTCAATCAGTTGCACTCACTGGTGGATGTCTGACCCCGCTGGAGCCTGGAGCAGGTGAGGGAGACCACACCTGTATGAGATAGGTATTCCAGCCTGGAACTCCCTCTCCTGCTCTTAAAACAGAGAAGGTTCTGGACCCAAATCCAAGGGTGCACTTCCTCAGAACTGAACTTGGGCTTGGGAGATGGATTCTGCCGCCAAAGGGAACAAGTACTCTGGGAGCAGATGTTCTATGTCCCCTTGCCATCTGCATCTGATCTCTGTTTGGAATATGGGTAGGTCTCCATATACCATGGGAAGGAGTCTTGTGGGGCCTGGAGCTGCACATGCTCACTTTGACAATGCCAACTCAGCCCATCTCACACACACCCATGCCCCACCACATCCACGTAGATGTGCACACACAAGCATGCAGACACATGCACACAGAAACATATACATGCACATACCCATGTGTACATGCACATTTAATATCCTCCCCGGCACAAAGCTCAGACACACATACATATTCACACACTCCACATACATGTGCATGCACAGACACAAACACATACACATAAACCACATATACATTCAACACCCATATGCACACACACACACACACATGCTCACCCATGCACACACACACACACACACATCCTTATACATGTGCACACAGAGACACATGCATACAGGTGAATATACTCAGATACACATGCACAGACACACACTCATGCCCACCCAGATTCAAAAACTCAGATGTGTGTACACAGGCACATGTAGACACATAGATGTACACACACAGATATATACAGACAACCATGATGCACACAGACACATAAGAATTTAATCATAAGACACAAGCTCACACACACGCATGAACACAGACACAGACACACAGGCACAAAAGCACTTGTGCAGGTCCGTGCTTCCCCTTTGGCTGGGTGCTCCCCTGTCTGCTCAGCCTTCTCAATGTAAGGACAACAGAAAAACCCTGAGTCCAGTGTCACTGACACAGCTGAGTGTGCAGTGTGCATACTCACAGCTCAACGCTTGTTCCTCAAAGTAGAGCAGACTAGAGTCCATGCCATGCTGAATCAATTCTGGGAATTCCACAGATTCCAGACATATGGCCTCCAAGGGTGGGCCTCTGGCTACAGCCACTGCCTTCTGGATGCCCTTTTCTCCTGTGGGTTCTCTTCCCACAGGAACAGGACAGTCCTGGGCATGGCAGATGGTTTCCATGTGGAAGAGAATGAGCCCTTGTCCCTTGTAACACATCAGGTCATCCACTGATGGGTGGAGGACTCTCAGGAGAGGCTTCCCTAAATGCTCTGCCTGGGAGATGCAGGCCGACCTGTGGCCTTAGGGTAGGCAGGCTTCCTACCCACACTACAATAATGCTAACCATGGAACAGAAGGTGGGAGAAATCTGGATCAAGGCCCAAGGAGGCCTGGTCCCCTTCTCCATGCCTCTTCTCCTGTCCCTACTGCCCTTCCCAGGAAGTCATCCAATTGGAGACTGGCAGGTGGGTGAGTCAGGCTCTGGTCTGTGTTGTGGGTGCCTGTGCTCCTGCCTGGGGGTGGCAGGGCAAGAGGAAGTGGCCTGTGAGTCAGAGGCCCCTGTGGGACACTGACCTCCCTGTGTCACCAAAGAAGCCTGAACAGGGAAGAGAAAATGGGACTATGGTTTCTGGTCCTGCGAGAGAGTGGATGCAGAGATACATAGAGACACACAGACACACCTGCTCAAACTCACTTAGGCATACAGATGCAGACACAGGCCCTCTGCTTATGGACTACACCTCTGGGTGGGTTGGCAGAACAGCTGCTGCACAACTGTTCTGCCACCAGCCATGCTGAACCTGCAGCTGACTACCTTTCTGGGTCTGTGACCTCTTAGATGTGGGAAGGAGGGTCCCCTGGAAGTTCCTCCATGGCTTGCTGACCATGAGGCATGGCTTCAAATCCTAAAATGCCATGTGAGGACCCTCTAAAAACCCCACTTAAGAATCAGAAGTGGATGGGATGTAGGCCAAGGAGTGTTTGCAGAGTCTGGGGATGAGAGAAGCCAGGACAGGGGAGGCAGGGAGGTGGGTGCCCAAGACAGGATGGGGGAGCAACCTGGGAAAGGCACAGCTGGTGCTGCAGAAGTGGGAGCTGTCTGATGGGGGTTGCTTTAAGGCAACAGGAGGCCTGGAGGGATTTTGTAAGATGGGCATTCTGTTAGCACAGATGGAGGACTGATTACAGCGCATCAGTGTCCCTCACTGAGCTGCTCTCTTGCCTACAGCCTGGAGGCCAGGGTAGAATCAAGGTCCCAAGGACTCTGCAGCCAATGACATGTGTGAAGTCTGTAAATATGATACCTGACATGGAAAGAGGCACTTTGTGAATGTGGATTGAGGCTGAGGATAGGGAATTGACCCTGGATTACTGAGGTGGGCCAGAGTCCACCTGACCAAAGAGGAAGTAATGGGAATTATTTAGCCCTGAATGTCGACAGCCCTGGATTTGGACAGGCAGAGGAGCAGACCTCCCTGAGAGTCTTCAGAGGAACCAGCCCGGTGACACCCTGATTTCAGCCCAGGGACACTCACTTCAGACTCCCCACCTGCTGAGCTGTGAGGGAATAACTGTGTGCTTTTAAACAGGTCTTTTTGCAGCCTGGGGCACAGGAGGATGGGCACGAATGAGGTGGTGACTTCCAGAGGGAGGTTTCATCCCCCATTTGACACCCGACCCCAGCATGTCCCTGCACGTGGGTCCACGAAGGGCCTCAGGGGCTACATCTTCTCTTCTTCCTGGTGTCAGTGGCACCTTCAGCTGAGACTGTGCCCAGTGTGAGAGAAACTGGGAATTGAGGCTGCTGTGCAGCCAGAAGCGTGTGCCTGGAAGCTCCCTGTCCCCTGTCACACAGCCGTTATCAGCTCTTAGTGTCTCCAGCACAGCCTTGGGTCCTTTTGCTCAATTCAATATAGAAGTCACAAAGAGGCAGCACCATCGGAACAGGGGTTTATGGGGCTTCTGCCAGAGCACAATGGGACCATGCACGGGTGAGGGCCTGACCCACTCTTGGGGGAAGCGAGCAGTAGAGCTTCTTCTGACAGCAGCTTGCACAGACGCACTGGCTGCAGCTGAGCACACTCAGGACCTCTGCAAGTGTACCTTTTGCTCTTGGCACCAGGACAATGCACACTGGCTTGTTCATATGCTGGGCCTCGTTGAACTTGGCTGGCAGAGGTGCTCATGGGGAATTCTGTGTTGTGAGGTAGTGGGAAGGTCTCTCTACATGCTTTAAAGGAAGCAGGGCTTTGATAACCTATCGTCAAAGATGGAGAACATGGCTGGGAATCAGTCCTTTCTTGTTCTGCCTCACAGACCCCAGTGCCTTTGGCTACCACCAATTCTTCTCCCCATCCTGGTGATCTTATGCCCCCAGGCTGGGGTGTCTCCTCCTGGATGGCTGATTCATGCCTGGCAGGGGCCTCCCAGGGGGTGCAGAGACCCATACTGAGAGCTACCTTCCAATTATTGGGGGAAAGTTGGTGGCAATTAATGAGGAGAACTCCCAGGTAGCACATGACTCTGAGCTCTGGGGGACAGGGAAGGTACCTGAATCATGACGGTCTCTGCAAAGCAGCTAGAGGGACTTTGAAAATGTATGTGGGCTGCAGTGGCCCCTGCTGGTGCCTCTCAAGAGGCAGCACCACAATGGGCATCCTCTGACCTTTTCTGGGGACTCTATCCTCCCCCAGGCCCACTAAAACTCTGTCCCAGGCAAGCCTCATGCAAGGCCTCTGATGGGAACATGCTAAATCATGGACAGACTCCTACCAAACTATTAGGAGACCCCTCTTTTCAGCTAAAAGAAAAGGCTAGGCATGACCAGGACAGCAAGCACTTTACAAACCTGGACACAGGGACCCTTGTCAGCCCTACCCAGAGGCCTGGATCTCTGGGATATGGAGACCATGTGAATTTGTCAGAAAACTCTCAATTGGTCAGAAGGCTCAGAAAGAAAAGGCGAGGGCAAAATCCTGCAGCCCTCTCTCTGACAGGCCATGTGGTGTTGGAGGGCTGAACCAGCACTCCGCCATCCCCAACATGGGACACTGTTGGTGGGTACTCTGGATTTCACTGTTTGCATTTGGGGGGAAATAAATATGCACTTGCCTCTTTTTATTCTTCAGCCTGTCAAATTTCCAGGTTTTAAGGAGTCTGCTGGCTGGTCCAGGCTAAAGAAAAGAACTCAGTGGGACATTGGCAGACCCCTGGGGAAATCTGTCTCTCCTGCCTGTGGCTTGGAGGGTCCCGTGGGAAGGAGTGATGGGGACCTTAAAATGGACACAGCTGATCTCCATGAGACCTGCTCTGCTGCCTGAAGGAAGCCGTGGAGGTCATACTTCTTTATAGGGTTTTGAGTCTGGGCTCAGAAAGGAGGTAGATAGTCCCCACCTTGGGGATCCAGGGATCTAAAGGACAGGCCAGGGGCCTATTCTTAGCAGAACCAGGCATGGGGCTTTGATGCTTTCCTGGTGGCCAATCTCTAAGTTTTCAGGTCATTCTGGGAGGTTCAGGTCGCAGGAGAAGCCAGGAGCCAGATGTTAGGATGAAGCCCAGTGGAGAGCCCAAAACACTTTTTTAAAAAAAATTTGGGGATATGTCAGGAGACTGGGGACATCTGACCAGCCCTGGACCAGCCCCAGGTCTGACATCTCAGCTAAGTGTAGTCTCTCATCCTGCTGGGCATGTGCAGTATCAGGAGGGTGGGGCTGGGCTCAGATCTTACCTGTGATATCTGGATCTAAGGCCTATACCTCTCCCAGTGGAGCACAGTCCCAGAGCCTTCAATTCCAGATTGGACGGAGATAGGGAAGGAGCAAAAAAACATAATAAAAGCGATCAGCAGCGGCTCAGTGGACTGTGTCAGATTCAGGGCTCAGCTCCAGTGGAAGGTGGTGGGCACTATTTTGGGATTAGCTCACATTTCCTCCTGGCCTTTCTCTCCCTTCTTCTTTGGGAAACAACACATCAGTGGAAATCAGGGATGAAGGGATCTTTGCTCCTGGTTTCTAAAAGCTTAGGCCTGGCAGGTAAAGTTGGGCACAGATTGGGCAGCGTGTGAGTGGTGGCAAGGGCTGCTTCAGACCCTGCCTGTCCGCCACGGGCTTCCTTCCTGCAGGCCAGTGGGTACCACAGGACATGGTGCTGTGTGTGTCCTAAGACACCAATGCCCCCCACACATGCTTCTGTCACATAGACCTGAATTCGCATATAGGCACCCACAGGATACATAGGCATGTGTTTATAACTGCCATGTGCTGACAGACATGTTCACACATGCAGACGTACACAGATGGGTGCCTGTATTTCTGGCTGGGACAGGAGGGTGGCATATGCTTCCGTCCTATGGATTCCGATGGTGCCCAGTACAGCCAGGCTGTGAAGTTAGTTAAGAAACGTCCCTCAGGCTTTGTGACTTTGCTCAGAACATGATTGGGCTGACTGTCACAGGGCAAAGGTCACTAAGGCAGAACAGGGCTTACCCTTTTGTATTGGGCTGACTTGGGCAGATGGGGCTCCAGCCCTTGGACTGGCAGGCCCACCCAAGGCTTCATGAGGGCATGGGGTCATTTCCTTGTGATAGTTACTCATGGGCCTTGTGGGAGGATACCACAGTCCAGGCATGGCCTGGCACAGTCAAGGCATGGCCTGAAGTCCAGAGTGGGGGTCTAGGGTCCATTCACCGGCATGTGATTCCCCATGTATGTTCCCTACACATTCCATGGGTGTTGACTGATGCCATTTGGTGTTTCATAATTGCTAAAAGGACACCAGGAAGGTGGTGGCTGTGACCCTCAGGACAGTGCCCACAGGCTCCTTGGCCTCAGTCAAAGGGTCTCTGAGCATTACCAAGGAGCTCTAGGTCTTCTAGATTTGGTTTGCTTGAGAGTCTGCATAAGTTCAGAGTTCATTTCTTGTTGAGTGCAAGAGTGGCAACAGGGAATCTCAAGTGGCCATCTCTGCAGGAAACCAAGGGCCCACTCTGCCCTTCACCTTTGCTGAGTCTTGCATTTGGAGTAGGCACCTGTTTCCTTGTTTTTCTGGGCCCAGAGAGATTCCCTTAGTCCCAACTACCAGTGCCTGCGGACACCATTCCTTTTCCAGATCCTTCGGGTCTGGACCCTGACTGTGAGTGGGGTGGCAAGGATGGGAAAGGGTCCCCACTTGTTACTCCAGTCACTAATGGGTCTAGACAGACTCCTTCTCATCACATGCCCAGGAGACAATATCCAAATATCCATTGCTCCCCAGCTCTGCAGACAACACCCTTGGCCTGGCTATATTGTGGTGAAAGAGAGTCACACCATAGTCTCCAGAGCTGTGGGGACAGCTAGGACCATCCTTAGGGCAAGGCTGCCAGCTTTCTCCCCCACCTACCCGGAGCTCAAATATCAGGGACATGTCATCTCCTCTGCTGTTGTTCTGTGAACAGTGATGTCAGAATCTTAAGAATGAAGTGGACATTTATTGACCTCTTACATATAAATTCTGAACAGCTGCCATCCCTCTGGTTTTCAGATTCAGTGTTGCCAGTGGAGGGCTGGTGCCATTCAGGGACCTTGCCATGTGGAGGCTGCAGAGCTAGGATACCCAATTGGGTAAGCCTGGCTCCCAGCCTCTGGGCTTTACCACTTGACTCAGTTTCATGGTCCCTGGGGATGCTGACTGAATCAAGAGTCCAGCTCTGTTGGAAGGGAGCCATCTGCTGGCAGCTGTGCCATAGGAAGGCAAGAAGTGACCGCTTGGTCAAGGAAGGTAGAACCCTCTGACCTTTTGCCTGCCTGGTGCAATGCAAGCTGGTGGGTTTGAGAGCTACTTCTAGTGCTTGAGTGTTCTGAAGGCAGCCACCCCTTGCACCTCAGAAGTAGGCAGACTGGCTTTGCTAAATAAAAACTTCTCCATACAAGGTGATGGCTTGACTGAGGCCTGTTCTCTTCGTTTCCTCAGAGGACTGCCTGGCCCCTTGCCATGGCATAAATTATGTCCCCACAATTCTCCATCATAAAACGAAGTCATTTACTGCAAGCAATTCATGATCATTCTGATCATGGGGTCTTCATGTATACCCAGAGCCCCAGTGCCCGGAGTAACTTCTGCAGATGGGGGAGGCTTGGCAAATCATTCTGAACATTGTGAATATAAATACCTAGGGAGGAGTGAAGAAATGGAGACACCTTCCATACTCTCTACTATCCCTTGTCTCCCTTAAAAACAACCCAGAAGGAATGAAGGGAGGGGCTTGACTTTCTTCTATCCCTGTCGCAGGGAGAAGATCAGCAGATGCTTCCGTCTGCAGGAGCTTGTGGTCCACACTAACTCTTATGATGCCTCCAGGGACCCACCTCATCCTGACTCCAGAACCAGGAATGGTAGCTATTGGGGATTGGTCATCTCTACACCAGAAGCTGCAGCTCTTACTTGCTCATATTGTAGAGATTTTTTTGTAAATATAAATATAACTAGCTCAGCAAAAATAAACAACTTGTTCCTAAGACGGCAGCAGGGTCATCTGGAAAGACGGAGCTGCTAGAGGCAGGAGCTGCCAGGGTTTCCAGACCATGGTCTCCAGCCTGGGCTCCTGCTCTCCCTAAGGGCACAGAAGCAAAGCCACTTTGCCTGGCCTCAGGACAGGCTGGATACCCTCAGGTTCTGAGTAGCATAGCTTCCCCAGAGCAGCTTCTCTGGAACTCTTGGGGTGACAGCTGGTGACTGCAGGAACAATGTACCACACACACAGCTGCAGAGGGGCCATTCCTGGTGGACGTGCTGCCCACCACTTCCCTCTCTGCCTTATCAACATGGCAAGTTTCTCTTGGACATTGTCCAGGCCCAGGCCTGTGTGGCTGGGGACACAGAATACTGGTAGAAAATCAAGTACATGAGCTCCTACAGGGGAGAGGCCTGCATCATGGAGGAGGCAAAGTCTGGGCACAACCAGTCAGGTGCCTGCTGACCAAAGCCCTCCCCAGAGCAGTTCCACACAAGCCAGGAAGTTCAGTGGCTCCAAGGACTAGCCCAGAACATGGAGAGCCTGTGAGCATGCATGTAAGGTGTGTGTATGCACGTGTGTGTGTGTGTGTGTGTGTGAAATGTGTATCCATGGTTGGGTGTGTTCTGTGTGGCTGTGTGATCGAGTGTGCCAATGCTGCACACTCACTCTATAGGACCCTGGAGGGTCAACATTAAGGTCTAATTCCAGACTGGCCATGTACCTCTCATCCTCTGTGAAAATGACTTAACCCAAGACTCCAGGGGGCTGTGGGGTGGGGGCAAAGCCTCATGTGATGAATGCCACTCAGCAGAGCTTCTATCCCTCTAGGCCACTTCTAAATTGGACTGAAAGCTATAAATTCAGCCCTGTGTTTTCTCTTGCCCTGGGTCCTCATCAATCAGTTGGTCCACAGTGTTTCTCTGAGAGCATGGCCCGGTTGGAGCTGGCTGGTGAGTGCATGTGCCACACACCTCTGCACCTGCTCCACCCTCTTCCCTGCGCCCTGCCTTCTCCCTGCTGATGCTTTTGAGCCCAGCCTGGGCCCCAGCCTCCATCTTAGACTGCATTTGCTTGGCCAGCATATTCCGCTTTCTCCTCTTGTCAGACTTTGCAGGTACTTATGCAAAATTAAGCCCTAGACAGCTCCTGGTCTGAAGGTACTGTCCAGCCTTCAGCCATAGTAGCCCTTGCTCTCTCCCCTTCTGTGCAGGAGTCCATGGGAAAGCTAGCTTCTTCCTATGCAGAGGGATGAAAAGCAGGAGAGCTCACTCCAGGCTCACTTGCCTCCTGGAGGCTGTGCCTAGCACATGCGTGAGGGGCAAACCCAGCTTCGGTCTTGGGCAGCACTTACATGGTTGCTGCAGAGGCTTTGCCTGAGCCTGAGAGGTAGGAATGTGTGTGGGCAGTTCCCAGCTGCCACTCTCAGGCTCTCCGCCAGGGTGGGTCCCCAGTCACACACGGGACACAAGGTGGAGCCAGGCCTTCCATGGGTGCACATCTGGGATAAAGGCCCAGAGACCTTGCGAGCCTCCTAGCTTCCCCTTCAGCTCCTGTAGAATGACCTTCAGGCTCTGGCAGATGATCTCCTGGGCTTGGGACCTTGAGCTGTCCTCCTGTGGGTCTGTGATGGGTGTTTGCAGGGTGCTGAGTGGGCATAGAAATCACAGGTATGTGGGTTTGTTTTATCCTTGAGGAGTCCAGGGTTGCTACATTGGCCACGGCGGTGTCCCTGAGCCCAGGACAGAGCTGTCAGCTCTCATCCAGGACCTCACATGTGTGAGTGGTGACATGCCAAGACCCTAGTGGAGACCTCTCCACTTTCTTCAAACTCTCAGCTGTCCCATCTCGGGCTGTGCCTTAAAAATGATCTCTTAGTGGTTTGGATGCTTTCTAGGTGTGAGTAACTGTATGTCTGATCAGCATAGACTTGGCAGGTGGACGACAGGCTGGGCCAGCTGCCCAGCTCTGCCAGGCTTGGCCTCCTTGCCTCCCATGATAGCAGAGAAGGGGGCATGTTGGAGTGGGGACTCCCCTGTTCTTTTTTTACATGGATAATGGTTGTTACAGATGTTGCCTCCTTTCTCAGTTCCTGGGGCAGGGGAGCTGAGTGCTCATCTTGGGCCGTCCATCAGGGCTGAGTGCACCTGGTGTGTGTGGGGGATTATAAGTGTCCCACGCTGCCCATTGCAAACTGCTGATTCTGGCCAAGCTGAGAGGCTTGAGGATGCCTGATGGGAAACTGGGCACAGGTGAAGTCTGCTGAGACCAATAACATTTCTTGGGGGTAGCTTCAGGATTTTCCTTCATGCTCCCATGTGTGGGGCATCACTGCCTAGTATTTTCTGTGAACTGGGTTCTCAAAATGGTACAAAGCAGACTTCCCCGCTCACCAGGGAGCTGCCAGACATGAAGGGTATCTTCAGCCTTCCTCTGGCTACACATACCTAGGCCCCCAGGCCCATCTCCCCATGTCTGAGACTGCACCCTGGCAGCTTCAGGGAGGGTTCTCCCATAAAGCAGATGCTCTGTTTCCTGCTAGGATAGAGAGGTGAGGTGAGGTGAGGAGTCCTGTCCCTAGAGACATCACAGGCCTCTGCCATATTCACTCTGATCCTTTGAAAATGGAATTGCCTGGACCTACCTCATAGGGGGGTGAGAAGATCCTTCCAAGTGTTCAGCGCCCTGCAGCTCCCAAGAAACTCCTGTCAGTCTGAGAGTGGCTGCCCCACAATCATACTTGTGCTCAGCCTGTGTCAAGAGCATCAGGATCCCCCTGGCACCTGCTGCCCTGGCATCTGACATCCCCTGCTCTCCTTGGCCACCTGGTGCCCTGTGCAGCCCTGTGCTCTCAGTCCTCTGCACCTTCTGTGTGCAGCCCATGGGATCCTCACTCCCCTTAGTTGATCTGTATCTTTATCACATTCCTTATAAGTCGGAGGATTAATTTGCCATGTGTCTTGCCCCCTAGAACATGCACTATGGGAGAGCATTGCTGGCTGCCTGGGCTAGGGTTACATCTGCTCCCTGGGAGATCGTAGACCTGTGGCAGACAAGCTGGTGAACAGACTGCTTGGTCACGGCCACGGTCTTGTCTGGGAAGACCTCTGCCCCATTGGAGAGGAGTTCCACTTCCTCTCACCTGGGGCAGGAGTTGGAGTTGCTGCCTCAGAGCCATGCTGGGGACTCTGGTGTCACCTGTGTATGTCACCAGACATTTCTCCTGAACCACTGCTGTCCTAAAGTGAGGTGCAGTCTTGTGGGACTCATGGCACAAACCCAGGCAGAGGCTCTCCAGGAAAGAGGAAAACATACTCCCTTCCTAAGAATTCTGGGGGTATTAGAATTTTATTAGCTTTTAATTGGACTCCAATTTTAAGCAAACTAATGAAATCACTCTTTAAAAAGCACTCTTTAAAAAAATTTTATTTATATGACAGTGGAATGCATTACAATTCTTATTGCACATATAGAGCACAATTTTTCATATCTCTTGTTGTATATGAATTATATTCACACCAATTCGTGTCTTTATACATGTACTTTGGATAATAATGATCATCACAATCCACCATCATTTCTAACCCCATGCCCCCTCCCTTCCCCTCCCACCCCTCTGCCCTAACTAGAGTTTGTCTATTCATCCCATGCTCCCTCTCCCTATCCCACTATGAATCAGCTTCTTTATATCAAAGAAACCATTCTGTATTTGTTTTTTTGGGATTGGCTAACTTCACTTAGCATTATCTTCTCTAACTCCATCTGTTTACCTGCAAAGGCCATGATTTTATTCTCTTTTATTGGTGAGTAATATTCCATTGTGTATCTATGCCACATTTTTTTTTTATCCATTCATCTATTGAAGGGCACCTAGGTTGGCTCCATAGTCTAGCTATCGTGAATTGTAAAAAGCACTCTTTAATATTTTTTTTTCTGGGCGTTTATTTCCATAAATTATGGAACTCAGCTCAGGAACTCATTTCCATGGAGCAGACCTCATGGAGGGGCTGAAAACCTCTGCACAGTTGCCCTCAGAACTGTGGTTCCTGGCACAGTTGATCCATGTCACCCGAAGCCCTTCATCCTGTGTCTTGTCCTGGGTGAAAACAGTCCTCAGCATCCTATGGCCAGACTGTATGGATGTGCAGTAAAGGCCTGGGGGTGGAGGACAGAGGGACCCTGTGTGTGCAGAGCCTGGAGGGAATGATCTCACCTGCTTCTATGAGTTGATTTAGAGTGAAAACTCTGTGTGGGGAGCTTAACCAGCTGTTTTGGAGTTCAGGACCGACCCACAGTGCCTTAGCGATGCAGATGAATAGAGCAAATTTAGTTTTGTAATTCCTGCTACCAAACAGTCTGCAGTGGACCAATCAATACCTGGACCCCTGACTTGAATGGAGATGACATTTAGGTTTTTGAGAGTCTTGGCTGCTGTTTTCCTTCCAGGTGTGACTGCCACAAAGGTTTCCATACCTGTCTTGGGCCTCCCGCAGAGCTTTGGGTCAGGTGGTGTCCCCAAGAGACAAAAACCCAAACAAAAGCAGGTGTGTCCAGCATGGTCATGCTGCCTCCACGTACTGTTTGGTTTTATGTGCATTAGTTTCACCTGCTAATCATCCTCTCTGGTGACAAACTAAAGGCTAACGCCTGCTTCCTTGGAGCCAGGCTGGGCTGACCAAGTTACAGGGCATCTCCCTGTTCCTCTGGTGCTGCTTTATCAAACCACGTTGGACTTAGAGACTTAAAACAACACAGGCTCACTCCCTTTTGATGCTGGAAGTCAAGGTCCAGGATGCACTCCACGGAGTCAGAACGAAGGTATCAGCAGGGCCGGCCCTTTTGGACCTGCTGGGCTCAGTCCTGGCCTCTTTGGGCTTCTGAATGCTGCAGGTTGTTGTCTTCAAAGCTGCTTCTCTGCTCCTCTTGTCCCCTCACCTCTTCTTTGCGCATCTTGCCTCCTTTGTAAAAACACCCACTTGGATAAGCACAGTGATCCCAAGCCTCAGGGTACTTATCTTAACCACATCCATAAAGGGCTTCTTGCATGCAAAGTGATACGCACCCAGGTTCTTTGATGGCGGACACTTTTGGAGGCCCAAATTTATCTGACCGTGCCCATATCTGGTGGGAATGCACCTTGGTATAATTCCTCTTCCTTGGACACAGGCTGGAGCCTGAGCCAAATGTCACTGCCTGGAGCAGGAACCCTCTTGCCCCCAAACTGCTGACCTGAGCACAGTGCCTGTGTGCTCAGAAAATGGGAAAGCTGGTCAGTGTGGCTGGATGAGGCTCTTGGGGCTGAAATGAAGGCTTAGCTGGGCTCAGAGCAGAACTGTTGGCCATCCTGCTAGGGAAGGGAACTGAGGCAGGGCTGGGAGGCCTGCCCAAGCCAGCAGAGGCACGGTGCCTTGGGCAGCTGACCTAAGCTGTTCTCTGATGCAGTGGGTCCAGGATAGGGTAGAGGCTTTGCCTTGCCCTTTCCTATACCTAGTTCCTTTCCCACCCATCTCCTCTCTTGGTGAGAATGGGCTGGAGCAGCAGCTGTCCAAGTAGTTGGCTTTGAGGTTTTCCAGGTGTACTCTTGGTGGGCACTTCCCAGCAGGGCTGCAACCCTGGGAGTCTGCAGCCATGAGGGGCTTCCCAGTGAATGTAGCCATAGGTTGCTTCCATCCTACAGGCTCCCAGAGGGTGTCCCCCTACTTCCAAGAGAGCTGCACATAAGCAGGGACTTCTCTCTGGACCACACACTTGGGATCCCAGCCTCCCATAGCCCTGGCTTCAGCCAGAGTCCTTTGTTCTCCACATGGGGTTCTGTGCCCCAAGATTCCTGGGGATGCCAACTCCTGCTCCTGGAATGGAGTCCTTCTTATGCACCCTCCTGCAATCCACACCCACAAGCCGAGTATCAGTGGCAAGGGAGCACCAAGACACTGGCTCCTCAGAAGTGGGCTTGGCAGGATATATGAAGAGGACAGAATGGCCAGAGAGGCCAGGGAAAAGGAACAGAGCAGAGAGGGAGTTCCTGGAAAGAAGCACGACTGACTCACTCTCCAATGACCCCGGAAGGCCCTGTGATTCTCCAGAAGGTCCAGCTCACCTGGGCATGGCAGATACTTCCTAATTTTTGTCAAGTGACCTGAAAGTTTGCATCATTGATCTAGCCAGGCCAGTCCGTATATGGAAACTTGCAGAAGGGCCAGAACATGTGCTTATTGCTTTTAAGGCTGGAGAGTTCTGTCATGTCTCCCCACTCTCTGACTCTTCTCTGCTTATTCTCCGGGAGAGGGATCTGTGGTTCCTGAGACCAATTAGCAGTGATTTGCATGGTGGCCGGATGTGTCCAGTCTGGTTAGAGCAGTTAGGGAGGGATGGGAGCCTGATACTGAGTCAAAGGGCCACTTGCTCAGCCTGGGCTTGGCTTCAACTCATGAAAAGGACCTCTAAGTGTATCTGGCCAATGGCTAGTCACAGAGTCTGCACCTCTGCTTCCTGAGGGACCCATAGTGGAAGGGTCTGCATAGAAATTCCCCAGGACTCTGCTCACTGCCCCTTCCTGAAGGGTCTTTCATGGAGGCTCGGGTGCCATGTGAAACCTTAAATGGGCCCTTTTGTCTGGAGCTTTGGAAAGAAATGACAGCATTCCTCGACTAGACATGGGACTTTAACATCTTTCCTTGCTAAACAAAACAGAGCCTGGTAGAGCTCTTCCCTGGGTTGATGCAACTTGTCATTGGTGAGACAGGCCATCAACACTGGGGTAGGGTCAGGGAGATAAAGGGGAAGAGCATCACTTTGTACAAAGGCAAAATAAGATAGAGCCCTTGCAGATGGCTCCTGGCATTTACCTTGCCTAGTCTCATGTCAGCCGCCACAGTCAACCTTCTGAACAGCTAGACTTAAAGAGAGTCTTTTGATTCTTCATTAAAAGAGTTGTCATAGAAAAATTTAATGGGAAAGTAGTTTTAAACCACCCATATCAAGAAGGAGTCTCCAGGGCTTGGGTGAGTGTGTGTTCTGCCTTTTAATTCTGTTCATTAGCAGGTTCTGCAGAGGCTGACTTTGAAAGCACTGGGAACCAGGAGCAGGAGAAGAGGAAGTGGGGAGGGGAGGAGTGAGAAGAGGGAGAGGAAGAGGAGGAGGGAGAAGAGGAGAGGGATGTGGAGGAGGGAGAGGAAGTGAAGAAGGGGAGGAGAAAGGGAGGAGAGGGGAGACAGTAGGAGAGAGAAGAGGATGGTGTAGGGGAGGAGAAAGGGAGGAGGGGAGGAGGTCAGAAGGAGGATGAAGAGGGGAATGATAGAAGGAGGATGGGGTAAGGGAGGTGGGTGAGATGGTGGCAGGCCAGGTGAGATGCTGGACCCAGGGCTGGCTTGGCCTGTCCTCTGCCTTAGAACTTGGTCTCCTGGCCTGTGAAGTGAGAAGGTACCCAAGCATCTGGCACACTCTCTGTCCAGATGTGCTCACTCCCTGATGAGGATCACTAAGATGGAGAAATGCAATGAATTTAAGAAACTTCCAAACTGCCTCCTAAGTGGTTACCTCACAGTGTCTCTTCCCAGCATATGTGAACACCCAGAGGCACCACAGAGCTCATTCTCGTGTGATGGCCATTGGGCCAGGGCGGGGGTGTTCTGCTGGGATTCCCTGCAGAATTGTTTTGGTCCCTTGCTGAAAGTCACTTGTGGGTCTGTTTGTCCTTTCTGGACTTGACGCTTCTCCAGTGCATCTATCTGGGGTTTCTGGTCAGACCTGCCTTGAACTCGGCAGCTTTACTTCACAACCAGTTTTGGCAAATGCCTCAGCTTTTCACCTGGAGGCTGTATCTGTTGTTAGGTCTTCGATGAATCTCTAAGTTATTTTGTCAATTTATGCAAAGAAGTTTGCTGGGATTTCATTGACTGACTACATCAATTTGAGTCCTTCATCTAAGATATTTCTCTTTATTGTGATTTTTCTCAGCAATGTTTTATAGCTTTTGATATAGACTTTTTTTGCAGATTTTGTTAAATTTATCTCCCAAGTTTTGATATTATTGTAAATTGTATTTTCAAGTTCACTTTATATATATGTGTGTGTGTGTGTATATACATATGTATATGAAATTTATATATATGTGTATTTGTGTGTATACTCATATAAATGTGTGTATATACACCTATACATATATACAGGTCTATACTTTTTTTTTGTGGTGCTGAGGATGGAACTCAGGGTGTCATGCATGCTAGACAAGTACTCTAAAACAGAGCTACATCCCTTAATTTCATTTTAAATCAATAATATGTAGAAGCAGAACTTATATATTGACTTGCTTTCCTGAATGTTGCAAAACTCACTTATTAGTTCAAGTTGTTTTCTTATAGATCCTTTAAGATTTCTATGTCATGTTACCTGAAAATAAAGATAATGTCATTCCTTCCTCCCTATATTTGTACCTTCTTCCTTTCCCGTGTCTCTTTGCACTGGCTGGAACCCCCAGTCCAATGTTTTTTTTTTTTTGTTTATGTTATAATAGTCTTTTTTTTAAATTTTTTATTGGTTGTTCAAAACCTTACAAAGCTCTTGACATATCATATTTCAAACATTAGTTTCAAGTGAGTTATGAACTCCCATTTTTACCCCAAATACAGATTGCAGAATCACATCTGTTACACATTCACATTTTTACATAATGCCATACTAGTGACTGTTGTATTCTGCTACCTTTCCTATCCTCTACTATCCCCTCCCCCATCTTCTCTTACTATCCCATCTACTGTAATTCATTTCTCTCCTTATTTTTCTTCCAATTCCCCTCACAACCTCTTTTATGTAATTTTTTGTTGAAGAGGTGAAATTGGAAACTAATCTTTCCCTCTCTCCCCACTTAGGAGAATTCAGTCTTTCACCATTTGTTTTAATGTGAGCTGTAGGAGAGAAGTCCGCTCTGTACTGCTCACCACTCAGCAGCATGAAGCACACACTGGTCCTCATCTGAAGCCACAGAACCAGTTGAGTGACTCCAGAGTGGCAAGAACAATGAGTCCATGAATGCATCGGTGATACCATGTGCTGTGAGAGGAGAAAGCAGCTTCCTGGACCCAGAGTCCAAGCCAGTGCCTGCTATAAGCTCTAACAGGGTGTCCAGAAAGCCTATCAATTTCCTCCCTCTGTCACTTTTCCACTTTATGATCCACTGAGACTAGGTGATGCCTTTCCTTAGTAAGACCATACAGTGAAGCATTTCCATAGGGCAATGATGGGCCAGAAGACTGGGCTGTGTGGGGAGGTGAATGATTCCTCATCTCACACTTAGCCTCCTGACTTGCAGTCTGCACTTGGCAGGAAAGCTGGCTGAGCTAACTTTTGATATGGTGGATGGAACAAGGTTCTTGGTTCACATACAGATCCACATGGCTGCATGGGGAGCCCAAGCCTGGCCTGGCTGGACACCCATTCTGAATAATGTGGATGAGTCCCACATGCCTTCTGCATCCTTCCCTCTCTTTACTTTCCAACCCTTCAATCCCTCAATCCCTCAATTCCACCACTCCCATCATGCACTGGCTTGAGGACACATATAGGGTGGAGCCTTCTGTTCCCTTGGATAACAGCTTGGAGCTCTGTTTGTGAGATCTTCATGATCATAGAAGAAAACAAATTTTTCAGTTTGTGGTTGGCTTGGGCACAGCCTTTGAGGGATTCCAGAAACCTCAAATCCATTTCATCTCAAGCCAAGTTAGGGGTCTTCTTACATTTGGTGGTTCTCCTCCAGACTCAAAAAAAAAAAAAATGAAAGCATTTGGAAACTGTAAACTTTGAAGATGCAGAAGAGCAAAAGGCACAGATGGGCTGTGTCATGTCCAAGTCACAGTCCAGGAGCATAAACATGTATGCAGAAAGGCAGGAGAAACCACGGATGGGGCTGCTTTTATCCCACGGAAGCTGGAAGCTGGCTTCCTGGAACATCTTTTCTCTCTCCCTTTGTGCCACTTGAGTGACCCAAGCTGAAGCCTCAGATGAATAAATGATTGACTGAGGCTTGACTGTCAAGCCTGACCAGGAAATAAGCATAAACAGGGTGCTTGTGTGGACACTGGTGCTTTGCATATGTGGGAAAAATTGACTTCCAGATGCCTCCAGGCCTTGCTCACCACGCACAGTGCTCTGTGGGGAGAAGAACACTCATCTCATGGGAGGGTTTTAGGCAGCACTGTTGATCACATGTGGAGCTCCTTGTGCAGTTTTGCTGAGAGGTCAGCAGAGGCAAATCCTTTCTGCTCATTACTGGTTTTGCAGAGCATCTCTGGATTAGAGATTACAGGAATGCTAATAGAGCCGCCTCTGTCTGAAATTCTGCAGGACGGTTTCCTGGATACTGACCTTCTCCTAGCTGGAGGACAGGGGCCTTCTGGAAACAGTGTTGCTGATGACTTCTGCAAGGGCCATGCGATTTCTGAGATGCAGAACCAACCTTGGAGCCTGGTAGGGTAGGGCAGGGGTGGGTAGCCTTGAAAACTTGGTGACAGCAATGTCTGTGGAGGGTTGGGGTGTGTACTGACCTTCAGGTGAGCTCAGACAGGACATTTTTTTCTGGAGTGTGTACCACCTGAGGAGGAAGGAGAGTGTTATGTGGGATGCCTATCCACAGGAAGTGAGGACTTCTAGCTCCCCCTGCAGGGTAGCTGGAAGTCCCTTCTGACAGGTAGATGTTCTTGGTTCATGTGACTTGTCCTCTCAGGACATGGGTAAAATGGTAAACACAAATGACAGTGGCTACTGGTGCTGGGTAGGATTTGTGTGCTCAGTGCTCAGCTCAGCTGCACTGGGGTTGGGAAGCTGACTTGTCCTGGGTGTCGAGAGAGTAGGATGCCCTGTGGCTGTCCCCCCCCCCCAGCAGCTACAGAGGTTAGGAGGGTCTCTGGACACCAGAGGCTCAGGGAAAGGAGGGGTCAGCATGGGCTAGGAGAGAGAGGGTGATCACTGGCCTTAGGAGCAGGCTGCGGAGCTCATCCTGAGCATCAGGATGCCCCACTGTCCTCAGTGTAGGTCAAATGTGTTGTCATAAGAAGTGACCCTCACAGGGTCGTCTCCTTGTTTAAATAAATTTAAGGTGGGATGATGAGAACTGAGGTAACTGGGGAGCACTCCACAGGTGTGGCAGGATATCCACATGGATGGAGAAGGAAAGACACGAGAGAACCCGCTGACAGAGAAACAGGCAGAACCCCGAGGCATAGAAGCACCTTCACCCAGCTCTCAGTGGCCCCTTGGAGGGGTGAATACAGACCCGACGTGCTCTGACCATGAGGTGGGGAAGCCATGATCACTGAGCAGTTGTAGAGACTCAGGAGTCAGGGGCCACTGGAAGGGCTTCAGGACAGGACGTGAGTCTGTCTCTGGCTCTGACTTGATCCTTCTGCTGACCACACAGTGTCCCAGCCCCAGATGTCCCTCCACCCCTGCAGACCCTGACCTTTCACCTGCCATGGCTTTCTTTAGCCCCTACGACCAAAATCTGCACACTCGGCCTTCCTTTCTACCACTTCCTTTCCCATGTGGCCCTCTGACCTGTACCTCCTCCCCATGGGTGGGGGATATCTTTTTCCTGGATTTCTTGTAAGAGGTTTTGTTGGGGGATTTTCTCTTTAGGGTTTTTTTCCTGAATGAGTCCTACATCTTCCCTGTCTCCTTCCAAGTCAAGGGGACAAACCAGGGGCTGGGTTTTCCTTCTCTCCTGGCAGGGTGTTGACTGTGAGTGTGTCAGTGCAGTGCAGAGATGTATCCAGGTTCAGGGTGAATGCTTTCAAGCACCTTCCCACTTACACAGGCTCTGGGTTCCCACTACTCAAGGATCCTCAGTGTCTCATGACCTCATGGGCTGCATGTCTTCACCCTGATGGCTTGGTTCCCATGGCTGCTTCCCCTTGCAGGCTAGACTGTTCCTCACAACTGTTCTGTCTGGTTACCTCTTGGCTGTGCAGGAGGATCCTATGTCAGTGAAGTTTCCCAAGCTTATTCTCACTTGGGCTCCAAGGGCAGCGAGGCCGTCAACAGCTCTGCCCTTATAACTTTCTGAGCTCTGGCTTCTTACAGCTAGAATGAAGTGTATAACACCACCACCTCCTGGGTTGCCACCAGGTGAAACTAGGTAGTGCCACAAGCCCTGGACCTCATCAGGCTGGAGACACTTTCCATTGCCACCTTTGTTTCTGATGGTGCTTTCCCTCTTGTAGGTGGCTGTCCCAGGCCCCTATATCCTGACCCTTCCCCACCAGAATCCTTTCAGCTTTTAGAAGCCGGTGATCGTGACTTCTTGCAATGAGTCCCTGTCACAGTATACGAATTCAACCTGTTGTGCTGTAACTCAAATCGACAACACATCCCAACCTTCCTGGATGTTAGCCTTCCAAACTATAGCTTCATGGAGCACAGCTCCAGCCTTGCTACATGTGGGCCTAGGAAGCCACTCAGGCTTTTCAGTCACCCAAAGTCACTTGCTGAGTGGGCTGTTTAGGCTTCCCCAGAGAAACAGAACTGGTGGAGTGTATAGAGGGAGACCACAGGGGATATCTGATGGGAATTGGCTCATGGGATTACGGAGGATGGACCATCCTGTGGTATGCTGTCTATACGCTGGAGAGCCAGGAAAGCTGGTGGTCTGACTCACTGGAGTTCAAAGGCCTGGGAAAAACGTCCATTGGCATGAGTCCTAGAGGCTGAGGGCAGGACAGGGTGGCTGGCCCCTCTATAAGGGAGAGAGTTACCCTTTTGCCTTTTTATCCTACCCAGCCCTCAGCAGATTGCATGGTGCCCACCCACATCAGGGAAGATGAATGGATCCTTTTTTACTTAGCCCACTGGTTTAATACTGATCTCTTTGGAAACATGATCAGGTCACAGTCAGAGATGATGTTCTGTCAGCTACCTTGATGTCCCTTAGCTCAGTTAAGCTGACATATATATCTGTCACTCCTGGCAGTGTGCTAGGGCCTGGGGATACAAGGGTAAGGCAGGCAGGGGCTTCCAGGCCTTGAGTCTGCTGTCCTGCCCAGCAGACGGACATCAGCAGAGGTTCAAAGATTTCAAAGGTAACAAATGGTATAGGGTGTTGGCAGCAAGTGCCCACCGGAGAGACCTTTCCTCACTGCAGATTGACCTGAGTCCTAAGGTAAATTCAAAGGAAAACTGCAGAATTGTGGATGATGATTCTCAGCTCCACCCACGTGGCCATGGGGCCACATTAGCTCCAAATAGGGAAGAAATAGGCTGAGTGTCAAGGAAATGAGGTCATCTGGAATGTGATTTCAAGTTTCTTTAGGGAATCATGAAAATCCACATTGAAAAACTCAGATTTTCCTTAAAGAGGACAGACACTGTAAACCACAGGATAGTAAAGAGCTCCGTCACAGAGAGGAATGTATAGGGCAGAAAGGTGCAGCAGGGTGTTTCTCTGGGAAGGAAGTTACAGCACTGGAGAGCAAAGTCAGAGTCGAGGGCCCTCTCTGCATCACATCATAGCTTCAAGGTGGCCTTGGTTAAGGAGCATCTTGGAGAGCCCAGAGCCCACATCCCACAGGAGTGTCACATACCCATAAGCCCTTGATCCCCCATCCTCCTGGGAGGTTCGCCCCAGACTCTCCATCCGCTGGTGAGCTCTGGTTGAAACCTGAATCTGCTAGCTCTTCCCAATGATGTCATATCCAGGAAGTATAAGAACCTACACTGTATCACACAGTTTAAGAAGTTTGACAACAGGCTTGTGTCAGAACCTGGCAGCATGGCAGAGAAGTGCCTGTGGAGAAGAGGGGCCTTTGAGAGGGAAGTGGGTCTGGCTACTGAACCTGGGAGGTCACAGCCCCACGCTCAGTTTCTGGTTACACCTGAAGCCCCTGTGCCTTGTCTTCCCTAGTGAGCATTCCGGCTGAGTGCTACCCATAGCACTGCTGATCCGTGATGGTCAAGACACATCCTACGCCCAGGGTACAGTGCTGCAGGGTTCAGGGGCAGGTATGGGAGGCAGCTGCCCCAGTGTCTGAGGAAGTAAGTCTTGGCAAACACCACACATCTGGTAACCCCTGCAGGAAGGTAGTCATGCTGGCACTTGGCCATGACAATACAAAATACCCTGCTTTTCCAATCACCTCTTCTGTTTCTTCAAATCAGAATTGCAGGGCTGACTAACTTCCGTGATTGTCACTAGGTCAGAGCACAGTGAGGATCCCAACTGCCAGGGTGGTGCTCTAGGAAGGGTAGGGGCTCTTAGAGATCAGGCAAGGGACAGAGCACTGACAATCTTGCTAATTAATTCAGGAAACAGTTATGAGTGCATGCAGACTGAACTTCATGAGGGAGACAGACTATGAGCAGCTAAATCGTGACAGTAGGTGGTAGATGTGGTCATAATAAGGTTTTTATAAAAAAGTAAAACAGAAAAGAGGGATGGGAATATGGAGGACAGGAAGAAAGTCCCACTGTACGCAGGAAGGCCTTGCTGAAGAGCTGAGCAACATAGAGCTAGGGCCAGTGAGGAGGCCCCTGACCAGTAGTGGGGGAGGCAGAGTAGCCACAGGAGACAAGCTGTGGACAGTGGAGCTGGAGAGGAGCAGACAGGCCAGGCAGAGCCCTGCCAGCCCCTTGGCAGAGTATAGATGCCTTGTGTGGGCTGCAGACAGATGTTAGTATTCTTTTGAAAGTTTTAGCAGAGCAAGTTTGGCAAATATTTGGGCAACAGATCCAAGCTCAGCTCTGCTGAACAGAAGTGTGACCTGAGTCACCAAGACAGAGTCAGACAAAGCCTCCAAAACTAGATGGGGCTCTGGGCCCAGGAGTGGGGAGGGGGACTCACTTCATGGCCCTAGCTGAGAACACAGACCCCGGTCTTCCTCACAGCAACTGTGGCTATTGTCCCCTCCCTGGAAGGACCTAATCAGACTTTTCAGGAGTTACTCAATCTGTTTCTGAACTGACATTAATCCCTCTGACTCCAAATGCTTGGGTGGCCTTCCAGTAAGGTTAGGGGACCTTGGAGGTCAGCAGAGGTACAGGGTTTTACTCAGGTCATCTCCCAGTGGCCCAAGTCATTGCTCAGACCCACCTTGTGATTTTTTTCAACAATTCCTAAATTAATGGAAATTGACTCCGGCAACTGGAAGAACTGTTACATTGATTCTCTGGTCCACAGAGGAAGGGCCACTACTTACAAAAGGGCAAGGAAAGCCACTAGAACTTTGCCTGCCTGTGAAAGTAGCAAACTGAATGTGACCCTGCATCCTGGGGGCCACAATGATTGCCGCCACTATCCAGGGCTACAGGAGGGAGTGGGGGTTCCCACTAAACATGCCCGAGAGGATTTTGCAGAGGAGAGATGGCCCTCAGAGCCAGAAGGATGCTGTAGAACTAATCAGGGGTGGAGAGGGGGACTTCAGCAGCCCATGCAGCTAGAGGTGGTTTGGTTATAAGAGAAATCAGCAGAACCTTGGAACTAGACTATGTCAGGTGTCACTCCTCAGAAGGAAGGGGTGTGGTACCTGGGCTGCCACAGGTGTTGTTCCTCAATGGGAAGAGTCTTGGCTCTTGGTTTTGGTTTAGAAATTCCCAGGGAGGCTTATGATTGACTATGTGTCACCAACTGTCCTTGGAGAGGGGGATGTTTACTTGAGTCACTGTTGTGGGCATGGGGTGAGATAAGGGATGGGTGCTAGACCATAGCTTTGTTGAACAGTAAATGCAAAAATGAAGAATCAAGTTCTGTATGATTTTAGAGCCTTCTTAGCCACTTTGCACATTAATGACCTGCTAAAAGAAACTTACAGGTCCTTAACTGACTGCCAGTGATCCTGTAAGCCCTTGCACGTGCTGTGTTGGTGCAGCAGAGTCAAGACACGCAGGCTGTACCAAGAATCAGGCCCTCCCGGAAGCAGCCTCCCCCACAGTCCATGCACTGCTGATTTTTCTCCTGATGCTAATTCTGCCTCCAGCGTGGCTAGCCGAGCCTTAGTGCTGAGGGATTCATGAGTGTGGGCTTTGGAAAGAATGCCAGTCAGCCTCCTGCACTAGCTAGGAGAGGAGGTTAAGGCCATTATAGATAGGGAAGTACCCAAGGACCAAGGTCCTGGGACCTCCGCTGCTGAGTCCTTGGCTCTACTTGAGAAATGGGGTGAGAGGAGAGCCCCTCCACAAGACCATTCTGTGATCTGTCTCTGGAGGTAGCCCTGGGATTGTTCCTCCCTCCTTCCCTGATCTAGTTTGTGAAAAGTTGTATGCCAAAAATCTGGGAACTGGCTGGAGGTCCAAGATTAGTCCAAAGGAGAGCAGCACTAGTTCAGGTCCTCAGAAGGGTGGATGCCTGCAAGGGTCAAGGCCTCATGCCAAATTGCCCTACAGAAACCTCTGTTCATGGCAGGCATGCCCTGGAGAGACTGCTTTGCTTCTCCTGGGTGGGGTCCTATGTTGTGTCCCATATTTTCATCTCAATACCCCTAAGCGATAACTAGAAGACTCCATGTGGCCAAGAGAGGCCACCTGGTAAACATGTGCTTTGCTGGGTTCCTAGGTAGGGACAAAGTAACCTTGTTTGTGTGCAGTTGTCACATGGTCATGGGTGGGGCAGGCCAGCTTGCATGTCTCTGGGGGACACTTCTGCACAGGAACACGGGTTGACAACCCTGATCTTTTGTTGGCTGTGTTATTCCACCTTGATGCAATCCAGATGTCTGTCGCATGTGGTTAGACATTATCAGGTAAGGGGAGAGCTGATGCTGGTTATGAGCTAGTATGAGCTGATAATTAGGGTTACTCTTTTTTCCCTGTTTCTCCAGTTTTTCTAATTTTACTACTGACTGGAAAAACTTCATGAAAAACCGGTTACAATGGGTCATCACAACCTCTGATTATCAACAGAAGGTCATCAGAAGGCCACTGTCCCTTCAGAAGGCAGCTCTGATCTCACCTTGCAGAAAGCCCCTGCCCTTCCTTCCAGACCCCACCTCACTCCTGGGCTCGCTCTCCTACACCCAGCCTGCTCCCTCATGACCTTTCTTCCTCATGTAACTGCATCTGTATTTGGGAATTATCCTGAAGTAGGACCTTAAGGGCAGGGGTGTCCCTGGGCTTTGCTCTCTGAAGTCCCCAAGACAAATCATCTGGCATAAAGTAAAGATTTGGCCACTGTCTTTGGTGGAGTGGACATTGCTGAAACTCCAGTGGTGAGTTGGGAAGACCTTAACCCTAACATATCCATGTCCTGCTCTTCAAACCCCATAAGTGTGTTGCTTTACATGGCAGAGAGGGTGTAGGGAGCAGATGGGAGAAGGCTACTCCTCAGATGACCTCCAGACAGGGAGGTGACCCTGGATTATTCAGTCTGGAAAAGCAAGACCACAGAACCTCCCCTGGAGTTTCTGTCCCTGCCCTGGGCTTTTTGGCTTCTGTGGGCCATGTGGGCCTTTTGACTTCTGGAAGCGTTCAATGAGCTTCTGCTGTTTTAAGCCACTAAGTGTGTGGTAACTTGTCCCGGAAGCAAGGACCAAAAATGGATACAAACGGTGACATTACAGGGCTTGGAGCTGCTTCCCCATGAAGCATCAGGCCCCACGCTCAGCCCATAGTACTCGAGGGACCCCAGAAAATGTGGATTTTGATGTTTCTCTCAAAGTTAGAAGAAAATGTGATAATGAATCTCAAATAAATCCAACTTGGATGGTTTCTTCTTTGTACAGCACAGTCAGATGTTACAAGTTATTATCTTTCAAGTGCAGGTTTAATATTTAATGATGTTTTTCTCAGATCATAAGTGTGTTTTCCACTAAGATTTAATAAGAGAGCTATTGTCACTACACCATTTTAAAATAACAGATTTGCCTCTTCTAAACCTGACTTCAAAAATGGGTGTGGTTACTAAAAGTGGTATGGAATTATAAAGAAAACTAAAGAACTGTACCCCTAAAATGTAATTTTTTGGATGATAATTCTGAATCATAAATATCAAGATCCATTTTTACTGGAACATATAATAAAAGGGGGGAAGATTTGAATCACTCCACCTTCATATTTATAAGCCACTGTTAAAAATTATGGTAATAGATGGGCTGGGATTGTGGCTCAAGTGGTAGAGTGCTCATCTAGCATATGTGAGGCACTGGGTTTAATTCTTGGCACCACATAAAAATAAAATAAAGATATGATATCCACTTGAAACTAAAAAATAAATATTTTAAAAAATTATGGTAATAGAGTGACATGACAACAAAGAATCTCTTAAAATGATCTGGGCATCTTAATTAGAGGTGAATGGCCTTCTGTTGTCCCCCATTAATATTTGACCATATGACACATAGTGAGAATTCAGTAATGGCCTCTTCAGATGACTGGGACATGTTTAATATATGTGTGCACAGAGAAGTGCTTGGTCCATCCCTGTTCCAGAAATGCTCAAAGAAGGGGGTAAATGGCCACATAATTAGGAAATGATAACTATAAGCTACCTCACCTTCCATATGAATAATATAAACATGATATATAAGTAACAAATTGTTGCCTTTATAAGACACATAGATAATATTCCTGATTTGGTTGTAGCAAGTTAAAATTGCCCAGTTGCAGATTTTCACCAGCCTCTCTCTATTCTGTAAGCAGGAAATGTTCAAGGGGCTAACCAACCTTGGTTACAGTGCTGAGACACTAACTTCTCTCTGCTTGCAGTTTACTGAGGGGAAAACAAGAACACAAGCCTGGCCTTGTTAATATCAACTCAAAAGCAATAGAGTGAGCTGGACATAATCAACTGTAAAAGACCAGGACCAAATTTAGTTTCCTGTAAGCTTTTAGTTAACAAATCCAAACACCAAATACTGGGTTATATCCTGGTTTTATGACATGACCCTGCCCATGATTCTGAGCAGAATGGGATCTTCAGGAAAAGATAATATACCGTGAACATGTTACTCAATGTACATCAGACATGGGGTGCAGCTCCAGCTTCCCAGAACTCAGTCATCACTTAGATGCTTTATCTCCTGAAATATATGAGAGGCATTCTATGGGGAATAGGGAGAAACACTAAACAACTTGATGCATTTCTGCCTCAGTACCACCGGAACATAATGTTCTCAAATTATAGGGATTTTGTTTTATAGACTTTTTTTTTATCTCAAGCACATCAAACATTGCTTCATATGTATGACAAACACATTAAGAATGATAGAATGAATATTGCCAGATTATGAGCCTCAGAGATATCTTGGGGCCTTTCCTTGAACTAGTTGTTTAAGGAAGGGGGGGGAAGGTTTAGTGTGGTTTACTGCCAGATCTTAATATGTTGTACTACTTTGCTAAACTGTATATGAAAAGGAGTTTTCAGCTCTAAAAGATTGTCCTTTACTTTTCCCACCATAATCCAGACCTCCAATATCTCCTGTTTTATTGTGAGATAGGAACTGGAGCAAATGTTCTATATGCAGAAATTAGTGGAGAGTTGGCCTAGATCTAACGTACTTCAAAGAACAGAAGATTTAACATTTCAAAGAATGTTTTCTAATTTCTCTACTACATATTTCCAATGACAATAATGATTTAAAAAAAATTTTATTTTTATCTGTTGAAGGATTTCCCATGAAATAGTCAGGAAATATTTTTTTTTCATCAGATCTCCATGATCATGGGTCTGAGTAATGATTCAAGGAAACAATGAAGAGAAGATAAATACAATTCAAAGGTGATTATTCTAATTGGCAATTCTCAAAAATACTTCTAGAATATTTACATTTTATAAACAAGTCTATTAAAATGATGAAAACGGTTAAAGTTATATCCATGTTAGAAGAGTTTAAAAATATCTTGCCGATGGATCAAAGACATTGAAATTAGACCAGAAACTATGAAACGCCTAGAAGAAAATGTAGAACCAACACTCCAGCTTTTAGGCTCAGGCAATGACTCTCTCAATAGGACTCTTGAAGCTCAGGAAATAATGCCAAACCATAGCAGATTTTTCATGAAACAACTTTTCCCTTTAAGGAGGCTAATAAGCAGGACTGACTCACATCACAGACTGATAAGAAAAGAGTTGTTTAAACACCCATCCTAAGAACTTTGGAATTAGATGAGCCAAAGTTAAATTCTCAGTCCCATCTCCTGCCAGATATACAATTTCCTCATCTAAGAATGGAGGTGATGATGATGCAGTTGTTGTTTGAAATTGCACTACTACTATATTTGACTGTTACGAACGGGTTTGGAGATATCATTTCCCTTTTGTCCCAACATTTCTCCTCCCTTTTATTCTCAGTTATTTCTCTAAGTTTTTGTGAATTTTGTTAAAATCAGGATTCATATATGAAATGTGCTTTGTGAAACAGGTTAAATGAAAGGTAACACTTTCATCTTTTCCTTTTTCATAGGCTTACTGCTTATACAATTTATGGTTAGAAATTGCTTATAGGATATTTGGGGAAGAAATTATTTCCCTCTTGGGAGAAGTTTTAGTAAGATATGACATAAAAGGGAACGACCCTGAGAGTAAATATTTACTTGTGTTTATTGATTTAAGAAAATCTTACCTCCAAGATAGCCCATTTCCTTGTGAACTGAAATGAATCATTTATACCTCAACAGGTATTTTTTTCGGCTGTATTAATAGTTAGAAACATTGTGATTATTTCATTCTTGAGAGTGGGAACTTGAACACTGTATATAAACAGAGCATTGAACTAACTGTATTTTGAAGACAACACAGAATATATTTTTGATAAGTAAAAATGCTTATCATAGTTTGATTTTTTTTTGACAGATATCTCTAGCTTCCAACTGAATAACTCCTCCTATGATAGCTTGGAAAATAGGATGATGTAGAATGGTCAGTGTAGCAGAAACAAGGATTTTATCTTAACCTTCAATGACTATGACCTTGGCCAGCTTCAGCTGGAAAATCTTTTAACCCTAAATGGTTTTGACTTAGATCACTCTAAACATGAAGACATTCAAATGAAAGAACCTCTTGAATCTAAGCTGGTGAATATTTCAATAAAGTACAGAAAGATCACACAGGGGAGAGATATGCCAGGGCTCCATCTGGCATTTGTAGACCCAGCTACCTGTCCACAGCTGTGGCAGATGCTCCAGAAACTTTGTGGCCGGTACCACTGATGCTCAGGAACCAACACTGACTCCTTAAACTCAAAACTTTCCTACATTAAGGAATTTTAGCAGAAAAAGTTATGTAAGTATAGTTGTAATGCTATTCTATCTCAAAATGATGAAGGTTATCTGAAGAAGAATTAAACCCTGAAGGAAATGAGTAAGACATGTTTAGTTACAGGCACTATGTCAACAAGGAAAATACCATTTAAATCAGATCATTAAGAATAAAAGCTTGTGGCTGGGGTTGTGGCTCAGTGGTAGAGCGCTTGCCTAGCTTGTGTGAGGCACTGGGTTTGATTCTCAGCACCACATACAAATAAATAAAATAAAGATCCATTGACAATTAAAAAATAAAATAAAAAAATAAAAGCTTGTCTGGTAATGAAGGAAATTGACACCTTTCAGTAAATCCAAGCAAGTGACCATTTCTGTGGTATCTTATAGTCATATGCATTACCAGTATCATTCCTAGAACTAACCCTTCAATGCAGATTTATCTGGATATTCCTTGCCAAACACAGCAGATACTCTCAAGAGTTCAAGGACACATTGGTGCTGCTCAGAGTCCACTTCAGGTGACCAAGACTGCACACTGAGCTATCTCAGGAGCACTCATTCAAAGAAACAATATAAAACCAGCTGTGAAGCTGGTCTCTTATGTAAAGAGGAAGATTGTCTCCAACGGCCTAAGTCTTAGCAAATCGAGGGAATAAAATTTATTTTATCCCATCAGAATAAAATAGAGTTTAGGCATGGGGATTGAGATGGGCAAAAGTAGTGACATGAATCAAAGCACTGAGGTTTTACCCTGAAACAAAATATTTGCCCAAGACCTGGCTATTCTAATTTATCTTTGCCAGGCTCATTAGTGAACTCCAAGGACAAGGCTTCTTCTCAGATTTCTGAACACTGTGTGTTCATATCCACTGACATATCCTCTATAGTGGATAGTATTTTTCAAGGTCGAAGTAAAAGGGAAGAGTTTTTCTGACTTTAGCAATTCTAACCTCATTTCTGGAATACCCAGTTCCTTAACAGGGCAGATCAGCAGCCACCAGATTATATAAAAAAATATACTATAGAGTGGCATTCACAAATGCATTCTGTAACTTTTTTACCCCAGAGAAATGGTGTGACCAGTTTGCAAAACTGGGCTCTCAAAAAGAGCACAAAGGCAGCCAGACAAAGGGAAAAAAATAGTTCTGTAACAGTTTTCTTAGTCAATTCCACATACTTCTGGTGTTCCTAAAGCCAGCCCACAGCAAGAGAGACAGAAAGATATGCTCCTAAAGGCGGCTGAAGGACTTAGAGCTGTACAGCTCCATGGTGAAGCTATTAGCCTTGTCAGGACTCAGAGAAACACTGTAGCTCTCCATTCAGGCTATTTGGAAGCAGATTCAAACTTTATATGAAATCCCACTGGAGAGGAGAATGGGGAAAGAAGGGTTCCTCTGGACCTGTGCCTTGGGCATGAGCCTTATCATCCAGCTCTGTAATTATGAAAAATGTGCACAGTCCAGATGCAGTGCCTGAAGTAGTGTGTAATGATGGGTACAGACATTAACCAAAGTTATTTTGCTGTAATAAGAATTGGATGTCTACAAGAACAGAAACTGGGCTAACAACAATATACAGACAGTATTATGACCCCTTTGTGGAAGGTATCTGAGACAGGTAGCATAAGGATAATTGTTGCAAATACTGGGGCAATTAAACAATTGTTTTGAGACTACTTGGCAAAACATAAATACTAAAGATTTTATCACCTAATATCTGTTAAGCCTTTCCTTATTAAATCATGAGATTTGTCCTGTCCTGGAATTTTAGGGATACACGAAGAGGGCTAGGGAAACATGTACAGACACTTGCCAACAAGTCTGTGAGGTCAGTGTTCTGAAAAACTCAGGATATCATAAATAAAGAATCAGAGCCCGAGAGCAAAGGGAATGGTACCAAAAATCTCTTCACATTGCATGGAGTGTTTAATAAGCAGACCAGAAAAAGGCCAATAATCAAAGAATTAAGAAGAAAAACTTGTGTGGAAGTGAAGTAAAGCATATAAAACCTTTCCTTGAATTTGAGCTAGTGTGCTCTAAGCAATTACTTGTAGGTGAATAGCTAAAATGAAGGGAGATGTATATCAATTTTTAGTACTATCCTTTCCAACTGACTGTCAAGGCCTGAGAATTTATTCCTAGGTGAAATGCAATGTATAAAATAAACTAATGGGGTCTTAGGCATCTAAAAACCATTAGTTTTTTGGGGGGCAAGAATATAGAAAAAAGTAAATTATAATGATTAGAGCAAACAGGGCCATGTCCTCAACAGATAGGTAACAACTTATAGTTAATACTATAATGTCTTAGAGAAAACATATTTTTATCCTATAACCCAAAATATAATCTTTTCTGTAGCATCTTATATCTTCACAGGATTACTGTAGGAACCAGTCCATTGATGTTGCTAGAGTGGAGACAACTTGAGTGATACAAGAGCGGTGAAGACCATGTATATTGGTTATTTTTTTTTTGGTGGTTGATTTGTTTTTCCAAGTAGTGTTGAATTGCTTTTCAAAGCCTCCAAAAAACAGACCTGGAGGAGAAAAATGAAAATTGTTTTAGTCAGCTTTTTTCCCCCTGCTGTGACAAAAGCAATTATAAAGGAGGAAAAATTTATTTGGGGGCTCATGGTTTCAGATGTCTTAGTCCAGAGATGACTAACTCCCTTGCTGTGGGCCCAAGATGAGGCAGGGTATCATAGCGGAAGGACGGGGAGGAGGAAAGAAGCTCAGAACATGATAATAAGGAAGGGGAGAGAGGGAAAGGGAGAGGGCGAGGGAGAGACAGACACAGACTGATAAGGTCGGCTCTTCAGGGACAAAATATATACCCCAATGGGACACCCCAGTGACTCACTTCTGTCAGCCACGCCCTTCCTGTCTACAGTTACCGCCCGGTTAATTTCTATCAGTGGATTAATGGACCGACTAGGTCAAACCTTTCATCACCCTGTCACTGCACCTCTAAACCCTCTTGCATGGTCTCATACATGAGCTTTTAAGGGACATCCCATATCTAAACCATAATAGAAGTGTTTGTTCATTTTAGTGCCCTTTCCAAAGACACCAGTGTACTAGGAACACACCCCAGATATGTAACTTTTACTATTAAGAAAGTGACCTCCTGATAGCATTCACTAGCTTCCCGCTGGGAAAAAGACTACAACCCAGTCTTTTCTCAGTTACACAAATATTGTTACCTATCCATGAGCGAAGTATGACATCTATTGGCTGAAATGCTTCTCTTCAGCCATGCCTCTCATGTTCAACTCAGCAAGGGAAAATATTACTTATAAATAATACTTTCCATAATGTTTTTAGATTGGCAGGTTATGAGAAGTCACAGAATAGAATACTCAACTAAATGGCTGCCTGTTTTCTCAGATGGTCTTTGGCTTTGGACTTTCTTACTTCCTGTTTTTTTTTTCCTATAGTTTTGACCCAAAGGACTTCTGAATGGTAGATGATTTAGATCCCATTAGTTTATTGTATATGCATGGACCTTTTTCCTCTGTCTGTTCTTAAAGCTTATGCCAGTATATCTCTTCACCTAGGAATAAATTATTAGGGTTTTCTAACTGGTGTGGATGAATAGCACCAAAAATTAATGTGCATCGTGCTTCATTTTAACTACTAATTTATAAGAAATAAAACAGGGCCCATGTGATCACTTTTAGCCCATTATCAAATAGACCTTTCTTCTACAAACTAGCTTATTCTAATTTTTTAAAAATCAATTTCCAGGAAACTGTCATATCAGATGTTCTTCCTTCATCCCAAAGTTGCAAGATAAATTTATAAGTTATGAAAAAGTATTCTCTTAAGACAGAAGTTATCTTATTTATTTATTTTAAAGTACTATTTTTTAGTTTTTTAGGTGGACACGATATCTTTATTTCATTTTTATGTGGTGCTGAGAATCGAACCCAGTGCCTCACACATGCTGGGCGAGAGCGCTATTACTTGAGCCACATCCCCAGCCCAAGACAGAAGTTATTTTAATGTTGGCTATGGGAGCTACCTGTCTCTGGGAGACATGACCCTGTTTGCTTTAATCATTATAATTAACTTATAGACTTTTTATCCAAAGTGTCTTCATGAACTGGCCATCTCAGTTGTGAAGTAGATTCATCTTAGAGCCAGCTACTTCCATATTATGTCACAGAATTGTCCATATGCATCTTTTGTGCTATAATCTATAAAGTCAATGGGGACACCCTTTACCTTTTGGGCATACTACTGTCAGAACTGCATGCTGTGAATGAAGCTGTTATGACTTGGAGTGTCTTTCTGAAAGAAATTATTCTCTACCTTCCGAAAATAAGAATTCTAGCCTTTTTTTCCTTTCATCTTGCCATGTAGAAAAATAATCTACCAAATTTGAACCATATGAAATTATTGCTAATCTTCTTTACGAAGTATTCCCATACTCTGTCTTCTCTTAGATACACTTATGAAGCTTTATGTGAATAGTTTGATGATATTGCTTTAAAGTACTATATGGTATGATTTAAAGACAGACTACAGGTAATTTTATTTCAGCAGTCAATAATATATTAATCTGATGCATTAAAATCCTTCAAGTTTGTATGATATAGATTGTAATGAATGCTATGTAATAAATGTGTATTTTCATACTTGCAGAAACTGCTGCTAACTTTTAAAGTTGCTTGGTTTTCAAGGACTGATAATAGGTATAAACTTCATGCTTTCTGTTACATAAAATGCCATTCTGCAGGATAAGAGTCCCACCACAAGAGCAATATTTACTGTGGTGAGTTGTTTTGGCCAATTTGTCTTGCATTGGGAATTTCATAGAGTATAGTTTATGTCAAATTGTAGCTTTCAGCATTTAGTCAAAAGTCACAGTCTTTCTAGAAAAAAGGTAGGGTTTGTTCTATAATACTTTTTTTCTGTGTGTTTTAATAGGTTATTTTGTTCCCTTATGCTTAAAGTCGTTTTCCTTTATTTGTTTTATTAATTTTAAAATTTGTTTTAATTAGTTATACATGACAGTAGAATGCATTTATGCACTTTGACATATCATACATAGATGGGATATAATTTATCATTTTTCTGAGTGTATATGTTCCAGAATCATATTGGTCATGTAGTCACATATATACATAAAGTAATAATGTCTGTTTCATTCTACTGTCTTTCCCACATCCTCTTCCCTCCCCTCCCTCCACTTCCCTCTACCTAATCTAAGGTAATGCTATTCTTCTCTAGTGCTCCCCGCCTTATTATGAATTAGCATATTAAAGAAAACGTTTGGCCTTTGTTTTTTTGGCTTATTTTGCTTAGGATGATATTCTCCAACTCCATCCATTAACTGGCAAATGCCATAATTTCACTCTTCTTTAAAGCTGAGTAATAGTCCACTGAGTATATATACCACATTTTATTTATCCATTCATCTATTGAAGGACACCTAGGTTGGTTTTATAGTTTAGCTATTGTGAATTGAGCTGCTGTAAACATTAACATGGCTGCATTACTGTAGTACACTGATTTTAAGTTCTTTGGGTATAAACTGAGGTGTTCTATAATTCTTTAAAGTCTTTTTTAAAAAAGAATTATCTTTTAGTCAGTGTTTTTCATTGAATTCCTAGAATAATATATAGTGTATGCTCTTAATAGCAAAAAAATTGCGAGTTCAATTTAACTGTATGAGGTTTTCTCATGATTTGAGTTTCAATAATTCTCATCATAGTACCCAGGGTCTTGATAAGTTGATCAGGGCCTTGCTAAGTTCTGAGGCTGGCTTTGAACTCACGATCTTACTGACAGCTTCCCGAGTCACTGGGATTGCAGGTGAAAAGAGCTCATTTTGATGCAAAGAAAAATTTCCCCGGGTGAGGGGCTCTGTTCACCTGGGAACTCCAGGACAACCATTGTTTCAGCATTTTTAAGGGCATGTGTCTATTTTACAAAACCAATTCCATTTCCTCACAACACCTAGGGCATCTTTTTTAAAAATCAACTCTTTTTAGTTATATGGACAGTAGAATTCATTATGATATAATTATACAAGCATGGAATATATCTTATTCTAGTTAGGACCCCATTCTTATGGATGTACATGATGGTGCGATTCACTATAAAATTCTTTCAGATTAATTTCACTGTCTTTTCTTTTCCTATTATCCTCCCTTCCATTTATCCCACTTTGTCTATTCTAATAAATATCTATTCTTCTCCTCTTGCCCCTTATTGTGGGTTAGCTTCCATATATCAGTGAAAATATTTGACCTTTGGTTTTGGGGGACTGTCTTATTTCACTTAGTGTGATAGTCTCCAGATCCATCCATTTATTTGCAAATGTCATAAAGTCATTCTTCTTTATGGCTGAATAATACTCCATTGGGCACATGTATCTTATTTTTTTATCCATTATCTGTTGAAGGGCATCTAATTGGTTCCATAGATTAACTATTGTGAATTGAGCTGCCATAAACATTGATGTGACTGCATCACTATAGTATGCTGATTTTAAATCTTTTGATATAAACTGAGGAGTGAGATAACTGGGTCAAATTGTGGTTACATTCCAAGTTTTATGAGGAATCTCCATACTGATCTCTAGAGTGGTTACACCAATTTGTAGTCCTATCAACCATGTTTAAGTGTAGCTTTTACCCCACATCCTTTCCAACATTTATGGTTACTTGTATTCTTGGTAATTGCCATTCTGACTGGAGTGAGATAAACTCTCAGTGTAGTTTTAATTTTAATTTTTCTAATTGCTAGAGATGTTAAATATTTTTCACTTGTTTGTTGATCATTCATACTTATTCTTCTGGGAAGTATCTGTTTATTTCCTTTGCTCATTTATTGATTACATTATTAATTTTTTTTTGCTGTTAAGTTTCTTGAGTTGTTTATGTATCCTGGAAATTAACACTCTAGGCAGCAAAGTCCCATCTGTAGGCTCTCTTTTTACATTCTTGATCGTTTCCTTTGCTGTGAAGAAACTTTTTAGTTTTATGGCATCCTATTTATTGATTTCTTTTTGCATTTTAGGGGTCTTGTTAAGAAGGAAATCTATAAGAAAGTATGAAGTTAAAGAGTTACTTTAAATGAAACATGGCTATAAATTATGTTTCATATGTGATTTATGATTTTAACAAGAATGCAATAAAGCCTGAGAAAATTCCTATCTTTAAAGTATACAAAGTAGACTTTATATTCATTTAAAAAGCATCTGAAAGTTGGTGAGGGAGACAAGATGGGAGATTAGCAGGAAGTGGCTTCTCTCACAGCTCTGATACAGTTTCAAGCAGTGTGAAAACTGCTTCTCTGTGTGGACATTTATACATTTACATATACATATTTGTTTACTGCTTTCTCATTTATAGCATTTATTGAAGGTAGTTATTTTTTCTTACTCTGTTTTATGAGCGTGAGGATTTTTGATTAGTAAATTTTGAATTTTTGATTTTGAATTGTCTGTATTACAACTCTCTTTCTCTTTGTTTCTAATTGTCTCTTTTCTCTTATTAAAAGCCAAACTCTATTGTTCTCTATTTTACTATTTCTTTAATTCTTTTACTTCTGTTTTTCTCCTCATCCTTCATAAACAAGACATCCTACATCTCCTATTCATCTGTCTTATTTACCTCTTAAAACTATAATCCTTTTTCTACCCCACATCTCTTCTTCTTTCCTCATAAAGAATTCTATGCTTAACTTATTCTAAGACTAATTAGTTTCTAAAATGTCAGACCCCACCACTAATGCTATAGTAACAAATAATACAGTGGAAGTTATCAACACCATTGTTTGATTTTATGACAGATAAAATTCATAATTACTGACTGTATTATTGGTAGAAATTGATGAGTCTACCATTTCTGTTTACTGTGTCAACTTTGTAATTGTCAAAATAGGAATGGACTATTTAATTTAGTGATATATATTGTATGCATAGTTGGTTGCAATTATTTGCCTGTCCTCTAATCTGTGAAATGTTGAAAAACTATCCGATCATTAAAAAGCTCCTAGAATGGAATTTCTACTGCTTCATATCCATTTGAATAGATGGGTAGACATATAAGCAACATGAAATAACAAGGGGACAAACCATCCTAAACAAACCAGAATGACTCAATAGCAGAATCCACCAAGACTGCAGAGGAAAAAATGTCAGAGAAGTAATTTAGAAAGTTTATAGTTAAACTGATCCAAAAGATAAAAGATTATATAAGGAGTTAAATCAGAGACAAGATACAAGAAGTGAAAAAGCACTTCAATAAGAAAATAAAAATTCTGAATAAGAATCAGTTGGAAATTCTTGAAGTAAAGGAACCAATAAACCAAATTAAAAATTCATTGAAAAGCATCACCAATAGACTAGACCATTTGGAAGACAGATTTTCAAGCAATGAAGACAAAAAACATAATCCTGAATGTAAAATTGATCATGGAGAAAAGATGTTAAAAAATCATGAACAGAATTTTCAAGAAATATGGAATAATATAAAAAAGCCAAATAGAAGATTAACAGAGTTCGATGAAGGCTCTGAAGTATAAACCAAAGGAATACACAATCTTTTCAGTGAAATAATAACAGAAAAATTTTCAAATCTTAAGAATGAAGTGGAAAATCAAATACAAAAAGCATACAGGATTCCAAATATACAAAATTACAACAGACACACTCCTAAGCACATTATTATGAAAATGCCTAACATACAGAATAAGGATATAATTTTTAAAGTGACTAGAAAAAAATGACTAATCACATTGAGAGGTACAAAATTCCAGATCTCAGTTTATTTTTCAACCCAGACCCCCAAATATAGGAGGTCTTGGATTAATATGTACCAAACTCTCTGAAATAAAATTTATACCAACCAAGAATAGCATATTCAGTAAAATTAAGCTTCAGATTTGAAGATGAGGCATAAACCTTCCACAATAAACAAGTTAAAAGAATTCCTAACAAGAAGGCCAGCATTACAACACATGATCAATAAAATAGTTCATGAAGAAGAAATGGAGAATACAAATGAAAACCAGCAGAAAGTGAAAATACACTAGAAGAATAGTATATTAAAGGAGAATGTAATTCAACTTAAAAACTAGAAATAAACCAAAATGGCAGGAAATAAAATCATCTCTCAATAATAACACTGAATGTTCATGGACTCAACTCTTCAATCAAAAGACATAGGCTGGCAAATTGGATTAAAAATAAGACCTAACAATATGCTGTCTCCAAGATTCTCACCTCATAGACAAAGACATACACAGACCATAGGTGACAGGATGGGAGAAAATGTATCATTCATAAACAAGCAGGGGTTTGAATTTTCATATCTGATACAGTGGACTTTGAGGCAAAGTTAATCAGAAGAGATAAAAAGGACATTTCATACTGCTTAAAGGAGTCATAAAAAAACAAGAAATTACAGATGTAAATATCTATGCCCCAAACAATGTAACATGTATGTACATCAAACAAACCCTTCTCAATATCAAGAATCAAATAGACCACAATGCAATAATATTAGGTGATGTTAACATGCCTCTCACATCACTAGACAGATCATGCAAACAAAAACTAAATAAAGAAGCTACAGAACTAAAAAAAATACAATTAATAACTTTGACTTAATGAACATATATAATATTTAATTCACCATTGATCAAATACACTTTATCCTCAGCTGCACATGGAACATTTTCAAAATAGACCATATTTTAGGACACAAAGCAACTCTTAGCAAATACAAAATAAAATAGAGATAATACCCTTCATTATATCAAATCTTAGTGGAATAAAATTAGAAATCAATGATAAGATAAAAAATAGAAATTACTCAATCACATAGAGACTAAATAATTTATTACTGAATGATTAACGGATAGCAGAAGTCAGGGATGAAATAAAAAATACTTACAGGTAAATGAGAATAATGATAAAACATGAAAATCTCTGTGGCACTATGAAGATGGTTCTAAGAGGAACATTCATAGAATTGAGATCATAGATTAACAAAACAGAAAGATACCAAATAAATAATCTAATATTAAATCTCAAGGCCCTAGGAAAAGAAGAACAAATCAACACCAAATCAGTAGATGACAGGAAATAATTAAAATCAGAGCCAAAATCAATGAAATTGAGATTTAAAAAATGTAAAAAACCAATGAGTCAGAATAGGACCAGCGACCCCGCGGCGCGGTAGCCAAGTAACCTCATTTGGAGTAGGGGCTGTGCAGAGCTGCCATCTGAGCAAGCAGGGCAGGCAGACCTTCGGCCCACTGGCAAGACAGGCCAGGTAGCTTGCAAGCGTGGTGGACACGTAGCACCGAGGCAGTCGCGTCACACTGGTTGGAGTGGGGGCGGAGCAGGGTTGCCGCCCAGGTCCGGAGGGGGCCCAGCGACCCGTTGGAGAGGTAGTCAGGTACCCCCATTGGGAGTGGGGGCTGTGCAGAACTGAGACCCACCAGCCTAGAGGCCTGCCAGCGTGGTACACACGTCACACCAATTGGAGTGGAGACCCAGCAGAGCCGCCACCCACATCCAGATCAGGACCAACGACCCCAGGGCGTGGTAGTTACGTTACCACAATTGGAGTGGGGGCAGAGCAGAGCCGCCACCCGTGCCCGCAGGGGGGGCAGACCTGCGACCGATCAGCGTGGTAGACAAACCACCCTAATTAGAGGAGGAGCACAGCCACTATCCGCCCTGCAAGGGAGGCTTCCCAACTATACAAGAGCAATATAAATAAATAGGGGGTAAATTTCAAAAACACAACAGTTGCATCAAGCAGAAAGAAACGCGAGCAGTATGAAAAGACAAGGAAAGAAAGGATCACAAGCAATGCAGGTCAACTCAACTTTAGAAGAGGTAATAGCTGCAACAGATGGAATGTCAGATAAAGAGTTGAGGATATATATGCTTCAGATGATCTGGAGTCTCAAGGAAGACATGAGACAGCAAAATCAGACAATGAAAGATCACATTGACAAACAAATCCAGGAAGTAAAAGATCAATTTCACAGGGAGATAGAGGTAATAAAAAACAAACAAATAGAAATCCTAGAAATGCAGGAAACAATAAACCAACTTAAAAGCTCAATTGAGAATACTACCAGCAGAGTAGATCACTTAGAAGAGAGAACATCAGACAATGAAGACAAAGTATTTCAACTGGAAAAGAACATAGACAGCTCAGCAAGTGTGCTAAGAAACCATGAGCAGAACATCCAAGAATTATGGGACAATATTAAAAGACCAAATTTAAGAGTCATTGGGATACAGGAAGGCACAGAGCTCCACACCAAAGGAATAAATAGGCTATTCAGTGAAATAATACGAGAAAACTTCCCAGACTTGAAGAATGAGACAGAATCCCAAATCCTAGAAGCCTATAGGACGCCGAATGTGCAAAATCATAAGAGATCCACACCTAGACACATTATAATGAAGATGTCCAACATACAGAATAAGGAGAGAATTTTAAAAGCTGCAAGAGAAAGAAAGCAGATTACATTTAGGGGTAAACCAATCAGGATAACAGCTGATCTCTCAACACAGACTCTGAAAGCTAGAAGATCCTGGAATAACATATTTCAAACACTGAAAGAAAATGGGTTCCAACCAAGAATCGTGTATCCGGCGAAATTAAGCTTCAGGATAGAAGATGAAATTAAAACCTTCCATGATAAACAAAAGTTAAAAGAATTCGCAGCTAGAAAACCATCTCTTCAAAAAATCCTTGGCAAGGGCTGGGGATGTGGCTCAAGCGGTAGCGCGCTCACCTGGCATGCGTGCGGCCCGGGTTCGATCCTCAGCACCACATACCAACAAAGATGTTGTGTCCGCCGAGAACTAAAAAATAAATATTAAAAAGATTCTCTCTCTCTCCTCTCTCACTCTCTCTTAAAAAAAAAATCCTTGGCAAAACATTACAGGAAGAGGAAATGGAAAATAACATTGAAAACCAACAATGGGAGGTAGGACAGTAAAGGGGGGAAAGTAGTCAAAGAGGATAACAAATCAGGTTTAGTAACATCAATAAACAAATATGGCTAGAAGAACAAACCATATCTCAATAATAACCCTAAATGTTAATGGCTTAAACTCACCAATTAAGAGACACAGGCTAGTAGAATGGATCACAAAACAAGACCCAACAATATGCTGCCTACAGGAGACGCATCTGATAGGAAAAGATATTCATAGACTGAAGGTGAAAGGTTGGGAAAAATCATACCACTCATATGGACTGCGGAAACAAGCAGGAGTGTCCATACTCATATCTAATAAAATAGATTTCAAGCCTAAGTTAATCAAAAGGGATAAAGAAGGACACTTCATACTGCTCAGGGGAACCATACACCAACAAGACATAACAATCATAAATATATATGCCCCAAACAACGGTGCTGCTATGTTCATCAAGCAAACTCTTCTCAAGTTCAAGAGTCTAATAGACCACCATACAATAATCATGGGAGATTTCAATACACCTCTCTCACCACTGGACAGATCTTCCAAACAAAAGTTAAATAAGGAAACTATAGAACTCAATAATACAATTAATAACTTAGACTTAATTGACATATATAGGCTATACCACCCAACATCAAGTAGCTACACTTTTTTCTCAGCAGCACATGGAACCTTCTCAAAAATAGACCATATATTATGTCACAGGGCAACTCTTAGACAATATAAAGGGGTAGAGATAATACCATGCATCTTATCTGATCATAATGGAATGAAACTGAAAATCAATGATAAAAGAAGGAAGGAAAAATCAAGCATCACCTGGAGAATGAACAATAGGTTGCTAAATGATCAATGGGTTTTAGAAGACATCAAGGAGGAAATTAAAAACTTCTTAGAGTTAAATGAAAACACAGACACAACATATCGGAATCTATGGGACACATTGAAAGCAGGTCTAAGAGGAAAATTCATTGCTTGGAGTTCATTCCTCAAAAAAAGAAAAAACCAACAAATAAATGATCTCATACTTCATCTCAAAATCCTAGAAAAAGAAGAGCAAAACAACAGCAAAAGAAGTAGAAGGCAAGAAATAATTAAAATCAGAGCTGAAATTATGAAATTGAAACAAAAGAAACAATTGAAAAAATCGACAAAACTAAAAGTTGGTTCTTTGAAAAAATAAATAAAATTGACAGACCATTAGCCATGCTAACGAAGAGAAGAAGAGAGAGAACCCAAATTACTAGCATACGGGATGAAAAAGGCAATACCACAACAGACACTTCAGAAATACAGATGATAATCAGAAATTATTTTGAATCCTTATACTCCAATAAAATAGAAGATAGTGAAGGCATAGATAAATTCCTTAAGTCTTATGATCTGCCCAGATTGAGTCAGGAGGATATAGACAACCTAAACAGACCAATAACAATTGAGGAAATAGAAGAAACCATCAAAAGATTACCAACTAAGAAAAGCCCAGGACTGGATGGGTATACAGCAGAGTTTTACAAAACCTTTAAAGAGGAACTAACACCAATACTTTTCAAGCTATTTCAGGAAATAGAAAAAGAGGGAGAACTTCCAAATTCATTCTACGAGGCCAACATCACCCTGATTCCGAAACCAGACAAAGACACTTCAAAGAAAGAAAACTACAGACCAATATCTCTAATGAACCTTGACGCAAAAATCCTCAATAAAATTCTGGCGAATCGGATTCAAATGCATATCAAAAAAATTATACACCATGATCAAGTAGGATTCATCCCTGGGATGCAAGGCTGGTTCAATATATGGAAATCAATAAATGTTATTCACCACATCAATAGACTTAAAAATAAGAACCATATGATCATCTCGATAGATGCAGAAAAAGCATTCGACAAAGTACAGAATCCCTTTATGTTCAAAACTCTAGAAAAATTAGGGATTACTGGATCATACCTCAACATTGTAAAAGCAATCTATGATAAGCCACAGGCCAGCATCATTCTGAATGGAGAAAAATTGAAGGCATTCCCACTAAGATCTGGTACAAGACAGGGATGCCCTCTCTCACCACTTCTGTTCAACATAGTCCTCGAAACACTGGCCAGAGCAATTAGACAGATGAAAGAAATTAAAGGCATAAAAATAGGAAAAGAAGAACTTAAATTATCACTGTTTGCAGATGATATGATTCTATACATAGCAGACCCAAAAGGGTCTACAAAGAAGCTATTAGAGCTAATAAATGAATTCAGCAAAGTGACAGGATATAAGATCAACATGCATAAATCAAAGGCATTCCTGTATATCAGCGACAAACCCTCTGAAATCGAAATGAGGACAACTACTCCATTCACAATATCCCCCCCAAAAATAAAATACTTGGGAATCAACCTAACATAAGAGGTGAAAGATTTATACAATGAAAATTACAGAACCCTAAAGAAAGATATAGAAGAAGACCTTAGAAGATGGAAAAATATACCCTGCTCATGGATAGGCAGAACTAACATCATCAAGATGGCGATATTACCAAAAGTTCTCTATAAGTTCAATGCAATGCCAATCAAAATCCCAACAGCATTTCTTGTAGAAATAGATAAGAGAATCATGAAATTCATATGGAATAATAAAAGACCCAGAATAGCAAAAACAATGCTAAGCAGGAAGTGTGAATCAGGCGGTATAGCGATACGACTTCAAACTATACTACAGAGCAATAGTAACAAAAACAGCATGGTACTGGTACCAAAACAGGCGGGTGGACCAATGGTACAGAATAGAGGACACAGTAACCAATCCACAAAACTACAACTATCTTATATTTGATAAAGGGGCTAAAAGCATGCAATGGAGGAAGGATAGCATCTTCAACAAATGGTTCTGGGAAAACTGGAAATCCATTTGCATCAAAATGAATCTGAATCCCTATCTCTTGCCATGCACAAAAGTTAACTCAAAATGGATCAAGGAGGTTGATATTAAAGCAGAGACACGGCATCTGATAGAAGAAAAAGTTGGTTATGATCTACATACTGTGGGATCGGGCTCCAAATTCCTCAATAGGACACCCATAGTGCAAGAGTTAACAACTAGAATCAACAAATGGGACTTACTCAAACTAAAAAGTTTTTTCTCAGCAAAAGAAACAATAAGAGAGATAAACAGGGAGCCTACATCCTGGGAACAAATCTTTACTCCACACACTTCAGATAGAGCCCTAATAACCAGAATATACAAAGAACTCAAAAAATTAGACAATAAGATAACAAATAACCCAATCAATAAATGGGCCAAGGACCTGAACAGACACTTCTCAGAGGAGGACATACAATCAATCAATAAGTACATGAAAAAATGCTCACCATCGCTCGCAGTCAGAGAAATGCAAATCAAAACTACCCTGAGATACCATCTCACTCCAGTAAGATTGGCAGCCATTAGGAACTCAAACAACAATAAGTGCTGGAGAGGATGCGGGGAAAAGGGCACTCTTGTTCATTGCTGGTGGGGCTGCAAATTGGTGCAGCCAATTTGGAAAGCAGTATGGAGATTTCTTGGAAAGCTGGGAATGGAACCACCATTTGACCCAGCTATTCCCCTTCTAGGTCTATTCCCAAAAGACCTAAAAAGAGCATGCTACAGGGACACTGCTACATCGATGTTCATAGCAGCATAATTCACTATAGCAAGATTGTGGAATCAGCCTAGATGCCCTTCAATAGATGAATGGATAAAAAAATGTGGCATTTATACACAATGGAGTATTACTCTGCATTAAAAAATGACAAAATCATAGAATTTGGAGGGAAATGGATGGCATTAGAGCAGATTATGCTAAGTGAAGCTAGTCAATCTTTAAAAAACAAATACCAAATGACTCCTTTGATATAAGGGGAGTAAACAAGGACAGGGTAGGGACGAAGAGCTTGAGAAGAAGATTTACATTAAACAGGGATGAGAGGTGGGAGGGAAAGGGAGTGAGAAGGGAAATCACATGGAAATGGAAGGCGATCCTCAGGGTTATACAAAAATGACATATAAGAGGAAAGGAGGGGTAAGACAAGATAATACAAATGGAAGAAATGATTTACAGTAGAAGGGGTAGAGAGAGAAAAGGGGAGGGGAGGAGAGGGGAGGGGGGATAGTAGAAAATAGGACAGACAGCAGAATACATCAGACACGAGAAAGGCAATATGTCAATCAATGGAAGGGTAACTGATGTGATACAGCAATCTGTATACGGGGTAAAATTGGGAGTTCATAACCCACTTGAATCAAACTGTGAAATATGATGTATTAAGAACTATGTAATATTTTGAACGACCAACAATAAAAAAAAGAAAAAAAAAAGAAAAAAAAACCCAATGAGTCAAAAAGCTGATTCTTAAAAAAAATCATCAAGATTGATACACCTTAAGCCAAGCTGAGAGGAAGAGAAAAAGGTGAATTATTAAAATCTGTGATGAAAATGGAAATATCCTCATTCCAGCCAGAATGGCAGCTATTATGAAGACAAACAACAACAAGTGTTGGCAAGGATGTGGGGAAAAAATACAGTCATACATTTTTGGTGGACTGCAAATTGGTGCAGCCAATTTAGAAAGCAGTATGGAGATTCCTTGGAAAACTGGGTATGGAACCATCATTTGACCCAGCTATTCCTCTCCTCAGACTATACCCAAAGGACTTAAAAACAGCATACTACAGGGACACAGCCATATCAATGTTTATAGCAGGATGAATGGATAAAAAATATGGCATATGTACACAATGGAATTTTACTCATCATTAAAAAAGAACAAAATCATGGCATTTGCAGGTAAATGGATGCCGTTGGAGAAGATAATGCTAAGTGAAGCCAGCCATTCCCCCCAAAAACCAAATACCAAATATTTTCTCTGATATAAGGAGGTTGACTCATAGTGGGATTGGGAGGGAGAGCATGGGAGGAATAGATGAACTCTAGTTAGGGCAGAGGGGTGGGAGGGAAAGGGAGGGGGCAGGGGATTAGCAAGGATGGTGGAATGTGATGGACATCATTATACAAAATACATGTATGAAGACTTGAATTGGGTGTTAACGTACTTTATACAAAAATTGTGGTATATATGTGTATTAAGAATTGTAATGCAAAAGTAAAAAGAATAGCGTTACCTTAGATTATATAGAGGAAAGTGAAAGTAGGGGAAGGCAGGGGATTTGGGGATAAGGAAGATAGTAGATTGATTTCTCACAATAGGCTCACTACTCAGGCTAGTGGTAGGGAGTGGCAGAGTCAGCAGACCCTGGGGAGCATAGCAATAATAAAAGAAGCCAAGTATATCTCTCTCAAGAAAAAAAAGAAAGATAGTAGATTGAAAGAGTCATTATTACTTTATATGTATATGCTACTGTATGACTAATGTGATTCTATAATCTGTACAATGAGAAAAATGAGAAATTATACCCCATCTATGTATGACATATCAAAGTATATAAGTGCATTCTACTGTCATGTATAACTAATTAAGACAAATAAAAAATTAAAAAAAGAAAATGGAAATACTATCACAGACACTACTGAAATCCAGAGGCTAATCAGAAGCTATTTTGAAAATATATACTCCAATAAGCTAGAAAATCTTGAAGACATTGATAAATTCCTAGGAACATATGACTTACCCTAACAGAACCAGGAGGATATAGAAAATTTAAACACATCAATTTCAATAAATGAGATTGAAGAAGCCATTAAAAGCCTACCAACTAAGAAAAGTCCAGGACAGAAGGATTTTCAGACAAGTTCTACCAAATCTCTAAAGAAGAACTAATACCAATCCTCCTCAACTTAGTCCATGAAATAGAAAAGGAGAACTCTTTCAAACTCTTTCTACTGTTACCCTGATACCAAAACTGAACAAAGACATATTAAGGGAAGAAAACTTCAATATCCTACATGAACATAGATACAAAAATTCTCAAAAAATGCTGCTAAATCACATACAAAAATACATTTAAAAGATAGTGCACCATGACCAAGTGCGTTGTATCCCAAGGATGCAAAATTGGTTCAACATGCGGAAATCAATAAATGTAATAATCTCATCAATATACCATAATTTTTCATATCTCTGTTTGTATATAAAGTATGTTGACACCCAATTCTTGTCTTCACACACGTACTTTGGATAATGATTGTGGTATATATGTGTAATAAGAATTGTAATGCATTCTGCTGTCATTGTTTTAATTAATAAAAATGTTGAAAACATATCCATACATATATACACAAGGAAAAAAATCACATCAATAGACTTAAAGATAAGAATCACATGATTATCTCATAGATGCAGATGAAGCATTTGACAAAATACAGCATCAACTTATAATTAAGCACTAGGAAAAATAGAGATAAAAAGATCATACCTCAAATTGTTAAAGCTATATATGAAAAACCAAGGCTGACATAATTCTAAATGGAGAAAAACTAAAACCATTCCTTTTAAAAACAGGAAGAAGACAGTGATGTTCATTTTCACCACTTCTATTGAACATAATCCTCAAATCTCTAGCCACAGCTATTAGGCAAAAGAATGAAATAAAAAGACTACAATTAGGGGAAAAAATAGCTCAAACTATCTGTATTTGCCAATGACATGATTCTGTATTTAGAAGACCCAAAAACTCCACCAGAAAATTTCTAGAACTCATAAATGAATTCAGTAAATTAGCAGGATACAAAAACTCACAAATCAATTGCACTTCTATACTCCAATGATGAATCAGCTAAAAGAGAAATTAAAAAAAAACCCCTACTTTGGGATTAATCTAACAAAAGAGATGAAAGGCTTCTACAATGAAAATTACAGAATGGTAAATAAAGAAATTGAAGAATTCCTTAGAAGATAGATAGGCAGAATTAATATTGTCAAAATGGTGATACTAAGAAAAGTGCTATACAGAGTCAATGCAAAATCCCATCAAAATTCCAATGACAATCTTCATGGAAATAGAAAAAGCAGTCATAACATTTATTTGAAAAAATAAGAGGCCCAGAGTAACCAAAGCAATCCTTAGTGAGAAAAGCGAAGCAAGAGGTATAACAATACCAGACCTAAAATTATACTGTAGGGTTACAGTAACTAAAACAGTATGGCATTGGCACCAAAAAGACAAGAAGATCAATGAAACATAATAGAAGACACAGAGACAAACCTACAAAAATACATACTAGACAAAGGTATTAATAACATACATTGGAGAAAAGGTAGTCTTTTCAACAAACAGGTGCTGGGAAAACTGGAAATTCATATGTAGTAGAATGAAATTTAAACCCTATCTCTTATCCTGCAGAAATCTCAGTTAAAGGAGGATCAAGGACCTAGGTGGTACCAGACACCCTGCATAACTAGAAAAAAAGTAGGTCCAACACTCCAGCATATCAGCTCAGGAACTGATTCCCTTCATAAGAAGTCTAAAGCACAAGAAGTCAAATCAATGATTAATAAATGGACTGGCATCAAACTAAAAAGCTTCTTCATAGCAAAAAAAAAAAAAAGATTGTGAAGAGAGAGCCTACAGAATGAGAGAAAATCTTGGTAACTTGCACCTCAGATAGAGCATTAATTTCCAGTATATATAAAGAACTCAAAAACTTAACACAACAAACAAACAAATATACAAAACACAAATAACCCAATCAAGTGGGGCAAAGGAAATGAACAGACACTTTTTCCAGAGGAGAAACATGAATGACCTGCAAATATATGAAAAAATGTTCAACATCTCTAGCAATTAGAGAAATGCTAATTAAAACTTTACTGAGATTTTATCTCACTTCAGTCAGAAGAGCAATTATCAGGAATAAAAGTAACAGTAAGTATTGGAGAGAATGTGGGAAAAAAGCTACACTCATACTTTGCTGATTGGAGTGTAAATTGGTGCAACCACTCTGGAAAGTAGTATGGAGATTCTTCAAAAAACTTGAAATGGAACCATCATTTGACCCAGTCATCCCACTCCTTGTTATATACCCAAAGGATTTAAACATCAGCATACTGTAGTGATGCAGCTACATCAATATTAATAGTAGCTCAATTTATAATAGCTAAACTATGGAACCAACCTAGATGCCCTCTGATAGATATAAACATTGAAATGTGGTATATATACACAATGGAGTATTACTCAACTCTAAAGAAGAATGACTTTATGGTATTTGCCAGCAAATGGATGGATATGGAGACTATAATACTAAGTGAAGAAAGGCAGTCCTAAAAAAACAAAGGTTGAATTTTTTTCTCTGATATGTGGAAGCTAACCCATCATAGTGGGGTTGTGAGGGGGAAGAATAGAGTGCAGTAGATTAGATAATAGGAAATGGAGGGAATGGATGAGGGATAGGCAAAGGAAAAACAGTGGAATGTATTCAAAATAATTCTCTCTGTTTTTAATATATGAGTAGATGTCAATGGGTGGGACCTGCGGTCCCACTCTGATTGTCTTCCTTCAATCATTCTTGGTAGTTTGAGGCTTTTGTCTCTTCAATTCTTTGTATTGGAGTAATGTTGGGGCTAATACTTGGTTAGATTATGTGTAGAGTGAGATTCTCTGTTGCTTGGTTGAGATGTGCATATTTCTAAGCTTCAGGATCTCTTTTCTTTGATCTTGAAGTTTCTCAATCTTTTTCTGTCCCCTCTTAGAGGGAATGGGATCCAGAAGTAGTTCTAATTTCAGCAACAGATGTGCAACTTTAAGATAGATGTTGGTGTCTATTTTGATATATGTAACACTAATTGCCACCTATATAGAAATGGTGGGGTCAGTATTTAATAAAGTACCAACAATAAAAACTCGTGCTTTTGACAGCAGGTATCTACTATGTCATCCATTATATCAATAGTCACTAGAACTTGAAAGAGGTAGAAAATAGTCTAATGGTTAATTTGATTTTTCTCTCTTCTATATTTTGTATTAATGTGTAGCTGAAGATTGAGTGTTATTAATTTGTTTGTAGAGCAAGGTACACTGTCTTTTGATTGAGTTTAGTTCAGCAGCAGAGTCTCTACCTTGAAAACTTGTAGTATCCCCATACATTCCCAGCACCTTACAGAAAAGGGAAAAATTAACAGTAGTAACAGTCAATGCAAACAATATGTAGCATTAAAATAAATATCCAGTTCCTACTATGACATTTACAACATTAATTACCACAAAAACAGGAATGGTGTGGTCAGCAATTGTGAGGGGTCAGCAATTGTAGGCAGTTAAAAAAAAGAACTAGATCTAACTTTAAAGAAAGAGCAGGTGTCAAATATGCCATCAACTGCAGCAATAACTGCATCAGCATTAATTGTGAGAACAGATCTAAAAAATGGTAAAATACAATTAATTAGGAGATAAGGAACATGCTAGGAAGGTAGAAAAGATTTTATAATTGCAAAATGTGAACAGAGAGAATGGAGAAGGGATGTTCTAGGTGATGATTATAATGAAGAAGAAGATAAAATAGGAGAAGGAAATAAAGGGTGAGAAGAAGAGAGAACAATAGAATTTGGCCCTTAGCAGAAGAAAAGACAGAAAAAGAAACAAACAACAAACTATAAAATAAAACCAAATTATGCTCACCCCCCAGAAGACAAGGCAAGGAAAAAGAACTATGTTAGTGCGCCCAATGCTCAGGCTGGAGTGGGAGGAGCCGCTGCCGCCACCTCAGCCCTGAGGAGCCCTCACCCTCCGCGCCTAGGTTGCCTCTCGGTCTCCACAGGCTCCACGCCAAGCGAGGTCCTCTGCTTCAACCCTGCCTGGCCCACCGCGTCCGCCCTGCCCTATCTCCGTCGCTGGCCTGTGGCTTCGCCGCCTTCCACGGGACAGGTGCTCAGAGCTGTGGAGGAAGCCCCTGCTCTGCCCTCCCTGCTGTGGCTGCTACTCCTGACTGCAGAGTTCTCCTGGAACTGGGGAAGGGGATGGGAGCAGGGTAGGCGGGCACTGACTAGCCAACCCCTCTGCAGATTCCCCATTCTGGCAATGATGCTCTGAGCCCAGTGCACCAGGCATTCACATCTATGGACCTGAACTGAACTGTAGAGCCTGCCTATGGGGGAAGGAGTAAACAGTAACTCAGCAGTCAAACAGAACAAAAAGAAACATGAGCAGCATGAAAAAGCAAGGAAGAAAAGGAGTACAAACAATGCAGGGCAGCCTAAATATTCAGGAGGATATAGAGTCATCAGAAAAATGGTCATATACAGAACTCAAGGAATACCTTAGATGGAATGGAACCTTAAAGAGGATACGAGACAGCAAATTTAAGCAGCGAAGGAACACATTGAGAGAGAATTACATAAACAGATAAAAGAAGAAGTTAAGCATCTTTATCAGGAGATAGAGATTATAAAAAAGAATCAAACAATAATCTTAGAAATGAAGGAAATTATAAACCAAATTAAAAACTCAAATGAGAGTATCACTAATAAAGTGGAGCAAGTAGAAGCCAGAATGTCAGATAATGAAGACAAAATATATCATCTTGAAAAGAGTCTAGCCAACTCAGATAGGCTGGTTAAAAATCATGAGAGAAACATCCAAGAGATATGTGATAACATAAAAAAAACAAATTTAAGAGTCATTGGCATAGAGGAAGGTATAGAGATTCAAACCAAGGGAATGAGTAACCTGCTAAATGAAATAATTACAGAAAACTTTCCAGAAATAAAAAAGGAAACAGATATGCAAATTGTAGATGCATACAGGACACGGAGCACACAAAATCACAGTAGACCAACGCCAAGACACATTGTTATGAAGATATCCAATATACAGAACAAAGAGAAAATATTAAAAGCTACAAGATAAAGGAGGCAGATTACATTCAGGGGTAAACCAATAAGGTTAACAACGGATTTTTTTATCACAGACGCTGAAAGCGAGAAGATCCTGGAACAATGTATTTCAAACACTGAAAGACAATGGATGCCAACCAAGAATTCTGTATCCAGCAAAATTAAGGTTCAGGTATGACAATGAAATAAAAATCTTTCATGATAAACAAAAGCTAAAAGAATTTTCATCCAGAAAACCAGCATTGCAAAGCATCTTGAGCAAAACACTACACGAGGAAGAAATGAAAAACAATAAACAAAGCCAACAGTGGGAAGTACCTCAGTAAAGACAGACGGCAGGGGGAAAGCTAATCATGGAGAAACAAACTAAATTAAAAAAAAAGAGATAAATAATCAAACATGGCTGGAAGTACAAACCATATATCAATAGTAACCCTAAACGTTAGTGGTTTAAACTCTCTAATAAAGCGACATAGGCTGGTAACATGGATTAAAAAAACAAATCCAACAATACGCTGCCTCCAGGAGACACATCTGACTGGAAAAGACATACACAGGCTGAAGGTGAAAGGTTGGAAAAAAAATACCACTCACACGGTCCTCGCAAGCAAGCAGGGGTGGCCATCCTCAGATCGAATAAAATTGACTTCAAGACTAAGTTAATCCAAAGGAATAAGGATGGACATTATATACTGTTAAAAGGAACCATTCACCAACAAGATATAACAATTATCAATATTTATGTACCAAAAAATGGTGCTGCGAAGTTCATAAAACAAATTCTCCTCAAGTTCAAGAATCAAATAGACCACAGCACAATAATTATGGGTGACTTCAACACACCTCTCTCACCATTGGACAGATCCTCCAAACAAAAGTTGAATGAATAAACTATAGAACTCAATATCACAATCAATAACCTAGACTTAACTGACATATATAGAATATATCAACCATCATCAAGTGGATATACTTTTTTCTCAGCAGCACATGGATCCTTCTCAAAAATAGACCATATATTATGCCATAGGGCAACCCTCAGTAAATATAGAGGGGTGGAGATAATACCATGCATTTTATCTGATCATAATGGAATGAAACTGGAAATCAATGATAAAAGAAGGAAGGGAAAATCCTATATCACATGGACAATGAACAATATGTTACTGAATGATCAAGGGGTTACAGAAGACATAAAGGAGGAAATAACAAAAATCTTAGAGATAAATGAAAATACAGACACAACATATCGGAATCTATGGGACACAATGAAAGTAGTTTTAAGAGGGAAATTCATCGCCTAGAGGTCATTCCTCAAAAAAGGGAAAAACCAACAAATAAATGAGCTCACACTTCATCTCAAAGCCCTAGAAAAGGAAGAGCAAAACAACAGCAAATGCAGCAGAAGGCAAGAAATAATTAAAATCAGAGCGGAAATCAACGAAATTGAAACAAAAGAAATTATTGAAAAAATTAACAAAACTAAAAGTTGGTTCTTCGAAAAAATAAATAAGATTGATAGACCCTTAGCCATGCTAATGAAGAGAAGAAGAGAGAGAACTCAAATTACTAACACACGGGATGAAAAAGGCAATATCACAACAGATGCTACAGAAATACAGAAGACAATTAGAAATTATTTTGAAAACCTATATTCCAATAAAATAGAAGATAGTGAAGACATCGATAAATTTCTTAAGACACATGATTTGCCCAGACTGAGTCAGGAGGATACACACAATTTAAACAGACCAATATCAATGGATGATATAGAAGAAGCAATCAAAAGACTACCAACCAAGAAAAGCCCAGGACCGGATGGGTATACAGTGGAGTTTTACAAAACCCTTAAAGAAGAATTAATACCAACACTTTTCAAGTTATTTCAGGAAATAGAAGAAGAGGGAGCTCTTCCAAATTCATTCTATGAGGCCAACATCACCCTGATTCTGAAACCAGACAAAGACACCTCAAAGAAAGAAAACTACAGACCAATATCTCTGATGAACCTAGTCGCAAAAATCCTCAATAAAATTCTGGCGAATCGGATACAAAGGCACATCAAAAAAATTGTGCACCATGATCAAGTAGGATTCATCCCTGGGATGCAAGGATGGTTCAATATACAGAAATCAATAAATGTTATTCACCACATCAATAGACTTAAAGATAAGAACCATATGATCATCTCGATAGACGCAGAAAAAGCATTCAACAAAGTACAGCATCCCTTTATGTTCAAAACATTAGAAAAACTAGGGATAACAGGAACTTACCTTGACATTGTAAAAGCTATCTATGCTAAGCCTCAGGCTAGCATCATTCTGATTGGACAAAAATTGAAGGCATTCCCTCTAAAATCTGGAACAAGACAGGGATGCCCTCTCTCACCACTTCTATTCAATATAGTTCTCGAAACACTGACCAGAGCAATTAGACAAACGAAAGAAATTAAAGGCATAAAAATCGGAAAAGAAGAACTTAAATTATCACTATTTGCGGATGACATTATTCTATACCTAGAAGACCCAAAAGGGTCTATAAAAAACTACTAGAACTAATAAATGAACTCAGCAAAGTGGCAGGATATAAAATCAACACGCATAAATCAAAGGCATTTCTGTATATCAGCGACAAAACTTCTGAAACGGAAATGAGGAAAAACACTCCATTCACAATATCCTCAAAAAAAAAAATACTTGGAAATCAACCTAACAAAAGAGGTGAAAGATTTATACAATGAAAACTACAGAACCCTAAAGAGAGAAATAGAAGAAGATCTTAGAAGATGGAAAAATATACCCTGTTCATGGATAGGCAGAACTAACATCATCAAAATGGTGATATTACCAAAAGTTCTCTATAGGTTTAATGCAATGCCAATCAAAATCCCAACGGCATTTCTTGTAGAAATAGATAAAGCAATCATGAAATTCGTATGGAAAAAATAAAGACCCAGAATAGCAAAACCAAATCTAAGCAGGAAGTGTGAATCAGGCGGTATAGTGATACCAGATTTCAAACTATATTACAGAGCAATAGTAAAAAAAACAGCATGGTACTGGTACCAAAACAGGCAAGTGGACCAATGGTACAGAATAGAGGACACAGAGACTAATCCACAAAGTTACAACTATCTTATATTTGATAAAGGGGCTAAAAGCATGCAATGGAGGCAGGATAGCATCTTCAACAAATGGTGTTGGGAAAACTGGAAATCCATATGCAACAAAATGAAACTGAATCCCCTCCTCTCACCATGCACAAAAGTTAACTCAAAATGGATCAAGGACCTTGATATCAAATCAGACACTCTGTGTCTGATAGAAGAAAAAGTTGGCTCCGATCTACATATTGTGGGGTCGGGCTCCAAATTCCTTAATAGGACACCCATAGCACAAGAGTTAATAGCAAGAATCAACAAATGGGACTTACTTAAACTAAAAAGTTTTTTCACAGCAAGAGAAACAATAAGAGAGGTAAATAGGGAGCCTACATCATGGGAACAAATTTTTACTCCTCACACTTCAGATAGAGCCCTAATATCCAGAGTATACAAAGAACTCAAAAAATTAGACAATAAGATAACAAATAACCCAATCAATAAATGGGCCAAAGACCTAAACAGACACTTCTCAGAGGAGGACATACAATCAATCAACAAGTACATGAAAAAATGCTCACCATCTCTAGCAGTCAGAGAAATGCAAATCAAAACCACCCTAAGATATCATCTCACTCCAGTTAGATTGGCAGCCATTATGGAGTCAAACAAGAAGTGCTGGAGAGGATGTGGGGAAAAGGGTACTCTTGTACATTGCTGGTGGGACTGAAAACTAGTGCGGCCAATTTGGAAAGCAGTATGGAGATTCCTGGGAAAGCTGGGAATGGAACCACCATTTGACCCTGCTAGTGCCCTTCTCGGACTATTCCCTGAAGATCTTAAAAGAGCATACTACAGGGATACTGCCACATCTATGTTCATAGCAGCACAATTCACAATAGCTAAACTGTGGAACCAACCCAGATGCCCTTCAATGGATGAATGAATTAAAAAAATGTGGCATCTATACACCATGGAGTATTACGCAGCACTAAAAAATGACAAAATCATGGAATTCGCAGGGAAATGGATGGCACTAGAGCAGATTATGCTTAGTGAAGCTAGCCAATCCCTAAAAAACAAATACCAAATATCTTGTTTGATATAATGAGAGAAACTAAGAATAGAGCAGGGAGGATGAGCAGGAAGAAAAGATTAACATTAAACAGAGACATGAGGTGGGAGGGAAAGGGAGAGAAAAGGGGAATTGCCTGGAAATGGAGGGAGACCCTCATTGTTATACAAAATTACATATAAGAGGTTGTGAGGGGAATGGGAAAATAAACAAGGAGAGAAATGAATTATAGTAGATGGGGTAGAGAGAGAAGATGGGAAGGGAGGGGAGGGGGGATAGTAGAGGATAGGAAAGGTAGCAGAATACAACAGTTACTAGTATGGCATTATGTAAAAATGTGGATGTATAACCGATGTGATTCTGCAATCTGTATTTGGGGTAAAAATGGGAGTTCATAACTCACTTGAAGCTAATGTATGAAATATGATATGTCAAGAGCTTTGTAAGGTTTTGAACAACCAATTAAAAAAAAGAACTATGTTAAAAACATTCTAAAAATGAGAAAAATAGAAACAAATATGTATATGCATCATGTCCCTGAATCAATAGCATAGCAATTATTCAGAGAGAGGGAGGGGAGGGAGGGAGAATTCTTAAAGAAAAATGATGAATCACCCCCACTGAGGTGGTCAAAATAATTTACTAGAATGGATGGTCACTGACCATACCCAACAGTCTTTCTTTCTGTTTCTTCTCAAGCTATTTACTAGAGAGCAAATGCTGGGGGTTGTTAACCCCTTCCTGTTTTGGTGTTGCTCTCTGTGTTGCCGGTTGGAGTGTCCTATAAATGAAGTTGTTTGAAATAATCCTCAGCTTCTCTTCTTGCCAGTATAATGTGGGATATATTAGGAAGTACTGTTAGTTGGAGTTTTGTTCATACAGAGAAAAATCAATAAATTCTCAGGATAAAGCTTCTGCAGAGTTCTATGTGGGGAGTTCCAGAAGTTGGAGCTTAGATCTCTAATCAGGCCCCAGGGGCTCTGTTGGGTGTTGTCTGCTCTGGAGAAATTAGACCAATACATCCCTTAGGGTCTAGCAGTGGCTTATCTCTGATGGGAGTCTGTATCTCAGGAGCCTCCCAAGTATTCCACTCAAAGTGAAGAAATTTCTCATTGAATCTTGGTTTGAATTTCATCAGAGCTTTAGAATATGTCAAATATTCTTTGGCTTTGGATGCCTCCAGATGTCCTGTGGCAGAGGAGCCATTCCCTAGTTGCTATGGAGTTCAGACCAGCCAGTTCTCATTTGTCAACCCAGAGGTCTGAGGCTGCTTGTTCAGAGGGTGTGATGGAAAACTTTTATTTCTTCATCAATTTTGAAGGATAGCATTTTTTGGACATAGCAATCTGGCTGACATTTTTTTATTTTAGAGCTTGGAATACTCTTTTAAAATTTTCTTTATTCTAATTTGTTATATATGACAGCAGAGTACATTTAAATTCATAGTATGCATATAGAGCACAATTTTTCATGTTTCTGGTTGTACACAAAGTAGAGTCACACCATTCATATCTTCATACATGTACTTGGGGTAAATATGTCCATCTTATTCCACCATCTTTCCTATACCCTTGCCCCCTCCCTTCCTCTCCCTCCCCTTTGCCCCATCTAAAGCTCCTCCATTCCTCCCATGCTCACCCCCACCATTCCCATTGTGGATCAGCATCCACATATCAAAGAAAACACTTGTCATTTTTTTGTGTGTGATTGACTTACTTCACTTAGTATAATATTCTCCAACTTCATCCATTTACCTGAAAATAAATGATTTTATTCTCTTTTAATGTTGAGTAAGATTCCATTATGTATATATACCACAGTTTCTTTATCCATTAATCTACTGAAAGGCATCTAGATTGGTTCCATGATTTAGCTATTGTGAATTGTACTGCTATAAACATTGATGTGGCTGCATTACTATAATATGATGTTTTTAAGTTCTTTGGGTATAAATGGAGGAGTGGGATAGCTAGGCCAAATAGTGGTTTCATTCCAAGTTTTCCAAGGAATCTCCATACTGCTTTCCATATTGGTTGCACCAATTTGCAGTCCCACCAGCAATGTATAGTGTGACTCTTCCTTCACATCCTCTTCAACACTTACTGACATTTGTCTTCTTAATAGTTGCCATTCTGATATCACCCTCTGAGAAGTGTCTGTTCAGTTCCTTGGTCCATTTATTTATTGTGTTATTTGTTTTTTTTGGTGTTAAGATTTTTGAGTTTTTTAAAATATATCCTAGAGATTAGTGCTCTGTCTGATGTGCGTGTGGTAAAAATTTGCTCCCATGCTGTAGGCTCTCTATTCACCTCATTGATTGTTTCTTTTGCAGAGAAGAAGCTTTTTAATTTGATTCCATCCCATTTATTTTTTCTTGATTTTATTTCTTGTCCTATAGAGGTCTTATTAAGAAAGTTGGGGCCTAATCTGACATGATGAAGGTTTGGGCTTACTTTTTTCTTCTATTAGGTGCAGGGTCTCTGGTTTAATTCCTAGGTCCTTGATCCACTTTGAGTTGAGTTTTGGGTATGGTGAGAGATAGAGGCTTAATTTAATTGTGTTCCATATGGATTTCCAATTTACCCAGTACTTATGTTGAAGAGGCTATCCTTTCTCCAGTATATATTTTTGGCACTTTTGTCTAATATGAGATAACTGTATTTGTGTGGGTTTGTTTCTGTGTTTTCTATGCTGGACCATTGGTCATTGAATCTATTTTGGTGCCAATACCATGCTGTTTTTGTTACTATTGCTCTGTAGTGTAGTTTAAGGTCTGATATAGTGATGCCAGCTGCTTCACTCTGCTGTTAAGGATATCTTTGGCTATTCTGGGTCTCTTATTTCTCCAGATGATTTTCATGATTGCGTTTTCAATTTCTATGAGGAATGTTATTGGGATTTTTATTGGAATTGCATTAAATCTGTGTAGTGCTTTTTTGTAGTATGGTCATTTTGTCAATATTAATTTTGCCCATCCAAGAACAAGGGAGATCTTTCCATTTTCTAGGGTTTTCTTTAATTTCTTTCTTTAGCATACTGTAATTTTCTTTGTAGAGTTCTTTCACCTCTTCATTAAGTTGATTCCCAAGTATTTTATGTTTTTAAGGCCATTGTAAATGGGGTAGTTGTCTTAGTTTCTCTTTCAGAGGATTTGTCACTGATGTACATAAATGCCTTTGATTTTATGACCTGCTACTTTGCTGAATTCATTTATTAGTTCTAGAAGTTTTCTGGTGGAATTTTTTGGGTCTTCTAGGTATAGAATCATATATTGGCAAATAGTACTAACTTGAGTTTTTCTTTTCTTATCACTATCCCTTTTAATTTGTTTTATCTGTCTAATTGCTCTGGCTAATGTTTAAAAACCTATGTTAAATAGAAGTGGTGAAAGAGGGCATCCCTGTCTTGTTCCAGTTTTTAGAGGAAATGCCTTTAATTTTTCTCTATTTAGAATGATGTTGCCCTTGGGATTAGCATAGATAGCTTTTACAGTGTTGAGATATGTTCCTATTATCCCTAGTTTTTCTAGTGTTTTGAACATGGATTGGTGCTGTATTTTGTGGAATGCATTTTCCTGCATCTATTGAGATGATCATATGATTCTTTAAGTCTACTGATGTGATGAATTATATGTATTGATTTCCATATGTTGAACCAAACTTCCATCCCTGGGATGAACCCCTACTTGATTGTGGTGCACTATCTTTTTGATATGTTTTGTATTCAATTTGTCAAAATATTATTGAGAATTTTTTGCATCTATGTTCATCAGAGATATTAGTCTGAGGTTTTCTTTCTTTGATGTGTCTGGTTTTGGAATCAGGGTGATATTGGCCTCACAGAATAAATTTGGAAGGGTTCTCTCTTTTTCTATTTCATGGAATAATTTGATGAGTATTTGGTATTAGTTCTTCTTTAAGGGTCTTGTAGAACTAAGCAATGTATCCATGTGGTCCTGGGCTTTTCTTGGCTGGTAGGCTTCTAATGGTGTCTTCTATTTCCTTGCTTGAAATTAATCTGTTTAATTTGTGTATATCATCCTGATTTAGTCTTGGAAAATCATGTAACTCAAGAAATTTGCTAATGCCTTTGATACTTTCTATTTTATTGGAATACAGGTTTTCAAAATAATTTTAATTATCTTCTGTATTTCTGTAATGTCCATTGTGATATTTCCTTTTACATCATAAATGTTAGCAATTTGAGTTTTCTCTCTCTTTTCTTTGTTAGCATGGCTAAGGGTTTATAAGTTTTGTTTACCTTTTTAAAGAGCCAACTTTTCATTTTGTCAATTTTTTCAAATTTTTTTGTATCAATTTCATTGATTTCAGTTTTGATTTTAATTATTTATTGTGTCCTACTGCTTTTGGTGTTGATTTGTTCTTCTTTCTCTAGGGCTTTTAGATTAAATGTTAGGTCATTTATTGACTTTTTATTCTTTTAAGAGATGAACTCCATGCAATGAACTTTCATCTTAGTACTGCCTTCATAGTGTCCCAGAGATTTAGACATGTTGTATCAGTGTTCTTATTTACCTGTAAGAATTTTTAAATCTCCTCTTTGCTGTCTTTTGCAACTCATTGTTCATTCAGTAGCATATTATTTAGTCTCCAGGTGTTGGAGTAGCTTCTAGTTTTTATTTTATCATTGATTTGAAATTTTATTCCCTTACGATCTGATAGAATTCAGGGTAGAATCTCTATTTTTCGTATTTGCTAAGAGTTGCTTTGTGGCATAATATATGGTCTATTTTAGAGAAGAATCCATGTGCTCCTGAGAAAAAAGTGTATTCACTTGTTGAAGGATGAAATATTCTATATATGTTTGTTAAGCCTAAGTTATTGATTGTATTATTAATTTCTATAGTTTCTTTGTTTAGTTTTTGTTTGCAAGATCTATCCAATGCTGAAAGAGGTGTGTGAAAGTCACCCAGAATTATTGTGTTGTGGTCTATTTGACTCTTGAACTTGAGAAGAGTTTGTCTGATGAATGTAGATACTCCATTGTTTGGGGCATATATATTTATAATTGTTATGTCCTGTTGATGTATGCTTCCCTTAAGCAGTAGGAAATGTCCTTCTTTATCCCTTTTGATTAACTTTTGCTTGAAATCTACTTTATTTGATTTGAAGATGGGAACCCCTGCTTGTTTCCACAGTCCATGAGAGTGGTATGTTTTTTCCCCAACCTTTCACTTTTTCAGTCTGTGGATGCCTTTTCCTATGAGATGAGTCTCTTGGAGGCAGTATATTGTTGGGTCTTTTTTGTTTTGTTTTGTTTTTCAAACCCAATCTGCCTGTCTATGTCAATGTCTATTGATTGGTGTGCTTATGCCATTATGGAGACATGATTTGTATTCCTGGTCATATTTGTTTATTTTTGGTATTTAACTTGACTTGGTTTGTCCTTTGATTAGTATTTTCTTTAGTATAACACCTTCCTTTGCTGATTTTTATTGTTGTTTCCTTTTCATGGAATATTTTGCTCAGGATGTTCTTTAATACAGGCTTTCTACTTGTAAATTCTTTTAACTTTTGTTTATCATGGAAGGTTTTTATTTTGTTCTGTGTACTAGACATTTTAATGCAATATTACAATATGTCTTGGAGTGGATCTTTTTGATCTTCTCATTTGAGGTTTTGAAAACTCCTGTACTTGTATTTAAAACTCATTCCGAAGGTTTAGAATTTTTTTCTGATATTATTTCACTAAAATGTTATGCATGTTTTTAACAAACATATGTTCTTCTACACTAAAATGAGCTAAAGTGTTGGTATTAAAGAAGGGGAGTTGCTATTATATTATATAGGGCACAAAGTCAAAGAGAAAGATGAAGCAGAATAAAAAGAGAAAGACAAGAAAATGAGATAAAATATTCAGGAAAAGAAAGGGAGACAGAATATAAAATAATGAGTAGACAAAAAATAGGGTAGAAGTATAGGAAATAGTAAAAAGAAAAGATGCAATAAGTAGATCCAATTAATATGATACTTCTGATAACAATGACAAATAAGCATCCCCCACTAAAATTAAAAACCAAAACAGCCCATACAGACAAAAAACAAGAAAATAAAGAACAAAGCAGAACAAAAAATAAGTTAAAAATATAAACAGAAAAAATAAACCTAAAACAAAAACCTAAACAACAAATCAGAAAAAACCCTCCATAGAACCAAAAAGGCATAGCACAAACACACTAAAACAAAACAAAAACCAGGGAGAAGGGGAAAGAGAGTAGACTGGAGAGAAAATAGGAAGGAGAGAGAAACAAGGGACAGATTATAATAAAAATGAGGAACAATAGCATAACCATCTCTAATTAACACATTATAACATTACAGATGAAAGTAATTAATAATGGATTAAAAAATAATTTTCAACACTGTGAGGGAATCTGTTTATACACAAAGTTATAAATGTGAAATAAGAAAAGCTAATGTTAATAAGTCACAAGTTATTCATTACTGATGTTTCTGAGATGGAGTGAGTTCTTAGTGAGACTCCGAAGTCAGAATTACACCTGATATTCGGAGGTATAGTAGATATTCAAGCCTCCACAGCATAATCTCTGAGTGTCTCTGCATGTTGCCAAAGCAACTGTAATGTCCCTCTCAGAAATGTGTTTATTATTTGATCTTTATAAATCATATTTCTGCTTCAAATGCTTCACTACAATCAAGGTTTTTTTTTTTTGTCTTCTATGTCAATCTCCACCTGCCTGTTTGTGGCATGATATTATGTGACTTCAGAGTGTCTTCAGCCTTGTTGCCTGCACTTTCCCAGACTGGAGGCCTGCATGGGCTCTCTCTCATCCAGCTAGGAGGTCCATGGAACAGGGTAGAGGAGAGTGTGGCTGCGGAGTCACTAATAAGACCTCCGGAGACCAAGTTGGAAGCAGGTCTGATTTTATTGCACAATTACCATGTATACATACTTGGGTGGTAGCTAAGCAGATTATAGGCAGCCACCAATACAATTTCTTGCCAACTGTCCTTGTAACAACCCATAGAGGATCTGGCCATGGAAAAAGCGCAGGGACTGAAACACTTGGCCTCATGCCCAGGGCTGTGCCTACGGGGTAAGCGGTTTGCTGCTCATGTGCCTAGCATGAGGGGAATGGTTTGCCACTCAGATGCCCTTAACATATGCCATGTATGCAGTATTCCATGCATTTGTCTCCACGGAGGACTGGCTTTTTATTCTGAGTAGAATATCTCGTCTCAGTAGCTAACTGCAAATAATATCCTCCTCCTTTCTTGGGAGTGGTTCTGCTGAGACTGAGAGACTTACATCATTAGATCTCCTTAGCTGCTGTGGGTGCCCCACCCTTCTCCTGAAGAGGGGGTCAGGGGTTGAGGTTAGGTATTCCCAAAGACATTAAGGGGTAAATCCCAGTGGGCACTAAGGGCTTGCCTGTGCCCCCAGTGCTAACAACAGTTATCTTTCAGTCATCCTTATTCCTATTCCTACTTAGACAACATGGCACCAAAAGCCCCATGCAGCTACAGTATAGTACTTTACACTTCTTTGGGGCTTCAGTATAAATCTGAGAATCTCCAGAGCTTTATTTCCACTTTCACTTTGGTGGTTGTCTTGGTGTGGGCATAACTTTTAATCTCTGCTCTTGCAGCAGGTGTCCTGTGATAGGTGGTTATGAAAGTCCTGCACTGTGAATTGCTGTGAGTGCAGTGGTTGGCATGTATCCATGCCATCTAACGAATAGGAGCTGTCTCTCCACCCTTCTCCTGCATAACCAATATGGCTGTGAAGATTCCATGAGAAATTCCCCTGCTCATGCTCTGGACACTAAACTGTGGCAGACTGTGGCTAGTGTGCATGGGACCATGTGACACTCAACCACACATTTCTAGAGTTCTGCCTTGAGCACATCAGTGAGTTTCAGTCCAGAGCTCCCAGAAGGATTATTCCACAAACTTATTCCAGATTGATTGTTAGAATGGGAACCTGCTTTTCATGTGACTGAGAAAGAAAGAAAAATGAGTCAAAGAAAAAAGAAAAAGAGGAGGGAGACTCAACATGGTAGCAGGCGGGGAGGCAGTGCTTTCAGTATCTCCTCAGCCACGCAAACAGAGACACATCAGAACGTTTGGATTCTACCTGCTGAGAAACTCTCAGCAAAATTCCGCTGAAGTGAGACCTAGGTGGGGAATTTGGGATTATTGGAGGTGACAACTTGACCCGGATGGGTGAATCTCGGCCACCCTGCATGGAGGTCCGGGCCACCGCCACCTGGCGACCAGCGCAGAAAGAGGCGTTTCAGCACTGCCGGATACCGTGTGCAGTGTAGAGACCCTTTGAAGTGGTTGCTAACCAAGCCTTCATGAAACAGCGGACCAGAACTGAAACCGAGTCTGGGACAGACCAGAGAGAGGCCAGACCCACCCCTCCCATTGGACACTCCGGCAAGGAGTATGGGGCCCGCCATAGCAGGGAGCTGACATCACCAGAGTTCAGCGGATGGGATCCCTTCCCAGTCAAATCTCTTTAACAGGTGTGTGACTCCCATCCCCACCAGATTCATACAGCTGGGAAACCTCAAAAATCTTGCCCCAGAGCTCCGTGGGCATGACTGTAGGGGCTGAGGGAAGCAGAGGGGACTCCCGACCCTCAACTCCCCCTACCACCAGCCGCAACACCCAATGCCTTAGCTGCCAGTTCCTGGGGGCGTGTCCACCGAAGGGGTCCAGACAAATTAAACTGACAGTTCCCAGATCACCAGCTCCACAATCTTGGGGTCTGGATGAATGACAAACAGAGAGAGTGCTCAGTCATTTGGGAAATAGGGCACTCAGGGGGGCTCCAAGTGTAACTAGATCTGTGGAGATCACCTCCGGTGAGTGGGGCCTGACTGGCTGGCAGGAGGAAGGTGGGGAGGGGCTGGAGAAGATAAAAGGCTCTGGACTAACAGGATTGGAGAGACGCCCAGTAGGGGAAGAGGAGCCGGCTTACAGGGATTGCTGCTGGCACATAGAGGGCAGAAGTTTGGCTCGAAGGGCACAGCTCCACCTACTGGAAGAGAAGAAAATAGAACTCTAAGACTTCATTTATCATTTTTTTTTCTTTTCCCTTTTCAATTTTTATTGTTCTCTCCATTCAGCTTTATTCTATCTATTTTTCTCTCCCTCTTTCTCTTTAAAGACTCATTCCTTCCCCTTCCCCCTAACTTTCATCCCAAGCATTATGACATTCATTATGTGCAATTTTCTAAATGCAAATAGGTGAATGTTCCAAGGCTGTCTATAGGGCTCCTAAGTACCTAACTATTACCAAATACTCTGATCCATTCGCCTGTTAATATCCCCCTTCAGTAGAGCAATCTTCCAAAGTAGCCAGGATATACTAACCTTCATACCATCATAGCACCCAACTTAAACATAAAGTCCTAAGACCATATAACAGATCACTATATGCCTACAGAATCCACAAGCCTTTTATGAATCAAATGAATCAGCTTTAAATTACAAGAAAGCCTAACATCTATAGGCATAGTCTCCCACCACAAAGGAGAGACCACAGAGATATACAAAACCAAAACAAATTTATAGGAGAAAACAGAAACACAGTAGTTAAACAGAGTTGGAGAGTAATGTGAACACCATGAAAAAACAGGGGAAAAAAGGATTACAAACAATGCAGTACAACTTAATTTACAGGAGAACCTAGAGGCATCAGAAAAATGGACAGAGAAAGAACTCAAGGCATACCTGACTCAGATGGAATGGAATCTTAAAGAAGTAATTAGACAGCAAGTCCAAACAATGAAAGAACTTTGAAAATGAATTTCAAAAGCAGATTCAAGAAGCAAAAAATGAACTCTACCAGGAGATAGATTTTTAAAAAAATCAAACGGTAATCCTAGAAATGCAGGAAACCATAAACTAAATCAAAAACTCAAATGAGAATATTACAAATAGACTAGATCAAATAGAAGTCAGAACATCAGATAATGAAGACAAAGTTTATCAACTCAAAAAGAGTATAGTCAATGCAGAAAGGCTGGTAAGAAACCACAAGCAAAACATCCAAGAGATATGGGATGTCATAAAAAAACAAATTTAAGAGTCATTGGGAAAGAGGAAGGTATAGAAATCCAAACCAAAGGAATGAGCAATCTGTCGAATGAAATAATTTTAGAAAACCTTCCAGACATGAAAGATGGAATGGATTGCCATTCATTGCCAAATCCTGGAAGCCTACAGGACCCCAAACATACAAAAATGTAATAGACCAACTCCAAGAAACATTATTATGAGGATATCCAATATACAGAACAAGGAGAGAATATTAAAAGCTATAAGAGAAAGGAGGCAGATTATATTCAGGGGTAAACCAATTAGGTTAACAGCTGATTTTTCATCACAGACGTTGAAAGTGAGAAGATCCTGGAACAACATAGTTCAAATGCTGAAAAATGGATTCCAACCAAGAATATTGTATCCAGCAAAACTAAGCTTCAGGTTTGACAATGAAATTAAAATATTTCATGATAAACAAAAGTTAAAAGAATTTGCAGCCAGAAAACCAGCACTGCAAAGCATTTTGAGCAAAACACTACAAGAAGAGGAAATGAAAAACAGCACCCAAAACCAACAGTGGGAGGTAACTCAGTTAAGGGGGGGGGGAAATAACCAAAGAGGAAAAACAAGCCAAATAAAAAAATAAATAAATAAACATGACTGGAAGTACAAGCAATATATCAATAGTAACCCTAAACGTTAATGGCTTAAACTCACCAATCAAGCGACATAGGCTAGTAACTTGGATTAAAAAAACAGACCCAACAATATACTGCCTTCAGGAGACTCATATGATAGGAAAAGACATACACAGGCTGAAGGTGAAAGGTTGGGAAAAATCATACCACTCACATGGTCCTCGGAAGCAAGCAGGAGTGGCCATACTCATATTGAATAAAATCAACTTCAAACCTAAGATAATCAAAAGGGATAAAGAAGGACACTATATACTGTTAAAAAGAACCATTCACCAACAAGACATAACAATTATCAATATGTATGCACCAAATAATGGTGTTGCAACGTTCCTAAAACAAACTCTCCTCAAGTTCAAGAATCAAATAGACCACAACACAATAGTTATGGGTGACTTCAACACACCGCTCTTACCATTGGACAGATCCTCCAAACAAAAGTTGAATAAAGAAACTATAGAACTCAATTACATAATCAATAACCTAGACTTAACCGACATATATAGAATATATCAACCATCATCAAGTGGATATACGTTCTTCTCAGCAGCACATGGATCCTTCTCAAAAATAGACCATATATTATGTCATAGGGCAACCCTTAGTAAATATAAAGGTGTGAGGATAATACCATGCATCTTATCTGATCATAATGGAATGAAACTGGAAATCAATAATAAAAGAAGGAAGAAAAAACCTGCATCACCTGGAAAATGAACAATATGTTACTGAATGAACAAAGGGTTACAGAAGACATAAAGTAGGAAATCAAAAAATTATTAGAGATAAATGAAAATACAGACACAACATATCGGAATCTATGGGACACAATGAAAGCAGTTTTAAGAGGGAAATTCATTGCCTGGAGTTCATTCCTCAAAAAAAGAAAAAAAACCAACAAATAAATGAGCTCACACTTCATCTCAAAACCCTAGAAAAGGAAGAGCAAAACAACAGCAAATGTAGCAGAAGGCAAGAAATAATTAAAATCAGAGTGTAAATCAATGAAACTGAAACAAAGGAAACCATTGAAAAAATTGATAAAACTAAAAGTTGGTTCTTCGAAAAAATAAATAAGATTGACAGACCCTTAGCCATGCTAACGAAGAGAAGAAGAGAGAGAACTCAAATTACTAACATACGGGATGAAAAAGGCAATATCACAACAGACACTACAGAAATACAGAAGATAATTAGAAATTATTTTGAAACCCTGTATTCCAATAAAATAGAAGATAGTGAAGATATCAATAAATTTCTTAAGTCATATGATTTACCCAGATTGAGGCAGGAAGATACACAATTTAAACATACCAATAACAAAGGAGGAAATTTTAGAAGCCATCAAAAGACTACCAACCAAGAAAAGCCCTGTACCAGATGGGTATACAGCGGAGTTCTACAAAACCTTCAAAGAAGAATTAATACCAATATTTTTCAAGCTATTTCAAGAAATAGAAAAAGAAGGAGGTCTTCCAAATTCATTCTGTGAGGCCAACATCACTCTGATCCCAAAACCAGACAAAGATACTTCAAAGAAAGAAAACTACAGACCAATATCTCTAATGAACTTGGATGCAAAAATTCTCAATAAAATTCTGGTGAATCGAATACAAAAACATATCAGAAAACTTGTGCACCATGACCAAGTAGGATTCATCCCTGGGATGCAAGGATGGTTCAATATACGGAAATCAATAAATGCTATTCACCACATCAATAGACTTAAAGACAAGAACCATATGATCATCTCGATAGATGCAGAAAAAGCATTTGACAAAGTACAGCATCCCTTTATGTTCAAAACACTAGAAAAACTAGGGATAACAGGTACTTACCTCAACATTGTAAAAGCTATATATGCTAAACCTCAGGCTAGCATCATCCTAAATGGAGAAAAATTGAAGGCATTCCCTCTAAAATCTGGAACAAGACAGGGGTGCCCTCTATCACCACTTCTATTCAATTTAGTTAGCCAGAACAATTAGACAGACAAAAGAAATTAAAGGCATAAAAATAGGAAAAGAAGAACTTAAATTATCACTATTTGCGGATGACATTATTATATACCTAGCAGACCCAAAAGGGTCTACAAAGAAACTACTAGAGCTAATAAATGAATTCAGCAAAGTGGCAGGTTATAAAATCAACATGCATAAATCAAAGGCATTCCTGTATATAATCGACAAATATTCTGAAATGGAAATGAGGACAACCACCCCATTCACAATATCCTCAAAAAAAAAAAAATACTTGAGAATCAACCTAACAAAAGAGGTGAAAGATTTATACAATGAAAACTACAGAACCCTAAAGAGAGAAATAGAAGAAGACCTTAGAAGATGGAAAAATATACCCTGTTCATGGATAGGCAGAACTAAAATCATCAAAATGGTGATTTTTCCCAAAAGTTCTCTATAGGTTTAATGCAATGTCAATCAAAATCCCAAGGGCATTTCTTGTAGAAATAGATAAAGCAATCATGAAATTCATATGGAAAATTAAAGACCCAGAATAGCAAAAGCAATTCTAAGCAGGAAGTGTGAATCAGGCAGTATAGCAATACCAGATTTCAAACTATATTACAGAGCAATAGTGACAAAAACAGCATGGTACTGGTACCACAGGCAGGTGGACCAATGGTACAGAATTGAGGACATAGAGACCAATCCACAAAATTACAACTATCTTATTTTTGACAAAGGGGCTAAAAGCATGCAATGGAGGAAGAATAGCATCTTCAACAAATGGTGCTGGGAAAACTGGAAATCCATATGCAACAAAATGAATCTGAATCCCTTTCTCTCGCCATGCACAAAAGTTAACTCACAATGGATCAAGGAGGTTGATATCAAAACAGAGACTTGGCATCTGATAGAAGAAAAAGTTGGCTCCGATCTACATATTGTGGGGTCGGGCTCCAAATTCCTTAATAGGACCCCCATAGCACAAGAGTTAAAAACAAGAATCAACTAATGGGACTCACTCAAACTAAAAAGTTTTTTTCTCAGCAAGAGAAACAATAAGAGAGGTAAATAGGGATCCTACATCCTGGGAACAAATTTTTACTCCTCACACTTCAGATAGAGCCCTCTCAGAGGAGGACATAGAAACAATCAACAAGTACATGAAAAAATGCTCACCATCTCTAGCAGTCAGAGAAATGCAAATCAAAACCACCCTAAGATACCATCTCACTCCAGTAAGATTGGCAGCCATTATTAAGTCAAACAACAACAAGTGCTGGCGAGGTTGTGGGGGAAAGTGTACACTTGTACATTGCTGGTGGGACTACAAATTGGTGCAGCCAATTTGGAAAGCAGTATGGAGATTCCTGGGAAAGCTGGGAATGGAACCACCATTTGACTCAGCTATTCCCCTTCTTGGACTATTCCCTAAAGACCTTAAAAGAGCGTACTATAGGGATACTGCTACATTGAAGTTCATAGCAGCACAATTCACAATAGCGAGACTGTGGAACCAACCTAGATGCTTCTCAATAGATGAATGGATAAAAAATGTGGCATTTATACACAGTGGAGTATTACTCAGCACTAAAAAATGACAAAATCATGGCCTTTGCAGGGAAATGGATGGCATTAGAGCAAATTATGCTAAGTGAGTTAGCCAATCCCTAAAAATCAAATGCCAAATGTCTTCTTTGATATAAGGAGAGCAACTAAGAACAGAGCAGGGAGGAAGAGCATGAGAAGAAGATTAACATTAAGCAGGAATGAGAGGTGGGAGGGAAGGAGAGAGAAGGGGAATTGCATGAAAATGGAAGGCGATCATCATTGTTATACAAAATTACATATAAGAGGAAGTGAGGGGAAAGGGGAAAAACAAGGGAGAGAAATGAATTACAGTTGATGGGGTAGAGAGAGAAGATGGGAGGGGAAGGAAGGGGAGGGGCGATAGTAGAGGATAGGAAAGGCAGCAGAATACAACAGACACTAGTATGGCAGTATGTAAAACCATGGATGTGTAACTGATGTGATTCTGCAATCTGTATATGGGGAAAAAATGGGAGTTCATAACCCACTTGAATCAAATAATGAAATATGATATGTCAAGAGCTATGTAATGTTTTGAAGAACAAATAATAAAAATTTAAAGCAAAACAAAACAAAACAAAAAAATAGGATATAAAGTTGGAAAACAAAAAAATGAGTGGAAATCTCTGGTCAGCCAAGAGCATGATTCTTTTTCCATGGAGCCTGGTCCCAACTCTCAATACCTGCAGCAGGAGGTTTGATATGCTCATGAGAAGTGCAGATATGCTCATGAGACACTCTGGTTTATTGCACTGTGCTTTCATATCCTTTCTTCTCAAATTGTGTGTTTGTCTGATTTTGCAGCCTATAGTTCTTTCTCTTTTTTTTGCAAACAAATTTTAATATAAGATACAAAAAAACAAATACTGATTCACAGCATTTACAAAAATTATTCAAATAACGTAATATTTTTACAAAAAGAATTTCAACAAAAATATATATCAAATTATAGCAATCTTGTAGACCATATATCAGATGTTAAAGCTAATCCTCCAGTTTGGAAGCATCACTTGGCATACATATATGACATCATCTTTATATGGACAAGTTAAAAGTTACCAAAAGTTTTGCAAAGTGGGTAAGCAAGTCATCCCCAATGGATTCTAACTATGTACAAAAGACCAATTATTAAATTACAGACCCAGTTCAAGATATTTTCTAAATACAAATATTAATGTCTATGAGATAACTAAAGGCAATAATGAAAAGTATGTTGTAGCTAGTTAAATTTACATATAATGTTTAAGCTTCTGTGTTGTTTTTTCCCTTTCAAGATCAGCTAGAATTTTCCACTTAGTTTTTCCCCAAATCTTTTTAACTCTACTTGCATCACATCCTGAAAACAAATGGTGTTACAGAGAACAGTTTGTAGGTGAAGCATGTTATAAAGAAAACTTTGCTAGCAGTTTAACCTAGAAGTTGTGTCCAACATCCCTGGCCTGTGAACTATTGAAAGGACATTTATGCACACTTTCTGTTTTTTATTAAATTATTTATTTATTGTAATTTGTTATACAGGATGGCAGAATGTAATTCATTTCATATTACACATATTACACAAAATATTTTCACACCACTTATGTCTTCATACATGTTCTAAGGGTAATGATATCTAACTCATTACACCATCATTCCTATCCCTTTGTCTCCTCTCTTCCCCTCCCTCCCTTTTGCCCTATCTAAAATTCTTCCATTCTTCCCATGTTCACTTCCCATCACCATTATGCGTCAGTATCCTCATATCAAAGAAAACATTCAGCCTTTGGTTTTTTGGGATTTACTTACTTCACTTAGCATTATATTCTCCACTCCATCCATTTACCTGCAAATGCCATGATTTTATTCTCTTTTAATGCTGAGTAATGTTCCATTGTGTATATATACCAAAGTTTCCCTATCCATTCATCTACTGAAGGACATCTGGGTTGGTTCCTCAATTTAGCTATTGTGCTGCTATAAAAATTGATATGGCTGTGTCTCTGTTGCATGCTGTTTTAAAGTCCTTTGGGTGTAAACCGAGGAGGAGTGGAATAGTTGTGTCCATACATAGGAATCACCATACTGTTTTCCAGATTGGCTGCACCAGTTGGCAGTCTTTTTATGAACACTTTGCAATTTCTCTTCTTTTTGCAATTATAACACAGAAATATTCCCCCAGCTCTGGGTAATCAGGCTCTTTTATTCCAACAAGGAAACTAGGTTGATCTGTATTCAGGAATATCAGCAATTTAGGCATGTAGAGATTTCTACTATTGTGAAGCAAATTTTGAATGAAAAACACTTTTGTTATGGGTCTAGGCAACAGCATTATAGAATGTGACATTAGTCATCAACTATATTAAGTATAAAAAGTCTCATCACTTAGAAATGTTGTTGATGGTGATTATGTGTTTTCAACTACAGAATCAGATCTACCATTGGAGAGACAAAAATCAGATTTATTGAAAACAAATCACATGGATAGTATCCCATGAAAACACTGGAAAATTTCTTGTCACCCTCTTCCTAGTTAGCAGGTCAAAGACAATTAATGTTCTCTCTTTAGGACTTTACAAATATTGTTAAAGATGGCTGAAGGGTTGTCATATATTTTAGGTATGATCAAAATTGAAAAGGCTGATAGTGACCCAATGCCATTTCAACTGTCTTTCATGGAGTTAGCAAATTCTGAAACACTCCTTAGTGTTACAACAAATGAAATTCATCAAAGTGTTGTCAACCAGTGAGGTCATCTAAACCAGATATTTCTCTTTTAAAAGAAGTTTAAATTTATTTTAAAACTGGTACATAAAATCATAGAATTAGACATATTTACAGGGCAAAAATGGCCCTCTAAGGAGTCAGACAGGGAGAGGGAGACACATGCTGATTCCCAATGAAATTTACCACACAGGCAGAAGTATTTTTTTCCTTCTTTTTTTTTAACTCCCTCTCCAAGTGAGGACTTAAATCAAAAAGGAAGTTTGGAAAACAGAAAACAAGAATACCTGAGGCTTTGTTCTTTTCACAGCCCAGGTATTTAATAATAAGCCCAAGTTAGACATATAGATTTTCAAGAAGTCAAGGATATTAGTGGTTCTCAAAATCACCTCAGAATCAAAGTAGAATCTACCCAGAACAGATATTCGATCAAGTGATTATTATACTATGTAAAACTGACCGGGTGATAGAGTAATGGTAAAGACTACAATAAAAAAAATCAAAATATGCTAATCAAAACTCCTAACCCTCAAAATAAAGAGCACGTGGGAGTATGATATATGGGTTCCACATTATGTACAACCACAAAATTGGATCCTAATTATAATAAATTATACTCCATATATGTATAATATGTCAAAATACATTCTACTGTCAAGTACATCTAAAGAGAACAAAAAAATTACGAAAAAATCAATGAAAAATGGACGGGGGCAGTCCCACGTCTTGAATTGACCATGACTTACTAGAAACTTGTGATTCTTACTAGAAACTCATGATTCTCTGTGAGGGAGTCCATGGAGGTAGATGACAGCTAGAAGTTAGAACTCAGCTGGGAAATACATTAGGACTGGTTACAAAATCCTAAAGCATTTCTTCATTGCCCATTGGTAAATACTAGCAAACAGAAGCTCTCTGAAAGATTCTTTACTTGAAAGAGTCCTCACTGAAAATTTAACATGAGTGAATGTGTAGTTGTTGAAAATATTTATGATACAATTTTTTTAAAGAACTCTAGATAGTAATTTGCTCTTCTCCATTGAGAAGCCACATGCCTAGAGCTTTTGTAGACTATTGTTCTGTTTTTTACCCCCTAAGTCTCTTATTATTCTAAAAATGATTACTCCTATGCTTTTGCTGAACATTGTTTATCTGGGTTGAAATGCAGCTCTGTCTCAATGTTCTGCTGGTCAATTATTGCTCCAATTCAAATGTGCAGCAGCAAATATAAATTGGCTACTACTCAATCACCATCTTTGGTATCCCCCATAAAAATTAATTTTAATTAGTGGGCTGAATATACTGTATGTGGCCTTGGTTCAATTATAACATATTATACCAGTGGAAAATTTGTGTAACTTTAAGCAATCTCCAAAGGGCATCTGGGGTGAAGAAACAGTTCGCTTCTCTCTATTCTGCTGGTCTTACTGTTATTTCCTTTTACTTTTTAGTAGTGTCTTATGGATATGCATGATGGTGAGATTCACTGTGGTATATTCATATATCTACACAGGAAATTTAAGTCATATGGATTCTGCTGTTCTTCCCTTCTCCCATTCTTCTCCCTCCTCCCCACTCCCCTTCATCTATCTGGACCCACTGATCTATCTTGATGGAGTCTTCCCCTTTCCCTTTCTCTCTTTATCCACCCGACACCCATTTTGAACTAGCTTCTGCAAATCAGAGAAAACATCTGATCTTTGGCTTTCTGAATCTATTTACTAGCAAATAACATAATTTCATTTTTATTTATAGCTGAGTGATACTCCATGTTGTATATATACCACATTTTATTTATCCATTCATCTGTTGAAGGACACCTTGGTTGGTTCCATAGCTTGGCTATTGTGAATTGTGCTGCTATAAACATTAAAGTGGCTGTATCCCTATAGTATGATGATTTTAGATCTTTTGGATATATACCAAGGAGTGGGATAGTGGGGTCATATGGCAGTCCATTCCTACTTTTTTTTTGAGAAATCTCCATATTACTTTCCAGATTGGTTGCAGTAATTTGCAGTCCCCCAACAATGTACCTTTGTTGCCAGCCCTTATTATTAGCCAAATAGATATTTTAGAAGTTCATAATTGGCTCTTGGAGCTGGTCTAACAGACTAACAAAAGAAGTATGCACTCTTTAAAGAAGACATTTTATTACAAATCTTATAAATATAGGCAACCCTCACTTTGCATAGGAAATAATGCAAATTAAAAGGGTAAATCCAGAATATGTTCAGAGATACAAGAATTTCAGTTAATTGTGTTACCATGCAGGTGAAGGCAAATAAATAGATGAAGTAGGCACCAGAAATTATTTTTATACATTGTTTTCATAATGTAATAAAAATATAAAATAAGGCAGAAAAATGTCTTATAAATATGCTATCTAAAGCATTTCCCTGACACTAGTACAATGTGTTTTACTTTAGGGAAATCTTGCAATAATTCAGAATACTCTCAACCAAAACCTGCAAATAGCCTTCTGAATAAATTCAAGTGCCTCTTTATTTCCAAGAAGGGACAAAGGAATTCTGTCTCTTGGTGTAAACAAAATCTTTAGCCATTAAGACTTTCAGGTCCATTTTGGGAACTTGTGCTCTGTTCCATCAGCTACCCATATCAGGTCCTTTTCAAATCTCTGTCTCATTGGTGTCATTTTCACCTACAAGGTAAGTTTATGTTAGTACATTCTCCATTTTCTCATTTTGTAATTGATAAGAAATGTCAAATTATGATTTCCAAAAATGAATATTATTGCCATCCAGAAAACATTATATATTTATATATAATATTTATAATAAAATTATTTCTTTATACATATACACACATTCATGACTTTTTAAAAATTAGAATTAGCAACCTTTGGGAAACAAGGTAGTCCAACTCCTATTACATATAATTACAGTATTACTGTATTATATTACATATAATAGAGATTTTCATTTCAGTGGAATGACACTGAATATAGTTGATAGAGACAAGTTATGAAAAAATTTTGTACAAAAAGATTATTTTGTGTGGTCAGTGGAAAACAAGCATGCAGCATATGTTTAGGGTTATATAATTCTATGGAGACCCCAAGCATTTGAACTATTTTTCAACTCTTAAGCCGAAGATAACTGATAGTAGTATATCTAATTCTTTTTTTTAAGAGAGAGAAATATATATATATATATATATATATATATATATATATATATATATATTAGTTTTTTCGGCAGACATAACATCTTTGTTTGTATGTGGTGCTGAGGATCGAACCCGGGAGTCATGCATGCCAGGCGAGTGCGCTACCGCTTGAGCCACATCCCCAGCCCAGTATATCTAATTCTTGCCTATGAAATTAAATTCTGCCTGTTAGAGAGAAAACTGATGAATTTTCAACCCTGCCCTGGTAGAAAAAAGCCATATTTGTATCTATTTGCAAACTCATTTTAGCATTTCTGATCAACTATTGTAAGTTTTGGTACTTTGAAATATCCTTTGAAACATCTATGACATCTTACTGTTTTTTCATTAATTAGTGATTTAAATAAAATCTTTCATATGTTCAGTTTATATTTACTGGAGTGTTATAATTTTACTTTTAAAAAAGTTATCTTTTAGCAGTCTATAGGATATAATGTTTTGGGCAATGGAAAACAAAGTAAAAAATTTGATGCTCTCTGAAAGTTTTACACCAAATATAATCAAAGTGTATGCTGTATTTTGTTACACTCTCTTTGTTTCTGGTGTCTTTAACAACTGTACAATGTTATACTGATAAAAGATGACTATCAATAGCAACATGTGGTTGAAAATATGCTCTAGAGAAAAAGAAACTAACTAAAGCATGTTCAAATATATGATGTTAAAATTAATGGGGAGAGAGAGAGAGAGAGAGAGAGAGAGAGAGAGAGAGAGAGAGAGAGAGAGAGAAAATATTACTCTCTTGTTTGTGGACAATTCTTTTGTATTTTCTTGTAAGGTAGGAAATATTCAGGAATGTGGGCTATACTCATGCATAGCAATCTCCCTGCATCCTTTCATGATCAAACTGTACTTTGTGACTCCCTTTATTCAGTGTCAATTCTCTAGGAAGTACCTGCCACTCTGGTGTTCTCCCACAACACCCTTCAAATGCATTTAATAGCACTAATTATACTTTATTGTAGATGCAATTCTCAGTTTACTTACAAAGCTGTGATTTCCCATAGGGGAGAAAATAAGTCATTCCTCTCTATGAGTTCCGTTGCTGAATGCAATATATAAACTTTAGATTGTGCCTACAGTATTAGCTAGTGGAATAATGAGTTTCAGATCCTATCAGATTCAGATGTACAGAAAGTATAAAATATTCAAGTATTCCATTTAAATGACAAGAGGGAGAAAAATAACAACAATGACAGAAGCGGCTAAACCTATTTTAAAACTAGTCCACATGGATATGACTTTTCTAGTTGTCATAATTTTAATAGAAATCCTACAAGTACATATATTTTAGAAGCATTTTTTAGAATAGCCTATTATAATAATTACCTTTGAATTTTATTTATTTTCTCTTCATCATTTCCTTGACACATTACACAGACCCAGTTATCAGAGATCTGATGAAAAACTTCCTGGAGTATTTTATTGAAAATCCTTAAACAGATTTTAAAGAACCTCACAAATATTTGAAATCATTATTCTCATCAAAAATATGTGTTGGAGAATTTAGAAGAGATTTTTTGAAAAGTTAAGTCTTCTGTTCTTTGAAGTATATGGAGCTGTATGCTTACTCTCCACTGATTTGTGTACATAGAACATGTGTTTTCATTTTTTTTCCTAAAAAATATCATGGAATAATTTGTCTGCACTTGGATGGAAAAAATCAAGAACATTCTATTTGTATACATTTTAGCAAACTACTGCAAAATGATCTGGCAGTAAACTATCCCAAATCCTCTTTTTCCTTTAATAGGTAGTTCAAGGAAAGGCACCAAGACATCTGTGAGATTCATAATATAGTAACTTTCAAACATTTCTGTAGGTATTTATTTGAGCATGGGAGGCAATGTTTAACATGTCTGGAAAAGAAAAAAGAGGTAAAATAAAATCTATGTTATCCAAGAACATTATGTTCCAATGTCACTGGGGCACAGCTCCATCAAAGCTTTCCCTGTATTTTCCAAAGAAGGGCTTTCAGGGGTGGGGAAGCATTCTAGGTGATGTCTAGGTCCTGGGGAAATGGGGCAACATCTCCTTCCCAATGTTAAATAACATGTCCACAGTGGGTTTTTCTTTCCTGGAGACCCCATTCTATTCAGAACACCGGCAATGAGGGTGTGGTAAAGCCAGATTACGACACAAACAATATATAACCAGGGGTGTTTGCTGTTTGGCCTTTATTTACAAAAAGCTTAAAGTAAACTGAATTTATTACTGGTCCTAGTGAGTTGGGTTTGACTCCCTTCCCCCTCTCTCTGTTGCTGTTGGAATGGTATTAAAATGGTAAAGCTTATGATCTTATGCCCACCTTAGTAAGCTTCAAGCAGAGAGAACTCCATTTAGTATCTGAGTACTGTACCCATTGTTGGCTATCCTCTTGCAAACTCCTGTTTTGCAAGGAGTGAAGACAAGGGAAAACCTGCAATCAGTCAATTTTACTTTGCTAGAAAACCAAATCAATAACATTATGTATGTGCCTTGTGGAAGGCAACATACAATGTGTTACTTATATATCATGTTTATATTACTAATATGGAAGTAATGTTGACTTATTGCTATAGTTAGCTGATTGTGTGGTCATCTCCCCGCTACCCCACCCACTTATGACCTTTGGCAGGGCAGGGGCAGACCTCACCTTCTTTGTGCACATCAATATTAAGCAAGAGTTCAGCCACAGAAGAGGCCATTATTGAACTGTGGGTCATATGATCAAAGATAAACGAGGGACTAGGGAAGGCCAACCAACGATTATTAGATACTCTGATAATTTTAGGAACTTCTTTGTAGTCATGTCACTCTATTTCCATTCTTTTTAAAAAAGAGTGGCTAATAAGAAGGAAGAGGTAGTGGTTCATATTTGTGTTCCCTTATTTTCTGATGTCTTCTAGGATGAAGGGAGCTTGGTACTTTGTTTCAGATATATCCTCACAAAAGTTAAATTTTGGAGGATACTGATATTGAGTTTTCATAATTTCAAAGAAGTTTTGGTTGCAGCACCCAAAGAAGTTTTAGTTGAAGCACCCACTTTAAAAGTCAAATTTAGAAAAAATAAAATGTTATTTAAAAATGGTGGAGTGACATTGGATTCCATTATAAATCTCAGTGCAAAACACATTTATGATTGTCTTGAAGATAAATGTCATTAAATCATAAGCCTATACTTCAAATGTAACAACTCATAACTTAACAATGAACTTTCCCAGAGCTGGAATAAGAAATTATGAAATACAACCACCATTACAGCTGAGAAAGGTGTGAGAGCTGCTCTGAATTACAAGTCATGCTTGCATAGTTTAACTAAAAGTCTCCTTCCATTCAGAACCAGATTCTGGGCCTTCAGAACTCTCTAATTCATTTGAGATGAGAAACCATGGATTAAATAGAAACTTTTCTTCGGAGATCTGAGGCATTAAAGTTATGGGTCTCCAAGAGATTTTGTACAATTCTTATTTGAAGAGGCAAACTTAAATTAAAGCCAACATGGTATAAGTGAAAAATGAAAGGAAAAACATAAGTACCACTGAAAATAGTCTTTAAAACTAGATAATTATCAATGAAAATTTAGAAAAGCTTAAAATTTGGGCAAAATTATCTCCTTTCCTGAAGACACTTTAGATTAGTTAGGAGTAAAAAGGGATAATAAAACTTTGGTTGCATGGAACCCAATTTTAATAAGCTTTTCAATCATTTGGGTCATTTATTATTTTTATTATTATAGACACATAAGATTCCTGCAATATGAAACACAAGTTAGCCCTTCTAGAAAAAAGTACTCTTTGTAATAGCCTCAATCCAAAGAATATTCAACAAGTGTGAACCTCTAAAGAACAGCATGGTAAACAAAATGTAATAAAACATAGGTTTTAACTTCCTAAATTAAGAGATGGGAGAAAAATCCAATTATATGAAGGAAAGGAAAAATTTTATGTTTCATATGTTCCGTTGACAAATATATATCTGGCTAAGAATACCATAGAGTATTGTATTCTAAGATTGAAACACAGTAAAAACTAGATTAGGCTCCCTCCAAACTTCTTGAATAATTTTACTGTATAAATCTACAGCAGGATTTGTTGAAGAACAGATATGACCCATTTACCAATAAACATCTGTTGTTTTCATAAAGTAATAAAATTGGTTCTAGAAGCAGCTAGAAAAGGGATATGCATGTTTTCAGTAATTAGTTTTCTATGCTGCATGCCCTGGGAGGTAAGCTAGGTCCTTATATACCCTTGGGGTAGAGAGAAGATGGGAGGGGAGGGAAGGGGAGGGGAGGGGGGATAGTAGAGGATAGGAAAGACAGCAGAATACAACAGACACTAGTATGGCAGTATGTAAAAACGTGGATGTGTAACTGATGTGATTCTGCAATGTGTATATAGGGTAAAAATAGGAGTTCATAACCCACTTGAATCAAATGTATGAAATATGATATGTCAGAGCTATGTAATGTTTTGAACAACTAATAATAAAAATAAAAAAAATAAAAAAAATAAGAATAGGGACTTAAAAATAAATAAATAAATAAATGTATCGTGTCCAACAACAACTAAAATAATAATAATAATAATAATAATAATAATAATAATAATAAAAAGAGCCTGGTGGATAGTAGTGTGCTTCACGCCACGACACCCGGGCCTTCAGCCATCTTTGCAGGAAATCCCTATGAGGACGCAGTCCCTGCTGTCACCAGCACCGTGGCCCCCACCTCTTCCACCACCACGTCTTCAGCCACTACTGGCCGTGTAGATGCTGAAAAAAAAATTCTTTCCTGAAAAGTCCTTGGTACTGTCAAATGGTTCAATGTCACAAATGGATATGGATTTATAAATCGAAATGACACCAAAGAAGATGTATTTGTCCATCAGACTGCAATCAAGAAGAATAACCCACGGAAATACTTGCATAGTGTAGGAGATGGAGGAACTGTAGCGTTTGATGTGGTTGAAGGAGAAATGGGCTCCGAGGCATCCATGTGACTGGCCCATGGAAGGGAATTGTTGTGCTACTTATCTGCACCTTTACAGATGAGGCTACTATGGCCAATACCTTGGACCTCCCCATAATTATGCTGGGGAGGAGGAGGAAGAGGAAGTAAGAGGCATCAGTGAAGGATTTGACCTTCTTTCCAGGATGCGTAGTTCTCTGAAGCCAGGAGTCAGCTGCGGCGCCCAGAGTACTGCCATCAGTACGGGAGACCCCAGTAGTTCCTGACTTACCACATGGGACAGAATTTTGACTGTCACTTGTGGATCTTTCCTCATCCCCAAAGAATGCAGACTGGTGAGACTGGAGGGATGAAGAATGGAGTCTTCTAGGGAACACAGCTTCAGGGACCAGCTCATAGAAATCCAAGTTTTCGCCCAAGGTACCTTAGGGGGCCTTCTTGCCCACCACTCGCGCCAGCTGTTGGAGAGGGTGAAGATGAAAACCAACAAGCATCCAATGCTCCAAACCAACTACCTGCTCGCTGTGGATACCGGTGTCCCTATAACTATAGGCATTGCCCTCCAAATGCTCCTTCACAAGATGGGAAAGAGACCAAGGCAAGTGAGACACCAAATGAGAGCCTTGTTCTGGCCACTGAGCAGAGTAGCGGTGACTGACATCCGGCTCCCCAGGCACCTTTACTACCAGCAGGGTGACCTACAGAATTAATGACCATTCAAAAGTAAAACAAAAGGCACACCCACAACTTTACCAACACCAAAGAAACATCTAAACAATAAAAGAGTAATCAAGATTTGGACATCAGAATATATACTGTAATTCTTCAAGAAACAATTGCAAAATGAAAATGTCAGAATATTTTCTCAGCATTTCCAGCAAGCTGAAATTCTGGAAATGCTTGCACAGAATACTAGAGAGCAACCTCCTCAGTTTCAGCAACCACTAAGTTTATATATATGTTTTTCCTGTGTCTGTCTGTTCTCTCTCTCTCTCTCTCTCTCTCTCTCTCTCTCTCTCTCTCTCTCTCTCTCCCTCCTTTGGTAATATAAATTGAAAGAAGAAATATGAACACCACATAGGGAGAACCCTAACCAAAGAAATCTAAAATATATAGTAAAAGCATTTGTTCCCCGCTTTTTTGTTCATTTTAGGTGCTGCTGGTAAACTTCTAAGTATCATGATTTAAAAGGAAATTTCTGGCTGGGGTTGTGGCTAAGTGGTAGAACTCTCACCTAGCACTCGGGCAGGCCCTGGGTTTGATCCTCAGCACCACATAAAAAAATAAGCAAGTAAAATAAAGCTATTGTGTTCAACTACAATTAAAAATAATAATACATATTAAAAAATAAAAAGGAAATTTTATACCTTTATTTTTAATTGATTTTATTTTTTAAATACACAACAGCAGAATGCATTACAATTTTTATTACACATATAGAGTACAATTTTTCGTATCTTTGTATACAAAGTATGTTCATGCCAATTCATGTCTTTATACATGTACTTTATTTTTTTGCACTACAAATCTTATTAAACACATATATCACAATTTTTCATATCTCTGGTTGTATATAAAGTATATTGACACCAATTTGTGTCCTCATACATATACTTTGGATAATGATGTCCATCACATTCCACCATCCTTGCTAATCCCCTGCCCCTCCCTTTCCCTCTAACCCCTCTGCCCTATCTAGAATTCATCTATTCCTTCCATACTCCCCCTCCCTACTCCACTATGAGTTAGCCTCCTTATATCAGAGAAAACTTTCAGCATTTGTTATTTTGGGATTGGCTAATTTCAATTAGCATTAGCTTCTCCATTGCCATCCATTTACCTGCAAATGCCATGATTTTATTCTCTTTTATTGCTGAGTAAAATTCCATTGTGTGTATATGCCACTTTTTAAAAATCCATTCATCCACTGAAGGGCACCTAGATTGGCTCCACAGTTTAGCTATTGTGAATCGTGCTGCTATAAACATTGATGTGGCTGTGTCCCTGTAGTATGCTGTTTTTAAGTCCTTTGGGTATAGTCTGAGAAGAGGGATAGCTGGGTCAAAGGGTGGTTCCATTCCCAGATTTCCAAGGAATCTCCATACTGCTTTCCATATCGGCTGCACCAATTTTCAGTCCCACCAGCAATGTATGAATGTACCTTGTTTCCCACGTTCTTGCCAATACTTATTGTTGTTTGTATTCATAATAGATGCCATTCTGACTGGAGTGAGATGATAGCAGGAAGAGTAAAGCAGGTGGCATTGCTATACTAGAACTTAAACTATACTACAGAGCAATAGTAACAAAAACAGCATGGTACTGGCACCCAAACAGATTGGTAGACCAATGGTACAGAATAGAGGACACAGAGACTAACCCACAAAATTACAATTATCTTATTTAAGACAAAGGTGCCAAAAACATGCACTGGAGAAAAGATGGCATCTTCAACAAATAGTGCTGGGAAAATTGGAAATCAACATGCAACAAAATGAAATTAAACCCCTATCTCTCACCATGAACAAAACTTAACTCAAAATGGATCAAGGACCTAGGAATTAAACCAGAGACTCTGTGTCTAAATGAAGAAAAAGTAGGCCTTAATCTTCATCATGTAGGATTAGGCCCCAACTTCCTTAATAAGACTCCTATAGTGCAAGAATTAAATCCAAGAATCAATAAATGGGATGGAATCAAACTATAAAGTTTCTTGTCAGCAAAAGAAACAATCTGTGAGGTGAACAGAGAGCGTACATCCTGGGAGCAAATTTTTACCCCTCACACATCAGATAGAGCATAGGGTATATAAAGAACTCAAAAAGTTAAGCACCAAAACAAAATAAAACAAAACAAACAAACAAAACCAAATAACCCAATCATGCCTTTATTTCTAGGATGAGGGAAGGATAACATTTTTGCTTTCTTTCTGAAAATGTGCAAAATGAAGTTCCTCAAAAAACAAATTTTTACCCTTCAATGAGGACAACAAAAGAAAATACTTATCAAGACAGGTTTGGCAAGTTGTTAATCTCACAATCACAAATATCTTATAAAGACAATCCAAAGAGCAATCCTGGCTTAGAAGATGTTGTCAGCATGGGCAATTTTCCCAGATTAGTGTAAGAACCATATCAATAGTCCCAGTTTACAATAAACCTTCTTCTTTTATGTGTCTTCCAACCTGAGCCAAAGAGGGAATGAGATTGTTAAAAACTGGTATAATTCCCTTGACCTTATTCTTATAATTTCCACTTTATAGTATTTTTGTTACAATGGCTGGAAAAATGAAAATGCCTATGAATATCCATTATTAACAGTATTGCAGCCTTTGATTTTTTAAAATAAATTACAGTATAAGGAAGATTAATGTTTGGGTTATTATTCCAGACATTTTTGGGATACCAACAGACTGTTATGTGATTTTTGGTGTTAAGTTTTAAAAGGTGAAAAAAATGTGTCTTATTGGAACTAAAGCAACTTAAAGTAAAAACTGTCTCATGCAGGGGAAGAAGGTGAGAAAATGGGAAAAAGAAGAAAGAAGTATTGGGGATTGAAATGGAATAAATTATGTTCTATGCATGAGTGATTATGTAAAAATGAACCCCACTATTATGAATGAATATAATGCACTAATTAAAACATTAGAAATAAATGACAATAAAAAGTACTTTACTACCAATATGTTTTTCCAGTTTTAAAGAGGAATCTAGCCTTTTAAAAAACCTGAAGAATAAATTAGACCACAATTAAGTAGTCATAAAAGAATATCAATTCAAGATGATGCATTAGAGAAAAACTGCATTTCTAATTTCTCCATGTCTTGGGACATGAGAAGCAGAGTACTGTTCCTCAGCAAGGTGGGTGAAAGAGGGATTTCACTAAAATTCAGTATTCAATAGTCAAAAGAGTGTCTTAGAGACTTGGAAATTTGAGTGCATTAAACAAAGGACAAGAAAGAGTATTTGGGCCAAGCTGGTTGCAGCCATAGCAGTGGTAGCAGTGCTGGTTCACCACAGAGAAGTGGGAAAATGCATAGAAACATGATGGAAAGATCTGGAATGGAAAATTCTGTAGATCAGGAGAGTAGCCTGAACTTAGTTGATTCAGAGGTTGAACAGCAAACTGGTGTTTGATAAGTGTTCCATATTTCTCAGCTGGCAAATGGAGATCTGATGTGTGTTATGGTTTACATATGAACTATAGCCCCCAAAATTTCATGTGTAAGAAAATGCAAAAAAATTTAGATGTGAAATGATTGGTTTATGAATGCTTTAAATGATTCTGTGCATTAATTCACTGATATAGATTAACTGGGCAATCACTATAGGCAGGTAGGGAGCCGTTGGAGGAGTCACTAGGGGCAAGCAAGCTCTTTCTGCTTCCTGGTTTTCATGTCCTAAGTTTTCTTCCAACATGCATTTCTGCCACGATGTTCTGACTAATTTTGAGTTATGGAGAGTTGTGGAGTTGGTTGACTAAGAACTGAACTTCTAAAGGGGTGAGCTCCCCTTGCATTGTTTTTGTCAAATCTTTTGGTCACAGTGATAGACAAGTTAGTTAAAACAGAAATTGGCACTGAGAAGTGGGGTCATAGGGGCTAAAACTAAATTAAATATGTGGCCGATATCCTTGATGAACATAGATGCAAAAATTAGGAAAATACTGGAAAATTGCATAAAAACACATTAAAAAGATAGTGCACCATGAACAAGTAGATTTAATCCCAGGAATGCAAGGTCAGTTCAACATATGGAATCAATCAATGTAATTCACCACATAAATAGACTTAAAGACAAAAATCACATGATTATCTCAATAGATGTAGAAAAATCATTTGACAAAATACACCATGTTTATAACACTAGAAAAATAGGGTTAGAAAAAAATATACCTCAACATTGTAAAGGCTATTTACAACAAACACAAGGCAAACATTATTCTAAATGGAGAAACAACTTAAAGTATTCTCTCTAAAAACAGGAACAAGACAGGGATGCCCACTTTCATCACTCCTATTTAACACAGTCCTTGAAACTCTTGCCAGAGCAATTAGGCAAGAGAAAGAAATCAAGGGGATACAAAAAGGAAAGAAAGAGCTCAAAATATCTGTGTTTGCCAACTGAATGATTCTGTATTTAGAAGACCTAAAATAATTTACCAGAAGTCTTCTAGAACTCTTAAATTAATTCATCAAAGTAGCATATAAAAGCAACACCCATAAACCAATCACTTTTCTATACTCCAATGATGAATATGCTGAAAAAAATTAAGAACAGCTATTTCATTCACAATAGCCTAAAAGAAAAAAGAAAAAAAAACCCTTGGGAATCAATGTAACAAAAGAGGTGAAAGATCTTTACAATGAAAATTATAGAAATTGAAGAAGACTTTAGAAGATGGAAAGATTTCCCATGTTCTTGGATAGGCAGAATTAAAAAAACTAAAGAAATTGAAGAAGACCTTAGAAGATGGAAAGATCTCCCATGTTCTTGGATAGGCAGAATTAATATTGTAAAAATGGTCATACTTCCAAAGTGATATACAGGTTCAATACAGCTACCATCAAAATTCCAATGACATTATTTATAGAAATAGAAAAGGTATCATAAAATTCACTTGAAAAAATAAAAGGTCCAGAATAGACAAAGTAATTCTTGGTGAGAAGAGCAAAACAGGAGCCATCAATATCAGAACTTACACTAAACTACAGAACTATAGTAACAAAAAAGCATCATATTGGCACCAAAACAGGCATGAAGACCAATGAAGAGAAGACACAGAGACAGACCTACATAAATACAGTTATCTCATACTTGACAAAGGTGCCAAAAATGTATGTTGGAGAATAGATAGCCTATTAAACAAATAGTGCTGGGAAAATTGGAAATTCACATATAGAAGAATGAAATTTAACACCTATGTCTTATCCTACACAAAAAGTGCATCAAAGACCTAGGAATTAGACCAGAAATCCTGCATCTGCTAGGAGAAAATGTAGCTCCCCCCCCACCATATTGGCTCAGGAACCAACTCTCCTAACAAGACTCTTAATGTGCAAGAAGTTAAATAAAAAATTAATAAATGGGATGACCTAAAATTAAAAAGTGGAGGAAATAATAGCATGAAGTGAGAGTCTACAGAATTGGGAGAAAATCTTTGCCCCCTGCTCCTCAGATAGGGCATTAATAACAAATGTATACAAATAACTCAAAAAAGTTAACAACAAACAAACAAACAAAACCTAAAATGAAACAAAGCACACAACCCTACAAAAAATGGGCAAAGGGACTAAATAGATGATAGTTCTCAAAAGAAGAAATATGAACCACCAACAAATATATGAAAAATATTCAACATCCTAGCAATTAGAAAAATATAAAGTAAAACTATACTGAGATTTCATCTCACTCCAGTCAGAATTACAATTATAAAGAATACAAGCATCAATATATGTTGATGAGATTGTGGAGAAAATGGGTCACTCATATATTGCTGATTGGACTGCAAATTGATGCAACCACTCTGGAAAGCAATGTGGAGATTCCTTTAAAAACTAGGAATGGAACCACCATTTGATCCAGACATCTCACTCAATATATATCCAAAGGATTTAAAATCATCATACTACAGTGATACAGCCACATCAACATTTATGACAGCAAAATTCACAATAGCTAAGTTATTGAGCCAAATTAGGTGCCCTTCAACAGATAAATGGTTAAAGAAAATGCGGTATATATTAGCCACAAATGAGAATTACCTTATGACTTTTGCTAGAAATTGGATGAATCTTGAGACTGTCATGCTAAGTGAAGTAGGCCAGGTCCCCAAAACCAAAGATCAAATATTTTCTGATATGTGGAAGCTAACCCACAATAAGTAGTGGGGGGAAGAATTAAAGTTCAGTGGATTACACAAAGGGGAATAAAGGGAAGAAAGGGGGACTCGAACGGGGAAGACAGTTGAATGAATCTGACATAACTTTTCTATGTACATATATGAATACACCACAGTAAATCTCACCATTTTGTACATCCACAAGAAATTAATAAGAAAAACTAAGGGTAAATTGCAGAGAAATCAATAGAGGGAATGGAGTTGGGGGGAGGAAAGAGGAAGAAGAGTTACTGGAGATTGAATTAGAACAATATATATTCCATTGGTCTGGGGTTGAAGATCAGTGGTAGAGCTCTTGCCTCACATGCATGAGGCACTGGGTTTGATCCTTGGCACCACATAAAAATCAATCAATAAAAATAAAGATATTTTGCTCATCTACAAGTAAAAATAATTTAAAAAGATATATCACATGCTTTTATAATTATGTCAAAAAATGGATACTACTGTCATGTAGAAAGAACCAAGAAAAGGGAAGAAAAACACAGTATAGACAGAAAATTTCATATAATACATACTCTGAGGGTTAGGTCTTGACAACATCTCATTATAGGTATAAGGACTGCAGTCTCAGAGCAGGTTCTAATGGAGTGATGGAGTAAGGTATTCTGGGAAAATGGACATCCTAAGCGAGTAAGCATCACAAAGGAAGAGGAGGAAGACATAAGCAGACGATGATTTTCTCTCATTACAAATCTTCCCAGGCCTGGGCCCTTTTCTATCAGATTCTTATCCAGAAACTCATATTTTCTCTAGAATTCTTGGAAGCAGGATCTATTGTGACTGTATCCATCTGAAAGTATTTTGCTGATGTTTCTATGCTTCCATAACAGGCTTAAGTTTACTTTTTGGCACTTCAGAGACCTATGATCTTCTTGTCTTCTTCCAATGTGGTCTATTTAATTGTATACAAATAATGAAGAGCTTGAGAAGAAGATTTACATTAAACAGGGATGAGAGGTGGGAGGGAAAGGGAGTGAGAAGGGAAATTGCATGGAAATTGAAGGCGATCCTCAGGGATATACAAAATGTCATACAAGAGGAAAGGAGGGGTAAGACAAGATAATACAAATGGAAGAAATGATTTACAGTAGAAGGGGTAGAGAGAGAAAAGGGGAGGGGAGGGGAGGGGAGGGGAGGGGGGATAGTAGAGAATAGGACAGACATCAGAATACATCAGACACTAGAAAGGCAATATGTCAATCAATGGAAGGGAAACTGATGTGATACAGCAATTTGTATACGGGGTAAAAGGGGGAGTTCATAATCCACGTGAATCAAACCGTGTAATATGATGTATTAAGAACTATGTAATGTTATGAACGACCAATAAAAAAAATAAAATAAGAAAAAAATAAAAAGGGCTCGGGATTAAAAAAAAATTGTATACAAATAATGTTCAAAATTTCTGTGACTCTGTGTCTGTAATAAGTTATGCATTTAGTGACAAGTACACACCACAAAGTCTTGAGATTATATCTGCAATGAGTTGCTGCCAGCAATTGATCAAGATAGACTAGAATAAAAACATTATTTTCAAGTGTGAAAACTCATCACCTTTATCAAATAATTTTTATTACATTTTTTACCAAGATGTTATAGCCCAATTTGGGAGGTTAAGTTTTTAGTATTCAACTTAAAATTTAGTTCAAACAATCATGATGCTGTTTTTATTAGTTGATATTGTTAACCAATATTAAAAACAATATGGCTGGTCTTTTGTAGGCTACATGGCATGTTATAAAAGAAAAGCCTTTGGAGTTAATTTATGTTGAAGAAATTTTTAAAAGGTGGTAGAAGTGCCAGCTGGAAGTGCTTAAGAATATTGTAAGCAGAGCTTAATGGATGGTTCTGGTGGAACCTCAGAAGTCTACACTGCAGATAGGATTGTGGACTGTTAAGATTAGCTCAGGTGCATTCAGAAGAGGAAGACTATTGAAAATTGGACTAGAAGCCTGAGATCCATTTCCCAATAGAGATTGGCATCTGTTGAGCCCTAGGAATGTGTTGATCTATTCTCTTTAGAGTACATAATACCCAAGAAATACCGTGAGACCTGAGTAGACCTAAGCCCCAGCTCCCAGAAAGAACTGCTCATAGAACTCTGCAGCAATTCCAAATCTGCAGCAACTCCAATGCTGGGTGTGCATTTATTTAGTCCTTGCAGGAGAAACTCCAATCTGAATTGCTTTCCATTCTGTTCTACCTTGTACTAGTAGGAAAGGAATATTATTTCAACCAGCTTCAATTTTGGGCCACTTCAACTGAGAGCTTTATAAGCTAACAAAAGGAGGAAAGGGTTAACAGCCCCAACCATTGCTCTTTCCTCTCTTACTCCATATACTCCTCAAGAATAAATGAAAAGAAAAACAGTTGTGCATAGGCAGTGACCATCCATTCTTTTTGACTGTTTTGACCACCTCAGCGGAGATGATTCTTTAATTTTTCACTAGGAATCTTTCCCTCACAACCTTTTAGGTGTTCTTGCTATACATGATTGGTTTGGGAACACAAAACACATACACGTTTGTTTCTTTCCCTCCCTTAGTTTTAACATTTTAAATGATTTTAAAAGCATAGTTATTTTTCCTCACCTTGTCTTTTGAGTGTTAGGGTTTTGTGTTTATGTATTTTAATTTTATTTTAGCTATTTTCTCTTTCTCTCCTTTCTTCTCCTGCTAGCTAATAACTTCTTTTGTTCTCTCTTCCTGTCTCCCTTTATTTTTCCTATCCCCCCCTTAACACCATCACATGCTACATCTCTTTTTCATGCTCTGTCCACATTTTGAACATTCTTAACTGCTTTCTACCTTCTTATCTTCATAATAACTGTGCTCTTACCATCTTTTAAAACTATTTGGTTTATATAGTCCTGCCCCCACCATTCATGTTGTTACAATTATTACTGCTGTGGATGGCATAGTTGATACTTGAAGTATTAGTTCTGTATGCCAGATTTAATTCACATTTATTGTTTTTGTTGTTGAAAATTGTTGACCCCATTTCAAACACTGAAAGACAATGGGCTCCAACCAAGAATCGTGAATCCAGCGAAATTAAGCTTCAGGTTAGAAGATGAAATTAAAACCTTCCACGATAAACAAAAGTTAAAAGAATTCGCAACTAGAAAACCATCTCTTCAAAAAATCCTTGGCAAAACATTACAGGAAGAGGAAATGGAAAATAACATTGAAAACCAACAATGGGAGGTAGGACAGTAAAGGGGGGAAAGTAGTCAAAGAGGATAACAAATCAGGTTTAGTAACATCAATAAACAAATATGGATAGAAGAACAAACCATATCTCAATAATAACTCTAAATGTTAATGGCTTAAACTCACCAATTAAGAGACACAGGCTAGTAGAATGGATCACAAAACAAGACCCAACAATATGCTGTCTACAGGAGACGCATTTGATAGGAAAAGATATACATAGGCTGAAGGTGAAAGGTTGGGAAAAATCATATCACTCATATGGACCGCAGAAACAAGCAGGAGTGTCCATACTCATATCTAATAAAATAGATTTCAAGCCAAAGCTAATAAAAAGGGATAAAGAAGGACACTTCATACTGCTCAAGGGAACCATACACCAACAAGACATAACAATCATAAATATATATGCCCCAAATAATGGTGCAGCCGTGTTCATCAAGCAAACTCTTCTCAAGTTCAAGAGTCTAATAGACCACCATACAATAATCATGGGAGACTTCAACACACCTCTCTCACCACTGGACAGATCTTCCAAACAAAAGTTAAATAAGGAAACTATAGAACTCAATAACACAATTAACAACCTAGACTTAATTGACATATATAGAATATACCACCCAACATCAAGTAGCTACACTTTTTTCTCAGCAGCACATGGAACCTTCTCAAAAATAGACCATATACTATGTCACAGGGCAACTCTTAGACAATACAAAGGGGTAGAGATAATACCATGCATCTTATCTGATCATAATGGAATGAAACTGAAAATCAATGATAAAAGAAGAAAGGAAAAATCAAGCATCACTTGGAGAATGAACAATAGGTTGCTGAGTGATCAATGGGTTTTAGAAGACATCAAGGAGGAAATTAAAAAATTCCTAGAGTTAAATGAAAACACAGACACAACATATCGGAATCTATGGGACACATTGAAAGCAGTTCTAAGAGGAAAATTCATTGCTTGGAGTTCATTCTTCAAAAAAAGAAAAAACCAACAAATAAATGATCTCATACTTCATCTCAAAATCCTAGAAAAAGAAGAGCAAAACAACAGCAAAAGAAGTAGAAGGCAAGAAATAATTAAAATCAGAGCTGAAATTAATGAAATTGAAACAAAAGAAACAATTGAAAAAACTGACAAAACTAAAAGTTGGTTCTTTGAAAAAATAAATAAAATTGACAAACCCTTAGCCATGCTAACGAAGAGAAGAAGAGAGAGAACCCAAATTACTAGCATACGGGATGAAAAAGGCAATATCACAACAGACACTTCAGAAATACAGAAGATAATCAGAAATTACTTTGAATCCTTATACTCCAATAAAATAGAAGATAGTGAAGGCATAGATAAATTCCTTGAGTCTTATGATCTGCCCAGATTGAGCCAGGAGGATATAGACAACCTAAACAGACCAATAACAATAGAGGAAATAGAAGAAACCATCAAAAGACTACCAACTAAGAAAAGCCCAGGACCGGATGGGTATACAGCAGAGTTTTACAAAACCTTTAAAGAGGAACTAACACCAATACTTTTCAAGCTATTTCAGGAAATAGAAAAAGAGGGAGAACTTCCAAATTCATTCTATGAGGCCAACATCACCCTGATTCCGAAACCAGACAAAGACACTTCAAAGAAAGAAAACTACAGACCAATATCTCTAATGAACCTTGATGCAAAAATCCTCAATAAAATTCTGGCGAATCGGATTCAAATACATATCAAAAAAATTATACACCATGATCAAGTAGGATTCATCCTTGGGATGCAAGGCTGGTTTAATATACGGAAATCAATAAATGTTATTCACCACATCAATAGACTTAAAAATAAGAACCATATGATCATCTGGATAGATGCAGAAAAAGCATTCGACAAAGTGCAGCATCCCTTTATGTTCAAAACACTAGAAAAATTAGTGATAACAGGATCATACCTCAACATTGTAAAAGCAATCTATGATAAGCCACAGGCCAGCATCATTCTGAATGGAGAAAAATTGAAGGCATTCCCTCTAAGATCTGGTACAAGACAGTGATGCCCTCTCTCAACACTTCTGTTCAACATAGTCCTCAAAACACTGGCCAGAGCAATTAGACAGACGAAAGAAATTAAAGGCATAAAAATAGGAAAAGAAGAACTTAAATTATCACTATTTGCAGATGATATGATTCTATACATAGCAGACCCAAAAGGGTCTACAAAGAAGCTATTAGAGCTAATAAATGAATTCAGCAAAGTGACAGGATATAAGATCAACACGCATAAATCAAAGGCATTCCTGTATATCAGTGACAAATCCTCTGAAATCGAAATGAGGACAACTACTCCATTCACAATATCCCCCCCAAAAATAAAATACTTGGGAATCAACCTAACATAAGAGGTGAAAGATTTATACAATGAAAATTACAGAACCCTAAAGAAAGATATAGAAGAAGACCTTAGAAGATGGAAAAATATACCCTGCTCATGGATAGGCAGAACCAACATCATCAAGATGGCGATATTACCAAAAGTTCTCTATAAGTTTAAAGCAATGCCAATCAAAATCCCAGCAGCATTTCTTGTAGAAATAGATAAAAGAATCATGAAATTCATATGGAATAATAAAAGACCCAGAATAGCAAAAACAATGCTAAGCAGGAAGTGTGAATCAGGCGGTATAGCGATACCAGACTTCAAACTATACTACAGAGCAATAGTAACAAAAACAGCATGGTACTGGTACCAAAACAGGCGGGTGGACCAATGGTACAGAATAGAGGACACAGTAACCAACCCACAAAACTATCTTATATTTGATAAAGGGGCTAAAAGCATGCAATGGAGGAAGGATAGCATCTTCAACAAATGGTGCTGGGAAAACTGGAAATCCATTTGCATCAAAATGAATCTGAATCTCTATCTCTCGCCATGCACAAAAGTTAACTCAAAATGGATCAAGGAGCTTGATATTAAATCAGAGACACGGCATCTGATAGAAGAAAAAGTTGGTTATGATATACATGCTGTGGGATCGGGCTCCAAATTCCTCAATAGGACACCCATAGCGCAAAAGTTAACAACTAGAATCAACAAATGGGACTTACTCAAACTAAAAAGATTTTCTCAGCAAAAGAAACAATAAGAGAGATAAACAGGGAGCCTACATCCTGGGAACAAATCTTTACTCCACACACTTCAGATAGAGCCCTAATAACCAGAATATACAAAGAACTCAAAAAATTAGACAATAAGATAACAAATAACCCAATCAATAATAGGGCCAAGGACCTGAACAGACACTTCTCAGAGGAGGACATACAATCAATCAATAAGTACATGAAAAAATGCTCACCATCTCTAGCAGTCAGAGAAATGCAAATCAAAACTACCCTAAGATAACATCTCACTCCAGTAAGATTGGCAGCCATTAGGAAGTCAAACAACAATAAGTGCTGGAGAGGATGCGGGGAAAAGGGCACTCTTGTTCATTGCTGGTGGGACTGCAAATTGGTGCAGCCAATTTGGAAAGCAGTATGGAGATTTCTTGGAAAGCTGGGAATGGAACCACCATTTGACCCAGCTATTCCCCTTCTCGGTCTATTCCCTAAAGACCTAATAAGAGCATGCTACAGGGACACTGCTACATCGATGTTCATAGCAGCACAATTCACGATAGCAAGATTGTGGAATCAACCTAGATGCCCTTCAATAGATGAATGGATAAAAAATGTGGCATTTATACACAATGGAGTATTACTCTGCATTAAAAAATGACAAAATCATAGAATTTGGAGGGAAATGGATGGCATTAGAGAAGATTATGCTAAGTGAAGCTAGTCAATCTTTAAAAAATAAATACCAAATGACCCCTTTGATATAAGGGGAGTAAACAAGGACAGGGTAGGGACGAAAGTTTGAGAAGAAGATTTACATTAAACAGGGATGAGAGGTGGGAGGGAAAGGGAGTGAGAAGGGAAACCGCATGGAAATGGAAGGCGATCCTCAGGGTTATACAAAATGACATATAAGAGGAAAGGAGGGGTAAGACAAGATAATACAAATGGAAGAAATGATTTACAGTAGAAGGGGTAGAGAGAGAAAAGGGGAGGGGAGAGGTGGGGAGGGGGGATAGTAGAGAATAGGACAGACAGCAGAATACATCAGACACTAGAAAGGCAATTTGTCAATCAATGGAAGGGTAACTGAGGTGATACAGCAATCTGTATACGGGGTAAAATTGGGAGTTCATAACTCACTTGAATCAAACTGTGAAATATGATGTATTAAGAACTATGTAATGTTTTGAACGACCAACAATAAAAAAAAAAAGAAAAAAAAAAAGAAAATTGTTGACCCCATCATTCCTGATTTTGTGAAAATTAGTGTTGTAGAGTCATAGTAGGCACCAGGTATTTATTTTAATGCTATATATTGTTTGCATGAATTGCTGCTGTTTTTTGTTTTCCCCTTTTCTGTGAGGTACTGAAAAGCTATGGGGATGCTCCAAATTCACAGGGTAATCCTCTTCTGTTGACATAAACTCTGCCTAAAGAGAGCACACTTTACTTCACACACAAATTAATTATTTTCAAACTCCAGCTGTACTTAAGTGCAAAGAATAAAAGAGAAAAAAACCAAACTGATGATCAGGACCCAACTAAGAATGGCTTAGCTAAGACTGGTATCCCAGGGCCCACTCCTGGACATCCATTCTTTCAGCAAATACAGACAAAATTACCAAAAAGACTATAGATAGCACATCTATGAGAGTTTGTCAATATAGATCACTGTAGGGTATTTTGGTAAGAGAAGACTACATATAAAAGAAGGTGCTACATATAAAAATAGAAAAGAAATTCATCTCAACAGATGCATAAAAACAATACAAGAATATAAGAACTATGAAAAATCAAAGTAACACAATATTCATAAATCATAATTTAACAACTGACTCCAAAGACATTGAAATGGATGAAATATAAGATAAGAATTCAAAAGAATATCACAAAAAATGATCAATAAATTCCAAGAGAACAGATAAAAAACAACCAAATGAATAAAGGAAAGCAGCACAGATATTAATAAGAAATTCAATAAGGAGATAGAAATATTGAAAAAAGAACCAAACAGAAATCTTGGAATTGAAAGACACAACAAATAAAAAAATGTTTAATTGGAAATTGAACATTTTCTAAATAATAAAAAATTATTATTCTATTATTTTCTCGATAATAGAAAAAAATAGAATAGACCATGCAAGGACAGAATCTGAGTTGGAGGGCAATGTGACCAGGTTTGAATATTTAGAGAGTATTAAAGAAATGAGAAGAAGTAAAGTTGATTAGAACACATAATAACTCTGGGACAACATTAAAGGACCAAATTTAAGAATCACTGGAATTGAGGAGGGTTATGAGAGGATGCAGGCTAATGGAATGGATAACATCTTCAGACAAATAATATCAGAAATTCTCTTGAAAATGAGATAGACATTCAGACACAGGATGCATTCAGAACCCCAAATAAACAAGGTTAAAAAGAACCTATATATGACAAATTATAATTAAGATGTCTAACATAGAGAGCAAGGATAGAGTTTTAAAATCTTCAAAAGGAAAGCATCAGGTGACATTTAGATGCAAGACAATCAGAATCACTTCTGATTTCTCAACACAAAGTCTAAATCCAGGAGAGATTGAAATGGTGTGATCCAAGTCACAAAACAAAATAACTGTCAACAAGATTGCTATATCTAACATGGCTATCATTCAAAATATAAGAGAAAATAAAAACCTTTCAAGAGAAGCAGAAACTGAAAGAATCATGACAACCAACCAAACCAGCACTGCATTAAAGAAATATTGCACACAAAAGAAATGAAAACAAATCTCAGAGCTCACAAATGAACAGATATCATCTGTAGAGTAGCTAAGCAAATGAGAAACAGGACCAAATTAAATATTAAAATTAAACAAGATGACAAGAATTAATGCTCATTTCTCTATAGTAATATTAAATGTGAACAGTCTCTATTTTCTAAATAAAAAGAAGGTTGGCACAATGAATTTTAAAACAATACCCAACTATATGTTGTTTGCAAGAGACTCACATTACAAGCAAAGAGAGCCACAAGCTGAAAGTGAAAGAATGGAAATTGATATACCATGTGAATGGAGCCCCAAACAAGCAGCAACAGATATTTTTATATCTTGCAAAGGAAACCTCAGGCCACAATTAATCAGAAAAGTTAAAACAGGTCACTTCATACTGGTAAAGTGAACAATCCAATAAGAAGATATGATAGTAAATATTTATGCCTCAAACTATGGGTGTACCTAATTACATGAAAGAGGGAATACCAAATTAAAGCTCAGATAAACACCAGCACAACAATATTGGGTAGCTTCAACACACCTGTCTCACCAATAGATAGGCCATTCAGACCTAAACTTAATGATACAATTTGTATCTGAAAAATTATAAATCAAATGGAATTATCAGACATCTAGAGAATATTTCATCCAACAACAGTTGAATACACTTTCTTCTCAGGGGCTTATGGAACCTTCTCTAAAATGGAACATATTTTAGGCCACAAAGCAATGTTTGGAACATACATAATATAATTCCCTGCATCTTATCAGATCATAATTTATTTAGAATTGAACACAAAAAGCCCTGAAGAAAACATGCAAACACATGGGGATTGAACAATACACTTTTGAATGACAAATGAATGATAGAAGAAATCAGAGGAGAAATTAAGATTCTTAGCATCAAGGGAGAATAGGGATACAATGTCTGGGACACTGTGAAGGTGGTTATAAGGGGAAAATTTATAGCTATAAATGCTTACATAAGAAATTAAAAATATCTCAAATAAACAATGCACCTCAAGGCTCTTGGAATAAAAGCAAACCAACTCCAAAACCAGTAGAAGAAAAGAAAGGAAATAGTTAAGATCAGAGACAAAATCAATGAAATTGAGAATAAAAAATACAAAGGATCAACAAAATAAAGAGTTGGTTCTTTTAAAAGATAAACAAAATGGTAGGCCCTATCAAACTAACCTGCCGCAGTCTGGCTGGGCACAAAATCACGAGCCACTCACACCTTATAGATTCAAACAGCAACTCTTTATTCTCGAACTGTCACTGGCACTCTACACACACGTTCTGGGGAAATCCACACCTCCACTGGGCTCTGTATCCCAAAAAACTCTCTGAATCCCACTGGAACTCAAGGATCGGGTGCTCCTGAGGCAGCAGGATATGCCCTATTCCCAGCAGGATACACCCTAAACCTGGATCTGCCCTGGTCCTTAAGCAAGGTCACCTTTCATGCAAAGTCACTGCAAATGACCTGGGTCCACAATGGAGAGTCCTTCCTCTAAGCAACATGGGGTAGGCTGACAAAGAAATTGCCATGCATCATTCCTACTTGGCAATGGCTCTCAGCACTAACCAAAAGAAAAAATACCCTAACTGTAAAATTTGAGACAAAAAAGGGAGGAAGCACACAGACATACCAGAAATCCAAAGGTTTATTAGGGGCTATTTTGAAAACTTCTGCTGTAATAAGTTGGAAAACCTTTCTGGATATGTATGACTGGCCAGAGTTGAATGATGAAGACACAGTAAACCTAAACAGATCAACAACTGGCAATGAGATAGAAGCCATAATAAAAAGTCTTCCAACAAAGAAAAACCCAGTGCCAGATATATTCTTAGTTGAGTTATATCAGACCTTTAAAGAAAAGCTAATTTCAATCCTTCTCAATTTCATAAAATAGAAAGGGAGGAAACATTTACAAATTTATTCATACCCAAAGCAGAGAAGAACAAATAAAGAAATGATAACTGTCGACCAATATCATGGATGAACTTACATGCAAAACTCCTTAATAAAATATTAACAAATCATATCCAACAGCATATTGAGAAGATTGTACATCATGACTCAGTTGGTTTAATCTCAGAGATGGCAAGGATGTTTTAACCTACACAAATCAATAACTGTAATTCATTATGTAAGTAGAATTAAGGACCAAAATGAATTAGTTACCTAATAGATGCAGAGAAAACCTTTGGCAAAATTCAGCACCTATTTATGATACAAACACTGAAGAAACAAGGAGTAGAAGGAATCTATCTCAACATCATAAAGGCTATATTTGACAAACCCAAAGCCAATATCATAGTATAGATTGGTGAAAAACTGAAATTATTTCCTTTAAAACCTGAAACATGACAAAAATGTCCACTCTTGCCACTCCTATTCAATATAGTACTAGAAATTCTAACCGAAGCAATTAGGCAAGAGAAAGAAATAAAAGGGATGCAAATAGGAAAGAAGTCAAATTATCATTATTTGCAGACTATATGATCCTGTACTTAGAAGATTAAGAAAAAACCTTCACCAAAAAACTGCTTTAGATAATAAATTCAGCAAAATAGTGGACTAGAAAATCAACATACAAAAATCAATAGCCTTCCCATATGCCAATAGTGAATCCATTGTGAAAGTAATCAGAAAAAACAATTCCATTCACAAAAGCTTCAAAAGAGTAAAATATCTAGGAAAAAATCTAAACAAGAATGTGAAAGACCTCTACAGTGAAAACTATAGAACACTGATGAAAAAGTTGAAGAAGGCACAAGAAACTGGAAAGACATTCCAGGTTCATGGATAGATAAAATTAATATTGTTAAAGTGACTACTCTACCAATAGGAATATACAAAATCAATGCATTTCAAATAAAAGACGAATAACATTCTTCACAAAATGGGAAAAAACAGTCCTAAATTTCATCTGGAAGAATCAGAGCCTCACAATTGTCAAAGCAATTTTAAGCTAAAAAAAGCCACTGCTGGAGGAATCACAGTACCTGACTTCAAATTACAATACAGAGCTTTAGCAACAAAACCTGAATGATACTTGCATAAAAACAGATATATACACCAGTGGTACAGAATAAAAGACACAGAGACAAACCCACACATCTGACTCTTGACAAAGGTACCAAAAACAAACATTGAAGGAAAAAATAGCCTTTTAAACAAATAGTTCTGGGAAAACTGGTTATCTATATGTAGAAGAATAAGATGAAACCCTTATTGCCCATCCTGCACAAAAATCAACTCATAATTTACCAAAAACCTAGGAAATAGACCAAAACAATTAATCTCCTGGAAGAAAATGTGAGGTTTGTACTCCCACATATAGGCACAGGCAATGACTTTCTCAATAGGACTTCTAAAGCTCAGGAAATCATGCCAAGAATTAGTAAATGGGATGACATCAAGTTAAAAAGTTTTTCACAGCAAAGGAAACAATTAAGAATTTGAAGAGACAAACTACAAAGGGAGTGAAAAACCTTTGTTAGCAACTCTTCTGACAGAGAATTAAAATCCAAAATATAGAAGAACTCAAAAAACTTAAACCCCCAAATAATGGGAACATAAACTGAGCAGACACTTCTCAAAATTATGTGATATACATCATTATCCAAAGTACATGTATGAGGACATGAATTAGTGTCAACATACCTTATATACAACCAGAGATATGAAAAATTGTGCTGTATATGTGTAATAAGAATTATAATGCATTCCACTGTATTTATTTAAAAAATCTATAAAAAAGAAAAAAACCCCACAAATTGTCAACAAATATATAAAAAAATTTCAACATCATTTGTAATTAGGGGAGTGCAAATAAAAACTATACAGATTAACTTCACCCAGTCATAATGGCAGTCATCAAGAATAAGACAATAATTAATGCTGTAGAATATGTGGAGAAAAGGGAACACTTCTACACTGTTGGTGGGATTGTAAATTACTACCACCACTATGGAAATCAATATGGAGTTTCCTTAAAAGACTAGGAATAAAACCACCATATGACCCAGCTATACCAGTCCTCAATACTTATTCGAAAGAATTAAGGTCATCATACTGTAGCAATACATGCATCACTATGTTTATAGCAGTGCAATTCACAATAGACAAATTATGGTACAAGCCTAGGTTTCTGTCAATAGATGAGTGAATAAAGAAAATTATATATATATATATATAATGTAGTTTTTTCATTTTTTTTTGCTTTTGCATTTGTTTTTATTTTAGATAAGACATTGATAATATAACTTGAACATTTTTATAGTAATTGCTTTTTCTTTCATAAGTAAGTTCTAAAAATCTACAAAATACTTGCATGGATTTTCAATAAGAAAAGTTTCAGAAACTCAGAAAACATGAGATAAAATTAACTCAGTTAAAATGATTTTTTTAAAATATTTATTTTTTAGTTATACACAATACCTTTATTTGTTCGTTTATTTTTATGTGGTGCTGAGAATCGAACCCAGGGCTTTGCACGTGCTAGGCAAGCACTCTACCGCTGAGCCACAACCCCAGCCCTAAACTGATTTGTTAATCAACTGAAGTTTTCTTTTTTATCCTTCCTTTTGTTTCCTAGTAAGAAAACCAAAATTTCAGAGCAAGAAATCTACAAGGGGTTCCTAACCACGCGGCCGCAGCTACCCGGCTCCACAGGTGGCCCCACGGCGGGTGCAAAAGTCAAGTCCCGGAGCCAGCAGCCGCTTTTGCAAGCGGCTTGGGCCGTCCCACCCGAACCGGCAGTCGGCCTCCGCCATCCGGGCTCCCCCGGGAGGCATAGCACTCACTCTGGGAACAGCCGCCTCTCCCGCCCAGTTCATAACCACGCGGCCACAGCTACCCGCCTCCACAGGTGGCCCCGCGGCGGGTGCAGAAGTCAAGTCCCGGAGCCAGCAGCCGCTTTTGCAAGCGGCGGTCACCCGGAGCGGCTTGGGCCGCCCCGCCCGAACCGGCAGTCGGCCTCCGCCATCAGGGCTCCCCTGGGAGGCCTAGCGCTTGCTCTGGGAGCAGGCGCCTCACCCGCCTGGTTCCTAACCACGCGGCCACAGCTACCTGGCTCCACAGGTGGCCCCGCGGCGGGTGCAGAAGTCAAGTCCTGAGGAGGGAAGATGGCGTCGAAGGGAGTGCATCACCCCAGTGCGCCGCCTCACTGAGCGGGAGAAAGATGATGTGAATCGCCTGAAGGCTATCTTGTTGGGAATTTCCAGTGAAATTGAGGTGCTCCAGAATCTAGTGGACAGATTTCCATCGTGCGAAGTTCGACTGCGGGAGCTCCATTCCTCCACACGGAGGGTCGCATAGCCTAATAGGCAATCGCCCCGCGGCTAGAGTCTGTGGCACGCACTGGGGAGTGGCGATACGGATTCGGGAGGCTCCCGCCAGTGGTACATTGGCAGCGCTGATTGCTGAGTTCCGGCTTTGAGACAGAGGAGAGAAGCGGGCCAATTTGGTTCCAGACACCGGTCGGACCACAGAGGAGGACAGCAGCCGCCATTTTAGAGAGATGATGTAATCATCCCCATGTTCTACTGATCTCAGCCCACTCAGCTACGGAACAGGTGATCTCAGGCTGGTATTTGCCTGCGTCTAGCAGACAGAGTTCTTGCTCAGGCTCGGGACTGGGGATCTTGTGGAGAATACTCCTAGAGGCTCGTGCCGGGCAAGGCGTGCGCCGGGCACTGAGCAGCTGGATTCTGGTTCCCGGGGCTAACCTGGTGCAGGTCTGAGGAAACTGTGGAGACTGCCGGGGGAGGCCAGATCCAAGTGGAGCGTGCGCTGAGCTTGGGGCGACTGGGTTCTGACCCCTGGAACAGTTTTGGCCTGGGGCTGGGGAACCCGTGGGGGTCGCTCGCTGGAGCCAGCTCCCAGCGGAGAGTGTATTGGGATCCGAGAGGCGGGGTTCTGGCTACCGAAGCTGCTTCGGCCCAAGGCTAGGGAACCAGTGGTGACTGCTTCTCAGTCAGGCTCCTGCTGGGTGCTGTGGGGCAGAGTGGAGCTTCCACCTGCGCCCAGAGCAGGCCAAGTGACCCGCAGGTGTGGTATCATGACACACCAAACACAGCTGGGGCTGAAGAGAGTAGCCGCCCACGCCTAGAATAGGACCAGCGACCCCGCGGCGCGGTAGCCAAGTAACCTCATTTGGAGTAGGGGCTGTGCAGAGCTGCCATCTGAGCAAGCAGGGCAGGCAGACCTGCGGCCCACTGGAAAGACAGGCCAGGTAGCTTGCCAGCGTGGTGGACACGTAACACCGAGGCAGTCGCGTCACACTGGTTGGAGAGGGGGTGGAACAGGGTCGCCGCCTGGGTCCGGAGGGGGCTCAGAGACCCATGGGAGAGGTAGTCAGGTACCCCCATTGGGAGTGGGGGTTGTGCAGAACTGCGACCCACCAGCCTAGAGGCCTGCCAGCGTGGTAGACACGTCACACCAGTTGGAGAGGGGACCCAGCAGAGCTGCCACCCACATCTAGATCAGGACCAATGACCCCAGGGCGTGGTAGTTACGTTACCACAATTGGAGTGGGGGCAGAGCAGAGCCGCCACCCATGCCCGCAGGGGGGGGCAGACCTGCGACCGATCAGCATGGTAGACAGATCACCCTAATTAGAGGAGGAGCAAAGCCACTACCCGCCCTGCAAGGGAGACTCCCCAAATATACAAGAGCAATATAAATAAATAGGGGTAAATTTCAAAAACACAACAGTTGCATCAAGCAGAAAGAAACACGAGCAGTATGAAACGACAAGGAAAGAAAGGACCAAAAGCAATGCAGGTCAACTCAACTTTAGAAGAGGTAATAGCTGCAACAGATGGAATGTCAGATAAAGAGTTCAGGATATACATGCTTCAGATGATCTGGAGTCTCAAGGAAGACATGAGACAGCAAAATCAGACAATGAAAGATCACATTGACAAACAAATCCAGGAAGTAAAAGATCAATTTCACAGGGAGATAGAGGTAATAAAAAACAAACAAATAGAAATCCTAGAAATGCAGGAAACAATAAACCAACTTAAAAACTCAATTGAGAATAATACCAGCAGAGTAGATCACTTAGAAGAGAGAACATCAGACAATGAAGACAAAGTATTTCAACTGGAAAAGAACATAGACAGCTCAGGAAGTCTGCTAAGAAACCATGAGCAGAAGATCCAAGAATTATGGGACAATATCAAAAGACCAAATTTAAGAGTCATTGGGATACAGGAAGGCACAGAGCTCCATACCAAAGGAATAAACAGTCTATTCAGTGAAATAATACGAGAAAACTTCCCAGACTTGAAGAATGAGACAGAATCCCAAATCCTAGAAGCCTACAGGACGCCGAATGTGCAAAATCATAAGAGATCCACACCTAGACACATTATAATGAAGATGTCCAACATACAGAATAAGGAGAGAATTTTAAAAGCTGCAAGAGAAAGAAAGCAGATTACATTTAGGGGTAAACCAATCAGGATAACAGCTGATCTCTCAACACAGACTCTGAAAGCTAGAAGATCCTGGAATAACATGTTTCAAACACTGAAAGAAAATGGGTTCCAACCAAGAATCGTGAATCCAGCGAAATTAAGCTTCAGGTTAGAAGATGAAATTAAAACCTTCCAAGATAAACAAAAGTTAAAACAATTTGCAGCTAGAAAACCATCTCTTCAAAAAATCCTTGGCAAAACATTACAGGAAGAGGAATTGGAAAATAACATTGAAAACCAACAATGGGAGGTAGGACAGTAAAGGGGGGAAAGTAGTCAAAGAGGATAACATATCAGGTTTAGTAACATCAATAAATAAATATGGCTCGAAGAACAAACCATATCTCAATAATAACTCTAAATGTTAATGGCTTAAACTCACCAATTAAGAGACACAGGCTAGTAGAATGGATCACAAAACAAGACCCAACAATATGCTGCCTACAGGAGACGCATCTGATAGGAAAAGATATTCATAGACTGAAGGTGAAAGGTTGGGAAAAATCATACCACTCATATGGACTGTGGAAACAAGCAGGAGTGGCCATACTCATATCTAATAAAATAGATTTCAAGCCAAAATTAATCAAAAGGGATAAAGAAGGACACGTCATACTGCTGAAGGGAACCATACACCAACAAGACATAACAATCATAAATATATATGCCCCAAATAATGGTGCAGCTGTGTTCATCAAGCAAACTCTTCTCAAGTTCAAGAGTCTAATAGACCACCATACAATAATCATGGGAGACTTCAACACACCTCTCTCACTACTGGACAGATCTTCCAAACAAAAGTTAAATAAGGAAACTATAGAACTCAATAACACAATTAATAACCTAGACTTAATTGACATATATAGACTATACCACCCAACATCAAGTAGCTACACTTTTTTCTCAGCAGCACATGGAACCTTCTAAAAAATAGACCATATATTATGTCACAGGGCAACTCTTAGACAATATAAAGGGGTAGAGTTAATACCATGCATCTTATCTTATCACAATGGAATGAAACTGAAAATCAATGATAAAAGTAGGAAGGAAAAATCAAGCATCACTTGGAGAATGAACAATAGGTTGCTGAATGATCAATGGGTTTTAGAAGACATCAAGGAGGAAATTAAATACTTCCTAGAGTTAAATGAAAACACAGACACAACATATCGGAATCTATGGGACACATTGAAAGCAGTTCTAAGAGGAAAATTCATTGCTTGGAGTTCATTCCTCAAAAAAAGAAAAAACCAACAAATAAATGATCTCATACTTCATCTCAAAATCCTAGAAAAAGAAGAGCAAAACAACAGCAAAAGAAGTAGAAGGCCAGAAATAATTAAAATCAGAGCTGAAATTAATGAAATTGAAACAAAAGAAACAATTGAAAAAATCGACAAAACTAAAAGTTGGTTTTTTGAATAAATAAATAAAATTGACAGACCCGTAGCCATGCTAACGAAGAGAAGAAGAGAGAGAACCCAAATTACTAGCATACGGGATGAAAAAGGCAGTATCACAACAGACACTTCAGAAATACAGATGATAATCAGATATTATTTTGAATCCTTATACTCCAATAAAATAGAAGATAGTGAAGGCATAGATAAATACCTTAAGTCTTATGATCTGCCCAGATTGAGTCAGGAGGATATAGACAACCTAAACAGACCAATAACAATAGAGGAAATAGAAGAAACCATCAAAAGATTACCAACTAAGAAAAGCCCAGGACCGGATGGGTATACAGCAGAGTTTTACAAAACCTTTAAAGAGGAATTAACACCAATAGTTTTCAATCTATTTCAGGAAATAGAAAAAGAGGGGGAACTTCCAAATTCATTCTACGAGGCCAACATCACCCTGATTCCGAAACCAGACAAAGACACTTCAAAGAAAGAAAACTACAGACCAATATCTCTAATGAACCTTGACACAAAAATCCTCAACAAAATTCTGGTGAATCGGATTCAAATACATATCAAAAAAATTATACACCATGATCAAGTAGGATTCATCCCTGGGATGCAAGGCTGGTTCAATATATGGAAATCAATAAATGTTATTCACCACATCAATAGACTTAAAAATAAGAACCATATGATCATCTGGATAGATGCAGAAAAAGCATTTGACAAAGTACAGCATCCCTTTATGTTCAAAACTCTAGAAAAATTAGGGATAACTGGATCATACCTCAACATTGTAAAAGCAATCTATGATAAGCCACAGGCCAGCATCATTCTGAATGGAGAAAAATTGAAGGCATTCCCTCTAAGATCTGGTACAAGACAGGGATGCCCTCTCTCACCACTTCTGTTCAACATAGTCCTCGAAACACTGGCCAGAGCAATTAGGCAGATGAAAGAAATTAAAGGCATAAAAATAGGAAAAGAAGAACTTAAATTATCACTATTTGCAGATGATATGATTCTATACCTAGCAGACCCAAAAGGGTCTACAAAGAAGCTATTTGAGCTAATAAATGAATTCAGCAAAGTGGCAGGATATAAGATCAACACGCATAAATCAAAGGCATTCCTGTATATCAGGGACAAATCCTCTGAAATGAAAATGAGGACAACTACTCCATTCACAATATCCCCCCCAAAAATAAAATACTTGGGAATCAACCTAACATAAGAGGTGAAAGATTTATACAATGAAAATTACAGAACCCTAAAGAAAGACATAGAAGAAGACCTTAGAAGATGGAAAAATATACCCTGCTCATGGATAGGCAGAACTAACATCATCAAAATGGCGATATTACCAAAAGTTCTCTATAGGTTGAATGCAATGCCAATCAAAATCCCAACAGCATATCTTGTAGAAATAGATAAAAGAATCATGAAATTCATATGGAATAATAAAAGACCCAGAATAGAAAAACAATGCTAAGCAGGAAGTGTGAATCAGGCGGTTTAGCGATACCAGACTTCAAACTATACTACAGAGCAATAGTAACAAAAACAGCATGGTACTGGTACCAAAACAGGCTGGTGGACCAATGGTACAGAATAGAGGACACAGTAACCAACCCACAAAACTATCTTATATTTGATAAAGGGGCTAAAAGCATGCAATGGAGGAAGGATAGCATCTTCAACAAATGGTGCTGGGAAAACTGGAAATCCATTTGCATCAAAATGAATCTGAATCTCTATCTCTCGCCATGCACAAAAGTTAACTCAAAATGGATCAAGGAGCTTGATATTAAATCAGAGACACGGCATCTGATAGAAGAAAAAGTTGGTTATGATATACATGCTGTGGGATCGGGCTCCAAATTCCTCAATAGGACACCCATAGCGCAAAAGTTAACAACTAGAATCAACAAATGGGACTTACTCAAACTAAAAAGATTTTCTCAGCAAAAGAAACAATAAGAGAGATAAACAGGGAGCCTACATCCTGGGAACAAATCTTTACTCCACACACTTCAGATAGAGCCCTAATAACCAGAATATACAAAGAACTCAAAAAATTAGACAATAAGATAACAAATAACCCAATCAATAATAGGGCCAAGGACCTGAACAGACACTTCTCAGAGGAGGACATACAATCAATCAATAAGTACATGAAAAAATGCTCACCATCTCTAGCAGTCAGAGAAATGCAAATCAAAACTACCCTAAGATAACATCTCACTCCAGTAAGATTGGCAGCCATTAGGAAGTCAAACAACAATAAGTGCTGGAGAGGATGCGGGGAAAAGGGCACTCTTGTTCATTGCTGGTGGGACTGCAAATTGGTGCAGCCAATTTGGAAAGCAGTATGGAGATTTCTTGGAAAGCTGGGAATGGAACCACCATTTGACCCAGCTATTCCCCTTCTCGGTCTATTCCCTAAAGACCTAATAAGAGCATGCTACAGGGACACTGCTACATCGATGTTCATAGCAGCACAATTCACGATAGCAAGATTGTGGAATCAACCTAGATGCCCTTCAATAGATGAATGGATAAAAAATGTGGCATTTATACACAATGGAGTATTACTCTGCATTAAAAAATGACAAAATCATAGAATTTGGAGGGAAATGGATGGCATTAGAGAAGATTATGCTAAGTGAAGCTAGTCAATCTTTAAAAAATAAATACCAAATGACCCCTTTGATATAAGGGGAGTAAACAAGGACAGGGTAGGGACGAAAGTTTGAGAAGAAGATTTACATTAAACAGGGATGAGAGGTGGGAGGGAAAGGGAGTGAGAAGGGAAACCGCATGGAAATGGAAGGCGATCCTCAGGGTTATACAAAATGACATATAAGAGGAAAGGAGGGGTAAGACAAGATAATACAAATGGAAGAAATGATTTACAGTAGAAGGGGTAGAGAGAGAAAAGGGGAGGGGAGAGGTGGGGAGGGGGGATAGTAGAGAATAGGACAGACAGCAGAATACATCAGACACTAGAAAGGCAATTTGTCAATCAATGGAAGGGTAACTGAGGTGATACAGCAATCTGTATACGGGGTAAAATTGGGAGTTCATAACCCACTTGAATCAAACTGTGAAATATGATGTATTAAGATCTATGTAATGTTTTGAACGACCAACAATAAAAAAAAGAAAAAAAAAAGAAAATTGTTGACCCCATCATTCCTGATTTTGTGAAAATTAGTGTTGTAGAGTCATAGTAGGCACCAGGTATTTATTTTAATGCTATATATTGTTTGCATGAATTGTTGCTGTTTTTTGTTTTCCCCTTTTCTGTGAGGTACTGAAAAGCTATGGGGATGCTCCAAATTCACAGGGTAATCCTCTTCTGTTGACATAAACTCTGCCTAAAGAGAGCACACTTTACTTCACACACAAATTAATTATTTTCAAACTCCAGCTGTACTTAAGTGCAAAGAATAAAAGAGAAAAAAACCAAACTGATGTCAATCAATGGAAGGGTAACTGAGGTGATACAGCAATCTGTATATGGGGTAAAAGCGGGAGTTCATAACCCACTTGAATCAAACTGTGTAATATGATGTATTAAGAACTATGTAATGTTATGAACGACCAATAAAAAAAAAGAAAATAAAAATAAAAAAATTGTTTAATATATTATATTAAACATTTTATGTTGATACAAATTTGCAATTATCTTTATAAAGTTTGTATTCTGGGAGGTTTTTAGATCTAATTATATAGAATTGATGTTAATAGATATTTAACTGAAAAATTATATTTTCACTATTAATTGAGTTGAGAAACCTATGTAATGTACAAAAATAAATCTTATTTAGGTTACAGATGGGGTAGGTCTTAAAAACAATTCTTTGGAAATAATTTTATTCATACTAGATTCAAAAAAAGTGGGTAAAGATCATAATTTAAAACATGTTTGAGAAGAATACAAGGGGCTAAAGGAAGAACATGACTTCCTCTTTAAGGAAAAAGGGAACACAGGGATTTATGAAGATGGAAGACCCATTAGAATGTGGAAATTTGTAGAAGATGCAGTGTGAGAAGAAAGAATGTGATGATGTTGGCAGAGAAAAGATCATTCTAAGCCATGAAGTGCTTGTCACTTAATTTTCCTTTTATCCTAAGAGAAACATTATTTATTGGTGGAAACACTTAAGAAGAGTTTAATCATGTATTCTAGCATCCCTGCTCACTGTTTTCTAGCCCTGTGACCTTCATAAGTACCTGCTGACAGTTTTCTTTCTGCCATATGAGATTAACATTATTCCTTCCTAGGGTTCTTATAGGTGTGCTCAAATTGTCATTTTAAAGACCATAATAAATACTCGGTAAAAATCTGAAAAAAAAAAAGAAATCTACAAGGAATGAATGGATTATTTTGTGCTTTATTTTTGTTTGCAGTGCTACAACAGTCAATGTATCAACTGCTGGAGGGTGACTCTCTGCCTTAAGAAAGCACACCTCACAGTAGCAAAATTCACTTCTACTCCTCTTTTCTGTTCAGGGGATAAGAATAACCCAAAGTTGAAGTGCTTTTTAAAGCATTGACTGCCCCCACCCTTCAGAGTTTCTATATTTTTCAACAATGGCTCATAAAAACACCTCCAAGAAAAAGAATAAAGAATCAGCAATAAATACAGAATAATATATGCATGTATGAAAAATAATTAAAATTGGCATAATCACAGACACACAGAGCAATAAAACTGAGAGTCTACAAAGAAAACTTCACTTTTAGGGTTAAGTAATGCTCAGCAAAGGACCCAATTCATTGTGGGGAAGAGGACAATCTTTTCAGTAAATAGTGCAGGAATAATCAGATACCCATAAGCAGATGAATGAACTTGAACACTTGATCCATGTAATAAGCAGTAAGTTAAAATAAGAGCACTATTTTTAAAAGAAAGAGGACCCAAGATGCTGGGCCATAATGAGGCAGAATTATGCAACAATCCATGACCTGGGATTCAAGTAGTTACAATACAGTTTCTCTGTGAGCCATATTCCTGTCCCCTGTGCAGGAAGCACCACCTGTCCAGAGCTCCATGCCTCAGCATCAGAGTAGGTCTCCCAACCACTCACCCACGCAGTATTGGGTACTCAAGTGAGACCATCAACAGCAGCAGCAGCACCCACCAAGAACTTTTGGTCGCCCAAACAGAAATCACATGCTGCTCCCACAGAGGACACCCAGAAGCTTCCTATGAGTAGGAACTCTGACTGCCACCCCTGGGTGGACCCCCATCTACCAAAGTGGTTCTCCCCCAGTCACTACTATCTTGGGACTCTGCAGCAGAAGACATAGTCCCTTACACTCAATAGACTGCCTGCACCCGGGAACTTCACACAGACTCTGAAGTCAGCAAACACTGCAAGCTACAGAGCTTGTTGCTGAACTCATTGTCCAACACCATTGCCTGGCTCCCCTCACCCAACCCAACACCCCACCAGTGAAAGCTGGACCCTCCATCTTGGGTCATGTTCATCACCATCTTCCAGGTACCCAGTTTCTAATACTCCCTGCTATAATCAGCCCCTAACTGGGCACAATGAAACCCTGGTTACCTTCACCATCCCTAGGACGGAGATACCAGCTAAGGAGACAATCCCACCTATTGGGTGAGGAGAGAATAAGGAAAGATACTGATCTCCAATCAAAACAAACCCTGTGTTTTCCTTAAAGATTTTTCTTTTGTCCCCCCTCCCTTTCCTTTTTCCTGCCCTCACATCCCCAACATACATGAAGCCAAGTACTTTGCATGAATTAGGATTTGAGAACTGGGATGTCTGAATAGTATATTACAGTTTGGTTGTACATTCTTTTTATTCTTTTTAATTTTAATTTTCCCCTCCAATTTCTGCTATTTTAACATTTTTAATTTTTCTTGATATATATTTGTGTTTGTTTTATGTACTCTACTGTCTTCCCACTTACTTGTCTACCCAAATTTACTTCCTCTCTCTTCTCCTGCTACTAATCTCCCTCTTCAGATTTCTCTTTCACACTTCCTAAGACATAACAACTATATATCCTCATGTCTTACCTCCTCAGCATACCATCCTCCTCCTCACCCCTGATTCTTTGTCTACCATCAGAAACTGTAAACCTTTTTACAAACCTACTGAGTATATTGTAGATAATAATTGAATTTACCATTTCTGTACATTAGGGCCAAACTGTAAACATCTTATTATCAAACATTTGTTTTTAGGGTGTATATTGTTTATATTGGGGTGTAATAACATTGTCCTTCACCTCAAAGGAGAGGTATTCAATCCCTACAGGGGAACTATAAGCCTATAGGGTAAAAACGGTAATGCCTAGAATCCACAGAGCTAGAAGGGAAGACACACAAGCAATATGAAAAGACAAGGGAAGAAAGTTCCCCAAACAAATCAAGATATCACATTATTAGAATCCATGGCCAGCACAAGAAATGACATAGAAGGAGTAAAGGACATACATAATTAAAATGTTCTGTGAATTAAAGGATGATATAAGAGAGCAAATATAGGAAGCAAAAGATCATTTTGACAAAGAGCTACATAAACAAATACAGGACCCAAAAGATTACTTCAATAGGGAGATAAAGTTTCTAAAAAAAAAAAACCTCAAACAAACAGAAATCTTGAAATGAAAGAAACAATAAGCCAAATTAAAAGTTCATTTGAAAGCATCACCAACAGATTAGACCACTTGGGAGACAGGACCTCAGACAAATGAAGACAAAAGATATAATCTTGAAAATAATGTAGGCCACACAGTGAAAATGGTAAGAAACCATGAACAGAACATTCAAGAAATATGGGATGGCATAAAAAGATCAAATTTAAGAGTTATGGGGATAGAGGAAGAAATAGAGTTCCAAATCAAAGGAATAAGCAATCTATTCAATGAAATAATATCAGAAAATTTTGTAAATCTGAAAAATGTATTGGAAAACCAAATTCTATAGGCTTACAGGATGCCAAGTGTACAAAATCACAACAGATCCACACCAAGGCACATTATAATGAAAGGGCCTAACATACAGAATGAGGAGAGAATATTAAAAGCCATGAGAGAAAGGAATGAGATTATATATACAGGGAAACCAATTAGAATAAGTGCAGATTTTTCAACCCAGACCCTGAAATCTAGAAGGTCCTGGAACAACATATATCAAGCTCTGAAAGAAAATGGATTCCAACCAAGAATCTTATATTCAGCAAAATTAAGCTTTAGACTTCATGACAAATTAAAAACCTTCCATGATAAACAGAAGTTAAAACTTGAAAGCCTGCACTACAGAACATCCTTGGAAAAATATTCCATGAAGAGGAATTGAAAAACAACAATGAAAATTAACAAAGGGAGGTATTAAACTACAGGAAAAACTAATCAAAGGAGAAACCAAGACAAGTTCAATACCAAAATTAAACAAAAATGACTGGAAATGAAAATCATTTCTCAATAAAAACCCTGAATGTTAATGGCCTAAACTCACCAATCAAAAGATATAGACATATATACTGGCAGATTGGATTTTTAAAAAAGACCCAACAATATTTTGCCTCCAAGAGACTCATCTCATAGGCAAAGACATCCACAGACTGAAAGTGAAAGGTTGGAAAAAAAATCATACCACTCACATGGACTGTGAAAGCAAGCAAGGGTTTCCATTCACATATCAAATAAAGTAGACTTCAAGCCAAAGTTAATCAAAAGGGATAAAGAAGGACATTTAATACTGCTTAAGGGAACCATATATCAAATAGACATAAAAGTTGTAAATATATATGCCCCAAACAATGGAGCATCTACATTCATCATTCAGCAAAGTAGCAGGATATAAAATCAACGGCATTTCTGTACATCAGTGACAAATCCTCTGAAGGAAAATTGAGGAAAACTACCCCTATAACAATATCCTCAAAAAAAAAAAACTTGGGAATCAACCTAATAAAAGAGGCAAAAGACTTTTACAAAGAAAACTACAGACTACTAAAGAAAGAAATTAAACAAGACCTTAGATGATGAAAAGATCTCCCTTTTTCTTGGATAGGCAGAATTAATATTGTCAAAATGACCATATTATCAAAAGCACTATACATATTTAATGTAATTCCAATCAAAATCCCAATGACATTCCTCATAGAAATAGAAAAGCAGTAATGAAATTCATCTGGAAAAATGAGACCCAGAATAGCCAAAGCAATCCTTAGCAAGAAGAGTGAAACAGGTGGCATCACTATACCAGCTCTTAAACTACACAGCAGAGCAATAGTAACAAAACCAGCATGGTATTGGTACCAAAATAGACTTTTTGACCAATGGTACAAAATAGAGAATACAGAGACTATCCCATATAATTACAGTTATCTTATATTAGACAAAGTTTCCAAAAACATAGATTGTAGAAAAGATAGCCTCTTCAAAAATGGTGCTGGGAGAACCATCTATATGCAACAAAATGAAATTAAGTCCCTATCTCTCACCATGCACAAACTCAACTCAAAGTGGATCAAGGACCTAGGAATTAAACTAGAGACCCTGTGTCTAATAGAAGAAAAAGTAGGCCCCAATCTACATCATATTGGATTAGGCCCCTATTTCTTAATAATACTCCTATAGCACAAGAATTAAAATAAAGAATTAATAATGGGATGATAGTTATATATAAATTTTTGATAAAGTAGGGTAATTATGCAATAAAGTTAAATGTAGTATGAGTTATTTTTATGAATGCTACATGAACTGACTAATACACAGAGGAAGAATTTCAGAATTTTATTCAGTATTCAGATGATGACAATAAGGTGACATGTCAGAGAAGGAGGTAGCTTCACATATCTCTCAAGGTCCACACCTTCCTTTTTATTTATTAGTGCATGGTCTTCTGCAAAAGGCAATGATGCTCTTCCCTGGATTCTCCAGTTGGTTCAAATTGAGAGCAGCAGGTGTATAAATTTACCTTCAATTTCTATCCCACTCATGCTTTTTATTTGTTTGTTTCTTATGTGATCTGTAAGCTTTCAGCTCAAGCACAATTAGTCTTACATTAAACATCAATGTTAATATACTAAAACTTATGGGGTGGATAGAGAGTTATTTTACACCAAATTTATATCAGATTAGTTGGCTAAAGAGAGACTTCTGTAGAAATCACGTGTGCCCTCACATACTTGTCAATGTCAGGATCCAGGTTGGGCATCACTCTCTTCTGACATCTATCACTGACAATCTCCTTTTTCTAGTGTGACAATTGAGAACACATAGTAGAGTGCATTAGAGTACAGAGAAGATACTGGAGCATCTGCAACATTGCTCATGTCTTTGAGTTTACTCAAAGTTAAAAGTTAAAGGGGAAAAATGTGAAGAAAGAAAGATATTTCAAAGTACCAAAACTTACACTAGTTAGATTAGTAATGGTTAAATGAATTTACAGATAGATATAATCTGGCTTTTGTGCCAGGGGAAGGATGTAGATTGATCAGTTTTTCTCTCCACCAGACAGAATTTAGTTCTATAGACAAATATTAGGTACTCTGTTATTAGTTATTTCCAGCTTACAAAGTTATAAATTATCTCAAAGCTTAGTGCCTCCTTAGAATCAGATAAGAATGAAGCATATGCTAGAGGGTTGCTTTTTATCTTACACCCAATGATCTTTTTCATCTGTTTCAAAATCTTTCATAACTTATCAGCTATACTCTCTCTGAGTTCATGGTACTGAAGAAAGGCCTTTGCTGCTTGTATAACAGGAGCTGCCTATGTTTGACTCTCTCTCTCTCTCTCTCTCTCTCTCTCTCTCTCTCTCTGGGCTACCAGAGATTGGATTCAGAAGCATTTGGCCACTGAGCCACATCCCTAGCCATATATTGTATTTTATTTAGAGACAAGGTCTTGCAGAGTTGCTTAGTGCTTCACTTTTGCTGAGGTTGGTTTTGAACTTGTGATCCTCCTGCCTCAGGTTCCTGACCCAGTGGGATTACAGGCCTGGACCACTAAAAACCTGATGCAAGTTTGAATATCTGTATATACTAAATATTTTGCATATATCTGTATATAATGGTTTCTGGATCATAGTAAAATTGTTTCAGTGAATAATCATTTAAAAATCCCTTTTCAATTATAAAGTGGAAATGGTGAAAAATATACTATAATCCTCTTGTCTTATTGTGAAAGTAGCACCAATGTGATGGATATTTGGAATGGAATAAACCTAAGATCTGGTGGAGCATACCACGTATTCTCAGAATGGACCTGGAAGTCTTAATGGCTAAGGTTTTCATTTGCAACAAATGGTAGTATTCCTGTTTTGCTACTTGGAAATAAAGAAGCACTTAATTTTATCATAAAGCTTTTTTATGGGTTTTGGTTGAGAATATTCTGAAATGTTGCAGAATTTGTCTAAGTTAAAATATGTTTTACTAATTTCAGGCAGAATTTTTATGAGACATTTTCTCTATTGTTTTAGATTTTCCTTGAATTGTGGAGACAATGTACAGAAAAATCATACTTTCTCATTCTTATTTTATCTGTTTCAGTGTCTTTGCTCTGCATGCTATCACATTAATTAAAACTCTTGCATATCTGAATTGTATTATTAATTTACCCTTTCAATTTGCATGGTTCTGTGCATTGTAACAGTTGCCTGTGCTTGCAAGTTTTGTAATAAAATGTCTTCATTAAAGAGCACATTCTTTCTTTTTAAAGATATTAGAAAATAGAAAACAGAGTCATGTAGCAAAATGCTATATCCACTTCCATAATTGTACCAACCATTTAGAGATAGATACTAAATATGGTGTATTCTATCCTATCCTAGAGGACTATATAAAGTAATGTTCAACAGAAAAGTGATACCAGTTTTTTCAAAAACATTATTTTCTTTGAGTAGGACATAAACTGCAGAGTTATATAAAGCAGTTGTTAAAACAAAATCAAAGGCATTTGTAGTTAGATGGGTCAAAGTTTAATTCTTGGTCCCACTTCTTTCCTGTATATCATATGCTCATCTAAAATATAAATGTGGGATGATACAGTAGTTACTTGAAATCACACCCATACAATCAATGCTTGTCTGACGTAAGGGGCTTGGGATTTAATTCCCTGTGTGCTCAGTATTTCTCATGCCTTTTGGCCTAAAACTGGTATGTCAAGAAACAAAGAAAGTTTTTAGTACATTTCAGTGCAGGCACAAAGCTTCCTAGGAATCTCCACTTCCTGAATGTACTTCCAGTTAGGGAGCATAATAGAAGGCAATGCATGGATATGGACTACTCTCTCCTTCATAATATACCCACTGAGGAGTCCTCTTCTCAAGCTTATAATAACCTGTCCTTTATCTGAGAAGTACTTAAATAAGTCCTTATCTATTAATACCTTTTAATATTTAATAGCAAAGTACATTACATCGCCCCAAACATGCTATAGAGAATACTTGAAATTAACCTAATTTTAAAGAAAATGCCACTGGTATAAAGTATTGGCCTTATGACACTGCTATCAATTATAATTTTAGTCCACTGATTAAAATTAACTTCTAAACCCAAACTACTCTTGAAAGTTGTATAGTTTTTAGAGAAAACTTTAAATCATCTTTTAAACATACAAAAAGTATGTGATATGTTTGTATGCTTTTACAATAGAAATTTTCCTCAGGAGTTTTTACATGTTTGTTAAAATTAGGATTCATATATTAAATATGATTTACAAACCTGTTTATATGAAAAATAGTGCTTTAATTTTGTCCCTTTTTATAGGTTTCCCCTGCTTACACAATTTGTGATAGAAAATCCACTAAGGCTATTTAGGCAAGAAATCAATTCTCTCTGGGGAGAAGTTTAGTGAGACAAGACATTAGAAGGAATATCCCAGATATTATGAAGAAACAGTGAATTGAGTTTTTAAAAATATTTTTTAGTTATTGATGGACCTTTATTTATTTATTAATCTATATTATTTGGTGCTGAGAATTGAACCTAATGCTTCACACATTCTAGGCAAGCACTTTACCACTGAGCCACAATCTCAGCCCATGGATTGAGTGTTTAAAGAAATAATCACATATCTGTGAAGATAATTGGACAGTGGTTGACCTGGACCCCCCAGATGAAGAGAGCCTCTCAAGTGGGCCAGTGTGGTCCAGGGCTTTCATTACTTCCTTTGAAGGCCTGCTAAAAGATCAGGGTATTTTAACAGCATAGTGGGGTTAAAAAGAATGTATAATGAGGTCCAGATCTTCAAGAATTTATTCGTGGGATATGCTAATATGGTTTGAACATTTATTTTAAATAAAGAGAAAACCTAATATGTAAGATAGAACTGTAGTGGTCAAAGCTAGAGCAGAAGACCCAGAGGAAAACCTCATATTTTTTCTTCCATTTCTTCCTCTTAGTGGAGCATGAAACACAACAGAATTCTAGAGTACTATAAAAGTGTTTGAATACAACTTGTGTTAATTGGGGTGATTATTAACAAAAAATATATAACGACCAAAATATGAATTTCTATTATACCAGTCACTAGTTATAAAATCTTTGGCCAGTTATTCTATGCCACCAAACATCAATATCTTCATGCATACAAATGTTGATAGCAGCACAATTCAGAATAGCCAAGTTATAAAATTGTTAATTGCCTGTCAACATACAACTGGATAAAGAAAATGTAGTATGCATGTGCATGATGTAGCTTTACTCAGACATAAAGAAGCATGGAAATATGTTATTTGCTTGTAAATTGCTGGAGCTGGTGAACATCAGGCTGTGAAATAAGTGAAATAAGCCTGATTCAGAAAGCCAGCAATTGAATGTTTTCTCTTATATGCAGACATTAGAAAGGGAGAGAAAAAGTGAAGGATCTCATGAAAATATTGGGGAGATCTATAGAGTAAAAGAAGAAGATTGAGAGGGAGTGAGAATGGGATGTAATGAGGAAGTATGGGGAATGAAATCTAATGAAGTATGCTACATTTATGTATGAATATATAAAATAAATCCTTGAATATAAATTAAAAATAATTCTTGAAAAGTAATTTCATTCAGCATACTTAACAGAAATAGACCAATTAAAATATCTTAGCTCTTGAGAGACAACAACAATGATGATGATGATGATGATGATGATGATGATGATGAACTGTTAGCAATTTTAAAATGCTTACTACCTGATGGACATTGTGTAAAGCATATCATATGCATTATTCCATTAATCCTTCGGTTGTCAGTAATGTCACTACTATATAACTCAGAATGCTTCCATTGATCTGAATAATAAAAAATCAAACTTTTCTATGAAATTTCTATGTATTCTACAGCTAAGACAGAATATGGAAAGTTTTCATGTATAGAGTGAAGGGCAAAATTGCCTGCATTTCAGATTTCTTACTTTTTCTTTTTTTTTACTTGCTCTGCATTTCATATGGTGGAAGGACATTTATTTCTGTAAATGGCTTCTTTCATTTTTTATTTGTTTTATTTAGTTATCCATGACAGTAGAATGCATTTATGCACTTTGATTTATCATACATAAATGGTATATAATTTCTCATTTTTCTGAATGTACATGTTGTAGAATCACATTGGTCACTCAGTCATTCATTTATATACTCACAACCCCTCCCCTCCCTTCACTTCCCTCTACCTAATCTAAGGTAACTCTATTCTTCTCTATTGCCCTGTCCTTTTTTTTTTTTTTTTTTTTTTTTTTTTTTATTGGTCGTTCATAACATTACATAGTTCTTAATACATCATATTACACGGTTTGATTCAAGTGGATTATGAACTCCCGCTTTTACCCCGTATACAAATTGCTGTATCACATCAGTTACCCTTCCATTGATTGACATATTGCCTTTCTAGTGTCTGATGTATTCTGCTGTCTGTCCTATTGTCTACTATCCCCCCTCCCCTCCCCTCCCCTCCCCTCCCCTTTTCTCTCTCTACCCCTTCTACTGTAAATCATGTCTTCCATTTGTATTCTCTTGACTTACCCCTCCTTACCTCTTATATGACATTTTGTATAACCCTGAGGATCGCCTTCCATTTCCATGCAATTTCCCTTCTCACTCCCTTTCCCTCCCATCTCTCATCCCTGTTTACTGTACATATTCTTCTCAAGCTCTTCGTCCCTACCCTGTCCTTGTTTACACCCCTTATATCAAAGGAGTCATTTGGTATTTGTTTTTTAAAGATTGACTAGCTTCACTTAGCATAATCTGCTCTAATGCCATCCATTTCCCTCCAAATTCTATAATTTTGTCATTTTTTAATGCAGAGTAATACTCCATAGTGTATAAATGCCACATTTTTTTTATCCATTCATCTATTGAAGGGCATCTAGGCTGGTTCCACAGTCTTGCTATCGTGAATTGAGCTGCTATGAACATCGATGTAGCAGTGTCCCTGTAGCATGCTCTTGTTAGGGCTTTAGGGAATAGACCGAGAAGGGGAATAGCTGGGTCAAATGGTGGTTCCATTCCCAGCTTTCCGAGAAATCTCCATACTGCTTTCCAAATTGGCTGCACCAATTTGCAGTCCCACCAGCAATGAACAAGAGTGCCCTTTTCCCCGCCTCCTCTCCAGCACTTATTGTTGTTTGACTTCCGAATGGCTGCCAGTCTTACTGGAGTGAGATGGTATCTTAGGGTAGTTTTGATTTGCATTTCTCTGACTGCTAGCGATGGTGAGCATTTTTTCATGTACTTGTTGATTGATTGTATGTCCTCCTCTGAGAAGTGTCTGTTCAGGTCCTTGGCCCATTTATTGATTGGGTTATTTGTTATCTTATTGTCTAATTTTTTGAGTTCTTTGTATATTCTGGTTATTAGGGCTCTATCTGAAGTGTGTGGAGTAAAGATTTGTTCCCAGGATGTAGGCTCCCTATTTATCTCTCTTATTGTTTCTTTTGCTGAGAAAAAACTTTTTAGTTTGAGTAAGTCCCATTTGTTGATTCTATTTGTTAACTCTAGCGCTATGGGTGTCCTATTGAGGAATTTGGAGCCCGATCCCACAGCGTGTAGATCATAACCAACTTTTTCTTCTATCAGATGCCGTGTCTCTGATTTAATATCAAGCTCCTTGATCCATTTTGAGTTAACTTTTGTGCACGGCGAGAGATAGGGATTCAGATTCATTTTGGTGCAAATGGATTTCCAGTTTTCCCAGCACCATTTGTTGAAGATGCTATCCTTCCTCCATTGCATGCTTTTAGCCCCTTTATCAAAAATAAGATAGTTGTAGTTTTGTGGATTAGTTACTGTGTCCTCTATTCTGTACCATTGGTCCACCCGCCTGTTTTGGTACCAGTACCATGCTGTTTTTGTTACTATTGCTCTGTAGTATAGCTTGAAGTCTGGTATCGCTATACCGCCTGATTCACACTTCCTGCTTAGTATTGTTTTTGCTATTCTGGGTCTTTTATTATTCCATATGAATTTCATGATTCTTTTATCTATTTCTACAAGATATGCTGTTGGGATTTTGATTGGCATTGCATTGAACTTATAGAGAACTTTTGGTAATATCGCCATTTTGATGATGTTAGTTCTGCCTATCCATGAGCAGGGTATGTTTTTCCATCTTCTAAGGTCTTCTTCTATGTCTTTCTTTAGGGTTCTGTAATTTTCATTGTATAAATCTTTCACCTCTTTTGTTAGGTTGATTCCCAAGTATTTTATTTTTTGGGGGGATATTGTGAATGGAGTAGTTGTCCTCATTTCCGTTTCAGAGGATTTGTCGCTCATATACAGGAACGCCTTTGATTTATGCGTGTTGATCTTATATCCTGCCACTTTGCTGAATTCATTTATTAGCTCTAATAGCTTCTTTGTAGACTCTTTTGGGTCTGCTAGGTATAGAATCATATCATCTGCAAATAGTGATAATTTAAGTTCTTCTTTTCCTATTTTTATGCCTTTAATTTCTTTTGACTGTCTAATTGCTCTGGCCAGTGTTTCGAGGACTATGTTGAACAGAAGTGGTGAGAGAGGGCATCCCTGTCTTGTACCAGATCTTAGAGGGAATGCCTTCAATTTTTCTCCATTCAGAATGATGCTGGCCTGTGGCTTATCATAGATTGCTTTTACAATGTTGAGGTATGATCCTGTTATCCCTAATTTTTCTAGCGTTTTGAACATAAAGGGATGCTGTACTTTGTCGAATGCTTTTTCTGCATCTATTGAGATGATCATATGGTTCTTATTTTTAAGTCTATTGATGTGGTGAATAACATTTATTGATTTCCGTATATTAAACCAGCCTTGCATCCCAGGGATGAATCCTACTTGATCATGATGTATAATTTTTTTGATATGTATTTGAATCCGATTCGCCAGAATTTTATTGAGGATTTTTGCGTCAAGGTTCATTAGAGATATTGGTGTGTAGTTTTCCTTCTTTGATGTGTCTTTGTCTGGTTTCGGAATCAGGGTGATGTTGGCCTCGTAGAATGAATTTGGAAGTTCTCCCTCTTTTTCTATTTCCTGAAATAGCTTGAAAAGTATTGGTGTTAGTTCCTCTTTAAAGGTTTTGTAAAACTCTGCTGTATACCCATCCGGTCCTGGGCTTTTCTTAGTTGGTAGTCTTTTGATGGTTTCTTCTATTTCCTCTATTGTTATTGGTCTGTTTAGGTTGTCTATATCCTCCTGGCTCAATCTGGGCAGATCATAGGACTCAAGGAATTTATCTATGCCTTCACTATCTTCTATTTTATTGGAGTATAAGGATTCAAAGTAATTTCTGATTATCTTCTGTATTTCTGAAGTGTCTGTTGTGATATTGCCTTTTTCATCCCGTATGCTAGTAATTTGGGTTCTCTCTCTTCTTCTCTTCGTTAGCATGGCTAAGGGTCTGTCAATTTTATTTATTTTTTCAAAGAACCAGCTTTTAGTTTTGTCAATTTTTTCAATTGTTTCTTTTGTTTCAATTTCATTAATTTCAGCTCTGATTTTAATTATTTCTTGCCTTCTACTTCTTTTGCTGTTGTTTTGCTCTTCTTTTTCTAGGATTTTGAGATGAAGTATGAGATCATTTATTTGTTGGTTTTTTCTTTTTTTGAGGAATGAACTCCAAGCAATGAATTTTCCTCTTAGAACTGCTTTCAATGTGTCCCATAGATTCCGATATGTTGTGTCTGTGTTTTCATTTAACTCTAGGAATTTTTTAATTTCCTCCTTGATGTCTTCTAAAACCCATTGATCACTCAGCAACCTATTGTTCATTCTCCAGGTGATGCTTGCTTTTTCCTTTCTTCTTTTATCATTGATTTTCAGTTTCATTCCATTATGATCAGATAAGATGCATGGTATTATCTCTACCCCTTTGTATTGTCTAAGAGTTGCCCTGTGACATAGTATATGGTCTATTTTTGAGAAGGTTCCATGTGCTGCTGAGAAAAAAGTGTAGCTACTTGATGTTGGGTGGTATAGTCTATATATGTCAATTAAGTCTAGGTTGTTAATTGTGTTATTGAGTTCTATAGTTTCCTTATTTAACTTTTGTTTGGAAGATCTGTCCAGTGGTGAGAGAGGTGTGTTGAAGTCTCCCATGATTATTGTATGTTGGTCTATTAGACTCTTGAACTTGAGAAGAGTTTGCTTGATGAATACAGCTGCACCATTATTTGGGGCATATATATTTATGATTGTTATGTCTTGTTGGTGTATGGCTCCCTTGAGCAGTATGAAGTGTCCTTCTATATCCCTTTTGATTAGCTTTGGCTTGAAATCTATTTTATTAGATATGAGTATGGACACTCCTGCTTGTTTCCGCGGTCCATATGAGTGATATGATTTTTCCCAACCTTTCACCTTCAGTCTATGTATATCTTTTCCTATCAAATGCGTCTCCTGTAGACAGCATATTGTTGGGTCTTGTTTTTTGATCCATTCTACTAGCCTGTGTCTCTTAATTGGTGAGTTTAAGCCATTAACATTTAGGGTTATTATTGAGATATGGTTTGTTCTTCTATCCATATTTGTTTATTGATGTTACTAAACCTGATTTGTTATCCTCTATGACTACTTTCCCCCCTTTACTGTCCTACCTCCCATTGTTGGTTTTCAATGTTGTTTTCCATTTCCTCTTCCTGTAATGTTTTGCCAAGGATTTTTTGAAGAGATGGTTTTCTAGCTGCGAATTCTTTTAACTTTTGTTTATTGTGGAAGGTTTTAATTTCATCTTCTAACCTGAAGCTTAATTTCGCCGGATACACAATTCTTGGTTGGAGCCCATTGTCTTTCAGTGTTTGAAATATGTTATTCCAGGATCTTCTAGCTTTCAGAGTCTGTGTTGAGAGATCAGCTGTTATCCTGATTGGTTTACCCCTAAATGTAATCTGCTTTCTTTCTCTTGCAGCTTTTAAAATTCTCTCCTTATTCTGTATGTTGGACATCTTCATTATAATGTGTCTAGGTGTGGATCTCTTATGATTTTGCACATTCGGCGTCCTGTAGGCTTCTAGGATTTGGGATTCTGTCTCAATCTTCAATTCTGGGAAGTTTTCTCATATTATTTCACTGAATAGACTGTTTATTCCTTTGGAATGGAGCTCTGTGCCTTCCTGTATCCCAATGACTCTTAAATTTGGTCTTTTGATATTGTCCCATAATTCTTGGATGTTCTGCTCATGGTTTCTTAGCAGACTTGCTGAGCTGTCTATGTTCTTTTCCAGTTGAAATACTTTGTCTTCATTGTCTGATGTTCTCTCTTCTAAGTGATCTACTCTGCTGGTAGTATTCTCAATTGAGTTTTTAAGTTGGTTTATTGTTTCCTGCATTTCTAGAATTTCAATTTGTTTGTTTTTTGTTACCTCTATCTCCCTGTGAAATTGATCTTTGACTTCCTGGATTTGTTTGTCAATGTGATCTTTCATTGTCTGATTTTGCTGTCTCATGTCTTCCTTGAGACTCCAGATCATCTGAAGCATATATATCCTGAACTCTTTATCTGATATTCCATCTGTTGCAGCTATTACCTCTTCTAAAGTTGAGTTGACCTGCATTGCTTGTGGTCCTTTCTTTCCTTGTCTTTTCATACTGCCCGCGTTTCTTTCTGCTTGGTGCAACTGTTGTGTTTTGAAATTTACCCCCTATTTATTTATGTTGCTCTTGTATACTTGAAAAGTCTCCCTTGCAGGTGCGGGCGGCGGCTGTGCCCCTACTCCAATTGGGGTGACGTGTCTATCACGCTGGCGGCTCTCTGGGCCTGTTCCGGGAGTGGAAGGCGGCTCTGCTCTGTCCCTATTCCAATTGGGGTGTCGTGACTACAATGCTGGCAGATCACTGGGCCTCTTCCGGGCGTGGGCGGTGGGCTTGGCTGGTGGGATTCCACCTAATGGCAGTCCCTAACCTCCCTGCTTGCTAATTAATGGCTTCTCTGAGGCGCCACGCCTTCTGTAGCTGCGGGGCAGGCCGCGGGAATCAGTTGGCCTGGATCTCCGGGGTCCTGCTGCTGGCTGTTTTGATGCTACAAGCTGTTGGAGAGTGGTGGTGTATTCTTCAGCTTTCCCGGATGGTGGCCACTGACTGCCTGGATGGAGTGTCCGCTGTTTTGATGTTGCACTCTGAAGGAGAGTGGCGGTGTATCCTTCAGCTTTCCCGGATGGTGGCCGCTGACTGGCTCGGCGGAGTGTCCGCTGTGGGGGATGGGACTGTACCGCTTCCTTCCCCTTCTGAGAACCCGTGCTCGGCCCAAGGGTCCGTGTGGGCTTGGCTGGTGGGATTCCACCTAATGGCCTTCCCTAACCTCCCTGCTTGCCAATTAATGGCTTCACTGAGGCGCCACGCCTTCTGTAGCCGCCGGGCAGGCCACGCGAATCAGTTGGCCTGGCTCTCCGGGCCCTGCTGCAGGCTGCTGGGATCCCTGGCACTCTATCACTTTTCTACATTTATTTTTTTGAGACAGGGTCTTACTAAGTTGCTAAGGCTGTCCTTTGTAACCGAAAGCTGTCCTTGTTCTCAACACCAATCCAATAAGGAAGACAGGTCTTGAAAAAAAAGAAGGTTTATTGCTTTGCAGGCAAAGGAGAAACACAGAGGACTCTTGCACCAAAGGCAGTGATTCTGCCCATCTGTGGGAACAGGGGGGACAAACACAATTTGCACCCAGTTTCAAGAGGTTCATGATCTTTTTAGAGGCCCCATTTGAGGAATTTCTGCTGGTGGTTACCTAGAGTGTTAAAAAAAACTTGAAAGTTCATCACCTCTGGCTCTTCTCAGGTCCTTCTTCTCCTCCTCCCCCTCCACCTCCTGCAGGGCTCCCCACTCTGCCCTGTCCTTTTATTGTGAATTAGCATCTGCATATTAGAGAAAATATTTGGCTTTTGATTTTTGGGGATTGGCTTATTTTACTTAGCATGATATTCTCCAACTCCATCCATTTACTAGCAAATGCCATAATTTCATTCTTCTTTAGAGCTGAGTAATATTCCATTGAATATGAATATATATATATATATATATATATATATATATATATATATATATATCACATTTTATTTATACATTTATCTATTAAAGGACTAGATTGGTCCCTTAGTTTAGTCATTGTGAATTGAACTTCTATAAACATTGATGTGGCTGCAAATTACTGTCATATGCTGGTTTTAAGTCCTTTGGGTATAAACTGAGGAATGGGATAGCTGGGTCAAATGGTGGTTCCATTCCACGTTTTCTGAGGAATCTCCATACTGCTTTACATAGTGGTCGTACCAATTTACAGTCCTACCAGCAATGTATGAGTGTACATCCCCCCCACATCCTCACCAACATTTATTGTTGCCTGTATTATTTATGATTGCCATTTTTGTAAAAGTAAACGAGTTACAATGAAAAATATAAAATAAAGGTATAGTGTCCATCTACAACTAAAAATATTTTAGAAAGAATAGAAGACAACTTTCTCTCTGTACATAAAAAAATCTTCAGAATGCTAGTATATGAGGATTATCCTAAGAGGAAGTAATTACTTAAGAGTATTAGCAAAAAATCACATTGCAGTCAGACTCCAGGTTTAGTGTTTTTAGTCTGTAAATTCCCTTTTTTCATCTGTTTCTGTGCTTCTAATTCTCTTTGGTCTTCCTTCTGATTATTGCCTGTGAACACACCAACATTAGAGGGCAACACTGACAGGGGAAACATAAACCACACATCCCAGTTCAAGTGCTCTTGAGTGATTCTAATTACATAATTAGGAAAAAGAAATAAAATCTTTTTCATATAGGCATACTAGATAATAGTAACTGATTCTTAACATATATAGTTCTTTGTCCCTGATATTTGTATAATATCAGCCAGTAAGATTTACTAATTTGATTCTTGTAATACTTTTGTGATAGGTAGGGCAAACACTTTAAATCGTGGATTTAAGTCCAGGAAGAACATAGATTTTGAGATCTAGTTAGTGTCAGGTAAAATTAGAATACTTTAAATGGTCTTAGATGCAAACTACCATCTACTTTACTGAAACTGAAAAATGAATCATTCCGAATAATAAATTCTTTATATTTCTTTTTCCTCTTCACTTTCCCCTGCTCCCTATACAATTATGTTGGAAGGGTTATGGCATTAAGCAGTGGTCTCCAACTGTAAAGAGCATCCATATTGGTAATTCAGTCATTAAAAGAATTCTTTACGGTGAAAGTCTGAGGAGTAAACTGTAGCACAGTTGCAAACATGGTCACAACATTGGTCAGTCTGAAGTCTACATTTAGATTTTTCAATTTGTAGGGCATGAGTATCCCTATGAAATAAAAATGAGCCATCTTTGAGACACTCCCTGACACAGGGATCAAAGTTCTCTGCCACCATTCTAACTTCTCCTCAAGGAAGAGATGCCACCAAAATATGCAGTGCCATTTCACTCTGAAACTGAAACTCCTGGTTGCATCCCAGCAACTCAGTGGTGAATTTTCATCTCTGCCCTAAGAAAGCTTTCTTTCAGCATATGTTTTCATTCCTGAATACAAGTTTTGCAAAAAGATTCAAACATCCATTGAGATGGGGATTTTCTTTTCTGTTTGAATTTGCTAGTGTTTTAAAAAGAAAAGGTGGAATTTAAGAAGAGGATTGTTTTATCAACCAGTAATAGGCATTGCTTCCTTTTAACCAGCAGTAAAAAGGGCCAAAATATTATCGGGTGTACTGAGAGGAAAAGCAACCCATCTAGCATATGCTTCATACTTATCTGATTCTAAGGGGCTAAACTTTGAGCAATTTTACAGCTGTGTAAGTTGAAGATAACTAAAAAGAGTATACCTAATACTGGTCTATAGAACTAAATTCTGTCTGATGGAGAGAAAACTGAGCAATCTACATCCCATCACTAGCAGAAAAAAACCCAGATTTATATTTATCTGTAAATTTATTTAACCATTACTCATCTAACTTTTGTATGTTTTGGTACTTTAATATCTTTCATGTGTTTATTTGTCATAATTTTGCCTTTTTTAAAAATCATTTTTTAGAGCCTAAAGAATATAATGTTTTGGGCAATGAACACCAAAATATAGAATTTGATGTTTGCTGCCTCTGAATGATTCACACAAACATGGAAGAGGATGTCATATTTTGCTACGTGGCTTTGATTTCTGGTGTCTTCAAAAAACTGCATAATATTACTAATAAAAATGTGTTTTAATACTACTGTGTCATTGAAAAGTTTCTCTAGAATAAAACTAAATAAGCGGTTCCTGAACTGACATGAAGGATTATTGGGCCTACAGTTTCTACTAGCTGTTGCAGAATTTCTGATCTAATTCCTAGGTAGTGGATCTGTTTTAAGTTGAGTTTTGTGTAGGGTGAGAGATAGGGGATAAACTTCACTCCACCTAATATGGGTTTCCAGTTTTCCTAGCACCATTTGTTAAAAAGGGTATCTTTTATCAATGTATGTTTTTGGCACCTTTGTCTAGTATCAGATAACTATATTTATGTGGCTTTGTCTTTCTTTCTTTCTTTCTTTCTTTCTTTCTTTCTTTCTTTCTTTCTTTCTTTCTTTCTTTCTTTCTTTCTTCTTCTTCTCCTCCCCCTCCTCCTCCTCCTCTTCTTCTCCTCCTCCTCCTTCTCCTTCTTCCTTGTCCTCATCCTTGTCCTCCTCCTCCTCCTCCTTCCTTCTTCCTTTTTCTTTTTTGTGTATGTGGTGTTGGAAATTGAACCCAGGATCTTGTTATGCAAGGCAAGCACTCTACCAACGGAGCTACATTCCCAGCATATCTTTTTGTCTTCTATTTCATTTCATTGTTTTTAATGCTTGTTTTGTGCGAGTACAATTCTGTTTTGTTACTATAGCTGTGCAATATTATTTTGGGTCTGGTATTGTAATGCTTCCTGCATAACTCATATCACTAAGGATTGCTTTGGATATTCTGGGCCTCTTATTTTCCCAGATGAATTCCATGACTTCTTTTTTCCTATTCTATTAAGAACATCATTGGTATTTTACAATTCCTAGGTAGTTTACAATACCAATGATGGAATTTCAATGAATATGTATAGCACTTTTGGTGGTATGCCCATTTTGACAATATGAACTCTGTCTATCCAAGAACATGAGAGGTCTTCCCATCTTCTAAGGTCTTCTTCAATTTTTTAAGTGTTCTCTAGGTTTCACTGAAGAGATCCTTTACCTCTTTTGTGAGATGATTCCCGAGCATTTTTTTGAGGATATTTTAAGTGTGAGAGTTTTCCTATTTTTTTTTTAAATCAGTAGATACATTATGGGAGTATGGGAATGCAATTGATTTATGAGTGTTGAACTTGTATCCTCCTGCATTGCTGAATTCATTTATGATCTCTAGAAGTCTTCTGGTGGACTCATTTGGGTGTTCTAAATATAGGATCATGTCACAGCAAATGAACCCTCATTTTTAGTCTGGCCTCATGTGTTTTCTGTCATATTTGAAATCTAGACAGGAAAAAGGAAGAGGAAGGTAGAGTATCTCATGACAATCAGAGAGAAATCAGTAATATAGAGGAAAGGGACCAGGGGAAGGGAGAGAGAAAGGAAACTGGAAATGGTAAAGGATGATATTGGCCAAGTTAAATTGTTACATTGTGTGCATGTATGAATAAGTGACATCTAAACACACCATTATTTACAATTATATAATGTAGAAAACCCCCTCGTTTCTTACTTATTTTATGTCAGACATTATACTAAGCTTTTGGAATACAAAGTAGGGTTTTAATAAATAATTGTAGGGAAGTAGAAAGTTTAGAAATGGATAATTCTGCTCTCTAGAAAGAAGCAGAAAGATAAATAACATAACAACAAATCTTGCAACTGTGAGGCATACTCTGTAAAGTGAGACAAAAATACAGGCAGTTGAATATGTAATAAATCCAATTGCTTATTAAAATGACTTGAGGTGGAAAACATTATTTAGAAGACTTGACAACATTGCCACAGTTTTGTGTTTTGTTAAAATATGAATAAAAAATAATTACAAGCAATTGTTTATTCTCATCATCATTTGAGGATTGTGTTAATTTGCTCATGGGTAGGCTAGGATTTTGCCTGCAAAACTGCATATATCTTCAGAGGAGATGGCATAGAAAATAAAGATCTTTATTCTCTTTTACATTTTCTATTTTTATTTTGCTTTTTTTATTGGTTGTTCACAATATTACAAAGCTCTTGACATATCATATTTCATACATTAGATTGAAGTGAGTTATGAACTCCCAATTTTACCCCAAATGCAGATTGCAGAATCACGTCGGTTACACATCCACAATTTTACATAATGCCGTATTAGTAATTGTTGTATTCTGCTACCTTTCCTATCCCCTACTATCCCCCCTCCCCTTCCCTCACATCTTCTCTCTCTACCCCATCTACTGTAATTCATTTCTCTCTTTGTTTATTTTCCCATTCCCCTCACAACCTCTTATATGTAATTTTGTATAACAATGAGGGTCTCCCTTCATTTCCATGCAATTTCCGTTTTCTCTCCCTTTCCCTCCCATCTCATGTCTCTGTTTAATGTTAATATTTTCTTCCTGCTCTTCCTCCCTGCTCTGTTCATAGTTGCTCTCATTATATCAAATAAGACATTTGGTATCTGTTTTTTAGGGATTGGCTAGCTTCACTAAACATAATCTGCTCTAGTGCCATCCATTTCCCTGCAAGTTCCATGATTTTGTCATTTTTTAGTGCTGCATAATATTCCATGGTGTATAAATCCCACATTTTTTTTATCCATTCATCTATTGAAGGGCATCTGGGTTGGTTCCACAGTCTAGCTATTGTGAATTGTGCTGCTATGAACATCGATGTGGCAGTATCCCTGTAGCATGCTCTTTTAAGGTCTTCAGGGAATAGTCCGAGAAGGGCACTAGCTGGGTCAAATGGTGGTTCCATCCCCAGCTTTCCCAGGAATCTCCATACTGCTTTCCAAATTGGCCGCACCAATTTGCAGTCCCACCAGCAATGTACAAGTGCACCCTTTTCTCCACATCCTCACCAGCACTTGTTGTTGTTTGACTTCATAGTGGCTGCCAATCTTACTGGAGTGAGATGGTATCTTAGGGTGGTTTTGATTTGCATTTCTCTGACTGCTAGAGATGGTGAGCATTTTTTCATGTACTTGTTGATTGATTGTATATTCTCCTCTGAGAAGTGTCTGTTCAGGTCCTTGGCCCATTTGTTGATTGGGTTATTTGTTATCTTATTGTCTAATTTTTTGAGTTCTTTGTATACTCTGGATATTAGGGCTCTATCTGAAGTGTGAGGAGTGAAAATTTGTTCCCAGAATGTAGGCTCCCTATTTACCTCCCTTATTGTTTCTCTTGCTGAGAAAAAACTTTTTAGTTTAAGTAAGTCCCATTTGTTGATTCTTGTTATTATCTCTTGTGCTATGGGTGTCCTATTAAGGAATTTGGAGCCCGACCCCACAATATGTAGATCAGAGCCAACTTTTTTTTCTATCAGACGCAGAGTCTCTGATTTGATATCAAGCTCCTTGATCCATTTTGAGTTAACTTTTGTGCATGGGGAGAGAAAGGGATTCAGTTTCATTTTGTTGTATATGGATTTCCAGTTTTCCCAACACCATTTGTTGAAGATGCTATCCTTCCTCCATTGCATGCTTTTAGCCCCTTTACCAAATATAAGATAGTTGTAACTTTGTGGATTGGTCTCTGTGTCCTCTATTCTATACCATTGGTCCACTCGCCTGTTTTGGTACCAGTACCATGCTGTTTTTGTCACTATTGCTCTGTAATATAGTTTGAAATCTGGTATCTCTATACCGCCTGATTCACACTTCCTGCTTAGAATTGCTTTTGCTATTCTGGGTCTTTTATTTTTCCATATGAATTTCATGATTGCTTTATCTATCTCTACAAGAAATGCCGTTGGGATTTTGATTGGCATTGCATTAAACCTATAGAGAACTTTTGGTAATATTGCCATTTTGATAATGTTAGTTCTGCTTATCCATGAACAGGGTATATTTTTCCATCTTCTAAGATCTTCTACTTTTCTCTTTAGGGTTCTCTAGTTTTCATTTATAAATCTTTCACCTCTTTTGTTAGGTTGATTCCCAAGTATTTTATTTTTTTTTGAGGATATTGTGAATGGAGTGTTTTTCCTCATTTCCATTTCAGAAGTTTTGTCGCTGATATACAGAAATGCCTTTGATTTATGTGTGTTGATTTTATATCCTGCCACTTTGCTGAATTCATTATTAATTCTAGTAGTTTCTTTGTAGACCCTTTTGGGTCTTCTAGGTATAGAATCATGTCGTCCACAGATAGTGATAATTTAAGTTCTTCTTTTCCTATTTTTATGCCTTTAATTTCTTTTGTCTGTCTAATTGCTCTGGCTAGTATTTCAAGGACTAAATTAAATAGAAGTGGTGAGAGAGGGCATCCTTGTCTTGTTCCAGATTTTAGAGGGAATGCCTTCAACTTTTCTCCATTTAGAATGATGCTAGCTTGAGGCTTAGCATAGATAGCTTTTACAATGTCAAGGTAAGTTCCTGTTATCCCTAGTTTTTCTAATGTTTTGAACATAAAGGGATGCTGTACTTTGTCGAATGCTTTCTCTGCGTCTATCGAGATGATCATATGGTTCTTATCTTTAAGTCTATTGATGTGGTGAATAACATTTATGGATTTCTGTATATTGAACCATCCTTGCATCCCAGGGATGAATCCTACTTGATCATGGTGCACGATTTTTTTGATGTGTTTTTGTATTCGATTCGCCAGAATTTTATTGAGGATTTTTGCATCTAGGTTCATTAGAGATATTTGTCTGTAGTTTTCTTTCTTTGAGGTGTCTTTGTCTGGTTTTGGAATTAGGGTGATGTTGGCCTCATAGAATGAATTTGGAAGAGCTCCCTCTTTTTCTATTTCCTGAAATAACTTGAAAAGTATTGGTATTAATTTTTCTTTAAAGGTTTTGTAAAACTCCACTGTATACCCATCCAGTCCTGGGCTTTTCTTGGTTGGTAGTCTTTTGATTGCTTCTTCTATTTCATCCATTGATATTGGTCTGTTCAAATTGTGTGTATCCTCCTGACTCAGTCTGGGCAAATCATATGACTTAAGAAATTTATCGATGTCTTCCCTATCTTCTATTTTATTGGAATATAGGTTTTCAAAATAATTTCTAATTGTCTTCTGTATTTCTGTAGCATCTGTTGTGATATTGCCTTTTTCATCCCCTATGTTAGTAATTTGAATTCTCTCTCTTCTTCTCTTCATTAGCATGGCGAAAGGTCTGTCGATCTTGTTTATTTTTTCGAAGAACCAACTTTTAGTTTTGTTAATGTTTTCAAAAGATTCTTTTGTTTCAATTTCATTGATTTCCGCTCTGATTTTAATTATTTCTTGCCTTCTGCTACATTTGCTGTTGTTTTGCTCTTCCTTTTCTAGGGCTTTGAGATGAAGTGTGAGCTCATTTATTTTTTGGTTTTTTCTTTTTTTGAGGAATGACCTCCAGGCGATAAATTTCCCTCTTAAAACTGCTTTCATTGTGTCCCATAGTTTCTGATATGTTCTGTCTGTATTTTCATTTATCTCTAAGAATTTTTTATTTCCTCCTTTATATCTTCTATAACCCATTGATCATTCAGTAACATATTGTTCATTTTCCATGTGATGTAGGATTTTTCCTTCCCTCTTTTATCATTGATTTCCAGTTTCATTCCATTATGATCAGATAAAATGCATGGTATTATCTCCTCCTCTTTATATTTACTGAGTGTTGCCCTATGGCCTAATATATGGTCTATTTTTGAGAAGGATCCATGTGCTGCTGAGAAAAAAGTATATCCATTTGATGATAGTTGATATATTCTATATATGTCAGTTAAGTCTAGGTTATTGATTATGGTAATGAGTTCTATAGTTTCTTTATCCAACTTTTGTTTAACAGAGGATCTGTCCAATGGTGAGAGAGGTGTGTTGAAGTCACCCATAAGTATTGTGTTGTGGTGTATTTGATTCTTGAACTTGAGGAGAGTTTGTTTTATGAATGTTGCAGCACCATTATTTGGTGCCTAAATACTGATAATTGTTATGTCTTGTTGGTGAATGGTTCCTTTTAACAGTATATAATGTCCTTCTTTATCCCTTTTGATTAACTTCGTCTTGAAGTCAATTTTATTCGATATGAGGATGGCCACCCCTGCTTGCTTAGGAGGACCGTGTGCGTGGTATATTTTTACCCATCCTTTCACCTTCAGCCTGTGTATGTCTTTTCCAATCAGATGTTTCTCCTGGAGGCAGCATATTGTTGGATCTGTTTTTTAATCCATGATACCAGCCTATGTCGCTTTATTGGAGAGTTTAAGCCATTAACATTTAGAGTTACTATTGATATATGGTTTGTACTTCCAGCCATGTTTGATTATTTATCCTTTTTTTTTAAAAAAAAATTTAGTTTGTTTCTCCATGATGAGCTTTCCCTTCACCCTCTGTCTCTTCCGAGGCAATTCCCACTGATGGTTTTGGTTATTGTTTTTTATTCCTTCCTTGTGTAGTGTTTTGCTCAAAATGCTTTGCAATGCTGGTTTTCTGGCTGCAAATTCTTTTAACTTTTGTTTATCATGAAAGATTTTTATTTTGTTGTCATTCCTGAAGCTTAATTTTGATGGATACAGAATTCTTGGTTGGCATACATTGTCTTTCAGTGTTTGAAATACATTGTTCCATGACCTTCTTGCTTTCAGCATCTGTGATGAAAAATCCGTTGTTAACCTTATTGGTTTACCCCTGAATGTAATCTGCCTCCTTTCTCTTGTAGCTTTTAATATTTTCTCTTTGTTCTGTATATTGGATATCTTCATAACAATGTGTCTTGGCGTTGGTCTACTGTGATTTTGTGTGCTCGGTGTCCTATATGCATCTTCAATTTGTATATCTGTTTCCTTTTTTATTTCTGGAAAGTTTTCTGTAATTATTTCATGCAGCTGGTTACTCATTCCGTTGGTTTGAATCTCTGTACCTTCTTCTATCCCGATGACTCGTAAGTTTGGTTTTTTTATGTTATCCCATAACTCTTGGATGTTTTTCTCGTGATTTTTTACCAGCCTTTCTGAGTTGGCTAGACTCTTTTCAAGATGATATATTTTGTCTTCATTATCTGACGTTCTGGCTTCTACTTGCTCCACTCTGTTAGTGATACTCTCAATTGAGTTTTTAATTTGGTTTATCATTTCCTTCATTTCTAGAATTATTGTTTGATTATTTTTTATAATCTCTATCTCCTGATAAAGATGCTTAACTTCTTCTTTTATCTGTTTATGTAATTCATTCTCAATGTGTTCTTTTGCTGCTTGAATTAGCTGTCTCGTATCCTCTTTAAGATTCCATTCCATCTGTCTAAGGTGTTCCTTGAGTTCTTTATATGACCATTTTTCTGATGACTCTAGGTCCTCCTGAATATTTAGGCTGTCCTGCATTGTTTGTACTCCTTTTCTTCCTTGCTTTTTCAAGCTGCTCATGTTACTTCTTGTTCTGTTTGACTGCTGAGTTACTGTTTACTCCTATAAATTTATTTGATGCTTGGGAGGAAAGGTATTAGAAGGGAAGGGAAGAAGTCACTGAAGAGAATGAGAGTAAGCAGGTAGAATTCAAGGAAGGGGGAATAAGAAAATTGAAAAGAAATGAAAAGACAAAAGAAGAAAAACAGGAAATAAAAAAGAAAAATTTTTTTAAAAAAATAATAATAAAATAAAAATTAAAATTAGAAGAAAAAAAATTTTTTAAAAATTGAAAAAAAAAATTAAAAAACAAGAAGAAAGTAAAATGAAAATGAAAGAACCTCCCCCCTCCAAAAAAAAAAAAACTAATAAATGCAGTCTTAGAGTTTGATTAACTTCTCTTCTAGTAGGTGGCACTGTGCCCACCAGGCCAAGTTTCTCCTGTCAATACACGGGAACCAATCACTGTGCAGCAGCTCCTCCTCCCAGACTGTGCAAGTCTCCAATCCTGAGTGCCTCAGGCCTCCTCTTGTGTCTAGTCACTTCCCCACTTTTCCTCTAGCCAGGCCCCTCTCACGGGTGCTGCTCACCACAATACTGGCTACATGCCAGGTCTGCTGCTCCTGGGATCCCTGTTTTCATGAACGACTGGGCACACTCTCCCTGTTTGCCATTCCCTCAGACCCTAAGTTTGTAGAGCTTGGGGCTGAGAACCCTTAGCGAATTTTACTTGCCCTCCGGTAGCCACGCCCCCCGTAGCTGGTGCAAGAGACCTCAGTTGTCAGCACTGGTGGGAGCGGTAGCTGGGAGTTCCGGCAGCGGGTCCCGAGCCACGTCTGATTCCCTTGGTCTGAGTATCGAGCTCACGGTAGCACTGGGAGGGGCCCTTACGGGAGAGCTGGGAGGGGCCCTTAAGGTTTCCCCGATGTGTGGAGAGGGAAGGCTAGGGAATTACACACCTGTAGCCGCGGGTTTCAATGAAGTTATCTCCTCCGCTGAAGTCTGGTGACGTCAGTTCTCTGCCATGGTGGTATCTCTTGCAAATGGCGACAGTTCGTTTCCCTTTGCCAGGTGACCAATGCAATGGGTGGGTCCTTACTGTCTCTCCCAAGCCCCGTTTCAAACCTGTGGCCACTACCTATAAAGGCTTGGTTGGCATTTACCTCCGTAGGATCAGAAGGGCTCTCCAGTTGTTTCAGCTGGATGGATTAGTGCTGAGTCACAGCTGTTTGTCTGCAGGAAGCAGGCGAACGGGAGCTTGAATTCAGCCAATCCGGGCTCAGTGTGTGTTCTGAGAGGCCCAGACTGTTCGCCCCAGATCCACATCAGCTCAGCATTGCCTAGTGATCCTGAGCAAACAGAATTTAGATTGTTTATGACTCCTTATGCCCACACACCTGAAGAGGTCAGAGACTTGATCTCTCCGCACCCGCCGCCATGTTGGAATCTGTTTTTTTATTTTGCTTTTTAATTGATTTTTAAAAAAATAAATGACAGCAGAATGTATTAGAATTCTTATTACACATATACAACACAATTTTTCATATCTCTGGTTGTATATAAAGTATGTTGTCACCAATTCGTGTCTTCATACATGTACTTTGGATAATGATGTCCATCACATTCCACCATCCATGCTAGCTCCCTGCCCTTTTCCTTCCCCCGCCCCTGCTGCCCTGTCTAGAGTTTATCTATTCCTCCCATGATCCACCTCCCTACCCCACTATGAATCAGCCTCCTTACATCAGAGAAAACATTGGGCATTTGTATTTTGGGGATTGGCTAACTTTGCTTAGCATTATCTTCTTCAACTCCATCTATTTACCTGCAAATACCATGATTTATTCTCTTTTATTGCTGAGTAATATTCCATTGTGTATATATGCCACAGTTTTTTAATCCATTTACATATTGAAGGGCATCTAGGTTGGTTCCTTAGTTTAGCTATGGTGAATTGTGCTGCTGTAAACATTGATGTGGCTGTGTCCCTGTAGTATGCTGATTTTAAGTTCTTTGAGTATAGACCAAGGAGAGGGATAGCTTGGCCAAATGGTGGTTCCATTCCTAGATTTCCAAGGAATCTCCATACTGCTTTCCATAGTGGCTGTACCAATTTGCAGTCCCACCAGAAGTGTATGAGTGTGCCTTTTCCCCTACACCCTCACCAACACTTATTGTAGTTTGTATTCTTAATAGATGCCATTCTGACTGGAGTGAGATGATATTTTAGAGTAGTTTTGATTTGCATTTCTCTAATTGCTAGCGATGTTGAAAATTTTTTCATATATTTGTTGATTGATTGTATATCCTCTTCTGAGAAGTGTCTGTTCCGGTCCTTGGCCCATTTATTGACTGGGTTATTTCTTTTTGGGGGGCTTTGTGCTTTGATGTATTGTATTTCATTTAGTTGTTTTATAAGCAAGAAGAAAACCTAAATTTTTTGTCTAAGATCAGCAAATTTGTTTTCAAGTTCCCATTGACCTTCAGTTTTTCTATATGAGCAAAAGAGATCTGTGTATTTTGACTGAATTGAGACCTAAATATATTAAGTTCTTTTTATATTTAATGTTCTTAAGATTTTTAATTACTCATAAGTAATAGGAATTCTGAAAATACTAAATGCATGGTTCATATAATATTTATTTTCTTGCATATGCAGAGGAAATATCAGAAAAATAAAGGACTTAAGAAATTATGTAAGCCAATTTTTTTTTTAATTTTTTTAGGCAAGGTAATAGAGGCCCAGAGAGCTGAATGAATCATTTTGAGTTGCATGTCACATTAGCGGAAGAGTAAGTTCAAGTAGAAATAATAGAATTGCAGATAAAACACTATTCTTTCTGCAACTGATTGCATTATCTTCATTATAATCCAGCTCAATGAGACAGATATAATCAAGCATTTGATACTTTTTGTACATCTGACAGATTTGTTACTCAGAAACCACAGACTAATCACTATCTATACAAATGGTCTTTAACATTAGTTTTCAATGAAAAATTCCTATTTTAAATATATCTTTAAAGAGGAATATCTGTCACCCTTCTTTGATGATTAATTCTCATGTTTAACAGCTATCACTTGAAAAAAAATTCCCTAAAGCATAAATTTGCTTAGATTCCCCAAGAAATTCACTTTAGGGGGTTTCTGAATGCTTTGAAATTATATGCCAAACTTAGCTGAAAATTTCTCAAGTGGATCTCACTTCTCAATGTCAATTTGGATTTTTATTCTAGTTTTTCTCCTCATCTCTCTGGAAGATGCTTGCTTTCCTCCATAAGGTAGTGCTGCATTAATTTAGAAATTATTACTTTTTCCAAATGAAAATGTTAGCTCATATTAACTTTTTCATAGGTCCTTTCTTTTCTCCATATATTAAATCATCTTACAGCTTTCTTTTGAACCCTCTCGAAATGCCAAGTAGCTCAGAATTATAAATCACGTATTAATGAAGACCTTGTTTAGGATCTTCGATCTGTTTACAGTAATGTTAGAAGGTTAGGGGATGCAGGCATAAAACTGTTTAGATAGGTCCAGGAATAGCCCCATAAGATAGGTTCATCAGTGCCTCAATGACAAAGAAGACAAAAGATAAAAGTCTCAGGAGAAACCAAAAAAGATTTGGCACATTTTAAACTTTAAAATTAAAAAATGAGTCCTGAATAAAGGGACACAAGATGAGAGTTGGAATCAAGCCCAAGCCTGGAGGTGAAAAGAATTCTTTGAAAAATCTAAAACATAGTTTTATGCATATAAAAAACTCTTCCTTTTCTTGATTAAGCCAATCCAATCTTGCAGTGTTGCAGTTTTTCATATGGGGAGATGCTGCTCTAACTTGCAATACAAATATTCATCTCCCGGGTTTTCTTTCTCTCTGCAACCTCTGCAGTCATAGAAATCTCAGCATTTAGATTTCTGAGGTGTGTTTGACTAACGAAAACAGATGGAGCTTGAAAACTATGACACATAAACTAGGTTATTGAGTTGGAAGGGTTTTTATTCTTCTGGGAATCTGATGACTGCTATGGGATGTTTCTCTCAAGGGAGGCACAAAATAAACATCATACAGAACATTTTTACACAAGTAACTTGGAGCCTGATTAAAGTTTTTGATATTCTGTATTTATTAATTCATTTGTTTCCTATATTTTATTATATAGGAAAGCAACTTTATATGTTATAAGTAATTTTATAAAATTGCTTTAGCTGATGTCTTATCTGCTAAGGAGATTTGAGAATATAGTTTCCACAATTGAGCCAAAAGATTAATAAGGAAAACACTAATACTGAGGCCAGAATAGTGGTGACAGGAATAATTTGGTATGGATCCCTTGGAACATGGTGAATTTGTGAGATAAGAATCGTATCAAATTCTCACAAATCTATCCACCTGAATGTTTTTTTTTTTTTTTTTTTTTTTTGGTGAATCATGTAATGCGATACTAACATTAAGCCAGCTAGATTGTTTTAGATATTTCCTGTTAGACTACCATTCAGTTTTCAAGCAGCTGGCCTGGGATTGTAGGAAGCTGGTAAGATCCTGGGGTTTGTTAGAGTGAGGGTATAACAGGAAGAATTACTTTGTCAATACAGTCTGAAGTTCACTCATGACTGTGCCTATCTGGTTAATTTTGTCCATGTATATCTAAAGTCAGCCCCTCTTGCTATATCTAGAGCTGTTGAATATGTAAGATGAAATTTAGAGAGTAATTATGTATAGAATTTGAATTGAATAAAGCCTCACTTATCACAAATTTTAGGTAATTAGAAACAGAGTACTTGAAGTATCAAATTTATCATATATATCACCTAAAAAGCCTTTTTTAAAAAAAATCACAGCAAAAAAATCTATTTTGAGGAAGAGATCCCCAAATGTGTAAATATTAAAATCTAAAACAAAATTTAAATGTTGATTGCATGTGTATGTAAGAATCTGTTTGCTTTAACTGGTTTTCCTCCCTTTTACTTGACTACTCCAGTACATATAGAAGAAAAAGAAAGAAGTTTACAATAGCAATGGCTACACTGTAAAATGTTAAAGCTGTTTTTAAATGATTTTCCTTTGACTAGATTTCTGTGTCTCTCTTCTCTGTCCAAACACTCACCTATTTGAAGAGATTTTACTTAGTAACTAAAACCAAAGGGTCAATGTCTTTGAGTCTTACACAAATCATCCTGAAGTTAAATGATTCTAATATACCTTTCCATACCTTAAAACTTCTGTAGAATTACAAATGTCTTTAAGTTTGTATTATTCCAGGATTTAAAGCATTATCTATATGACTCCTTTATATTTTACAAGCCCAGTGTTAAAATTACTGTGTAAATTTATTGTTTGAAAAGCCTCAATGATAGAATTTTTTTGACCTCTGAGTGTGTAGTAGTAGAAGTAGTCAAATTCTCTGACTAGCAAATAAATGTAAAATATAGTCAGCCAGGTACCTCATTTGAGGTTAAAATAATAAATGTGACTGTAAAATAAAGGGACTAACTTCTTATACAGCAGTTCTTCAAACATACTTACTTTAGAACATTTAACTTATTTTTTTAACTCAGAAAAAAAGTTAAGGGTCACTATAAAATTTACTTCTCTTGAATATCCTAATGCAAAGTGTTCCAGCTCAGCATCTGTATTTGTTCAAATCAAGGTAAATTTTTTTTGGCACCCTGGTTTGTACTCAAAAGGGCTTGAATCACTTTGCCATATCTACAGTCCCTTTTATTTTTTGAGACAGTCTCACTAAAGTGCTTAAGCCCTACTAAATTGCTAAGGCTGGCTTTGAATTTGTGATTCTCTTGTGTCAGCCTCCTGAGTCACTGGGAGCACAGGTGTGCAGCACCTGGATTATCCCAAGCATTTTGGATAAAAATATTGAAACTTTATTACTCAGTGATGAAAGGTCCTACTGAATACACAAAACACGAATGAATACCAAAGTGATTGTGCCAAATGAAAGAAGTCAGACAAAAAGGAATATAAAATGTGCTTTAATTTGTATAAACCCTTGATAATGTGAATCAAATATACACTGACAGAAAGCAGAACAGTAGTTTCTTGAGAATATGGAAATGGTTTCATAGGGGTTACTTACATCAACACACACATATGTGCATTAAATATGTACAAATTATTTTATTTTTAAGTAAAATAAAGTAGCCCAGCAAAGCTATTGAGTATTTCAACTATTGAAGCAATCCTTCACTTACTGGATAAGTTTTACTTGACAAATGTTGAAGTCACTCTTTAATGTCTCCTCCCTTTTTTAGCATGTGTTATTAGACTTAGTAAAAAAGAAAGGATGAAAACTTTTCAGGAAAATAAACCTGATATGTTATAATCTCATAAGTTTACAAAAAAATGCATGGCTTTAAAATCTGTCAGTTATTGAACATTCATTTACTATCCTAAATGTAACATTATACTAGTAACTTCACATGTTTTATTTGAAAATATTCAATTATAGACACATGCTCATTCCAATAATGTTGGGGGGGGAAGCACAAGGACAAACAGCAGCCAATATATCAAAGGCTGAGTTGAGACTACAACCCATACAGCAAGTTCACTGGTCACCCTAAGATGGATCAGCAACACCTTCAGGGTCCTTTGGACTTCTATCCCTGGAACACCAATCTCACTTCTTTTCTGCTGACTTTTAGACAGCCCACCATACTGGTGGGAAGATACATCAAGGCTATAAAATCTGGACAAACTGGGAGCCTGAATAATTCCTTAAGTCCCTAATTCTAGCAATGTAATACAATATTGCTTTAAAAAGAAATAGGCAACCCCTATCACAATTTATTTCCAGAGCTAGAAAGGGACCATTCTTTATGTTTTCTTCTTTGTTTAAGTTAAACTTGTAGTCCGAGTTTCCTAATATGTAACAAAAATGTGTTTGCTATCATCTAAGACCTAAATTTCATAGTGTGTAGTTAAGTAGAGCTATTTTTAAGTTACAAAACCATGTAGTTAAAATGTAGCCATTTTGAAACCCCCAACATATCTCATTTTGTCCTCAGTCTTGCAGTCACAATGCCTATAGTATAGTAGGTGATCCAATCATAACCATAGCTCTTCCCCTTCCCCTTCCAAATTTTAAATTAGTCAATTGTGTAGATTGTAACCCAAATTTCTCCAATCAGAGCAAGGGTAGTGCAGCTTTGGGCATAAAAACCTGGATAGACTTCCTGTCCAGTGTGCTTGGTAACATATCCTTCTACAAAAGTAAAGTTTGCCTGGCTAAATAACTTTTGTAGCACCCCAATATTTCTAACACGGGGAATGAAAATGTCCAAATATGCAAAGATCTTTTGCTGGAGGAGAAGGAAGAGACAGATACTGGTAGAAAAGTCAAATCAATTCCTAAGAGAGTTTGAGAGCACTGGACCTTAGCTGGCTACCCACATTCACTTGCTCAGGCAACTGTACCAAAGAAACCTGATCCTAACGGAAATCCTGGGCCATGTTAATCAGAATAGAGTTCTTCAAGGTGTGTCCTGCAATCCTTCTCCAGTGTTAACAGGGGCCCCAACTACACTCACATCAACATGCTGCCCAGAAGATCCCAAGGACCAGGGGAGAGCTCAAGTGAATGACCCCTGCTTCTACCATATGACATCTCCCCTAACTAAGCCTTGCTCTAGCCCAAGCCAAATCTCAAAGTCCTGTAGTGTGCACACTTGGCACCCCACATCTCCTGTAAATAATCTGACCACCACCCTGAACATAACAAAAATAGGCAAAAATTGCACCGAGAGTGGGAGCACAAATTTCCCCATAAATTTCCTACAAGCAAGCCCCTCTCCAAGGCCAGGCATGGGACAAAGCCTCCTACATCTCCTCTGCCACTTACCTTCCCATCTCAGGCTGTGGCATCCACTGCAGGTGTCACTGGCTCTGATGACTTCAAAGCTAAAGTAGCTCAGGCCACTTCTGTGACCCAGGGGGCCAGTACGGAGAGGGCTGGGTAAGCACAGTCCCCAGGGCTGGGAGAGACACCTGCCTATGGATTCCAAACACAGTGGAGGCTGCAGTTCCATTTTCAGATGAATTAATTAACACTCTAGAAATACATGAACTAGGGGTTCCAGGGGTCATCCCCTGAAAGGCAAGGGAAGGCTGGAATGCTTGGAAGAGCATTATGGGCTGGATGCCTGAAAGTCAACTCCCATGATTTTGGGACTGAAGTATCCCTGCCACTGCAGCTGGGGTCATGGTAGTAATGGAGGTGGCTGCGGCACCACGAGTCCTCCACTCAGTGTGCTCACCTTCTTAGTGCTGGGGCCTGCCATGATCGATAAATCCCAGCCCAGTCCATCCTGACAGGGAAGGGGAGCATTCCTGCTGCCTCTAGTGTTTATTGCTGGGGGTGGGGACATTATTTCCATGAAGTAAGCCAGCCCTCAAGAAGGCTAAATGGACATGTCTGGGGCTGCTGGCTAGAGGGGCAAGGGCTACCCTATTATGCTGAGGCAGGAAGCTGAGCTCCATGTGCAGGAGTGGTGCAGGCAACTGCAGTGGCCACAGCCACTTAGCATTACTTCCTTAGCCCCTCTCCAGCTGCCCTCTCATCCTGTTCATTGGGCTTTGAACTGACTCCCCATTGTGCCTCCCCCAATAGCCCCACCATCACCTCTGCTGTTCTTGAGCCTTGGTACTCCCCACTGTCTCACTAGAGCCTTCTCTCACATCTCTCTATATAAAGAGTATTAAAAGTCCCAAGTGAGAGACTGACTTTGGTCTGACTTCCAGTGGATGTTTCTCTAAGACTTCATTGGTTCATGTCTCCCTTGAGGTCCTGTAGTGCAGGTATAGTAGCCTCTCACTCCTCCCTTCCCACTCAGGCTTGACCCTTTCCCTTCCCACACCATGTCCTTGGCAAAAGGTGGTCTGCTGCAGCCTGAGCAGTAGCTGGCAATCTCTGCCTGAACAGAGGAGTTGCACTAATGACTGCCTAGATTTCTTCTGACTGCAGATCACAGGGGTTGCAGGTCGCAAAGTGTAAGGTTGTATTGATTTGCAAGCCCCAGGATTGCATGAACTTTTGTGTAATCCCAAATGCTAAATATTCTGTCAGGGTAAGCTAGTGAACTTCTGCAGCCACTTGAATGTTTGGGCCAGCAGTTTCTGTTGCCTGCTTCCTGCAGAGATGTGGCCTTTTCAAATGTGAAAATGCAATGGAGGAAAATGCATGAGGAAAAAGAATGCTGAGATATGGATGAGCACTGGCAGTTACAATATGTGCAAGTGTTTATGGAATATCTGAGCTGAGAGTTCTTAGCATATAACCTCCCGTTAGCCAAAAAAGTGGCATTTTTTTTTAAGGCCAAAGAATAATCAGAGGGAGGTGATTTGGATCCCATCAGGGTTGAACTGAGTGTTGCTTGAGCTTGGCAGGACTCACTATTGCAGGTGATTTTTTTATGTGGCACTCCTCCTTTGTAGTCAGGTCTACAAAACTGGATAAGTAAAGAGGAAGTACAACACTCTATTATACTAGGTTGTTCAGGATTACATTTGTTTTGTGATGAAAAGGAAAAAAAAGATGAGGCTCCTTCTAACTCCATGTGGAGTTTGTCTTATGGGTTAAGAAAGCCTCCTGGCTGTGGGACCTTGGAGTCATCTACAAACCCCTACAGAACCTGCTCTGGGCTATGTGCTGTGATTATCAATGCCTATTCCTACACCTCCCTGTTTGGAATCTCTTATCATCCTTGAATGACCTCCCTGCCCTGGAATGGACTGAGTGTCACCCCTCTAGGCCAGCACTCCCCAAACCCACCCACACAGAATGCCTCTGCCCATTCACCATTCATTATCAATGCCTTTTTTAACAAACATGAAGCACCTTTCAGGCTAACAGCTTTCATTGACCAGCAGTTCTGGATAGTCAATGCAAGAAAAACACTCAACCACCATATTCTATTTATAGCAGATTATGTTTTTCTTTATGAATGAATGAGATAAAAAATCAACCAAAGAATGACCTTATGACATTCACCAGTAAATGGATGGATCTGGAGACTATCATGCTAAGTGAAATTAGCTAATCCCCCCAAAGCAAAGGTCAAAAGTTCTCTCTGATTTGCAGAAGCTAACCCACAACAAAGATGGGTGGTGGTGGTGGTGGTGGGGAAGAATAGAAGTTCTGGATTAGACAAAAGGAGATTGAAGGGAAGGAAAGGTGACTGGAATAGAAAAGACTGGATTGACTCTGACACAATTTTCCTAGGTACACATATGAAAACACCACAGTGAAACTCAACATCATGTATATCTGCAATATTAGAATAAGGTATAATCCATTTCTTATTCTAATTAGAATAAGATATATTCCATGTTTTTATAAATACATAAAAAATGTATTCTACTGTCATGTGTAACTAAAAAGAACAAATAAAAAGTAAAATAAAATTTTAAAAGTCAACCAATTAGAAAAAAAAAACAAATCATTGTGCATGAGTAAGATGTTGTGGATTGATGAAATTTGGATACCAGTTACTCGATATCCATTTTCTATTTTTGTGTTAGAGTGGTGCTATCCAACACGGTGGCCACTGGGGGTCATAAAGGGGTCAAACTCATTTCCTGAGCCATGGGAATGACTTGCCAAGGTTTCTTGTGCTAGTGTAAGGGTCCGGCGAAACGTCAGAGTAAGAGACCGCAAGAAACTGTCTTATGCAAAAGCAGAAGGGTGGGTTTATTTGGAAACCAGCATGCTAGGGCTCTCTCTATAGCAAAGAGAGATAGAGCCCTGAGAACAGCTTGAGCAGAGCTTATATACTTTCCCTGGAGAGGGCAACGAGAGAAGTTACATTTTGTAGTTTGGCAGTTGGGGACAGCTCATTCTGGGAACAAGATTAGCAGACAGTCCACAATTAGGGACAGCACATTCTGAGAACAAGATTAGCAAACAGTTCTTAAGATTTCAACAGTGTTTTGTTAAGCATATAGAGAAATGGAGTGACAAGTACCTATTTTATTAACCTTTCACTAGAAGCTACTAAATTAGACAGCATAGACACAGGACATTTCAAAAAAATGTAGAAAATTCTATTGGATGGTGCTGCTCTAGAGCAGTGGCTGGCACATTTTTTTTTCTATGAAACACTAGGTGGTAAATGTTGTGGTCTATGTGACCTATTTGGACTTCAAAGCTGCTACTCAAGCTGGCCATAAGTGAATGGTTGCAGCTACTTTCTAATACAACTTTATTTGCCCCAAACAGACAGAAGTATGAATGAAACCATCAGTTACCACTTACATTAACCTTGTTCCAGAAAATCCATCAGAATATACCTGAACACTTCCCATGGCAGGAATCCAAGAATCTCCCAGAAATCCCTCTTCCATGTGGCAATTGTCAGTGACTCCAAAGGTTTTCTTTGGTCAGTATCTCTCTTGACTTTTAGGCTCATGAGAACAGTGGTTAGACAGAAGACATCCACTGCCACTCCATATAACTCTGGGGAGATGGCCTGAAACTCAGGCAGTGGGAAATAATCAGAGAGACCCAGGTACTGTATATCTCACATGCTGAGCAGCATCAGGCCCATCCTGACTATGTGGCTGATGCAGGTGTTGTTCATGGGGCCCTTACTAATCTGCACAAAATCACCTCTAGGTTCAGAAAAGAGAGGTTGTCTCAAGCTCAGGAGAGGAGCCACTACCTTTATAGGCACAATTAGTCTTAGTTTTCTGCTGATGCTTTCAACTGATGGAGGTCCCAGATATTGCCTTGGAAAACTGCCACAAAGAAGGATCTGCCACAGGCAGTGTAGTACCTCTTGCCTCATCACTTCCAGGACAGAATTCATCCTCAACAGAGCATTCACTAGTGTGCATTGAGCACGTGCCATGTGGCAGGCACATTCCAAGTGATTCACAGCTGCCAACCTCAAAAAGGACATCAAGCCTATGTCACGGTACATCATTATCCTATTTCACAGAGGAGGAAATGAGCAGAAGCTGTGGTATGTGTTCTAGTTACAGAGTGACCACAGCTGGGAAAGGCTTGCATCATCAGCTCAATATTCAGACGGGAAAGGCAAGGCGAGAGAGGGAAAATGCCTCACAGAATAGCAATCTAATGGCTGCTTATTAGCTGTTTGTCCCAGGCTGATAGGCAGCCAATACTGTACACTCAGAGCTCACAGTTTTACAGAGACTGTTATGACCACTCCCTCAATTAATTGCCCTGGGGACTATGTCACATTCCTGACCTGACAAATGTGGAAGCAGAGGTTTGTGGAAGGAACCTGCATTGCCCAAGTTTATAGGATTTGTAAGTTACAGAACTTCTTTACCAGGACTAACTTCAAACCCCAGTTCCTGCCACCATGCCATACCTGTAACACCTGTTCTTGGATGTGCTCAGACACAGGATCTTGGGGAACCCCAGGCTTGAATGGTGATGAATATGAGGACCCCAATCTCTGTCCCACAGTGCTCACACCCCAGAGCCCTGCCCTAAGACTTCCTCCTTCCTCCTTGATCAACACTTCTCTGAGATGGTTTGCAGCACCCTAGGGCAGTGCCTCTAAACTTTCAGAATCAGACTCCTGGGTCCTGTGCATATGTATTAATAGCGACTCCGATGGGATGCTGCTGATGTTGCTGAGCTGGGGACCAAACTTCTTCAGCAGAACTCTAATATTTGAGAGACTGGGCTGTTATTAGAACAGATTTTAGATGAATAGAATGCTGGTCAGTTTTGTTACAAGCAGGGATAATGTTGAACACACACACATATATCATCACCAGTACCACAAAACCCTGGAATTATTTATTGTGGAAATAATGGGAAGAAAATGTTCCAGTTCGTTATAAGCCTGTCCACGTCACATTGCACATTATTTAACATAGGCCTTTATGAATCCTCTCTCTTCTCTTCTCTTTTCTCTTTTCTCTCTCTCTCTCTCTCTCTCTCTCTCTCTCTCACACACACACACACACACACACACACACGTTTTATAAAGCATATTTACCTAAAAATACATAGGTTTTCAGGGTGACTCTTGGCAGCTGAGACCAGTGTAAAGCCATAGAGTTTATAATGAATTTTGCATTGCAGACAGTTTTTCAGTGCATTTCATTTCTTGTTGAAATCATCCTTAAGGACTGGTTAGCCTGTTTTAATTTCTATCATGAAGCAACACTCCTAATTTCCTCTTGCTCCACTTTTTGTACTTACTCCTAAAATTTCACATAAGTTATTACATTCATTATTTATTTCCTATATCTCTGAGAAGTCTAAGCTTCCAGAGGGCTGCAATCTCTTGCCCATTTGTGTTCACTGTTGAATCTAAAGCACTTAGAGCAGCATCTAGCACAATAAATGTTGTGGGTCAAATGAATTAATGAAACACACAAAGGATGCCAGAAAGACAAAGAAGGGCCTGGCTGAAGTTTGTTTGTTCAAAGCCTCATGTATCATAAAGTATTTCTGTGTGATAAATGCCTCATGTTCCAAATTGAAATACTGTTTTTATTTCATAAAAGAAAAAGTCACTTTTATTTTTTAATTTGTCAGAGCTTGTATCCTGAAATCTGTTAGTTTTGGTTTGCACAGAGAACTTTCTCATTCCTTGCTCAAGAGAAGTTTTAGGACAAGTCTCATTTCCTAAACAAAATTGAATTGGCTCAGATTATCACCAGAGAAATGTTTTAATAAGACAAAATTGTGCTTAAAACATTATTTTGCTTCTTGCATTTATAGGATAAAATTCAAGCGGTATTATATATAAAGTTATTATATAATCTGTAACCCCTATTCTAACTTGTTTCTCTTGTCATTTCTTGATCTTTTCCACTGTCCACACAGTGAATTCTTTATCTTTCCAAGAACTTACTTTCATTTTTACATTATTGTGGTTTTGAACATACTGTTGTCAATTCCTGGTAAGTTTCCCTTTTATATTTCCACCTTTTATTATTTATACTTTAAATAAATAAATAAGGAATGTCCAATAAATACTTATTGAGTACCATTCTGTAATTACCTCAGAAAAATTTTCTATTTTATTTCAGGGTTAAGAATAAGAGTAGTTATAATAGATAATATTTATTGGGTGATAACTTTATGCCAGACACTATTCTAAACATTTTATACATAATAATTCATTTTCATCTTTATGATAATCCTATGAGGTAGCTTCCTTTACTCCATTTTTTAAAGAATTTATTAGCCTTTAATTCTCTTTTTTATAACTTTATTTTTATTTATTTATATGTGGTGCTGAGGATCGAACCCAGGACCTTGCATGTTCGAGGCGAGTGCTCTACCGCTGAGCCATAACCCCAGCCCCTCCCTTACTCCATTTTACAGAGGGAAAAACTAAGCCAGGTTAAACAGTATGCACAAAACACTGGTAAGTAATGAAGCCAAGCTTGGAACATGAGAAGGCTGCTCAAGAACCTGTGTTCTTAAACATTTGGCCAGCTGCATCTCTTGTACAGTGTTTGTTTACTTATCTTTATTACTCATATTATAATATACCATTACCAGTTTATTTTAAAATAAAATATTGCATATTGTTTGTCTTTTCTTATTTATATAAGGCACACAAGTATAGTCTAAATGATTTTTCCCAAACTCTTACCTTTGAATGAAAGAATGCAATGCTAGAAATCCATTCTTACCTACATGAACTTGCTGAATTATTTAAGGAAGATATTCTGTTGGGGAAGAAATAATACTGGACTATTCAAGTCCTTTCATTCTTTAGACAGTAAAAGCATTTTCTATGCACTTGAGATATTATGTTAGAAAATAGTGATTCTAGAAAACAAAAGCAATGAAAGAATGTGATGACCAAGGTCTGACACAAACAGGATTCATATGGAGTATTTTGAAACAAATCTTAACAGAAACTGATAAAAGCAACAATAACTGGGGAAAACAGAAGCAAGCCTTTCAGGAAATGTAATAAAACTAAGGTTGAATGAAAAAATTAAAGAGATATCCATGCAACTGATTCATTCAATGCATATTTATGTGCATGACACTATGTGAAACACTTATGGCACATTCAAGATGAGTCCATGGGAATAGTCCTTGTAAATCTCAAGATGTACACAGGAAAAATTTTCAGCGATATCCAAATACACTAGAATAGAGATTGTAAAATGATACCCTGTAGGGAAAATTAAGGCATGTTTTTAATATATTGACTTAAAAATTTGTTGCTAAATTAAAAATAAGAATATTTAATATATGTTACTTGTTTCTTGAAAAAAATCAAGAATTTGTTAACACTGGGCTCAAGTTTTCTGAAGAACCAATCAATGAAAACTGAGTCATTGCTGTGTTATTTAATTAATGCTCATAACAACACTATAGGAGATACACTGTTATAATCACTCCTCTCCCTACCACTGAGGAATTACTAAGAGGTAAGGTAATGGAAGGTGAAAACTTGGCAAAAAGAGAGAGAAGAAGCCATGAAAAAAATGAAATATTATTGGGAACATTTTAAAAAATCAATATAATACGGCTGGGAGTGGTGGCCTACACCTGTCATACCAGTGGCATGGGAGACTGAGGCAGGAGGAATGCAAGTTCAAAGCCAGCCTCAGCAATTTATCGAGCCCTGAGAACAAGGCAAGGGGAAAGTGTTTCTAGAAAGGGAAGGATATTAATAATATCAAGAAAATTAAGACTGAAAAAATTGTATTGTATTTATGCAGGTGGTCACTGGTGATATTACCTAGAATAGCTTGAGTAAAATGAATGGACTAGGGCTTGAGGAGGAAAGAAATATGATGAATGTTTACAGCTCTCACCAAAGTCTGATTATGACAGAAAGCAGAGAAGGTAGACATTCAGCAAAGGGATAGGATTGCCAATGGACCCGTATGGGTCTAACTATAGACATAAGTATGATTAGATAATGAAGGGAAGGCATTAGGGGTGACAGAGTAGGTTTAGACACAAGGGAAAATGAGGTGGGGATGAGGTTTCTAGAATGAAGATAGGGGGATTAGTCTATATAATATCAAAAACATTGATCCCATTATCATAATAGGGAAGCAGGAAAGAGTGAGTTCTAAGGTAGGAAGCTCTTTTGATAGGTTCTATTTTCTTTATAAAGCAGGAGGCACTGAACACAATACTCCTATTTCTTCACTTAATTTGTGAACCAGTGAATTATGCATAGAATTAGGGGAAGAATCCAAGTACTGGAGATTGGAGGGGGGGCTGAATGTTCTAAACAGACACTGAAGGACAAGAATGAGCAATGGCTCACTCAAGGTACTCCTGTGAATTTGTACTGGAATGCCTGCACAGCATGTGGTTTGTCCTTAAGGAGTGTGGAGAGCAGACTGCATGCATCCAGGGAGACTGCTTTGCCAGCTGTGAGTGATGAAGAACAAAGGGTAAGAGAGTTGAGAATGCTAGGAAGAGTGATCAATGTGGTAGATCATGACTGGATCCTTCTTTACTTCTTGAAAATCACTGACTCCTTTTTTCTTCTGGTTTCCTTTTCAAGGATACTGTGGCCTTATTTCCTTTTTCACTATCCCTGAAAAACTCAGAAATTTATCCTCAGCCATACTGGCCTTCTTGGACATTCTTTGATCTTTCCCATATTCCATGAATGTGATATTAACTGTATCCCCATTTGTTAGTTCCCTATTTACATCCCAAGATTCTATAATGAGATATTAAATGGACTCACTTATAGACCTTATGAAAACATCCTTCCACCACCCTCCTCAGTTCCATGTAACTTTTCCTATTGTCTGCAGCTCAAGTTCAAAATCCTAGATTTATCCTTCTTTTAAAACCCAGTCAACATCCCAGTGATACTGCATAATTCCAATACACATCTCTCACCTATAAATAGGTCATCCATACTTAAACTTAGCAAAGACATTTTGGACCTGAAAAAATATTAGGAATCAAATGAACTTAACAGATATCTAAAGACTATTTTATCTGAACAATAGCAAAATATGCTTTCTTCTCAGTGGTTCATGGAAACTTCTCCAAGATAGAGCATACTTTTAGGCCACAAAGCAACTCTTATCAAATACAAAAAATTGATAGGATTCCTTGCACATTATCAGATCATAATGAAATGAAATCAGAAATCAACACCAAAAAAATCCTACAGAAATCATACCAACACATGGAAATTGAGCAATACACTTTTGAATGATGAATGGGTAAGAAAAGTAATCATAGAAGAAATTTTAACATTCAATACCACATACCAGAATTTCTGAGACACAATGAAGGTGGCCCTAAGAGGAAAGTTTATAGTTATGAGTGCCTATGTAAGAACATTAGAAAGATCCCAAATAAACAATTTAATGGTGTTTCTCAAGGTTCTTGAAAAAGAACAAACCAATTCCAAAACCAGTAGAAGAAGGAAATAATTAAGATCAGAGACAAAATCAATAAAATTGTGAATTAAAAATACAAAGGATCAATAAAACAAAGAGTGGCTTCTTTTAAATGATAAACAATATTAAGCCTTTGAATCATTTCTTTAAAAGCTCCTTGTTCCTGATGATAGGCAGAATGACAGCCTCTGGGAAGGAGTTCCCTGTGCTTCTCCTTTGCTGACAAAGAAATAAATCTTCTTTTTCTTTTTATTAAATCCATGTTCTAATTATTGGATTGGCATTGGGGACAAGGACTGAGGTTTTGGTAACAAATTTGGCACATCAGATGGGACCTGACAGCAGCTCCTGCTCCAGCTTTCCTGGGCAGGCCTGGCACTCCAAAATACCATACTTCCATGCTGAGAATGCAAGGTGGCTGATGAACTTATTGAGAGGCAACTGCAGGAGAGTTAAGAGATAGGTCAGTTTGCTTTGGGTCAAACCAAAGAGTTATTCCCGTGAGCTAGTGGCTTGGGAGGCTGAGGCAGGAGCATGGTGAGTTCAAAGCCAAGCTCAGCAAAAGTGAGGCACTAAGCTACTTAGTGAGACTCTGTCTAAATAAAATACAAAATAGGGCTGGGGATGTGGCTCAGTGGTTGAGTGCCCCTGAGTTCAATCCCTGGTACCCCAACCCTCCAAATGGGAGAGAGACTAAGGAATTGTCCCAGCACCTGCCAAAGCTCCTTTTGCTTTGGGGAACACCTGACTTCTCTCCATGAATAGTACAGATTTCTCCATCACAGTCCACTTTGAGAAAAAGGAAAATGAACTCAGCAAATTCACAACATCCTTGGCCATCTGGTAAGTACCCCAGTGTGCACATTGAGACCCTTAATTCCACATACAAGGTCCTCTTTATAGGAATGTCTGTTCCCTCTTTGGATATCTGTGGCACCACTGGTGTAGGAGGCATGGTTAAGCAGGACTCAAGAGGCTAGAAATGTTTACTCCCTTCATGTTTGTTCTAAGTTCTCATCTGTTTATTGGCCTTGGGTTTGAGAATTCCCTCTGGTTATCTGTCTGTTTTTGTTTTGTTTGTATCCATTACTTCTCTTTTAAGAAGATCAGTGGCACTGATCTTATAGGTAGTCTCTTGGGAACGATCTTACCTGGTCAACTTAAAGGTTCCTGTCTGTTGGCCATGGTTTGGGGGCGCCTCTCTTGTTGGCTCTTTCCCTGTATCTGTAACAATCTTGCAGTTGGAGTTGGTCTGTCAAAGGTAAAGTAAGTGGAAGAAATTTATGTATGCAGTTTTGTCTGTTTAAAAAGTTCCTGTCTGTCAGCCCTGGTTTTGGTGATCCTCTCTTATCTGTCTGTTGTGGGCCCTTTAAGACATGGGCCATACTCTGTTGATCTTACCAATAGTCTCTTGAGCAGAGAGATCTTGACTGAATGGGCACCTATAGTTATAAGCCTGTCTAAGAGAAAGATGGTTTACTATAGCACAGTATGGCCCTGGGATGGTTTCTCTGGGTTATTATACAATCTTGAAGTCGTCTGTCAGGAATAAAGTATATGAAAGTGATTCTGTATGCACAGGCATTTATGAAGTTGCATGATAAGGAGTCTGAACAGTTAGGAACTAAGTTGAAGGTGCCCAAATGCACTGCCTCTGGTGGTGTACAAGGATAGCAGGACACCAGGAAGAAGTGGTTAAAAAGATTTAAATATTTTAAACCCAGTGCTGGCACTCCCAACATTGTTTCTCAGTCTGGCCCCAGGCAGCCACAGATCATGTCATTGTGGTTCAAGGACACCAGCACTGGGCTGAAAAAAAAATCCCAGGAAAACCATCTGGGCAGAGAACCTGGCCTCTGCCCTGCATTTCAGCCCCTTTTGGCCGTGAAGAGTGGATGTTGCTGGTCACAAATGATGTGGCATCAGGTTCCAGCACTGCCAGTTTATGACCTGGGGACAGGAATAGTCTCTCCTTTTGAGATCTGACAGGACACTGCACTTGGCCAGTGGTATCCATCATTGGGACAAGAAAAATTTTGCTATCATAGTATTCCATCAAACCAAAGCACTGGGCAGAATGAATAACTGCACCCAGAAAAGAAAAAGACAGAAACTAAGGACAACTCATGTTTTGTAGGCAGCCTGTGTGAAGGGATCTTCAAGAAAGCCTAAAGAAAAGGATGAAAAGATCCGCCTCCATTACATATTAACATCCTTGTATAAGAAAAAGGTCCAACAGTGGTCTCTGTGTCTAATTGACACTTAAAGTTGATGGCATTGTGATAATGACAAGAGAGAGAGGTCAGGCTCAAAAATGTCCTGTGCTCTAAAACCTAAATGCAACTTGGGAGAAAAATAGATTAAGGCACAGTTTTTGTATATGCTGGATTGTCCAACACTCTCCTGAGATGGAATTTATTTTGTAAATTAAATGCACAAATACTATTCATAAAGACTGCTTCAGAATTGAAATTTAAGGAAAGTCTCAAATAAGAAAAGATAAAAAAATTATATGTACGTGTTTTAGTCAGTTTTTTTTTTTTGCTGCTATGACTAAAAGGATCCAACCAGAACAACAGAAGAGGAGGAAAAGTTTACTTGGCAGCTCACAGTTTCAGAGGTCTCAATCCATAGATACCAGACTCCATTCCTCAGGGCTAAGGTGAGGCTGAACATCATGGCCGAAAAGTGTGGCAGAGGCAAGCAGCTCACGTACTGATCAGAAGGCAGAGAGAAACTCCACTCTCCAGATACAAAATATATACCCCATAGCCATGCCATGCCCCCACTGAATTCCTTCCTCCCACCACATCCCACCTGCCTTCAATCACCATTCACTTGATCCCATTAGGGATTAATTAAATGATTATATAAAGGATATAACCCAATCATTTATCCTCCAAACTTCTTGCATTGTTTCACACATGAACTTTCTGGGGGGCACCACATCTAAACCATAACATCATACCTCTGACCGCCAAAGCTCACACTCATCTGACAATGTAAAATACATTTAGTCTGTTCCCAAGAGTCTCCATAGTTTCAACAGTTTCAACTTTTCTTAAAGTTTAAGTCCAAAGTCTTCTCTGAGGAACAAGGCAATCTTGCATTTTGAGCTCTCATAAAATTAAAAGCAATTTACAAGCTTCCAATATATAATGATGCAGAGTAAACATTCCCATTCATAATATTAGAGGCATAGAAAGAAAGGATCAGGCCAAAACAAGACCAAAATCCAGCTGGGCAAACAAGTCTTATGGCTACATGTCTGGCATTTTGACACATGACATCATAATATTCTCTCCAAAGGGTTTGTGTAGCTCCACCCCTGTGGCCTTGTTAGTTGAAGGCCAAGTGACCTTTCTGTTAGCTTTTCTCTGCTCCATTCCTGCAGCTCTCCTAGAACAATATCCCATGTTATTGGTATATCTTAATCTTGGGGGTCTCCAATGCAGCCTCAGCTTCCTCCTCACATCTGCACACTTTGATTTCTCAAGGGGTGCCTGCAGGGACTCTGATCCTGCTCCACTTTGCCTGGTCCCCCCCACAGTCCTTTCTTTTAAATCTTGGTGGAAGCCTCCAAGAACCCCTAACTCCAGCATCTTGCATTCCTGAAGAACCAGCACCATGTGCTTGATGCCAATTCTGCCACCATCTCATGCAGTAGCCAAGCTAGTAGGGATGCTGGCTGCAGAGCCTCTGAGTATCCGTGTGGCTGAGCACATTGAAAAACTTCCTAGACCTCCTTGTGCAAGAAGCAAGGTGGCACACTGAACTCTTTTCAAGAGAATTTTTACTTTTACTCTTTTGAGCTTTAAGTGGGTATGGCCATTCCTCAGATGCCCTCAAGCTATCTTTCCTATTGTTTCTGGGCAAAGTCTTTAGAATTTCTTCAGTGGCAGTAATGTCTTTAACAATTGCAACTTTATTAATCCCAGTTTTACTCTGGCTTTTCAAATTCACGTTTTCCAAATCTTTTCTGTTTTCTGTTCCAGATTATCAAAATAAATTTGGTTAAGAGCTGCCAGCAATATCTATGCCACCGCCTGAATTCTATGCTGTTCTTCCAACAGATTAAGAAGTCCATCACTTTTAAAATCAGCCTCAGTGCACCCTTCCCACCCTGCTTCTGTACAGAGTCCCACTGTTGCATGGACCCTCCTGTGCTGGGGTCAGGCAATGCCATAGTCTGCTTGAGGTAGGGCCTGGAGGCAGCCACTTGCTGAAGAACTGCCTGCCACAGCTCTGCATCTCCCAACAGGCTTCCCAACGGCACTGCACAGCCTGCCCTTGCTGTTCCATCACTGAAAGCGGTCATCCCCATTATGGAACACTTCTGCTGCCATCTTGGGTTACCATTGCTGCAGCCATAGCCATCTTTAGTTGGGGCAGCTTCCATCTTGAGACACCTACCAGTACCTGAAAGCCAAAATTCAAGGTACCTACAGGTGTGCCCCCACTGCCATCAACTAGGGACACAGACATTTATATCTAAGGACAATTGCCAGGGCCTAGAAGCCCATCAATAAAGTTTCTGCAGCCTCAGTGACAGCTGAAGATTCCCTGCTAGGTGTGCTAATAACCACAATCTTGCTTAAGAGGCAGGAGAGAGCCTTGCACAGGGTCAGTAAGTTGGAAGAAGGTGTGAGGGCATCTTGATTCTGGTTCACCCAGCCAACCATCCCAGTACACACTGGGTTCCCAGGGTCAACTTGAGAGGCACTTGCTGGGACCTGACACCAGCCCAGTCCCAACTCCCTCCCCAGTCCTGCCTCCACCAATCACCTGGTCCCACTGGGTCCCAACTCCCTCCCCAGTCCTGCCTCCACCAATCACCTGGTCCCACTGGCTCCACAATCCCCAGTTCATAGTTTATCTATTGTGAGTTGAGCTGTTAAAAATTTGAGATGGCTGCATCAGTGTAGTATGTTGATTTTAAGTGCTTTGTGTATAAACCTAGGAGTGGGATAGCTGGGTCAAATAGTGGTTCTGTTCTGAGTTTCCTGAGGAATCTCCATACTGCTTTCCATAGTTGTACCAATTTGCAATGCCACCAGCAATGTATGAGTGTACCTTTTTTTCCTACATCCTCACAAACATTTATTATTGCCTATACTCTTGATGATTGCTATTCTGACTGGAGAGATAAAATCTTAAGGGTAGTTTTGATTTGCATTCCTCTATTTGCTAAAGAGGTTGAACACTTTTTCATATATTTGTTGTATTTCTTTTGTGAAGTGTCTGTTCATTTCTGTAGCCCATTTATTATTGGTTTATTTATTTATTTTTTTGGTGTTAAGTTTTTTGAGTTCTTTATATATCCTAGAAATTAATGGTTTGTCTGAGGTGTATGTGGTAAAGATTTTCTCCCAATCTATGGACTCTCTCTTCACATTATTGATTGATTCTTTTGCTGAGAAGAAACTTTTTCATTTGAATCCATTCCATTTATTAATTCTTGATTTTATTTCTTGCGCTTTGGGACATTTCATACATTCCAAGCAATAGTGTCACGGCTGAAGTCTCCTTCAAGGGAACTAATATGATCTGCAGAGAGAATTAGAAAGTTGCTGCTTGATCATATTCCCTTTAAACAAGAATTGCTCCTTTTTTGAGTGGTACTGAAGTTATCTATTTAGAGCTAATTGACTAAAAAGCAAAGTGAACTATGTGAGAAAAAGAGAAAAAGGAAACTTTAGATGGCAAATTAGTCTCAGAAAGGCAGAAACATTTGACTAATAGGAAAAGTACTTGGGACAGTTTTATACCCACCATAACTTGAGTATTTTTGAAGTCTTTTAGACCTGGATGTTAAGAAATTTTCACAATTTATCAAAATGAGCACAATGAGAGAGGACCAAATTACAATTTTTATCAAAATGGCTGTTTTTTTTTTTTTCATTTTGCCTGAGCTTTTGCTATAAGCCATCATTGTTACTTAAAGGAGAATAGCTCTACGAGTTCTGGGTGCCATGAAACAGACAGCTGGAGAAGCATATAAGATATTGTGATAGTGTGGCTGTGAGTAGGTGCGTTTAAGCTGGTTTCTATAGAAATAGTCCACTTGGGAGGTGGTCTGGAATGTTTATGTTGGGGCTGATTTTCCAGATTTATCTTTTCAGCCAGTCTTCTTACTTGGGAGAAGGAAGCACACCTGTCATTATTTTTCTTACTTTGGGGCCACCTGACACTTGGATGGATCAGGTCTTCCATAGGCTCAGAGACACAGTTCAGAAAATGAAAGACAATAATGCAATGAGCAAGATGTTTATCTGAGTGCCTTGTCTATAACTAAACTAGTTTAATTATGGACTATATCAGAAGTCTAGTTGTAGTAAAACTGCCAAAAGTTTATAAAATGTATTGATAGATGAAGTGATACTTTAACTGGGTTTTTTTTTTTTTTTTGAGAATGACCATATTTTGGGGTAGGGGTGGATGGAGATGTAAGAGGCTATAAAATCAAGTCACAGTAGCTAGGAGCTAGTACTTGTTGAAACTGGGAAATGGATATGATATTCTTATAGAATGGACATGTGGATTGCATGAGACAATGGGCACAAAGTACTCAACATTGCCGAAGTGCTCACTAAAGAGTTCTTCTTTCCTCTCTTTGCACTTGTTGACTTACTTGAGGTCACAGGTCTATGATGGCGCTTTGTCTTTAAATCCCGTACACCTCATTATTTTTTATTTATTTATTTATTAAATACATGACAATAGCGGAATGCATTTCACTCATTATTACCCATATACAGCATAATTTTTTGTAACACTGTATATAAAGTATGTTCATGCCAAATTATGCCATTATATGTGTACTCTGTTGTTTTGCATTACAATTCTTAATATACATATATACCACAATTTTTCATATCTCTGTTTGTATATAAGGTATGTTGACACCAAATTCAAATCTTCATACATGTATTTTGTAAAGCTAAGCACCAAAGAAACCCCACAAATAATCCAATCAACAAATGGTCAAGGTGAACAGAAGAGGATATACAATGAATCAACAAATATTTGAAAAAAATGCTCATCATCTCTAGCAATCAGAGAAATGCAAATCAAAACTACTCTAAGATACCATCTCACTCCAGTCAGAATGGCAGCTATTATGAAGACAAACAACAGCAAGTGTTGGTGAGAATGTGGGGAAAAAGGTACACTCATACATTGGTGGTGGGACTGCAAATTTGTGCAGCCAATTTGAAAAGCAGTATGGAGATTCCTTGGAAATCTGGGAATGGAACCACCATTTGATCCAGCTATTCCTCTTCTCAGACTATACCCAAAGGACCATACATCTCACTCTAAAGCCTGGACTCTTAGTCACTCTCTGCTTTGCATACACCCACTTCCTGGAAGAGCACCTGTTTCCACATACCACAATCCATACCTTCTTACATGCTGGTCATTTTGTTGCACTCTTTATTTGGATTGGTAAGTTTAACTAGAACACCAGTTCTAAATAAAGAATATAAAGAATTTTATTTTATCCAAGAAATTCAGTAGCAATGGAGCTCTGGCTTGCTGACTCTAGAATCTGGCCTCTTGCCCATGGTGCTGCACATTCATCTCCCATCTGTTTGATGTGGTATACAGACATGTCAAAGGGAGGGAAGGTTTGTGGTGATGGCCTGGGAACCTTGGTCCTTCCTTTATAAAAGACTAACAGAAGCAGACTTGTTTGGAAATAGCCAGCACTCATCTCCTTATTTATACTTCTCTTTTGTCCACAGAGCATACATGAACACAGCGTATGGGTCAGGCTATATGGGCAATGACCAAACAGACTCCATTTTACCCTGAGACTCCATATCATGTAAGAAATGCTTCTCCCATGGAAAAGCCCCACCTCTGTACCCATTAATAGTTACCTAGCACAACATACTTAGCAACACAAAAATAGCAATTCTTATACAATGTAAAAGTATTCTCTTTGCTTTCCATTTTTCTTGGGCAACGTACCTTGTCAGAAATTGATTGTCTAGACATTAGTAACCATTCTCTAACTTGTACTGAATTAGGGTCATTTTGACCCATTTCTCTTCTGCTTGCTTGCTTCTATGCCAACCTGGAGAGTCCCGTAGGAAATACCAATGTACCCATTGCATTGTCTCGCTAACTGCCCAATCCAGCTTCTGTACCTGCTCACTTATAGCTACATCAACCCAGATGTAGTTTTTGCCTTTAAATATCCTAAAATGCTCAGGCTTGGGGCTGTTCCTTGTAGGGACAGTTATGGGTCCTGTGGGGAGCAGTCACTGGCTGGCTGGCTACATAAAAACTCTTCAATTTGGACAAAACTGGGACTTGGTGTTAGACCAGGACGCAAGAAAAGACCACTGACTCCAATTAAAATCAAATTAAAGCAAGCTTATTATTTCGACCAGCTGGGCTGCCTTTCCCTCTCAAAAGGCGGGAACAAGACAGCCCCGAGGCTTCTTTGTGGCCCCGTTTTATAGCCCAAAAAGTTACACAAAGGGGGGTTACAGATAACAGAACTCTGACAAGCATCACACTAATGGTAGTTTACATTTTTGCTGGCCCCGGCATCAGAATTTATGGAAATCTTAGAGACTCAGAGAGGGTCGTTATCTGGCCAGGGAGGGCCAGAATTTATGAGGCATCACTAAGGTTTAGGAAAGGGTTATTATATGGTCAGGGAAAACCGGACCTGGGTGAGTTCAGGGCACGGGCAGGCATTCCAATCAGCTTTACAACATCAACTAATGGCCAGGCCATACAGACATCCTGATATTTTTACAGAAAACAGAAATGAATCCTTCATAACTTGTGACAAGCTGGCTTCTAATCTAATGAGAGAACTAGGCTAGGTATATCAGTGTGTTTTCTGAGTGACCTGCCCCACAATATTTTGGGGGCTCATTTGGGAAGCCTGGCCTACTTTTAAGTCATTCTGACATGCTGTAAGGTGGGAGGCAGAGACTTATCTCAGGTAAGGCAGGGCTCTTCACAAATCTTAAGTGTTCTATTTCTGAAGCTGATATTTGACTCCATTTTTAGATATTATTTTATAAAGTTTACATATATTGTTTTTTGACTCTGTATGAATGTTATCTAACACAATATGACATACATCTAAAACATGAATCAAGGAAAGGCTGAGAGTTTTTAATTTTCCTTTTGTGTGGAAAAGTGGCAAAAATGTTTTATAATATTAACCTTTAAACAGATCAGGCTCTCATTATCTTTTAAAATACTTTTTAATTTTTATATCCCAATATAAAAGGTAACATAAGGTTTGGTTGCAAAACACCAAATTATATAAATAAATTCTCAATAAAATCTGTTATCCTTGTAAGTTTAAAATTACCATTACAGACAACTTTAGTTTGGAGATACCAGCTTGATAAAATACACTTTTAAACATTTTACCTTAAAGACTTGTATACCTGAAAGATATGAACATATTTAATATGTAAAGAAGTGCCGCAGTCTGGCTGGGCACAAATAACCAAGCCGCCACAAAGCCTTGTAGATTCAAACAGCAACTCTTTATTCCCCAACTCTCACGGGCACTGCACACACCACACAGGAACACACTATCTCCACTGGGCTCTGTCCAATCTCCCTGAACCCCCACGAGAACTGCACCGGAACTCCAAAGAAGCATTGCCCGACAGTAAAGGTCAAATATACAATTCAATCAATCCAGCATCAGAGCAATTATATATAGCTTAACTCAAATCATCATCTCAATGGTTCGTGGCATCATCTTTCAACCATTCTCTCTGGCAAATTCTGACTGGGCCATGGCTCTCAACAAAGAAGAGTAATGTATCACAATTCCATTGATGCTTTTATATTAATCAAGTTTAGCCTTTAAAGAAAAATGTAGACTCTGTAAGGTAGAACAATACTCTAAAATAGCAGTTGCTGTTTAACCACAGATGTACAAACCTTAATTTTTCAAGATTAATTTCTCTAGAGAATAGAGCTTAACAGAAACAATGTAATTAATATTTTAAGAAGTTTCTATTATTTTAACATATAAATGAAACTTTGGTTTATATCAGCACATTAATATTTGTTCTTAGGAAACAACCTTGAATAGCTTCAATTATTTGTGTTACATATACAACCAACTTAGTTATATATAAACCTTTTAATATTTATCCTTTACTTATAGATCTTTACATTACTTAATTAGACCTTATTGTTTACTTAGATGTATTACAATTTTATTTTATCACATAAAGACTTTCTTACTAGGAAATGTTTTTCTTTTACTAAATATATTTTTATATTTAGAACCTTTTAATAATTTCTAATCTAATTTCTTACTAGGAAATGTTTTTCTTTTACTAAATATATTTTTATATTTACAACCTTTTAATAATTTCTAATTAGAACCTTTTAATAATTTCTAATAATCTTTCTGTTTATACCTTGAAATAACCATTATAAATCTTTGAATTTAGATAAATTAATTCATTTTAATAATATGACATACTTTGTTATTTACAGTACTCTAATCGAAATGCAGTTGAAACCTCTTGACCCCTTATATATAGAATTATACCTGTTGGGACATTTAATTTTTAGTACCCTTTTTTTGTGATAGCACAAAGTACTTTTACTTTTTTAAAATTTACCAATTTATGAAAACACCAATAATGTTTAAATATTTTATGTTATGTAATTTAAGGAATTAAGAGTACTTGATATTATATTTAACAGTTAGCATTTTAATTTTGTAAACCAATCAGATGTCTCTAACTAACACATCACATCCATGATTAATTTCATACATGTTAGATGTAATTTACATTTTTTTTAAAAAATCAAAGTATCAGACAAGTGCATTGAATATCATTAGTAATTTTTTTTCCTGTTGAAGAAAAGTCCTAGAGACAATGGATATTAGACACTTTATAGACTTTAACATTTTATTAACAACTGTTTGGCCACCTAGAAACAAAACTGTGCATTAGTAACTTTAAAGACATTTGTACTTTTATTTACTTTCCCAATTTAAATTGAACCTTTTAAATAATATGAGTCAAAGTTATTTGGATTCATTTTTTAAATTTTAATTTATGAGTTCATATGTCAATTTTTGGTACCAAACACATGTAGACATGGCAATACTTGTAGAGAGACAGTACACCAGTGCACCTACACAAAACAAACAGAAAAACAAAAGCCTTGTAGGTTATTTTTTTAAAAAAACCTATTATATTGAGAGTTAACCCTTCTAAACTGGCCTTGTAAACAAAGCAGAGTGTAATCAGAAAACAGCCCTAGAACCAGGGAAATAGTGCTGCATCCAGCTTTCCCTGGAGCCTCTCCAGCGTGGATCTGCACAGACCAGACTTACCTTCCCTGGGAAACACAGATGACTCTTGGTAGTTTTAGGTGGATGGGGGTTGGTGGAGGGATGGCCTGGGGCTGAGGAACATCTCTCAGAGGCCTTCTCCTAGGCGATCTCTCCACTTCTGCACCTCCCTTGGTGGTCCTGAGCAATCTCTGGGATGTGAGAAAAGTAGATCTTGCTGGGGCTCTCCAAATGTTGTGGGTCAGGTCGCTCAGAAAACCCACCAAGTTCCAGTTTTGTCCAAATTGAAGAGTTTTTATTTAGCTGGCCAGCCAGTGACTGCTCCCCACAGGACCCATAACTGGTCTCTGCAGAAGCTTCCTGCATACTGGACCTGGGAACAGTACATTCTAAAGAAGCAAATACATCCTCAGGGGATTAGATAATGTCTACAAAGAACTTTGGGAGGGTACTTATCAAATGAACAGGAACAATCTGAATTTAGCTCTGTGTACCAGCTGAGGCATGATATTTGGGCAATGTGGGTGAAGTGTTACTGAAGAATCGCTTGCTTTGTTAGAAGAAGAATATAAAAGGAACTTGCAAATAAACCTCAGCATGTAGTTGCAATTGCTGCCTTGGCTCTGCATCCCCTGTGTCCTGGTTATTTTGCGACCCCTACCCAGGGACCCGAACGCTCTAGACGTTCACACCCTACAGGGAGAACTTTTCCATCATGGGAAGTTTTATCAAACCTCATTTGGTATTTTAAGACCTAATCCATAGCTCTTACACAGCATGCAAAAAAAAAAAACTTTACTATCAGTCACTTATTACTCTCACTAAGGCAGCTTTGGCCAGCACTATTATGCATGCTCAAAGAAAATAATTTCCTTTGACTATTAAAGCCAGATGTATTTTAGGCTCTACATTTAGGCCTAAAGCCTAATTAATAAAGCTAATTAATTGATTTTTTTTCATAAAGACTTAAAACTGTCAGAGTCAATAAGGTCACAGGTAATTATAACATAAATAGGATGGCATTTGAGAGGCAGAATCACTCCAACATCACTTGGGGAGCAGCATTACATATTTTACACTCGTTTTCAGGAACTCTAAGATATTCTTGGGTCCCTTGGCTGTACCCCTTTCTCGATATGCTGTCCAATAAGACCTAAATAGAGCACTGGCTTTAACTTGATTATCTTGTCAACACACTTCTCAAGTCATTAATCCAGGATTGATAAAGTACCCATAGTGTGTGCAACCTTGCAATGCTTATTATAGAGGGTAGGCAACAATCATCTAGAATGTCTCAGAATCAGCCAAGAATGTCACACCTGAAATGTGCCTGGGAAAGCAGGCTCACAGGTGTCATATGTAGATAAGGAAACTAAATCCAGAGGAAGGGGTACTACAATCTGTGAAGTGCAGGATGTGCTGCCTATCTTGAGGTCTCTAAAGATGGAATAGCTCTTATTTCTAGTATTGACTTTGTTGTTGTGTACACGACTCTGAAAGAACAACAAAAATAATGTTTACTGAATTCTTAAAATACTTTCTTCTGCTGCTTTTGCATTTAAATTTTTATTTGATTTTTACAATTGCATACACTTTATGGCTACCTTTCCAATTTTAAGGAAAATTCCAAATTCCAATGTTGGGATTTGAGGAAAGTTCAGAATGTCCCTGGCTCCCTTACTTACTGCATATTTGACCTCACGTAGAGTCCATATAAGTCCTCTTCGGCAAAATGATGATCATAACACACTTCTAACATGGCATTTTATAAGGTAACATTAGGCAGTTTATGTGACTACCTATTACAGTGGTGCTATAGGGTACATCACAGCATCAGTTGCATTATTCAAAGCCTTCCCGGAGCTGCAATTTACCAGAAGTGAAAGCCAAGTACTTGACTGATAATATAGGGCCTGGGCCATTTGGATATGACCAGTATTTCACTTCTGACCACTACTTTTAATTCTGCTTCTGAGGTCCTCTATATCCTAACACGTTTTTCTACAGCATTCACTTTAGAGACCATTCTGTTTAAAATTGCAGCTCCTCACTCCCCAGTCCCAACACTTTCACCCCACCACTCCGCTTTCTGAATAGTGTTTATTACTAAGATACACCTACTTTCATGTATTTCCTATTTTCCTCCTCTGTCCACCCAAAATTAAGCTGCAAGAAAAGTAACTGATGTGTTTTGTTCTGTTCTTGCTGAGCACCTAACTGATGTTTATCAAATAAATGTCAATGTTTCTCTGTGCCTTTCTTCCTTCCTGTTCCAAGTTCAACACCCTTTACTGATCAAAAGTCTTTATCCTTCCAAGTGTGAAAAGAGAAGACAGACACTTGAACTATCAGTACCTATGACACACACTAAGGGGCTCAGAGAGAAAAAACAAACAAAAAACCAACCAACCAACAACAAAAAATGTTCATATCAGAGACAAGTAATGTTGCCAGGGCCTCTTTACCTGCACCGCAGCTTCCTGTTTGAGTTGTTTAGAACTTTGTTTCCTTTTTTCTATTTGTTTTAAATGTTCACATGTCTTGGGCCGGGTGAAGCACCCATTCTCTAGTCTCCAATGTTTCAGTAATGAGTATTTAATGGCTAACTTCTGTGTTCTGCACAGGGTGTTATTCCACATGCTCTCTGGTTTAGTGGCAAACAGACATCATCAGTGAATCTCAATACATTATAATATGAAATAATTTAACTAAGATGAAATTATTATATAATTCCTTCATAGGGGCATTTAATTCCAGTTGGAATTTTAGAGAAGATTTCCAAATGACATCTTGAAAATAACCAAGTTAGTTTGATCAAGAAGCAACAGCAGGGAATTCCAGTCAGAAGTCACGCTAAGCCAAAGTAGAGTTATAAGGTCACATAAAACATCCAGGAAAGAGCAAATGGTTTTGTATTACTAGAACATCAGACATGAGGCGTAGCCTCTCCTACAGGCTACATGAAAAGGTCATCCCTTTATTGGTGGAAAATCATTAGATAGAAATTGTGTTCAGAATGATCAAGCTATGGAAAATGTCTCTAATCAAGGCTTAATAAAGATTTAGAAGACCTTTTGAGGGAAAATTTAGAGAAATTATTTAAAAGTTTGTAAGAGAGAGAAATACCTGGGTATTTTCTTAAGATGACAAGAGAAGATACAGACCCTTCAGAAATACATGTAACCGAGAGGCCAACTGAGAATGAGACATTTACCCTGGTGGGGCTAGGTGATATTGTCTATGACCACATACAATGTTTCTACCATGAGTGATTGAGCTCTATGAATAGAGAATATCTTAGCAGGCAAATCAATTTTCAGGTTCCTTGAAAATAAAATTCATCAAAGAAAACACACACTGATATTTCAGAATCTTCTAAAAAACTGTGGTAAATAGGGCTCAACTGAATCACTTCTCAGGGATTCTCTATGTGTGTGTGTGTGGGGGGGCACATTGGAAGCCTACTATATTTAATACGGTTGTTTTATTCACCTGTTATATATAAAAAAGTAAAATTATTGAAGTACCACAGAAAAAATGTAAAATATAGTGATTTCACCTCTCTCTCTCTCTCTCTCACTCTCACACACACACACACACACACACACACACACACCATTGAGTTCCAGGGCTGAGAATGTAGTCCAACGATAGAGTATGTACTTAGCATGTACTTCAATCCAAGCACTGCAAAAAATTAAAGTAAAATAAAATTTTATGTGATTACAGTGTGGCTGTGAGGGCCTAACTAATTTTGTCTGAGGTTCATTGAAAAGCAAAAGGAAGGCTTGGTATGGCAGCACATGCATATAATCCTAGATAAGAGGGATGCTGAGGCAGGGGGATCATAAGCTATAGTCTTGAATCAGCAACATATCAAGACGTTTGTCAAAATAAAAAATAATAATTTAAAATGGACTGTGGTTTTAGCTCAGTAGTAGAACAATTCTCTAATATGCATGTTGCTCTATGTTCAACCCTTGGTCACACACACACACACACACACACACACACACACACAAATATATATATTGAGAGAGAGAGAGAGAGAGAGAGAGAGAGAGAGAGAGAGAGAGAGAGAGAACAGCAACAACAATGACAAAACAACAAAACAGACCCAAACGAGTCCCAGTCTCAGAAAAAAAGCCTGACAACAGTGTTCTGACTTATTTGACATAGGATGCTACTCTGAAATAGTGGCTTCTGTCAGTCTCCCATATCCTTCCTCCCCACCCCCCCGCCCAGTTAGGGCATGATCCCTATGTGACCCTTGAGATGATCTCTAAGTCTCAAGAACCTGATCCTAAAAGTTCTTGGATACCTGCTTCTCCCCATTTCCAATATAGCTTTATCAGGTGGCTAAATTTAAAAATTCTCCCAAGACTAATGAATACCACCAATATGTTCTTCTCTGCCAATTACTCAGTGCCAGTGTCTTCCTGGGCATGAAAGAGCCCTTGCGAGAGAAGGATCTAATAAGCATTCTGCAAAGCAGAGAACAGAGAGAGGAAAGGGTAGGATCAGGTAAGGAGGGGGTGCAGGCAGAGAATCAGACTGGAGGCCTGAGGCCACTGGACTGACGACAATCAGACAAGAAGACATGACAGGGAGAGGAATGTCATAGAGGAAATGGAATAAAATCGGTCTTGGCAGTAAATATGGGTAGGACAGAAAAAGATTCTTCTTCATTTCTACCCTGATGGACAATGGTTTAAAAGAAACACATTACTAGTGGTGCACTTCTAATATTTATTAATAATTAGACCAAACATGCTTGGCAGTTTTGAGTGAGGCGGTAAGTGTACAGTATACTAAAACTTGGGAAGGGGTGAATTTTTTTCAGATCAAGATTTTAAAAAAATGAAAGTATTGGAATATCTCGCACAGATGGTTTGGCTCTTTCTTTGACCTCTAAAAACCTTTTGAAAACACTTAAAATATTTTTCATCAGGATTCTACATGGGAATTTGTTTTGAAATATTATAAGGAACTATGTGATTTGAAAAGAACTGGCATTACCCTAAAAAGTAAAATATCTATCTCTATCATATCTATCTATCTATCTATCTATCATCTATCTATCTATTTATTTTCATTGTCACCCAAGAGTACTTCCCTTTCTTTTACTTTTTATTGGAAGTGTCATTTCTTTTTCTTTGTTTATTGGTCTAATTCAGTCCCAAGTACCTCCGCTTTCCTTTCCCTCCCACCAACCCTCCACCCCTCCACCCGACTCTACTGATCTGTCTGCAATTTACACCCCCCCCACAAATTAATTTCTTTTGGATGTACACAATGGTAAGATTTACTGTTATATTCATATAGGTTCATAGGAAAGTTATGTCAGAATCATTCCACTGTCTTTCCTTTTTCTATCCCTCCCCTCTTCCTTTTATTCCCCTTTGTCTACTCCACTAAACTTCTATTCTTTTTTTATACCCCCCATTGTGGATTTGTTTTCACATGTCAGAGAAAACATTAGACCTCTGGTATTTAAGAAGCCAGTGAATGATTTCTAGCCCACTTCTAAATAATACACAGATGCATTTTTTTTTTTGGTATTTGCTCCATTTTTCAGTTATTTTAGCATGGAAAATTTTGAAATCATTTTTACTTTTTGAGGATTTAATTTGTTTATCAGTAGAAAAATTCTCAAACATTAAATGGTATAATGATTTTTACAGTTAAAGTGTTTACACATAACATCTTTTAACTTAATTACAAAACTTTGTCCAGTGGATACTATTACACAGTAAAGAGAGTAATTCAGGCTGAGACACTGGTTATAATTACTCATATATACAGAAAAGCAACCTGTGGCCCAGTGGAGTTAAGTACCTCAGAATGAAAATTTGGGGCTGGGGTTGTGGCTCAGTGGCAGAATGCTTGACTAGCATATGTGAGGCACTGGGTTTGATTCTCAGCATTGTATATCAACAAATAAAATAAAGATTCATTGACAACTAAAAAATATTTTTTTAAATGGAAATTTTACGAGAAGTCACCACCAGCACCCAAGTAGTCTTGAATATTTTTTTAAGATAGAGGCTCTCATACACACTGATCATGTAACAAAGATGGAATTTATGAATGAGGGAGCCATAAGCATTTCAAAGTTAGTTGGAAGGACACGAGAAAATGATACACACAGATTCTATGTGGAAAAAATACTTTAAGAATAATGAAGCACATTGGGATACTGTGTTTACAAAACTGAATGATATTCTCTAAAGCAAGAAAACCATAACTCTTAAAGTTATATTTTATATTAAATAGAAAATGTATGCAACTTTTAAATCTTTTCTAACAACACAACTTCAGAGACTTTGGTTACAAATCAGTACCAGTAGTAAGTCAAAGTTATCTTCCTCTGTAGCAGGGATCAGCTATTTTATTTTGTATGGGGCCATATAAAAAATATTTAAAAATTGTTTCTTTAAAATGTATCCAACAATATCATGGTATTATGAAAATAACTACATGAGTATAATTGTGTTCACTTTAGTTTTATTACATATGAATGTCTATGTTTAAGTGATGTATAAATAAATTATGACAGCAAAAGAGTTTATGTTAAAATACTATAAGGTACTTCTGTAGTATCCTATCTGGTACATAGAGAAAGTAATCTGTTACTAACTAGGGGGTATATAGCAGATTATTTTCATTTTTATAAAACTTATGCTTGGGAACTTGTCTAATTATTAACTGAGATCCTACCAATGGTGATGCATTCTTTTCTAGGTCTATCAATTCAAAAGTCAGTGTCTTTTTCTGGTCTGTCTCTCCCAAATTTCTGGGAACTCTGTAAGTCTTAAATGTACTGTAAGTTCACCCACTTATGAAATTTACATTGTACATTGTTAGAACATTAATAATTGATTAAGGACAGGGCTACACAGTATTTTAAAACACCTGTAATTTACAAGATTATTTTTTTAATGCTATTTTCTGGATTAGATAATGGAGGCCACATCAGCCTAAGGATCCTGAGAATGACCAATTTGATGTTTTTCTTACATAACACTCCATACTCACCCCTCAACATGGTTTTTTTTTTTTAAAGAGGAGATGGCCACTAAAAAAAAAAGAAAGAAAGAAAGAAAAGAAAAGAAAGAAAAAAGGAGCTTGGAACACCAATTATGCATCTCTTGCTTTTGAGATGGCCAAGATTCTCTTTTGAATATGTGTCCCTTGTTTTTATTAAATAAATCTCTGTGCCTCTACTGACAAATGCTGGAATTTTTTTCTATCACATATGTACATTTTTTCTATCATATATGTACACTTATACTGAGTAAGGTCCCCCTTTCTATGAGAACAATGTGAGATACTGTTACATTGAAAAGTTTATTTTTTTGTATGAATGAAAAAATAAAAGTAGAGAAAAAAGAGCCAATAAAACTTCTTTGAGAGAAAAAATATTTTCAAAGGATCTCTTATACAAAAGATTCCAGCAGCTGCACAATTCAACATGGGCTAAAAAATAGTATAACTTATCATGAAGATAATTCGTCCTGGAGATAAAATCAAGTTCATTTTTAAATCAGCAAGAAAACAGAAATTATGTAAAGAATTACCCCCTCAGATTGTATGAAGGGATCCAGGGTCACCATTAAACCATTGGGCTTTTTTAAAAATTAACAACAATAAAATAATAATATTTAAAATAACATGTATGATATTGATATTGCAACTCAGTGAAAAAGAAATTCACAATAGGATAATTCTTTAATTTTCTAAGATAATATACAATGTTATATAGAGATTACATACAATATTGAGTTTTCATAAAAATGAAGAGTAACAAAAAGGACCACTATTACAGTGAAATTTGTTCCACGAATACTCTACAATGCAATACTAAAGAAATATGAAGGGAAAAAATCAATAAAATGATCATATGCTGCTATAATAAGGGCTTAAGAAATTCAAGAGAATCAACAAACAAATAAAAATAATAGTTTGTTTAGGCAGCATAACAGACACAGTGCTATTTCATTTTCTTAAAAGGTACAAAAAAGATCCCCTTTGTCAGCCCCTTAGTATGTAAGAGAAGATCAACAGAATGTGGGAGAACATACTACTTCAAAGCTTGGCTTATAAAAAAATCTATCATTCATGAAACTCCATAGAAAATTTAGAGGTCTCCTGTTTTTACAGGACTTGAGATGAAATCTAGGGCCTCATGTATGGGAAGAACATGTTCTTCTGAGCTCCTCCTTCAACCCAAGGTCTAATCTTTAAATTGATTGTGTTATAAGATAGAACCAATAATCCTCAGTAAACAGAAGAGGACCACCTACAAAACTGAGCAAGAAATAAATTTGTTTTTCTTTTTAGCAACAGGATCTGTCTAGAACTAACTATTCTGAGTGAGCCAGGCTGTCACTCATGAGACATAGACTGCCAGCAGCATATTTTTTCTTACTTATTGCATTCCAATTAGAAAAAGGGAGAAAGAGAAAGGGAAAGAATTTTGTTTTTTCTTGTCAGTTACAATTTCCAAGAGAATGTGTTTTGACATTATACATGCATGGAATATAACTTATTCTAATTAGGATCCCATTCTTGCATTTGTACATGATGTGGAGTTTCACTGATTATATATTCATATATGAACATAGAAAAAATAGGTCCTATTCATTCTATTGTGTTGTTCCTATTAGGAATTTTATTCTAAACAGAAAATGTTTTTAAAAAAGAACAATAGATCAATAATTTTGAGATCATATTTTAGAAAAACCTAAAAAAACCCCACTTTTATGAATTCACAGACTAGAGATGTAGTTCAATGTTGGAGTGTTTGCCTAGCATGCACACGGCTCTGATTTCACAGCATAGAAAAAACAAAAATGCAAACAAAAACAGGTTACAGTTTTCTCCAAATCAACTTATACATTCAGTGGAATTTCCCATTTAAGTATTTCAAAATTCAAAATTGCAAAACTCTGGGAAAAAGTGAGCATGGGCACTATCAGATAATATTACTATAAATTGATTGTGATAAATAATAAGGTCATGAAAACAAATAGACAGAAAAAAAATTGAATAAAATAATATATCCCACAAATCCAAAGTTTTAGCATATGTTTAAAGGGTTATTCTTTGTGAATACCAATGAATTAGTGAAAGAATGGTGGTGGAAAAATGTAAAGGAGAGTTGAGAGCTGGATGTGGTGGCCCATGTTTGTAATCCCAGATACTCCAGTGGCTGGGGCACGGGCATCTCAAGTACTAGATTAGTCTAAAAAGTTAGCAAAACCTGGTCTCAAAGGGACTAGGGATGTGGCATGCCACTGGGCTTAATCTGTAGTACTAACATTAATCTACTAAATAAATCTGGATGTATGGATTTACTTGAGCAAAGGAAAGCCAAGGTGAAAAATAATGTCTGAGGTAACCAATGATAATAGTGGAGGGAAAACCAGAAGTTCAGAGGATTAGATAAAGGGGAATGAAAAGAAGGGAGAGGGATAAGAATAGAAAAGACAAGAGAAAACCTCAGATAACTTTCACATTTACGTATATGAATACAACACAGTGCATCCCACCATTATATACATCCATAAGACTGGGGCCCTAATTAGAACAAGATATATTCCATGCATGTATAATTATATTAAAATGGACTCTACTGTTATGTATAACTTAAAAAAATGTGTGAGTGCTGAGGTAGGGGGCATTTGGGTTATATTCGATCACTACAGGGACAAATGGGGGAATTAACAGAAGGATTCTAAGCTGGTGCAGATGAAAGAAAAAACCTGAGCCAGGAATAAACCCCATGTAGGAGGAGCAAGGAGAAAGAGAAACATCCTGCTCACCTTCAATTTCACTCACTTTCAAGTACACCCACTATTGTGCCTGGGATTTTCTTAACATTCACATCTGATTAAGTCACCCCTGTACTGGGAATCTCCTGATGGACTTCCACCATGGTACAATCAAAGATCCATTCAACCTCACCTCATTACACCCTCAGCTTCTCCCCTAAAAAATCTTACTCAGTTTTTCCCTCTTACATATCTTTCCACTTTCATTACTCATACTAATTTCTCTATCTGTATTAGTGTCCCACCTTTCTAGACCAACTCTACCTGCTTTCTCATGTCTCTATCAGACATCCTGGAAAACATAGGAAAAGGATCACTAGAGTCTAACTTAGAACTTAGTAATTGTCCATCCAAGGATCAAATCACGACTCTGCTACTCACTGGCACTATAACTTTGGGCAAGAATCTGCCCTCCATAAGAATCTGAATATCATGAGCTCTACAATGTGAATGATTAATACCTTCCCAACAGGTTCACTGTGGTCAAACAACATTAGTGAAGATAGAAGTGCTGGGAAGAGCACCTGGTATCCAAATGACACTTGTTTCTCTGTCCTCTTTTACCTCAATAGGAATGCAGAGACTCAGATAAGACCTGGGAATCATGACACATCCCTGAGGGATACAAGTTTCATGAAATATTAGGACCAGGATTTAACATACAGAAACTAACTAAAAAGAGTAACTGGAGCTGCAGTTCCTTCATGGATAAAATGTAGATCAGAAGCCTCCTGCCTAACCATTGTTAGACCTACCAATAAAGACCCCTGGTGCCCAGCACACAATCAAGACCTATCAGTGCCAGCATTATTTCCTTGGCAGTGACACATGGGTTCACTCTCTTTTCTTCCTAGAGTGCCCTGTATTGCTTGAGGAGGCTTGTACAGAGAAACATATTTTATTAAACTGCACTTGCATTTAGTGTAGTTTTTGGTTTTTAACATATAGGATACATATACATATAATAGAAATGTCTGTTTAGTGAATGTTCTTCACCTGGTACTCAGTGAGAAGCACAGGGGCAACTGATTCAAAAAATTCTGAGCATCAGCTGCTTTCACAAAAGTTATGAAAAGGATCTGAGTGAAAAAGGCTTGCTTGAACATGGACAAGAGAAATTCACTCTCTATGGAATGAATCCCCATGCAAGGCCTTAGATACCACCTACACTTGAGGCAGAGAAGATAATTCAAAAGGCAATGAGAAATTTCAGGGAAGACTGAAATTTTCAGTGAGGAGGGAATCCCAGAACATCATTTTCTCATTTAGGTGTCAGGTTGGCATCACAATTTATCCCATCCTGAACTTGTTCCTCAGGCACCTCAGTCAATGGCCACTTTCTTTCCATGTGCTCAGGCCAAGAATTTTTCTCCACTCAACCTGCTTCATTAGCAAACCTACTCAGCCCAGCTACAGAACTCAACCACTTCTCACTATCTGTTCCCCTCACTGCCCTGACCTGGTCCCCTCCCTAACTTTAAGATGGCCTAATTTTCAGGCTGTTCTAACAAGAATCAACCAGTACTTAGTTCAATGCTAAATTAGTTTGGTGCCACAAAAAAAGGTAAACTAGGGCTGAGGTTGGGCTCAGTGGTAGAGTGCTCAACTGGCAAGTGTGAGGCACTGGGTTCAATCCTCAGCACCATACAAAAATAAATAAAGTAAATGTACTGTGTCCATCTACAACTAAAGAAAAAAAAAAGTAAACCAGGAAGCATCAGGTGTAGCTGGTAGAGGCCAGGTTTAGTGATTATGAGGCTCTGGGTTTAATATTCAGAGCACACAAACATAAAGTCAAAGCAGTCTGCATTTACTCAAAATTTGGCATTGGGTTCCATCTCCCCAGATTAACATCTAAAGGCCTTATTATGGTCTATGTGGCTTTAAGTGCTCTGACCTGGAAACCAAATTCTCTTTAACTCTTGCCTCTGAGGCTTTGCATCAGATGTTTATTCTCTTTAAAATTCAGTTTCTCTAGATATTAAACAGCTCACTTCCTTTAAATGAATATGACTTCAGCCAGACATGGTGGCACATGCTTATAATCCCAGCAACTCAGATGGCTGAGGCAGGTGGTTCAAAATTAACCACAGTAACATAGTGATGCTCTCTAGTGAGCATCTTAGTGATGCTCTAGTGAGCAACTAAGTGAGACCCTGTCCCAAAATAAAAAGTAAAAGGGTGGGGAATATAACTCAGTGGTGAAGCACCCCTTGGTTCGATCCTTGGTACTAAAACAAATAAACAAACAAATAAATAAATCTCCTATCCTCTACTCTGAACTAAATTTGTTCTGCCACCCAAAATTTGTATGTTGAAGCCTTTTCCTTTAGAATGTAATTGTATTGGAGATAGGACATTTATGAAATAATTAAAGTTAAATGAGGCCTTAGGGCAGGATACAATAGTTGATAGGATTAGTTATTTTATGAGAATAGGAAGAGATAACATGAGCAAGGCTCTGGGTTCAATTCCAACCACCACACACATAAAAAGGAGAGATGTTGAGATGATTCTAAGAAAGATTATTTGAGGATTCAAAGAGAATGAGACCATGTTGGGACAGGCCCCAAATGGCTGTAGTTAGGCTCCATCACTGATTCTTCTGGTGGGATCTGTTATGTTTTCAGTGTGGGCTGGCAAATTGCTATATTGTAGTCAGTCAAGGCCAGAAACACTCTGATTCAGGTTATATACACTCAAGGTCATAAACATTAACTTATGTTACCTGTTGGCAGTGCACCTTCTTGTTTGACCTACACTTTTTTCCATAGGACCACTAGACAGGGCCTATGGAAAAGACTCAGGGCAAAATGGGCTAATGGGGGCAAAATAGGACTAAAATGAAACTGACTAGGGGCTGAAGCTGAATCTGGAGGCTGACTAATTACTATGGCCACCTTTGAATAAAGGATGACTAATTTTCCCACTGTGCCTCACATCTTCTTTCAATTGCTGAATCCTCAAGCCTTGCATACTGAGTCAGAGTCTCCACATGACAGGCTGCTTACAGGCCGGGAAGGAAATCCTCATGAGAACCCAAAAGGCCAGAACCTTGACCTTAAACTTTAAAGGTTCCAGAAATGTTAGAAATAAATTAATGGTTTTCAAATGACTCAGTCTATGGCATTTTGTCATGATATCCTGATAAGACTCATCTACCTATCTATCCTTAAAAAAATTCCAGCTCCCATTTTATAACTTAATACCTCTGAATACTTCCAGATTCCTTCCCAAAGTACAAAGCCCTGTACCTGCCTTTCCACAGGAGTGTGAACTTGATGTGCACAGGGAATCTCCTTGCAGCATCTGACTACTAAGAATATTGACATGCAAAAAGTAGCTACTTACCTACATGAGTGAAAAAGATGAATGTAGGGGCACATATCTGTAGTACCAGGTATTAAGGAGGCTGCAAGAGGAAGATCACTGAAGCTCAGGAGTCTAAAGCCAGCTTGGAAAATCATGGTAAAAACCTGTCTCAGATATGCATGTGTGCCAGGTTCAGTGGGACACACCTGCAATCCCAGGGGCACAGGAGGCTGAGGCAGGGGGATTGGGAGTTCAAAGCCAGCCTCAGCATCACAGTGAGGCACTAAACAACTCAGTGAGACTGTCTCTAACAAAAATACAAAAAAGGGAGAGAGATAGAAGTTTAATTTCATTTTGCTACATATGTATTTCTAATTTTGCCAGCACCATGTGTTGAATAGGCTATCTTTTCTCCAGTGAATGTTTTTGGCACTTTTGTCTAGTATGTTTGTTTCTGTGTCCTGTATACTGTATCACTGGTCTACAAGTCTATTTTGTTGCCAATAACACACTGTTTTTGTTACAATAGCTTTGTAGTATAGTTTAAATTCCTGTATTGTGATGCCTCCTGCTTTACTTTTCTTGCTAAGTATTGCTTTAGCTATTCTGGGTCTCTTATTTTTCCAAATAAATTTTATGATTACTTTTTCTGTTTCTATGAAAATCATCGGGATTTTAATAGGGATTGCATTAAGTCTGTATAACGCTTTTGGTAATATGGCCACTTTAAAAATATTAATTCTGCCTATCCAGGAACATGGGAGATCATTCCATCTTCTGAGGTTTTCTTCAATTTCTTTCATTAGTGTTCTGTATTTTCCATTGTAGAGGTCTTTCACCTCTTTTGCTAGATTGATTCCCAGGTATTTTAATTTTTTTGAGGCTATTGTAAAATTTTCCTAATTTTTCTTTCAGTGGATTCCTCTCTGATGTATATAAACGCATTTGATTTATGGGTGTTGATTTTATAACCTGCTACTTTGTTGAATTTATTTACCAATTCTAGAAGTTTTCTTGTGGGATTTTTTTGATCTTCCAGATTTAGAATCATGACATCAGCAAATAGTGATAGTTTGAGTTATTCTTTACCTATTGTGTACCTTTAATTATCTTTCTTCTATTTGTTCTGGTTAGAGTTTCAAGGATGATGCTGAATAGAAGTGGTGAAAGAAGACATCCCAAAAATCAACTCAAAGTGGATCAAAGACTTAGGCACTAGAACAGAGATCCTGCACCTAATAGAATAAAAAGTAGGCCCAAATCTTCACCATGTCAGTCTAGGATCTAACTTTCTTAACAAGACTCTTAAAGCACAAGAAATAAAATCAAGAACAAATTAATGGGATGGATTCAAATTTAAAAGCTTCTTCTTAGCAAAGGAAACAATCAATAATGTGAGGAGAGAGCCTACAGACTGGGAGAAAATCTTTACCACATGCACCTCTGACAAAAAATTAATCTCTAGGATATAAAAGAACTCCAAAAACCTTAAAACTCAAAAAATAAATAACCCAATCAATATATGGGCTAAAGAACTGAACAGATACTTTACAGAAGAAGAAATACAATTGATCAACAAATATATGAAAAAGTGTTCAATATCTCTAGCAATTAGGGAAAGGCAAATCAAAACTACAACAAGATTTCATCTCACTCCTATCAGAATGGCAATCATTAAGAATATAGCAACAATAAATGTTGGCAAGGATATGGAGAAAAAGGTATACTCATACATTGCTGGTGGGACAGCAAACTGGCACAACTACTATGGAAAGCAGTATGGAGATTCCTCAGAAAACTGGGAATGGTACCACCACTTAACTCAGCTATCCCATTCCTCAGTTTATACTCAAAGGATGTAAAATTAGCATACTACAGTAATGCAGCCACGTCAATGTTTATAGCAGCTCAATTCACAAATACCTAAGCTATGGAACCAACCTAGGTGTCCTTCAATAGATGAATGGATAAAAAAATTCAATGGAATATGATTCAGTTTTAAAGGAGAATGAAATTATGGAATTTGCTGATAAATGGGTGGAGCTGGAGACTATCATGCTAAGCAAAATGAGCCAATCTCAAAATACCATAGGTCAAATGTTTTCTCTAATACGTGGATGCTAATTCACAATAAGGCAGGGAGCACTAGAGAAGAATAGTGTTACCTTAGATTAGGTAGAGGGAAGAGAATGGAGGGGAGTGGAGAGTAGATGTGGGAATAGGAAAGATAGTAGACATTATTACTTTATGCATATATGTGACTGCATGAGCAATGTGATTCTATAACATGTACACTCAGAAAAATGATAAATTGTATCCCATCTATGTATATCAAGATACACAAATGCATTCTACTGTCATGTATAACTAATTAAAACCAATAAAAAATTTAAAAAATACAAAAAAGGACTGGGAATGTGGTTCAATGTTAAGCACCTCTAAGTTCAATCTCTGGTACTAAAAAATAAATTAAAAAATGCATGCTTGGAAGATCTAGAAAATGTACACACTGCAGGCCTGTGACAAAATAACAAGGTAGAAATAGCAAAGCCAGTAGGAAAATGAGAAGGCATCACAGAACATGTGAAGGGCTCATTAAATACTCAAGGCAATAATGCACAGGTTAACCTGGAGAAGAAACAAAAGAATAAAAGAAATCCCAGACACTCAGTCCTTTTAATAGAAAGCCACTGGAAGAATGGCAGAATATGTGAATAAATTCAAGAAATTCTCAGGATTTGAGAACCAACAAGGTGGATGTGGGAGTACCATGGGAAAGGCCAGAAAAAGGAAGTCAGAAATAGAAAAAGTATTATGAGAAAGGCCATGAATAGAAAAAAAAGATCAGAGCAAGGGTATAAGACATTTAAATTTAAAAGTCCTAATAAGATTAAATAAAAATAAATTTACTAAAAACTTCCAGTTACAGGTACAAAACTTGAGAGCCACAGCTGAAGGGGCCCCAGCAAACTTCCAGCTGCCAGCATACTTCCAGCTGCCAGATGAGGATTGGCACACAGCGGCCCCAGCAAACTTCTAGCTGCCAGCTGATTGGCTCCTCTGCGGTGATGCTCATTGGGCTGTTTCCCTGCCCTTTCAGACTATGGAGCTGCTCACTGGGGGACTTTTTTGGCTCCACCCACGCGACCCAGCCAATCGGCCTCAAGAGCAGGAGGAGTGGGGGGGTTGAGAGGCTTGTGGGAAGCCGGTGGTGGCAGTTGGGCTCTGAGGGAATTCCTGAAGAGCTCGTGGGGTGTGGCATGTGTGTTCTAAAAATAAAGTTCATTTCTGCTTGATAAGTGGCTCGTGAATTGTGCCCAGCCAGACTGCAGCACAAAACACCATATAATCCAGTTATTATTGCTAGCTGTTAATTCCTTAACCAAAATGATAAATTTCCTTTAGTTACTAATGGCACGAAATATGGGTCCCAGATGCAGCCCAGGTTTGTCTTTAGAGGCACAGAATTGTGGCAAGAACCAACTCAGTGTTTCCAATAATGAAAGAGATAGATCTTAGGCTCCTGGAGTGCAAAAGACTGGGTTTTCTTCAATAATCTATGATTGAACAGAACTTGGCTCCAAATTAATGGGAGAATGGGGAAGCATGTAGATGGATTGGTATGTTGGTCCATGGGTGGAAGGCTACTTGAGCTTGCCACTGTGATGTAATTTTCAAAGCTAAGACTAAGAGGCTTTTCAACATAAATGAGATACGCAATGTGGCAAGAAAACTGAAAATCCCCTCTGCAATAATCTAGTCAGATACATTCCTAATCACTTTATAAACATCTAAATAGAATTTTAAACTACATCTAATGTGCATCAATCAGAAAACATAACCAGCATGTAACCATTTGAAAATAATTATCAACATGAAAAGTTTCCTGAAACCTGTTTTCTTACAGGTTTTCAAGCAAAGAAATCAAAATTAAAATGCCTTTGTATTACAAGAAAAAAATTTAATTTTGGCAAAGGAGATAGTCTAGAAACCAGACACCTTATTTCTATAATGTCAAGTAAAACAGGTAAATGGTTGGGCACAGCTGCTCCCTACTTGTAACTAGCAGATGTGCCATGGTCGGTCACATTGTGCTTATCTACAGATACCTGAAATCTATTAAAATTTGAATGAGGGAAGGAAATGTTGTTCAGTGGTACACCACTTGACTAACATGTGCAAGGGCCTGGGTTCAATCCCTAGAACTCAAAAAAAAAAAAATTTTTGATGTGTGAAGTGTAGAAGAGTATTACTAGATTAACAAGTGACCCTGAGTGAGTCAAACACGGCCCAGTATAGATTTCAAAATTTTTGAACAGTAAGGAACAATCATAAGTTTCATGAGGGTCAAGCACCTTCTGGTGCCAGGAAGAAAAAGCCTTGTGCAAATGTAAGAAAGGCAGATGCAGACAACTGGAATAGATAAGGTGACAGCCCAACAGCACTCAAAGAGGTAAATATGAAAATAAAACAGCCCTGGCTGATAGGTAACAGAGATGGTTGATGGGTACTTGTGGTTAAGGGACTAATTCTATTAAGTGGGTCCACTCTTTTGACACCACCTTCTTTTAAAAAGCAATTTACCTTCTGTCCTGCCTGGCTTAGCCAATAGGATATGTTACTTCTCTCAGCAAACAACTTATTATCTGCAGGAGAAATGCAGGCCCAAGTGGCTGATAAAAAGAATATAAAGTTATCTTGAAGGAGGAGATTTTTGACCCTTAAATAGATGATAATCTAGAACTCAGGGAAATAGGATAATTCTTCTTAACCATGGTAAATGTAAGAACAAGTTCCAATTAGGACTGGTTTGCATGGGGCCAAAGTTACCCTAAAGTTACCTTGGACATTTATTATACTCAATGAGAACTTAAAAGCCTGATGTCATCTTACATTCAAGCAAAAGTCAATAGGTGAAATTGAATGGATCTTTGCAAATTTCTTTGGGACTCCCAATAAAATGAGCATACAGGAGGGGTACATCATCTTTCTCCCTTCTGAGGACCTACTGTCTCCCATGAGAGTGTCCTCTTTCCTATTTGCTATCCATTTCCATAAACTTTGCTATTATTTTAGTAAGCGCCATGTCTTGTCTGGAGTCCTCTCAAGCAAGAACACAAGAATTAGAGGTGGCAACCTAAACATCTGCCTCCACTTACTCTCCCAAAGACAGTCTCCTTTTCAAAACACCCACCCCCTGATTCTTACCTTTCACTTTAGAGAGGAGGAAACTAGTTGAGGGAATTTACATGGCAAATTAATGATAGGTCAAACCAGACTGTTTCAGGACTCCCGTCCAATGTCTTGTCACATGCCAGGTCTTCTCTGGCAAGAGGTAAAACAAATGTTAGCAGATATCATCACCCATCTGCCAACACTGCAAAAATGAATCTAATAATTATCATATTTATATGCAATTTAATGTGCAGTTGCCATAGCCCTTAAAATCCCTCACATAAAACTTTCTTCTACTTGCTATTGCCCTCATTTACCCTTTGCTAAAATCTTTCCTCCTATAAGCAAAGTTCTTATCATTCAATTCAACATCTGGGGTCAAAAAGTAGGAAGTCCTGCCTCCTTAAAATTGTCACACTCTAAATGTCATATTTTCTCTCCTGAAATGTGGTAACAAGTGGGATCCACAACCCCCAGGGTGTAGGCCAAAAAGAAAGGTTAAGGCTGGAGAAACCTGCAGGAGGGTAGAAAACAACAATGGAAAGAACATCCTCTCAATTCTGCCACCTCTCTGGATGACCATGAATCCCCTAAATTCTGATGCACCCTACTGGGGTTAGGGAAATGGGAACAATACTAAGTATGTGCAGACATAGCTTGTCTGAGAGAATAGCAATAGCACACCTGGCCCCACAGGGACACCACCTACTTTACACAGTATGGGCAGAATCTTGGTGCATGCTCCTGTGATGGGGAAGGGAAGCATTCAGGTGCCCTTTATGGGCATACGTAGCTCACATTCCCTGTCCTTGAGGTGCCTGGTGAATGTGGGCCAGGAGTCTGGGCTTGAGCAAGTATGTAGGAGGTACTGGTTAGAGTGTGGAGGGGTTGTACCATTGGGAAGCTCAGGAAGAGCTTGCAGTTCTGGTGGCCCATAGGCTACATTTGGGGGAATGGAAGCCTAATTCTCAACTGGCCACAACTCATTGCATCATCATTCTGCCACCAAGCCTCCATGCTCCACCAGCAGCTGCTGCCCCATCTCAAATCTCCTGGATACCTATGTACCTGCAAGATAGTGACAGGAAAGTTTTGAAGGAAATGGGGATTCAAGGAGTTACTAGACTGTGTAGGCATTTACTCTACCTTTATCCATCTTGACCCTTCACATGTTCCTTCCCCATTGGAAGGACTTCTACATTGTCCTAGGGAGTACTTTCAAATCATCTCCAGCTGCATGCTTGCACAAGATATCCATTTCCTCTTTCTTTTATTCTTTTCCACTTTGGAGAAATTGCTCCAGCTTCTCAAATTTTTCCAACATGCATTTTCCAGGGGATTCATCCAGAATTCAGGTTGTTTATACTGGAGTCTTCCCTAAAGGTTGCCCTCTTTTTACTTTGCTGGACTCTGAGCTCTGCCACTGTTACTAAACAGTTTGTGGTGCTTTAAAATGATTTCACCACTTTTCCAATTAAGCTATCCCATTTCTAAACTTCCTAAGATGTCCTCAATACATTATGCAGACATGGCAATATAGAACATAGCTCTCAAACTTCAGTTCCCTGGAGGCTTCTAATATAGTGGATTTGGAGTATATCCTGGGATTTTATATTTCTAAAATGTGCCCAGATGGAGTACTATTGCCAGTGAGTGGATTGTGCATATGTAAACACTTGATGCTCAGTCTTTAGCACACAGCAGATGTGCCTTGAGGGCTTCATTAAGACACACTGAGTGGGCCCCTCCTACATAGGTTCTGAGGTTGGAATTCAGAGTGAATCTCCAGAAGTTGCCTTTCCAGCAAGCTACCCAGTGATAATTATGCTGGTTTATTGGTTTGTGGACCACATTTGTGGGCCATTGGTTAAACCGTGAGTACATGACTAAATTGATACCAGAAAAATGAGCAAGCCTAGAAAAACTGGTGTGAAATCACAGAACTCTGCTATGACCCTACCTCTATTCCAGGCCTAATCAAATGTCCCTCTCTATATATCAACACCTCAGACAAGGATTTGCTTTATCTCCCTCTGGAAATGTCCATATTCTTCCTTAAATGTATCTGCATTTCAAAATAGATCTCTCCAAATCTCTGAAAAGACAAATGATGTTATTCTTTTCTGTCATGCACACCAAAAATCCCACTTTTTCTGAGTTGATGTTCCTCTGTCTCTAAAATCTCCTCCCATTACATAACCTCATATACCAAGAGTAAGACTTCAGCATTGAAATTGTTTTTTATATTTTGGGTTCTGGTACCACATATATCAATGGGGAGAAGGTATGATTTTTTTTCAAATAGGCAAAAAACAAAACAAATGAAAAAACAAGTTTGGGGCACATGTCTGAAGGTAAGGCATTTGAGAGGCTGATCCAGGAGACTCTCCTGTTTCAAGCCAGTCTAGGCATATCAGCAATACCCTGCCTCAAAACTAAACATATGAATAAATAAGGGAGATGTGTTCAGGGAAGATGGCAGCGAATGGAGTGCATCACCCCTATGTACCGCGTCACTGCGCGGGTGAATGACGAGTTAGAACAGCCAAAAGCTATCTTGTTAGGAATTTCCAGCAAAATTGAGGTGCACCGAAACCTACAGGAAGGATTTCCATCGCCCGAGGATGGGTTACTGGGGCTCAACCGTTAGTGATTTTATCTGCCCGGAGATTCAAGCTGCTCATTCACTGGCTCGTCCCGCTGCTAGAGACTTTGGTGCGCGCTGGGAAATGGCGTCCATAGAAACTGTGAACTAGCAACACAGAGAAACGGCGCTGCTGATTCTGCAGGCTCCTGCCGGCTGTGCCATCACTGTGCTCAGTGATGAATTCTGGGTTTGAGACAGGGGAAGGAAGTGGTCCAATTTTGTCCTCCACACCAGTCAGACCACCAAGGAAGCCAGCAGCCACCATCTCGGAGAGCTGACGTCACCATCGCCAGTTTTCCACTGATTGCAGCTCATTCAGCAATAGAACAGGTTTGTGACATTTAGCCCATCTCCCATACAGCGGGGAAATCACATAAAATCCTTCCCCAGCTTTCTGGAGGCGCGATTAACAGAGTGAGCGTGAGTAGAGGTGTGGGGGGAAGGTAAAGGCACCTGACCTCCAACTCCTCCCTCCCACCAGCGGCGAAAACGAAACCTGTTTCGCCAGCTCTGGGAGGAGGGGCTAGCGGAGGGCATCAAAACAATAAGGTGCCGGTTCCCAAAAGCTGTGCTCCATGTCCAGGAAACTGCAGGCACAGAGTGTAGTTTGAACTGCCGAGAGGTATCACACTGGAAAAGGCCGGCTGACAGGAGAAGCCAGGGGACTAGAAAGCAGAAATAAACCTAAGCTAACAGGTTTTGAGAGACACCAGTCGGGGGAGGAGGGAGCGGCCTCACACGGATTGTTTCCTACAGCCGGAGGGCAAAATCTTGGCCCGGAAGTCACAGCACCACCTACTGGAAGTGAAGAAAATAGAAGCCTAACAGTGTCCCTTTTTTCTTTTAATTTTTTTTAAAAAATTTTTAACCTTAATTTTTATTTCCTACAATTATACTACTATTTTTTAAAGTAATTTTTATTTTACTGCATTTTATTATTTTTTATTACCATTTCCTTTTCTTTTCTATTCTTCTCTCTTTCTTTCCTCTCTCCCTCTCTCTTTCTTGGTTTGCTTCCTTACCTTTTCCCCATCTTTCCTCTTAAGCTTGACCACCCAGATTACATACAACATACTAAATGCAAATAGATGAATACTACGAATTGGTCCATAGTCCACCTAAGCCCTTAACTACGCCCAAGTACTCCTGTCTATTCTCTTGTTAATATCCCCCTGCATTTGAGCAACACCCCCAAAGAAGCTAACATATACTAACCTCCATACCATCAAAGCGCCCGACCTCAACATAAAATCCTAAGTTCAAACCTCAATTCTATACATGCCATCAAATTCTGTAGGCCTCTAATGAAACTAATGAATTTACCTTAAATCACAATTAAATCCAACATCACTAAACATTGTCTCCCAACGCAAAGGAGAGATATTGGAACTATAAAAACCAAAACAAATTTAAAGAAGAAAACAGAAACACAGCAGTCAGAGTTGGAAAGCAACGTGAGCACCATGAAAAAACAAGGGAAAAAAGGAATACAAACAATGCAGGACAACTTAAATTCACAGGAGAACCTAGAGGCTTCAGAAAAATGGACAGAGAAAGAACTCAAGGCATACCTAACTCAGATGGAATGGAATCTTAGAGAAGACATTAGACAGCAAGTCCAAACAATGAAAGTATACTTTTAAAATGAATTAAATACGCAAATTCAAATGGCAAAGAACGACCTATACCAGGAGATAGAGATTTAAAAAAAAATGAAACAATAATCCTAGAAATGCAGGAAACCATAAACCAAATTAAAAACTCAAATGAGAATATTACAAATAGACTAGATCAAATAGAAGTCAGAACATCAGATAATAAAGTCAAAGTGTATCATCTTGAAAAGAATATAGTCAACACAGAAAGGATGCTAAGAAATCACCAGCAATCTATCCAAGAGATATGGGATGTTATAAAAAAAGCAAACTTGAGAGTCATTGGGATAGGGCTGGGGATGTGGCTCAAGCGGTAGCGAGCTCGCCTGGCATGCGTGCGGCCCGGGTTCGATCCTCAGCACCACATACCAACAAAGATGTTGTGTCCGCCGAGAACTAAAAAATAAATATTAAAAAATTCTCTCTCTCTCTCTCTCTCTCTTTAAAAAAAATTAAAAAAACAAATTAGGGAATACTATGTTTTTTGGCTGTTATTCCAGGAATCAGGGGATACATTGTGTTTCCTGGCTCTTGTATTCTTGAAGAAGAGATTTTCAGAGAAGACACAAAGTTTAGTTAAAGTACAGCAAAGTTTAGTAGCAAGTAAGGTGTGATCTTCATCAAAAAGCTTTGCCATATTCTTCATATTTTTATGGCTTGTCCACAGCATGAATTATCTGATGGCAAATAAGGTGTGATCTTCAATAAAAGGCTTTTCCACATTCTCCACGTCTAGACCTTTTCTCCAGCAAGATTCTCTGGTGATTAAAAAGGTGTGATCTGTGATAAAACTGTTTCTTACATTTTCACATTTGTAGGGCTTCTGCTTAGTATGGATACTCTGGTGTAGAGTATGTGATACTCTTTCATTTAAAGCTTTTCAACATTCTTCAATTTGCAGGACTTTCCTCCTTTATGTACTCTTTGGTGGCTAGTAACATGTGATCTTCGATAAAAAGCTTTGCCACATTCCTCACATTTGTATGGCTTCTCTCCAGTATGAATTCTCTGGTGGTAAACAAGGTGTGATCTTTGATAAAAAGCTTTGCCACATTCCTCACATTTGTAGGGTTTCTTTCCAGTATGAATTCTCTGGTGACTACAAAGGTTTGATTTTTGATAAAAAGCTTTGCCACATTCTTCACATTTATAAGGCTTCTCTCCAGTATGAATTTTCTGATGGCTAACAAGGTGTGATCTTTGAATGAAAGCTTTGTCACATTCTTCACATTTGTATGGTTTATTTCCGGTATGAATACTCTGATGTTGAGTAAGTGATTTTCTTTCAATAAAAGCTTTGTCACATTCTCCACACTTGTAAGGCTTCTCTCCACTATGAATTCTCTGGTGGCAAATAAGGTATGATCTTCGATAAAATGCTTTGCAACATTGTTCACATTTGTAGGGCTTTTCTCCTGTATGAATTATTTGGTGGCTAATAAGGTGTGATCGTCGATAAAAAGCTTTGCCACATTGTTCACATTTGTAGGGCTTCTCTCCAGTATGAATCCTCTGGTGGCTAACAAGGTGTGATCTTTGAAAAAAAGCTTTGTCACATTCTTTGCATTTGTAGGGCTTCTCTCCAGGATGCACAGTCTGGTGTTGAGTGAGTGATGTTCTCTCATTAAAAGTTCTGCACCCTTCTTCACATTTGTAGGGCTTCTTTCCAGTATGAATTCTCTGGTGGCTAATAAGGTGTGATCTTCGATAAAAAGCTTTGCCACATTGTTCACATTTGTAGGGCTTTTCTCCAGTATGAATTACCTGGTGACCAACAAGGTGTGATCTTTGATAAAAAGCTTTGCCACATTCCTCACATTTGTAGGGTTTCTTTCCAGTATGAATTCTCTGGTGACTACAAAGGTTTGATTTTTGATAAAAAGCTTTGCCACATTCTTCACATTTATAAGGCTTCTCTCCAGTATGAATTTTCTGGTGGCTAACAAGGTGTGATCTTTGAATGAAAGCTTTGTCACATTCTTCACATTTGTATGGTTTATGTCCAGTATGAATACTCTGATGTTGAGTAAGTGACTTTCTTTCAATAAAAGCTTTGTCACATTCTCCACACTTGTAAGGCTTCTCTCCACTATGAATTCTCTGGTGGCAAATAAGGTATGATCTTCGATAAAATGCTTTGCAACATTGTTCACATTTGTAGGGCTTTTCTCCTGTATGAATTATTTGGTGGCTAATAAGGTGTGATCGTCGATAAAAAGCTTTGCCACATTGTTCACATTTGTAGGGCTTCTCTCCAGTATGAATCCTCTGGTGGCTAACAAGGTGTGATCTTTGAAAAAAAGCTTTGTCACATTCTTTGCATTTGTAGGGCTTCTCTCCAGGATGCACAGTCTGGTGTTGAGTGAGTGATGTTCTCTCATTAAAAGTTCTGCACCCTTCTTCACATTTGTAGGGCTTCTTTCCAGTATGAGTTCTCTGGTGGCTAACAAGGTGTGACCGTCGATAAAAAGCTTTGCCACATTGTTCACATTTGTAGGGCTTTTCTCCAGTATGAATTACCTGGTGACCAACAAGGTGTGATCTTTGATAAAAAGCTTTGTCACATTGTTCACATTTGTAGGGCTTATTTCCAGTGTGAGTTCTCTGGTGATAAACAAGGTGTGACCTTCGATAAAAAGCTTTTCCACATTCTTCACATTTGTAGGGCTTCTCTCCAGTATGGATTCTCTGGTGGCAAATAAGGTGTGATCTTTGAATAAAAGCTTTGCCACATTCTTCACATTTGTAGGACTTCTCTCCTCTATGAATACTCTGATGTTGAGTAAGTGATTTTGTTTCAATAAAAGCTTTGTCACACTTTTCACATTTGTAGGGATTCTCTCCACTATGAATTCTATGATGGCATCTAAAGTGTGATTTTTGAGTAAAAGCTTTGCCACATTCTTCACATTTGTAGGGCTTCTGTCCAGTGTGAATTCTCTGGTGGTTAACAAGGTGTGATCTTTGATAAAAAGCTTTGGCACATTCTTCACATTTGTATGGCTTTTCTCCTGTATGAATTCTCTGGTGGCTAATAAGGTGTGATTGTCGATAAAAAGCTTTGCCACATTGTTCACACTTGTATGGCTTCTCTCCAGTATGAATTCTCTGATGGCTAACAAGGTGTGACCTTTGAGAAAAAACTTTGTCACATACTTTACATTTGTGAGACTTCTCTCCAGTGTGGATATTCTGATGTTGAGTGAGTAATATTCTTTCATTAAAAGCTTTGCCACATTGTTCACATCTGTAGGGCTTCTCTCCAGTATGAGTTCTCTGGTGGCTAACAAGGTGTGACCGTCGATAAAAAGCTTTTTCACATTCTTCACATTTGTAGGGCTTCTCTCCAGTATGAATTCTCTGGTGGCTGACAAGGTGTGATCTTTGAAAAAAAGCTCTATCACATTCTAAACATTTGTAGGGCTTCTCTCCAGTATTCAGAGTCTGGTGTTGAGTAAGCGATGTTTTTTCATTAAACGTTCTGCACCATTCTTCACATTTGTAGGACTTCTTTCCAGTATGAATTTTCTGATGGTAAGTAAGATGTGACCTTCGATAAAAAGCTTTGTCACATTCTTCACATTTGTAAGGCTTCTCTCCAGTATGAATTCTCTGGTGGCTAATAAGGTGTGACCTTCGATAAAAAGCTCTGCCACATTCTTCACATCTGTAGGGCTTTTCTCCAGTATGACTTCTCTGGTGATCATCAAGGTGTGATTTTTGATAAAAATCTTTCTCACATTCTTTACATTTGTAGCGCATCTGTCCAGTATGAATTTTCTGGTGACGAGTAAGATTTTGGATTTTATTAAAGGTTTTGTTGCATTCTTTACATTTGTAGGACTTATTTTCACTATCACTCTTTTGATATTGAGAAGGGTTTGAAGAATTCTTTAAGGATTTGGATTTGTCACATGCTTTACAACAGTAGTCTCGCTCTCCAGGATGAATTCTCTGGTGTTTAGTATCAAGTGAGCTTTGATAAACAACTTTGTCACATTCTTTACATTTGTAGAGTTTTTCACTGTTATTCCATCTCAGATGTTCAGAAAGGGTTGAGAAATGGCTAATGGCTTTGACACATTCTTTACATTTGCAGGCCTTCTCTTGAGTATGAATTGTCTGATGCAAAACAGGGAGTGACATTTGATTAACAGTATTGTGAAACTCTTGAAATTTGCAGGGCTTATTGCTACAATAATATTGGTGTTGTTTAGAAAGGTATGAACAATCAAGTGCTGTCGTCCATTGTTTGAACATATTGGGATCTCTCTCAACATGAATTCTCTGGTATTGGGTAAAGTTTGCAATTTCATTAAGAGCTCTTTCACATAAGTTACACTTGCAGGACTTGTCTTGCCTATAAATATTTGTCTGAATAGTAAGTTTGGGGCATTGAAATAAGACTTTCCAACATTTTTCATCTTTGTAAAGGTTCTTTGAAAACTGGGTGTATTTATTTTTTCTCAGATTGCAATCAATGCTATAGTTTTTATGAGTGTCTCTATACTCATATTTTTCAAGAACAATATGAACACAGTGATAACTATTTAGGGCAGAGACCTGGCTAAAAGCAACATCTGTTTCATTATTGATGAAGCATAATTTCCACAAACCTGTATCTGGATTTTTATTAAGCAATAATGGATAACTGTGGACCTTTTCACAGTTGTTAAAATAGCACACCGGGGCACAAGGAGAAATGATTTGTTCATTGCAGAATATTGGGCATTTTGTAAAACTTTTAAAAACTTGTCCTTCAGTTTTAAATCTCTTGTCTCTGAAAATGTTTGACTGGAGATTTAACTCAACACTACCTTTGATAATGATCAAATTAAAAATTGAAGCATACACTAGATGTCTTTTCAAATCTTCCATATTTTCATTAGGAAAAATTATATGCTTCAAAAATTGCTGTGGATTCATTCTTAAAGACATACATAGCTCCTGAAAAATAACTGGCATAAGTTGAATTATTTCCTGAGATATTAAATGTTCTTGATGTCTGTTGACAGTGAAATTTTCATCATGAATATTTATGGCTAGTAGGTTTTTTCCCTTATAATGTAATTTCTGACTTTCATTCTCACATCCAGTTTCCCATATTTTCCTTAGTTGTATATAGTCAAGGTCATGATTTTCATTTTTTTCCTTTATCACATGTTGAAATATATGTTTTATGCCCTCCTCTGGTGAAAATTCTTGAGTATGATGAGAAGTCATGGCTGAAACATATAAAAATAACAATTATCTTTTTAAAGAGAGAGAGAAAATTTTTTAATATTTATTTTTTAGTTTTCGGCAGACACAACATGTTTATTTATATGTGATGCTGAGGATCGAACCCAGGGCCGTGCGCATGCCAGGCGAGCATGCTACCACTTGAGCCACATCCCCAGCCCCCAAAATAACAATTATTTTACCTACTAGACTGGAATGAATGTTTTGCAAACATCACACATAAAATTATAGAACTATCAGTACATCAACAGAGTAACAGAGGAGTAAATCCAAAGCCATAATTACACCCAGAACATATAAACTAAATAAAAATGTATAGACACAATCACTTTCTGAGAACTGTTCAAACCATCTTAGAAATCAGAGAATCCAAGATTAGTAAATTACTAAGGAGAGGAATAATAGTATCAGGAAGGAAAATGTGTTACTTTTATTAATTATACCCCTTCCATGTCCATAATATGGCATTCAGAAATTATGAAAAAAATCTACTAATTGCTTTTTCACTCAATGGAATAAGGGAAATATGAAACAGATGCAAACACCTGTGACTTACATGGAGGCAGTCTGAATACTGGTTTCTATCTACCATTACATTGAGACCTGGAGACAACTTGAAAATAATATTGAGAGGCAATAAATACCTGGCAGAGCCTATTTCTATATTACCTGGATGAAGCCAACACATGAAAATCAAGGAAAATAACTTTTAAAAAAATGTGTTACCTCATTTGTTTCATTAAAAATTAAACTATGTATTTATCAAGCATATCATTCTATTTTAAAGTGTGTGTGTGTGTGTGTAAATCTAGTGAATGAACATATGCATATTTTCATACAATAATCACTTTTGTGCTTAGACTATATTGCATTCATTCTATTACCATTAACCAAGAACACAATATACTGTATTCACCATGTAGTACAATAGAACTCTTGACCTTCTATGTCCATTAAAATAAAAACTTGCTGACTTTGACAAAAAATATGCCAACTCTCCACAAAATACACTACCCGATGACCACAATTTCACTCTCACATTTCTGTCTTCCACACATGAATCAGATGCTCCTGTAACCGACTTTCTGTGTCTGCATTATTTCACTTAATGCAAAGTCCTGCATGTACATTCAATGCCAATTTAAATGACAAGATATTTCTTTTTTATGGTTAAGTATTAAGTGGGTATAAAGACCATATTTTCATTCATTCAAACACTGTTGGGCATATAGGTTGAGACAAAATCTTCACTATTGGGAAAAATGTTTGCACTGAACACAATAGTAGAGCTATTTCTTCAACATGTGGATTTAACCTCCTGTGGATACACATTAAGTATTTGTATTTCTGGATCACAGGGTCATGCTCCTTTTAAATTTTGATGTGTGGGGCTTGGAACTAAGCCCAAGGGTTCTGTACCATAAAACTACAAGACGAGTTCTTTTAAAGTTGTTAATTTTGACACATGCTGTTGCTAAGTTGTGACTTTCTTCAAACATGAAAAATCTTCTTGCATATGTTCCCAGTTAGCTGGCATTACAAGCATGGAGCTCTGTGCTTGTCTATTTTTATTTATTTTAATATTTCCACACTGTTTCCAAAATGACTGTATAATCTATTGTTGGCTAGTTTTTAAATGGACAAATCAATTAAAAATAGTGTAGCAAACAAAGACAAACAAAAACATGGCTTAATTGAAGTAACAAGACATTAGGAATTGAACATTAGGAAAGTGAGTGATATAAATTACTAAATGAACCCTAAATAACCATTAGAAAGAGGTTTAGTGAGCCAAATTCAGACAAAAAAAATGTTAACAGAAAGCATATAAATAAGTAAATTTAAAAAAAGTGCAGAGGAGTCAAGCACCATGTGCATGCCTATAATCCCAGCAGCTCAGGAGGCTGAGGTAGGAGAATTGTGAGTTCAAAGCCAGCCTCAGCAAAAGTAACTAAGCTAAGCAACTCAGTGAGAACTTGTCTCTGAACAAAATATAAAATGGGGCTGGGGATGTGGCTCAGTGGTCAAGTGCCCCTGAGTCCAATCCCTGGTACTTGGAAAAAAAAGAAAAAACGCTGAGGATGAAACATACTGGTAAAGCACCCCTAGGTTCCACCCCCAGAACAAATAAAAAGATGTGACAAATTATAAGAAAATAGAAATAAAAATCCAAGAAGCTCAGTTATGTATAGGAGTGAAAACCAGACATGCTCAAAGCACATTTTCATCAAAGTTTTAAAATTCACAGAAAGAGAATCTTGAGAACAGCAAGAGAAAAAGATGCGTCACCTAGAAAGGTATACTCAATAGTGAATTCCTTAGTAGAAATATTAAAATACAGTAGTTGTAAATATTATCAAAGGGGCGAAATGTGAAATAACAGGTATAAATCAAACTAATTTTGAAAAGATAAAAAAATACTGAATTTTAAAAGGAAGTGAAGTTAATTTTTACCACATTAAAATAGTGTAAACCAGTGATCTTTAAAAAGTATCCATGTAAATGAAAAAAATTAATATTCATAGAAGGCAAATGGAAGAGGAATCCAAGTATGTCACTATAAAATCAATGAACCATAAATTAAACCAATAAGTAGGAAAAACAATTATATAAGAAGTAAAAAAAAAAACCTTACACAGGAGGAGTACTAAATTCATAACTTTTAGAAATTTATTTCATTAAAACTGCATTATTTGATTATTTGATGCCAACAACCAAAGCAAAAAGCTTGACTAATAGAATTAAATCTAACAAAATACAACTATGTAATCTATAAGGGACTCTAAACCTAAGGCCACAAGTAGACTAAAAGCAAAGGATATAAGAATGTTATAAAAAGAGACCAAAAAATAAATAAATAAAAGTGGGCTGGCAAAATAATAATACAGAAAACACAGTTTAAAACGAAAATTTATGAGTTTTTTTTCTTTGAAAAGAGGTAATGTAGAATATTTTACAAAGATAAAAGGAACTTTTCTGTGGATACTGCAATAACAGCAGATACACTTATAACTAAAATCATACTTCTCAAATATAAAAAGCTAAGATTGAGAGAATTGTATAAAGAAATAGAAAGCAACACTGTAATATGAGGAGACACCAATTCCTACTTACTGTAAAGTAAAAGAAAATTAATGTTTTGTATTGCAGAAACAGATAAAACTATTTTAGAAATTTTATAGAATCTCTAAATTTTATCAATACTCCCGAAATATTCAAAACACAAAAATAAAATTGAAAGAAACCTGTTTCATGACTTAAAACACATTAAAAGGTATAGAATTTAACTTTCAATGCTGATAACAATACAGATAAGTGTATACAATTTTCCTGACAATAATAAGCCCACACATATATTGCAAATTAAATATTTTGCCCACCAATGTTTGTAACAATATTATAAATTAGATCCATGATAATGAGGCAAACAAAACGTCCTTGAAATGAGTGGATAACATAATTTGGAATATACAAACTAGAATATTTTTCAAGTCAAAATTAATAAATTTTGCAAAATCTATAATAAGGATAAATCTAAAGTACATTAAATAAGTAACAAAAAAGACAAACATGTTAGAATTCTAGAATTAAACTTAAAAATGGTCTAAACAGAAATGAGAATGATAATTGTTATAGGGGAGACAAAAATGAGCCCTTGTTTACATGGGAATTGATTTTTTGATTTTACAGGTAAAAACTTTATATAAAACAATTAGAATTAACAAAACTGGAATGCATAATTGAAACGATAGAGACAGCATATTTTATTTTATGGTTTGATCACAATTAAAATTTCAAATAATAAATAAAAGAAACAAAATTGCAAAAATTTTTGAAAGTTATTTTTAAAGGACTACATAAATAAGAATAAACTTAACAATGTATGATGGATTTGCATGTAATGCTAGCTATTAGCAATTCTGAAGCAGGAGAATTGCAAATCCAAGTCTATCTTCAATAACAATGAGAATCATTTTTCACATATAAATGAAATTGTAGCTTACTCTTAGAGCATCCCTGGATTCAATCTATATTACATTTACATACAAAAAATTTCCATGAATATATACATAGGCAAGATGAGAAACCAATCTAAATAAAATATAAAAGTCATAACAGTTGTAATATTTGTACAAGTAAAAGCACATGTAATTTTACTGATATATATAGAAACAAGGATCATACATATATTAATTTCAACTTACATTATCCTATTTGTAAAGTAATGGAAACTATCATCGGATCATAAAATATAGGGAAAAATAAAGCATTATTAAATGATATGAGGAAACCTACTTTATAACATGAAATCTCTATAAAAGAACAGAAAAAAATGAATAAAAAGAAATTTAACCAACATAATTTAAATAACAGATATAGTATTTTAAAAACAATTTTATATAGTGACACCTGTAACTACTTTTATATTATTACACCTGTGATTACTGACCCCCAAAACAGCAGCATTGCAAATCTTGACATCATTATATGGCAGAACATTTTTACAAAAAAAAAAAAAATCATTATAAGAATTCATAAAGAGCTCTGATAAGGGAATTGTATTAAATAAATATATAAATAATATGAGAAACTATTTTATGATATTAATATATTACAAAGGTTTGACCTCGATATCTCTATAAATGTGCTCAGATTTCTTACAGACCCAAAACAATGGAAAACTTGTCGGACCGTGCTGACTCTCATAAGCAAAGGGGAGTGTTTTGGTTGTTAATTTGAATGTACTGGGTCACCACTGAAGGAAAAGGAGGAGGCTTTAAAGAATTTGAAAACACAATAACACAAGGAAGTGCAAGCTATTCTATGATAACAATAGAAACAAACCCAGACTTCTGAACATTTTTTGGGGGGGGGGTCAGGGGGTCAAGGCTGTATAACTTCTCAATAAGCATTTTTAAGTATGGCTTCCTCATTGACCTTTAGGTCTCTCAACTGTGTTTTCTGCATTGTGTAGGCCACAATATTTTACATTGCTAAATTACTCTAAGTGCCACTTATCAAAGTGAAGGATATATATCAAACCAAGAGAGGGAGAGATTAAAGACTAAACAAAATCATTAACATTTTCTTGTCTGTACCAATCGTTTTTCATGAATGCATTCATGCAGAGAAGAAACTCCCAAAATACATTCTACAAAGGAAGGAAATTAAATATTGATAATTAATTAGAAATTCTGAAGGGAAGTTATGCTTACCCAGGAAGACCAGGTCTCTGCATTCATGCAGAGAAGAAACTCCCAAAATACATTCTACAAAGGAAGGAAATTAAATATTGATAATTAATTAGAAATTCTGAAGGGAAGTTATGCTTACCCAGGAAGACCAGGTTTCTGTAGTTCTCTAACATCACATCTCTATATAAATCACGCTGAGCAGGCTCAAGGCACTTCCATTCTTCCTCAGAGAAATCAATGGCCACATCCCTCAATGTCAACATATCCTGAAAAATAGGCAAATAAATAGCACATTGAGCAAACGATCCATCACAGGTCTTTTAATTTGAAGTTGAAATGAGAGTTAGTAAAAATGGCTTGCATGTAAGTAAGTGATTTTAGTTATTCAATAACATACTTTTAAACATAGTGATATTTTCTCTATTATCTAGCTGAGGAAAGAGAACAATAGGGCCAAAAGAGTGTATATACTTTACTTCTATGAAATATAATGTAAAATTAAAGCATCCATAAAAGAATATACATTTAATTGCATTTTGTATTTTATGAAATAAATTGTATGATACTCAGATAAAGAAATTATGGTGATTAAGGGTAATTCTCAATTTTTAATTGTACAAAGATGAATCAGAGAATTACTAAAATACAGACTTTGATTCAGTAGTTGATGGGGCCTGGATTTCTGAATATGTAGGAAGTTCTCTCATGATTCCAATAACATTGGTACAAGAGAAAAATTTTAATTGCAATCAGGTAGACCACTAAGGAAACATTCATTGATAAATTTTAGTTCAAATATTTAATGGGATTTATGTATGTCATTAAAATAGCTAATGGCAGTAAGAGTCCATTTAGATCATTTCAAATGTATACATAAAACTTCAAGAGGCTTTCATATCTTAATTTGTAAAACCCAAACTAGTGTGATAGCAGAATATTATTCATCTTTCATGATGTTTTATGAAACACTTTCAGTAAATGGTAAAGCTTGATTTTTACACAAGTTTTTTATGATATGGAATTCAGAAGAAACGAAAAATTAAAGTCAAAGGAAAGTATGAATTTTAAAATAATTTGCTGAAGACTGCAGTTGTGAGAAGACAAAATGAAAAAAATATTTTGTTTTCTATATGTTTACATAAAATGTTAATTTTTTACATATTAAAAAACAAATTTTTACTTAAATGAAAATAATATATATCAATTCTTTGAGAATTTATAAATCATTTTCAGATTGTGGCTTTTAAAAAATTCCTTCTAATTAGTCATACATGACATTTTGCACAGATCGACACATGTTAGCCCAATCTGCTGGCGTCATGTCTAAGTTGGTAATGGATTCGACCATGCTCACAGTGAAGGGTGCTTGCGGCCCATAGGTTGTTACAGCCTCCTTTAATTGCTTCACTGTTTTGAAATCTAAAGCACGGTGAATTCGTTGCCCTCCTGCCTGCTCAAGTACAGGGCATGCTAATCTTTGGGGTCCTGCCTCAGGATTCCGTCCATCAACTACGGGAGTTAAGGGCCGCTCAGCTGTAGATGGAGCTATTGGTTGAATTATGCCCTCTGGTGATAGAAAGGAGTTAGTAGCAGCCTCCTGGTTTAATTCCCCGCCTGATGGTTGTTTTTCCTCTAAGCTTTCTTTTTTCAAATTTTCCTGACTAGCTAGAGAGACCTTTTCTTTTGCTTGACCTAACATGTTTTCTACCATAGTCTGGATCTCTAACAATTTACTTAACAGTCTTTCAGTTTGTTTTTTACTAGTTTCTAATCTACTATAAAGGTAACGCAACCCAATAAGATAGCATAAAACAAAACCGAAACAGAATGAAACAAAAACGGAACAAAGAATAGTTGTATCAATTTTCTCTTTCTCAGGGCCGAACAACTTCAAACCTTGAGCCAACCATTTTTCCCAGTTTGCCTGAGAAAATTCTAGGGATAGGCAGCTTGAAACAAAAACAAAATAAATCAAAACAAGAATACATTGTTTTTTGAAATGGTCACCCATTCTGTCGCCTTCCCTCAGCAATTTTACTCACTTCCAAGCTTCAGGTGTCCCCCGCACGGGCCACCAATTGCCGCAGTCTGGCTAGACACAAAATCACGAGCCACTCAAGCAGGAACAAATTTTATTATTTGAAACTGCCGCCAATGCCCCGTACGCCCCGGGGAACAATCCCGATAGACCCACGCGGGGTTCTCCCGGTCCCCAGAGGAAGTTCCTCCCCCGGAATTCCCTCCTACTGTACTTCCCCAACCAATGGGAACTCTCCAGGAGTCCTGTAGCAGGCTGAAATGAACAGCAGGAGTCCAATATCCATATGAATGCAAATCTTAACATAATCATATCATCTCAATGGCTAGCTGGCGTCACCTTTCAACCAAAAATGCCATGCATCATATTACTTGGCTGTGGCTCTTAGCACTCCAGCTCTATCCATTTACCTGCAAATGCCATAATTTCATTCTTTTTTAAGGCTGAGTAATATACCCTTGTATCACCACATTTTCTTTATCCATTCATCTGTTGAAGAGCACCTGGCTTGGTTCCATTCCTTAAATATTCTGAAATTAGGTGCTATAAATATTGATGTACCTGCATCATTCCAGTATGATGATTTTAAGTCCTTTGTGTATAAACATAGGAGTGGGACAGCTGGGTCAAATGGTGGTTCCATTCCGAGTTTTCTCAGAAGTCTCCACAATGCTTTCCAAAATGGTTGTACCAATTTTCAGTCCCATCAGCAACTTTTCCCCACATCTTTGCCAACACTTACTGTTGCTACAAGCCTCTTAAATCGTTGGCATCTCTTAATCCAATCAACCTGACAATTCAAATTAACAATTATACCTACACCCTTGTCAACTTGATATCCAAACATGACATTTTACATCATACTTAATCTCCAAATAAACACAGTAACAAGGTCATAATTCCGTCTCATGTAACTATCTTTTGTACAACCTGAAATGCACTAGTTCTTTCATCAGAATAGAAGGAAAATAAAAATATTACTTTAAATACTGATGTTAAGTCAATCAATACTACATTACATAATGAATAACATAAGAGTAACAAACATTTCCTCTTAATGCATAAGTATGCACAAACATATACTAGGAAAGAAATCTCAATGGCAATTACAATGCTCATTTCTGAAACTGGTCATATGGCCATAGTTGGTATTTATGAGTATGTCTTCTACTACCCATTCTTCATTCCCTCTACCATCAGCAAGCTCCTCCGCAGGTCTTGGCTCTTTACCTGGAGGTATGACCCACACCTTCATTTCTGAAGGGTCTGAGACATTTGTAGTCTTGCCTGGTTATTATAGTTTCCCACTGACCTTAACAGGACAGGATAATACCAAGAGAAGTCCTAAGGGATCTCCTGCACTCCAGGAGTATGTTTCCTTACCTTCATTGTGGAGTAACTGGCAAACCTCCCTATGGTAATCTGGATCAATCACCTGCCCCAGCAATGTAACTTCTTTCTTAACCTATTGACTCAGAGGCATAAGGAGCCCAAAGTGGCCAGGGGGAAGCCTTAACTTTAACTTAATGAAATCATTGTTTTATCTACCACCAGAAGCATTTCTCCTTTGGAACTAAGAATTTTAGGCCAGCAGAGAATAAGATTGCAGGGACAGGAAGGAAAATTTTTCCTAGTGGGTTACTAGTGGTAATGGTGAGTAGTACCATTCCAGTCTTCATCCCTTAATTCCTGGACCCATGAATTCTAGCAACAGGAGATATAGTACTATACATTAAACACTGGTTTATAGTATAGACAGCCTTCTGGAGAACCTTTCCCCAGCCCTGCAATGGTATTACCACCTAGCTGGCATTGCAACTGCATCTTCAAAAGTCCATTCCATCATTCTACCAAACCAGCTGCTTCAGGGTGGTGGGGAACTGGGTAAGAACAATGAATCCTATGAGCATGAGCCCATTGCCTCACTTCTTTAGCTGTGAAGTGAGTTCCTTGGTCTGGAGCAACGCTGTGCAGAGTAACATGATGATGGATACGGCATTCTGTAACTTGATGGATGGTGGTTTTGGCTGAAGCACTACATGAAGGGAAGGCAATCCATACACAAAATAAGTATCTATACACAGAATAAGTAAGGACAAACCATTACCCCTTCCATGATGGAAGTGGTCCAATATAATCAACCTGCCACAGGTTGCTGGCTGATCTCCTTGGGGTATTATGCCATACTGGGGGTTATGGTCAGTCTCTGCTGCTGGCAAATTGGGCACTAAGCAGGGGCGGTAGCCAGATTAGCTTTGGCGAGTGGAAGTCCATGCTACAGCCCATTCATAACCACCATCCCTGCCAACATGACTACTTTGTTCATGAGCCCATTGGGCAATGACAGGGGTGGCTAGAGAAAGAGGTTTACAGCTATCTATAGAATCACTTGAATAATAAATTTCTCCTCTGCTAAGGACACATTTTGGCGGGCATTTACTTGAGACAAAAATATCTTCATATCCTTTGCCTATTCAGATCTATCCACATATTTCTTCCCCAAATGTCTTTGCTGCCAATTTTTCAATTGTGTTTGTAGCAGTTCCCTGACCAGTCAAACCATTGGCTATGACCCACGATCAGTAAACAGTTGCACATCTGGCCATTCCAGACAAAATGCACGACCAACTGCATTGCCTGAAGTTCTGCCCATTGTGAAGATTTCCCTTCATCACTTTCCTTTAGGGTTGTTCCAGAAGGGAGCAGCAGTATTGCAGCTGTTTACTTCTGGGTGGTACCAGCATATTGTGCAGAACTGTCTGTAAACCAGGCCCTAGTCTTCTCTTCTCTATTAAATGATCATAAGGTACACACCATGAAGCCATAGGTTCATGCTGAGGGACAAAAGGTACTGCAGTAGATTCCTTGGGCATTTGGGCCACTTCTTCATGCAACCTACTTGTCACCTCAGGTCCTGTCTACTCCTGATTACGCATGTACCACTTCCACTTGATGAAAAGAGTGCTGCCATGCACATCCAGATTTATGGTTTGGTGGGTCATTTAACACCAGTTCTTGATGGGCAGCTCAGGTTGCATAGTAAACTGGTGGCCCATGGTCAACTGTTTAGTTTCCACTAAGGCCTGGTAGCAGGCTAAAAGCTGTTTTTAAAAGAGTAATTGTCTGAAGATGATTGCAGGGCCTTACTCCAAAATCCCAATGGCCTTGTCTGTGATTCACCTATGGGTGCTTGCCAAAGGCTCCAGACAGTGTCACTATCTGCCACTGAAACCTCAAGAATCACTGGGTCTGACAGGTCATATTGCCCAAGTGGCAGAGCAGCCTGCACAGCAGCCTGGACCTGTTGCAGTCTTCTCCTGCTCTGGACCTCACTCAAAACAAGAACCTTTTCTAGCCACTTGATAGATGGAATGAAGTAACACACCCACATGAGGCATGTGCTGCCTCCACAATCCAAAGAGGCTCACCAGGCATTGTGCTTCTTTTTTATTTGTAGGAGGGGCCAGATGCAACAACCTATTCTCTACCTTAGAAGAGATAGTCGGCAGGCCCCACACCACTCCTGGAAACTTTACTGAAGTTGAAGGCCCTTGAATTTTAGTGGGATTTATTTCCCATCCTCTGATATGAAAATGCTCCACAAGCAAGTTCAGAGTGGTTGCTAGTTCTTGCTCAGTTTGTCCAATCAACATAATGTCATTGATATAATGGACCAGTGCAATACCTCATGGAAGAGGAAGCAATTAAGATCACTGTGACACGGTACTGGAAAGTTGACATAGTCCTGAGGAATGAAGTGAAGGTATATTGCTGGCCTTGCCAGCTGAAAGCAAATTGCGTCTGGTGGTCCCTATGTACAGGGATGGATAAAAAAGCATTTGCCAGACCAATAGCTGCATACCAGGTATCAGAAGATGTATTAATCTGCTAAAGCAAAGAAATCACATTTGGTACAGCAACTGCAATTTGAGTCACCATCTGATTAAGCTTATGATTATCAACTGTCATTCTCCAAGACCTATTCATCTTCTGCATAGGCCAAATAGAAAAGATAGTTGGGGATATTGTGGGAATCACCACTCCTGTATCCAGTAAGTCCTTGATGGTGGCACTAGTCTCTGCAATCCCTCCAGGGTTGTGATATTGCTTTTGATTCACTATTTTCCCAGGTATAGACACTGCAAAAGCTTCCATTTAGCCTTTCCCACCATAATAGCCCTCACCCCACAGGTGAGAGAACTAATGTGGGAGTTTTGCCAAGTGCTCAGTGTATGTATCCCAATTACACATTCCGGGACTAGGAAGGTAACCACAGAATGAGTTTGAGGGCTCACTGGACCCACTGAGTCAGACCCTAGCCAAAGCTCCATTGATCACCTGACCTCCATAAGTGCTACTTTTACTAGAGGGTCACAATGATGTTTTGGGTCTTCTGGAATCAATGTCAATTCAGAGCCTGTGTCTGTGTCAAAATGGTTGAATCATTGCCTTTTCTCCAATCCATGGTCACTCAGGTAAAAGGCCTTAGGTCTCTTTGGGGAAGGATGGGAGAAAGATTAATGGTAAAGATTTGTGGTGCTGTACCAGGATCCTTTCTCAAGTGAACTTGGTCTCCCTTTCATTCAGGGGGTTCCAGATGTGTAAACTGACTGAAATCTGGGAAGTGGCTGAGGGGCTGTGATTCTCTGCTGCTATAATCTAGGGCAGGATTTTGTACATTTGTCCTGAAATTTTTCTGATTATATAAATTAAGTAAGAATTTGGTGAGTTTCCCATTTATTTGGCTTCTAGAAACATCATGGTTAATTAGCCAATGACAGAGATCTACAAGAATCAGAATATTTTGTCCAATTCTTCTCCTTTGCTATCCATTATGATAACTATGGCCACCCTGTCTTTGGTGATCGAGGGCTTCCACTTGGCCCCTGCTTCCCCAAAGTCCAATTATTTCTATCACATTTACGTCTCCCAGTTTGATTGACTGCAGATCCTTAGTATGGTCTGAGGAGAAAAGATGCTGGTAAAATACATATATACACACACACACATACATATTTTAATACTTTTGGTGAAGGGCACATCTTCTAGATTCTCCCAGCAGGGAGAAGAAGGTCATATATGACAGATTCACTCCAGCATTCCAATTTCTCTGAGCCTCTGAATTCCTTCATCAACAGTAAACAAAGGAATGCCAGGCATTTCCAGCTCATTCATAGTAGGCTATCTTTGGATCCATACTTCAGCCAACCAAACAAACTGTTAGTAACTTTTTTTTTTTTTTACACTGCAAGCTATTATATTAAATCTAGAATCTCTGCTTAATGGGCCAATATCAATAAATTCAGCCTGATCTAATTTTATGTTCCTTCCACCATTATTCCACATCCTTAAAATCCATTCCCACAAATTATCCCCAGGACATGCTTGTATGATTTAGAAAACTCAAGAAATTCCTTCAGAGTGTAGCATATATCCTCATAGGTCACAATCTAAACCTCACTTCTAGGAGCCTGCTTAAGATTTGTATTGAGTTAGAGTCCTGGAGACAAAAGTGGGTGGTAATGGTGGATCCTGAGAGTATCAACGTTTTTATGCTGAGCAAGTGAATGATGTAAATTTGTTACTGTTATAGGTAAAACAGGAATAGTTTCCTTCAGGGGAGGTAGAGAAGAAAATGCCACAGAGAATTATGGATGCCTCAGTCATAGCTAAGGGTAGGACTCAACAACTTCTGACTTGAATCAAATGTATGATTTGTAATGTTTTGAACAACCAATAAAAAAAAAAAAACTTCTGACAAAATAAACTCATCAGAATATGGGAGTTCAACGCTTCCAGACCTTTTAGCCTCATTCCATACATTCATATCCCAATTTACAGGTTCCCATTTTTTTCCAAGCAGCACCCTCACATTTATAGCAGACAACTTTCAAAGGTGAGAGTTAAACTTGGATCTTAAGTCAGCCAATTGCAGGATGGGGGTTTGTGTTTGATTTTCATCCCTATCACTACAAGAGAGAAGATTGTTCTTCACAGAAGACTTAGCAGCTTTCACATGATTTATGTACATCTGCAGCTGAGAAACTACATTTCTAACGTCATCATTCTATGTTACTTTGTTCAGCGAAGCCAGAAGCAACCAACAAACACCATCATATTTCTCAGTTTTCCACAACTGTTCAAAGGCATCTTTAATATAGTTACTAAACTCCTTGTGATTTATAAGTGGGGACTTGGGAGCATCAAATGCATTTAATTTATGAATCTCTTTAAACAGATCATACCATGGATTATCAGTGATCTCCATATTACCAGTAGAACTGACTTGACAACTTTAGCCCTAACTAATTTAGAGAGCAAACCTCAGAAACCACAAAACTAAGAAAATTTATCCTTAAAATTCAGTTTCTCTAGAATCACTCCCAATACCAATTTCTCTATTAGTCACGGTTCACTAGAGGAAGAGAATCAACAGGAGGTATGATTGTAAGAAGGGGATTTATTAGATTGGCTTAAATGACCAGAAGCTAGTTAGTCCACAATGGCTGTCTGCAGGCTGGGGAGCTGATGGAAGCAGTAGCTGAACAGTCCAGAAGAGGCTGAAGCCTCAGAACAATAGGAATTAATGTTGCTACTACCCCAGTCCAAGGTTACTCTAGTCTGAGATTGAAGTCTTCTGGAAACTCTGTGGAGAATCAGTGGCAGAGTCCAGTTTGGAAGACTGAAGGAGCAAAAGTCTAATATCCTCAGGCAATTGCAGCAGCCATCAAAAACCTGTTCCAAAAGATGTGGTTCTATTCCAAGTTTTCTAAAACAATCTGCATACTACTTTCCAAATTGGTTGTGCCAATTTTCAGTCCCACAAGCAATGCATGAGTGTACCTTTCTCCCCATATCCTCACAAACATTTATCATTGCTTTTATACTCTTGATAATTTCCATTATGACTGGAGTGAGATGAAATGTGAGTTTTAATTTGTATTACGCTAGTTGCTAGAGATGTGGAACATTTCCTCATGTATTTGTTGACCATTCATATTTCTTTGTCAGTGAAATCCTGTTCAGTTCCTTTGCCCATTTATTGATTGGATTATCTGGTGTGTGTGTGTGTGTGTGTGTGTTGGTATTGTTTTCAGTTCTTTGTATATTGTGGAGTTTAATGCTTTATCTGAGGGGTACCTACGATGATTTTCTCCCACTCTGTAGGCTTTCTGTTCATGTTCTTGACTCTTTTCTTTTGCTGAAGATTTTTAGGGGGTTTTTCAAGATGGCAGAAGAGAGAAAGTTGCTTTCCTGGGTTCCATGGTATGAAAAAAGAAAGCAAAAAAGCAGCTTCTCAGCAAGGTGGGTGAACAAAGAAAACGGGGGAAGGACTTTACTGTAATTTGATACTGGACATTCAAAGCAGATCTGAGACTCAGGAGAGCAGATGTAATAAAATAAAATTTAAAAGTCCCCAATGCTACTGCCACTGCTGTAGCCAAAGGCATCAGCCAGAGCAGTCCCTCTGTGAGCAAAACACAGGGAAAATGGAATTCAAAACCCTACATTTTTAGAAGGCCTGAAGTGTGTTAGGGTATGGAGAATTTAGAGTTTAAAGACACTGCTTGAGTAACTGGAAAGGTGTGTTGCACAATGTCCCTGTGTGGGGAAAAAAAACCCTCCACCCCTCCTGGCTGCCTGAAGAGAAAATAGGCAGGAACCATTTTGCAGCCCTGGCTGGGGGTTGGCAGCTGCATAAGCCTGCAATTTCATGAGAAGATTCCCTGGCAAACCCATGTTGGCCTGAAATACAGACCTGGCAAACACACATTGCATGACATAGATTGTGCCTAAATGGCCAGGAGAAAATCAAATGTGGAGAGAGGTTTACCCAGGGATCTACAGATCTTAGAAACCCACCTGGCTCTCTGCACCCCTTTCAAACCAGCTGCTTACAGGACCAGATGGGAGAGACTCCTCTGGCTGGGAATTCAAAAGGGAAGAAGCAGAAGAGACTGCGTTTGGAGACTGAATTCAAGACCAGAAAAAGTAGGATCTGCAGGTGACAAAGCAGACCAAGAATTGGCTCCTTCACCACATGAGGAGAACCAAGGGAGATTTTGGGGGGGTCTAATCTTCCAACATAGACTGGCAATTGCTGGGCCCTGCAGGTGCAGTGATTTAAAATCTCCAGATCAACTGGCATTTAGGGAAGAACCTGGAACATAATTAAGCATAAATTCCACCTCCAGGATTTTTGCCTATGAGACTACCTAACAATCCCACCGTATGGGTGTAGCAAGCATGACACACAAGATGACCCCACCTAAAACTACAGAGAAAAGAAACTGAGACTCTTTTAATGGAAACAACTCATTAACTTTTCATTTCTCTCTCTCTCTCTCTTTCTCTATGTGTATGTGTTTTATTTAAAGAGAGAGTGAGAGAGGAGAGAGAGAGAATTTTTAATATTTATTTTTTAGTTCTCGGCGGACACAACATCTTTGTTGGTATGTGGTGCTGAGGATCGAACCCGGGCCGCACGCATGCCAGGCGAGCGCGCTACCGCTTGAGCCACATCCCCAGCTCTGTGTGTATGTGTTTCTGTTTTCATTTTCTTTATTTCATTATGAACGTAATGGTTTATGGACATTCATACAGATTCATGTTTTTTCTCTTCTCATATGTAATATTTTTGGTGCCATTTATTTTTCATTGATCAGTTTTTATTATTTTTCTCCTGACAAATTGTGAGGTACTTAAAACCATCAGGGACATCATAACTCCACAAGGTAGAAATGCTACTGTCTCAGATCCATAATATTAGACAGGTAGACACAAAAAGAATGTGAAAAAGCAAGAGAACAAATCACTCCAAACACACCCATATATTTGATGAATACAGATGCAAAAATTCTCAATAAAATACTGGTAAATTGCATACAAAAAAATAATAAAAATATAATGAACCATGATCAAGTGATGTTCATACCAGGGATGCAAATTTGGTTCAACATATGGAAATAAAAAAACATAATTCATCACATCAATAGACTTAAAGAAAAGAATCAAATGATCATTTCAATAGATGCAGAAAAAGATTTGCAAAAGACAGCATTTGTTCTTGTTCTAACCACTAGAGAAAGTAGGAATAGTAGGAACAGAGCTTAACATTGGAAAAGCTATATATGTTAAACCCAAGGCCAACATTTTTCTAAATTGAGAAAAATTGAAAGCATTCCTTCTAAAAACTGGAATAAGACAGAAACGACCCACTTCACCACTCCTGTTTAACATAGTCCTGGAAACTCTAGCCAGAGAAATTATACAAAGGAAATTAAAAGAATACAAATAGGAAAAGAACTCAGACTATCCCTATTTGCTGATGACATGACTCTATAGTTTGAAAACTCCACCAGGAAACGTCTAAAACTCATAAATGAGTTCAGCAAACTATAAGGGTACAAAACTAACACCATAAATCAATTGTGTCCCTATTTATCAGTGATGAATCAACTGAAAGAGAAATTAGGAAAATTATCCCATTCACAATAGCCTCAAAAAATATATAATACTTGCCAGTTAATCTAACAAAACAGGTAAAAGACCTTTACAATGAAAACTACAGAACACTATAGAAAAAAATTAAAGAAGACCTTAGAAGTTGTAAACATCTCCCATGTTCTTGGATAGGCAGAATTAACATTGTCAAAACAGCTGTACTACCAAAATTGCTGTATAGATTTAATGGATTTTCTATTAAAATTCTGTTGAGATTCTTCATAGACACAGAAAAGAAGTCATGAATTTAATTTGAAAATATAAGAGGCCCAGAATAGCCAAAGCAATCCTCAGGAAGAAACTGAAGCAGGTGGCTTCAGAATATCAGACCTTATACTACAGAGTTATAGTAATAAAACAGGGATGTTATTGGAACAGAAACAGACATGAAGACCAATGGTACAGAATAGGAGACACAGTGACAAACCCTCATAAATACAGTTCTCTCATACTAGATAAAAGTGACATAAACACACATTGGAGAAAAGATAGCCTCTTTAACAAATGGTGCTGGAAAAACTGGAAATCCATCCATATGTAGCAAAAAGAAATTAAACCCCTATCTCTCACCCTGTATAAAACTCAAACTCAAAGTAGATCAAAGACCTAGGCATTAGACTAGACACCCTGTACCAACTATTTGTATTTGGTGAGTGGAGTCTCTACTTTCTGATCATCATGTGAGCTGCTTCCCCCTGCCACACACTCCACCATGATGTTCAGCTCACCTCAAGCCCTAGGGAATGGAGCCTCCTGTTCATGGACTGAGATCTCTGAAACATGAGTCCCCATAAAAACTTTTATCCCCTAAAACTGTTCTGGTCACATATTTTAGACTCAGCAGCAAAATACATGACAAAACAGCTTATTTCTAACTTTTAAATTGACTTAGACTCTCAGAATGAGATGGGGAGAGAGCTGCATAGAACACTCACTCCAAAAAACTTTAAAAATTTCAGGTATTATCAAGCCTGAGTAAGCTTATTGGAGAGTGTAAAATCCAGAAGCAGATCAGAGGACTCCGTCATATTCACATAGCAGGTCTTACCTGTTTTTGATTAGACCCCTGAAATTTCTCCTAATTGCATGAAGCCTTGATCACCCCAATCACTATTGTTTCCATCCTTTGTACATGTTTCTGGTCATCCCACCAGAGTGCATGTGGGCCCTGATATTTTCCTAAATTTCTGGGAGTTCATATGCACTTTAGTTATCTGATTGTATTACTCCATCCTTTCCAAGATTTTGACTTGTAAATCTCTAGGAATTTATGTCAGTTAATCCTACTTTTGTCATTTTTAAGTCAGGACATCTCCATGGCTTAAAGGTAATATCTTTAGTGAGAGATGTTTCTAGTGCACATTTCTACTGAAGGGGTTATGGTGAAGAATATACAAGGTACTATAGATTTCTTTGGGCAAAAAGACATTCCCAACAGTGTAAAGCACAGGTGAGAGATTCCAAAAAACATTTTAAAAAGACAGAAACATTCAAACGACAAACAATATATAAATATGATTATAAAGTAATGCTATTTAAGGAAGTTAACATTCAAGTCAGTAGAAACTACTGTATACTTGCCAAGAGGAAAATAAACGGGCTAAAACTAAAAATGTAGTCAAAGAGATGTTAAGTTATAGGTACTGTCAAACCTTACTGTTGCTATGTGAAATGATAAAGCCACCTTCTAATTTGGAAAATGATGTGGTGCTATCTATTGACGTGTACCCTATGAACCACTTATTCATTCCCTATTCAGAAGTGTAACAAAAGATTCTAAGAAAATGCTCTAACTGGTCCCAACCATTGCTGTCTTTACCACTCTGTTACAAAGTTCCAGCAGTCACCACACTCTGTAGTTCAGAACCTTTTCAGTCTGGGCACTCAAACCCAGTCTACCACCAGCTTCTGCAGCTCCATGTCAGGGTGTAGCATGAGGCAGTGGTCACCTTTAATACTAAGGACCTGAGGATAAGAAGAAGAAAGTAGAGAATAAGGAAATCTGAAAACAGCAAAATAAAAAAGTGGTAGAGGACGGTGAAAATGGGCTGAAGAGGACAAACAACCTGCTGAGAATGAAGAGAATGAATGTCATACAGAAGATGAGGAACATGAGAAAGAAAACAATATAAATCCCACTTGGGAGAAGATAAATCAGGGTGATACTAGGAGAACCCTTCCAATGGGCTTGGGATGGGAGGCCCCTTAGGAAGTGAGGATTAGAAAGAACTAGGGTGTGAACACTTCACCTGCTTCTCACTCTGGAGACTAACTGCACCAGAGATGCCACTCTGTTTTCGCCCCAGCCTTAGCATTTCCCCTTGTCCAGATGCTGACACTTTACCCTCACACTGTCATTCTTAAACCTTCTGACCTGCTCCATCTGAACCTCCCATCTGGTTCTCAGTTACTCTTCTCCTCTTGGCTGCTCTTTTCTTCCCTCCTCCCACATGCACTCTGGTAGACTCTCCTAACAGCCCTCAACCTCACATTCTTCCCAATCTCTCTCCTTTATCCTGGATTTACCTTACATGTCCTCCTATCAGAGAGCACCAGGCTGAGATAAGGTCAGAGTTGGAGACAAGCTCCACAGATGCTACCCAATTCTTGTCCCCTTTTTGTAATATTAGTACAGGCGGATTCTAGAATTTGCTTGTTTTATTTTAAAAATAATACTTTTTTTCTTTTTATTGTTTCTTTTCAGTTATAAATAACAATAAGATATACATTTGGTTTGGGGTTGTGGCTCAGTGGTAGAGCACTTGCCTAGCATGTGTGAGGCACTGGGTTTGATCCTCAGTGCCACATTAAAAAAATAAATAAATAAAATAAATGTATTGGTTCCATATGCATCTAAAAATTTTTAAAAATATACATTTGATATAATGAAAATAACAAAGTACAAGTTGAAAAATAAAAATTGTAGTTACCACTAGAGAGACTAGAGGGGATAGTAAAAGGAAGAAGGCATGAAGGTGTTGTCAGGGCATCATTAATTTTCTATTTATGTACACAGTAGACACACAATGTGTTCTCTTTAGGGTAACTCTAAGATTAATTTTAATGTTTTTCCTGTCTTTATTTTGCTCAACAAGATCTTAGATATTAACAAAATGTTTTGAGGAATAGCAGAAAGAACACTACGGAACACAGTAGTAATGGATATGTTAAATTTGTTGATTGTGGTGCTGGTTTCAATGCAAACATATATCAAAAATTTTAAAAGTACATACATTAGATATATAGAGATATAGAAATTAAGCCTCCCTAAAGCTACAAAAATATAGAATGCATCTAAAGCTGAAATTATAAAAGGAAACATACAGTTTTAAATCTGTACACCAAAACAGGACTAAGAATTTACTAGCTAATCATCTAGCTAATAGTTGCAATGGACATGTATCTTGAAAGCATTGTGGTAAAGTAAAAAAATACGGGAGAACATGCCTTGTGTTGTATGGTTCAGATTAGATGTACTTTCCAGAACAAGTACACGCATAAATTGTGACAAATGATTAGTCATTAGCAGGGGTTGAGGGAAGGATAAATAGGCAATAGCTATTAGTGTGCTTTGGTTGTTTTCTATGTTAAAAAATTAAGTAAGTACACTCAATTCTACTGAATCATACTCTTGAAAATGGTTACAAAAGTAAACTTACTTTTACATGAACTTTTTCAGAATAAAAAAGATATGTTTTACAGGATGCATAAAGCCAAGTTAAAGATGCAGCCAATAAAATAGTACAAATAAAAAATAAAGCTGATGAGAAATAAAAAATATAATTTCTCATAAGAAAATAACAATTATATAAATTTGCTTTGGCTAAGTATGTGTGATCATCAGTTAATTGTTCTTTTCCTCATTGCTTATTTACACTTTTGATATTTGTATCAGAAAATATGTCGATTTAGCTATCAACTTTGGAAATTAAATATACATTTCTTTCCTTTATTTTTCCTTCTGCTTTGACTGTGCTGGAACCAAACACAGAGCCTTGCACAAGCAAGGTGTCCTCAATCTTACCAGGTTCTCAGTTCTCTGGCCAGCTCCCCTCTCACTCCTGATTTTGCTTCAGATTAGGGTTTATAATCTATCTTATCTGCACAAGTGCATAGCATCCTAGAAAGAGGATAGTGTTGTGAAGACAAAAAGGCGGTCTTAAATCTCATATCCACCTTTTCATACAGAAGCAACTGTGTAAAGGGACAGTATATAAAGCTACATGACATTCACTAAACACAAAGATGAGACACTGAGAAATAAAAAACCTGAGATAAAGACCCCTGACATGTTATTTACACATTGACTTTATGAATATTATCTAAATATACCTACCACAAAGATCTGATCTAGACAATCACTTTATATTTGTCATTTTGTTTCCAATTCTGCTGTCTTAAAATCCAGCATGTTCACTGGGCTTGATGGTGGATGCACATGATCCCAATGACTTGGGAAGCTGAGGCAAGAGAATCATGGGTTCAAAGCTAGCCTCAACAATGTAGCAAGGCTCTAAGAACCTTAGCAAGACCCTGTGTCTCTAAATAAAATATTTAAAAGAGCCATGGATGTGGATCAGTGGCTAAGTGGCTAAGTAACACCACAGAGCTCACAATCCAAGGAAGCTGGTGATAAATCCCCAGTACTTAAAAACTAAAAATTAACAATTTCCAACATCTTTAATTTGCCAGAATAATGATTCCAAATATAATGCAATTACACAAAATTATTTAATTAAGATCTCATTCACTTTTCAATTACAAAATCAGCCCTAGGCCCTTATTTATAAAAATATAATCTACACATATTTTAGTGCCAATTCGAGTGTATATTTTAAGATAATAACAAAGTGTGAATTATAGAAAGATAATACATCTTTTAAGTAACCAAGGGATTTCATTCTTTTTAGAGCAGAAAATACTTTTTTAGTTTGATAGCCTAGCCGGGCACAATGGTGCACAGCTGTTATCCCAGTGGCTTGGGAGGCTGAGGCAGGAGAATTGTGAGTTCAAAGCCAGCCCAAGCAAAAGTGATACACTAAGCAACTCAGTGAAACTCTGTCTCTAAATAAAATACAAAATAGGGCTGATATGGCTCAGTGGTCAAGTGCCCCTGAGTTCAATTCCTGGTACTGCCCCTCCCATCCCACCAAAAAAAGAATAGTTCACTAGCCTGCCCCATGAAGCCTGATTATAATGACATAAAGTTTGTAACATATAAATATCCATTTAATAGCAAAATAATATATAAATATGAAGGGTGTATGTGACTTCAGGCATGTTTTTAATCAGGTACAAATTGTTAAATATACACAAACTCTAAAAAGAAGTTATGTTCACATTAAAAAAATTAAAAGAGCCAGGTGTGGTGGCTCATGCCTGTAATCCGAATGGCTGGGGAGGCTGAGACAGGAGGATCCTGAGTTCAAAGCCAGCCTCAGCAACTTAGTGAAGCACTAAGCAACTTAATGAGACCATGTCTCTAAATAAAATATAAAATAGGGCTAAGGATGTGACTCAGTGATTGAGTGCCCCCGAGTTCAATTCCTGGTACCAAAAATAAATAAATAAATAAATAAATAAACAAACAGGTGAAACTGCTTGAAATAATGTAAGCCAATATATCCAGATTTTATCATTATGTGACCAATATAAAATAACTAATGAAATTTTATATATATTTGGAACTACATCACAAATCTCACTGCATTTAAAGCCTTCAGTGTATCTATCTCAGTTCACAGCAGCTGCATTCCAGACTTGAGAGCTATGGCTCTCCTGAACTAAGAAAGGTATAGAGCCTGATCCCCACATTTATATGCTAGAGGAATATAGTTTCTTACTAAAGTTTATCCTCAGGCCCAAATAGCAGGAGAGGCAATGCCCTGAGTGAGAACATGGACCTTTAACCAGGAAGTATCCAAAAGTAAATCAATTTCCCACATAATGCTGTTCTATGGTCCATACCCACTGCAGATATCAAAGAGCAAACAAAGGAAGATGGGATCCCAGGACTTGGGAAATACATACCTTCAGATTTGTTAACCACCATGACTCTATTGTTTAAATACAAAATGCAAACTTCTAATTTGGCAATTTGATCTCAGAACAAATAGCCAGGCTTATAATATGTTTTCACCTATGGTCAGAGTCTTACAACTAAGAAGCAGCTGGGCTGGGACTAAAAATGAACTGTGTTTCATTCTAAATCCAAAACACCTCCACCAGAACACAATACTAATGCAACATTTATTATTATCATCAGATTTGGAAGATGACAATTATTCAAAACAGCAGCAATTGTGATATGTTTAAGTATAATACAGTATTATATATTACATATTTTAACAGAAGAAGAGTCTTTTCATATATCTGAGTGATCTTGGGACTCCCATTCCAGGATCCAGGGATCCCAGTTCAGCTTACATTAAGAACAAAAACCAGATAGAATTCATTTCAACCCATCTTTATAGATCAAAATATAGAATGATACTGAAAATATGGTAAAATTAGTCAGAGTTTATAATTTATAAAGCAGGCTTTCCTAGAGGGATGTAAAGGACCCCAAAGTCCTAACTTTTCAAAACACAGATGGGCACACATTATAGATGCATTCAGTAGAAAATTACTTTCTTAGGGAAATAGGACATGAGACTATTGACAGTACCATGAATCATCAGAGAATTGGAATCTGGAGCTCAGATAAGGAAGATTCGTTATTTGAGTATATATATGACATGGGTGTCCATGATGAGAGGTTATAAGCTTATGAAAATTGATGTGTGTGTCAGATAATGGCTAAGCAGTATCTACAAAGCATGTGTCAGAGCTGAGGGCTACCCACAGACAGAACTGGATGAAATTCCCTAAGTTACTCATAATATGGTTTTCTCCTGATATTGGGGAGAAAGAAAAAGAAGCTCAGGAGAAGGAGAAGCTGAGTTCTGTACAGAAAACAGCTCTGCTCATTAAGAGAACCAATACATGAACATATGATTCTGATCATTGCCCTAGTCATAAATCAGCACAATCTGGGAAGATGCTGGGTTGTTGGCAAGACTTAATGTAGGAGCTCAAGATATATTGCAGGGATAAAACAGAATTCCCAGGGTCCCCACTACTGACATATGCCTCATTAGGTGAGTAGGGACTTATGGCTGACATGCCCCAGAGGTGGACCCAGGCCTGCAGACTCTAGAGACTCTATCAGGGAGATTCCAGCCCACAACTATCAGGTTCCGCTATAGGCAGTGCAACCAGTTTCAAGCAGCTTCACCCCACAGTCTCAAGATATCACTGCAACTCACCATTTTCTGAAGTGTCCAGTCTACACCCCATAGATCTTGCAGCACCTGCACAGCAGAAGAAACCAAGCCTCTGAAACAGAGAATAAGCCTAGAGATAGATATTAAGACTGGGAGACTCCAGAGGCAAAAGCCACACTGGACTGTCAAACCCTGCACTGGCTGCGTGCTAGAATGATCAGTACTTCCTTAAAGCGCTCCTAACTGAACACTACTTAAGTGTTTACCAACTCAGACTGAGCTTACTGAGTGTTTTGAGTGACACATGACATCAAATGTGTCAGAATAAGAGGTCCTTGTTGGCAGGTTTTTCTTTTCTTTTCTTCTTCTTCTTCTTCTTTTTTTTTTTTTTTTTTTGTCTTTTTGAGATGAGGGGGATTGAAATCCAGAGTCGCAGACTGCAGCTAATATAGGGTAAGGTTTTCTTATAGTAGTGAGATCCAGCCTGGTCAAGTAAACATTAGCATTTAATATTGAATATAAGCTTATTTCAATTTATGGATTATATATGTCAGTATATTATTCATGAATGGAAATAATATAATGACAATTACTTTAAAATTTCATTTAACTTTTCTACTCTCTGTTCTCATAAGATGACTGAACACTGAATTGGGAAGAAATCCCCCAAAGCAGTAATGTCCACAAAGCAAATTCAAGGTGGTTTGTGAGCTGTGGAGCCAAAGCACCTACTTGCATCAAAAGCCTCCATGAAGTCATTATCCCACTGAGTCCTCTAAAAGCATCCAAATATAGAGATGAGAAAATACAGGATTCTAGATATCAAATGGCTTCTGAGCAGCATGTGTTTATAAACTGGAGAAACTATAAATAAATGATGATTTTTTTCTGAGTACAGCAGGGCTGACATTAGAAGGCAGAAAACTAACCTGGGAATTGCTGATATGAAGGGCTACAAGAGACACAGTCCATAAACCTTTCACTACTCCCTGAAAATTGTGTAAACTGGTAAAAATTAATCCAGTATTTTTGAACCATGCTCTATAATAAATGTGAGGGTGAGTCAGTAAGAGTTGAAAACCCTTGAGTCTACAGACATAAATTTCCAAAACTTGCTTTTCCACAGGAACCTAAAAGATGTGCCTGAAAATGGGGAAGAATCTTGAGAATCTGATAAAAACATCAGCCCACCTACAAAACTGAAAATAAGATTGAATCAGAACAATGATGGCAGAAACAATGCTCTTGTGTAAATCAAGAATTTTAGATGAAAATTATAAAATATATCCCACTTAGCTTTAGGAAAAAAATAAGGCAGCAATGATCAGAAGCACATTAAAATAAGAACATCTCTATGTGTAGTTTGAAGGAAACTGTTCCAAGGAACACCACAGAGATCACATTCCAAGGAAGCTGGTGTTCAGAACAAAATCACAATACATTAACACATCAATCAGAATGAACAAGCAATGAGATCAAGCTGTTTCTTACAGGTCTGTACAATATGACTCATGTTTTTCAGCAGGACTGTACACTGCTTTGACAGCTGCCATTTAATGTTAATCTATTTGAATAATGCAAACGTAGTCATATAGAAAGTGTAAATCGTGAAAAAGTCTGGATTTCTAATGCAGCTTAAAGACATCATTACAAAATTAATGCAATAAACTAAGAAATTATTCTCTCAAAGTTATGCATGACTTCTATCAAAGATGTTAAGTGTATTTCTGTGTGTGTGAGTAACAGAGGGGTGGGGACTAGAATAACATAAAAATGTTGTCAGGGTAACTCCATTTCCAAAGACTCTAAGAATCATTCCTGGTATCTTCTTGTTCTAGTTTGGATATTAGGTATCCCACAAAATCTCAGGTGTGATACAATGAAAGAAGGTTTGGAGGAGAAATCACTGGGTTATAGCCTTAACCTAATCAGTGAATTAATTTCTGAATGATTAACTGAGTGGTAACTGGAGGCAGGTTGGGTGTAGCTGGAGGAAGTGGTTTAGGGGCATGGATATGAGGTATATATTTTGTATCTGAAGCATGGATTCTCTCTGCTTTCTGATCATAATGTGACCTGTTTTGCACTCTTCTGCTTTGAGGTTCTGTCTCACCTCAAGTCCCAAGGAATAGAGCTTGCTGTCTGTGGACTGAGACCTCTTAAATTGTGAACCCCGAAATAAACCTTTTCCACTTCTACAATTGTGCAGTTCAGATCCTTTAATTACAGCAGTGAAGAAAACTGACTAAAACACTTCTCAATTATGAATATGGTGGTATTCCTTAGTTTGTGGTCATGAATTATTCTCTTGTCTATGCTGATGTAGTCCTCAAAACTAAAGAGAGGGAAAGCCTTCCTCACATAGAAGATAATGGTACCCAAACAAGGAGCTACCTTTAAATCTAACAAGATCTGTGATATATTATCATGAGAGATGTAAGATTCTCCTCTGAGTTTATCTTCTAAAACAAAAGTGAGAAAAACCAGCTCATTGAACAGAAGAATGAGGGAAGGAAGTTCCCAGGTTTACATATTGGAGCAGGTGGTATAAGTGCCCCAACGGTGAGATCAGAAAGGGACATCAGGGGACACTGCCTCTGAAATTTTGAGAAAAATCAGACATGACCAAACCCGAATGAGACAGTCAAATTCAGATGAAGAGCAGACTACGTGGTCATGAACAGACATAGGGTCTTAATTTTACATCTGAGTAAACCCTTTTAACATTTCCCCGTTATATTAAAAACTTGCATCACCCTATATTATTTCTTTATCTTTTTTGTATCAGGGATTGAACCTGGGGCATTTAACCACTGACCCACATACCCATATATGTTTTATAATTTATTTAGATACAGGGCCTTGCTAAGTTGCTGAAGCTGGCTTTGAACTTGTGATATTCTTGCCCCATTCTGCTGATCTATGGTGCAGCACCACACTTGGCTTTCTTTACCTTTTTTTTTTTTTTAATGTGCTAATAATCTTCCACCTATAATGCATGCAGGGCACTGAATTTACCACCTACCACATACACTTATTATTTCTCTCTTTCTATATGTATGTGCATGTGTTTTTCCACCCCTTCTGAGACTGACCTGCAGATTTCTATGATTTCACCTCTCTAAAGCCCAAGATTTTTGTTTTAAGACAACATGTCTAAATGCTGTTTTATGTGGTCAGGAAAAATAAGGCAATTTCAGGGCTCACCTGATTTGACTAATATCCATCAAAAGTAATGAAACAACTAAACGCATTGAAAATATGGAGCAAAATTAAACAAGATAAAAATTATTTTTTCAAAGTTTGATGGTTCCCAATGTATTATTTTACGTCATGTACTATTTCAATGATAGGCAAATCCATCAAGGTTCACAGAATTGACACTGCCTGTGATTTTTAAAATTATGTAAACACTACATATTCAGACATTGCACCTTCTACCTATGAACTCATTAAGACATCACACCTTCAACTGTGAATCATATTAGGAAGGGCAATGTGACAATTTCACCAGAGAGACATCCACATTTTAGTATTTCATGTTTCTTTTTCAAACACATCACCTAATTCCTGGGGTTGACTTTAATCCTGCTGGCCTAAAAGTGACACTTTATTTTACCATAACTTTACATTTGATTCCATGTGAATATTTCATTCTGAGACCAATTTTATTTGCCAGACCCCAGGAGACAATTATTTGTTCTATTTATGTTAATATTGCTGTTTAAGTTATTTTTTCATGATTTATAGTGTATTTTCCAATCACTTCTCATATAATATTTAGTCAGGATGTGATGACATTCATAGTTAAGGTAAAAATTATCAGGAGACAAAGCTTAGCTGAATGTCAGTCCCTGAGTCTGCAGGATCTTTAGATAAATAGTTATTAATGAACAGCACACTTAGCTTGAGGAATATCATTATCTTTGTTTCTAAATAAAAAATACTCATACTTTACAATCTTGAAAGATGGAAAGAATTATGTACATTCATGTCCTCAAATGTTAGGGATGTGATGACAATAAGCATCTTTTTCTTTCTTATATAATTACCAATATAATTACAATGGTATTGGGTAAAATTATAAAAATAATAACATAATAATAATAAACCATGTTATTATTTTTATAAACAAAAAGTCTTAGATTTTAAAGCACAAGAGAAATTTGGAGAAAGCTTCATAAATTTTCTAAATAACACTGGTTATTTAAGAGTATCAAATCAAACAATAAAAGTTATGAACTTTTATCACAATTAGAAATTCTATATGTCAGTATTGATAAAACTGGGTAAGGGTAAAATGTGGAGTGGAGAAAATTTTTGCAGCAACCATTTCTAGTAAAGTGCTCATAGTACAGAATGTTTGAGGTAGTATATATTTTTAAGGAAAAACAGATATCCCAACAAAGAAAACATCGCTAAGAAATTTCAAAAGGAGTTCATAAAGAAGGAAGCTTTAAAGTGACAAATAAATATATGAATATTCATTAAAAACCAATATTATTTAGTAATGTTAACATTCAAGCTGCAGAGACTACTGTACACTCACCAGGAAGCTAAACACAATGACCACAGAAGAAAAATACATAAATAAATTGATGATAAATAACAGATGAATAGTTAAAAAATCAGAATTGATAAACACTGTCCCTGGCCAGGTAAATTGGTAAAAACACTTAGGAAAATGCTATGTTACTTTTGACGCAAGCATACTCTATGAAACATTAATGTATTCCTCAGCAGAATAAAAATGTAAGAAAAGATCTGTAAGAAATGATAGTAAAAAGTTGCTGCCACAGGTTCTGGCTGACACCTCTCTAGGGCAGTGCTTCTGTGTCTAAGATTCTGTCTCCCCACAAGCTCTGAACAGGCCCCAACACCATCTCAGATGAAAGTCTGCAGAAAATGGCTGAGTTAAGTAGCAACAATCTGAAGAAGAAGGTAGACAAGGAGCAAGTCAGAAAGACTGAAGGATAGTGGAAGAGGAGAAGAGAGTTGAGGAGGAACAAGAGAAAACTTCCAGAAGATGGAAAGGGGGGAGATAAAGAAAATGAGAAGGAAGTAGATCATGTCAAGGGGCCCACTGAAGAATCCATATAGTGTGACAGCATGAGATCCCCAACAATGAGATGGGGAAGTGATGTCCCTTAGGTCCTGGAGGTGAGGGTGGGAACAGACAAAAGTGGAAACCATTCACCTTCTCCCTCCTCTGGAAACTGCACCAGAGATTTCACCTTCTTCTTTCTCCCTGGCCTTCTGATTTCCAACTCTCCCTACATAACCCCGCTATCCTGACTGCCATTGTTCCACCTTCAGATCTGCTCTAACTGAACTCCCTGTTTCAGGGTTGACCCTCTTCCCTTCCCCGTTCTCTTCCTTGCTATCCCCACCTATTTCCCCAACTGGTTCCAAGTTGCACTCTACCCTCCCTTTGTTCTTGTTCTCCCTCTGCCCACTTACTCCCCTAGTTTTGTTCTTGCATCCTTCTTGGGTACAGCCTGATGCTGGGGTACACCTTCACACTCTGCCTGGTTACTTATCTGCCTGATCTGTTTCCCTTAGATCTCCTCCTCTGACATCACTAACCAAAAGTGAGGTCAGACATGGTACATAGTCCCAGCTGCCAGCTTTTCCCCTATTTCTGTACATTTAATAAAGAAATTGTCACACTTTTGGTCCTTTTTAAAAAGAAAACTCAACAGTTCTACATGAAACAGAGAAGTAGTTACCAAATTACCACTGTGGAAAATACAAGAGACAGTGAAAGAAAGATGGCATGGTGTGGTTGTCTGGGAAATCATAAATATTTTACATCTTGATGTAGGTAGTAGTTACACAGCTTGTCACCTTTGTGATAATTTATTGGTCTATTTAACTTTGATGCTTGTCCTGTTTTGATTATGTTCAGTAAGATTACATTTATTAAATAAAAGGTGTCAAGGAAGAACAAAAAAGAATGATTTTAAAAGGGTTGTAGCAAAAACTTTTTGGGTAATGGCCATGTCAATTATATTCATGCATGTGTACATTTATCAAAAATATAAATATATATATTGAATTTATAAATATTATATATGAATTACAACTCAATAAAGCTGTAAAAACAACAGGATGAATCTAAAGTTGACACTTAAAAGAAAGTAAATCTTAAATAGATAAACTAAGCATTCATTAACTAATCTCAGTAGTTTAAAAAGGCAAATTTTATAAAAGGAGAGTAAGGCAATCCTAAGCAGCAGAGAAAATTTCAAACATATTGAAAAATGAACATACCAGAGTATCAGCAATGAAAAATGTTGGTACTTTTAAAAGACAAATTAAAAACAGCCTGAAAATCTGATATCTATAAATCATATATCAATTAAATACTATACAATTGATATGTGTATATATACTGTTGCTTCAGATATTAGGATAAATTTTGAGAAACACATTGTAAGGTAAATCTTCCATTCTGCAAACATCTTAGACTGTTCCAAGATCTAGATAATATAGATTACTACATACCTAGATTGTACACTATAGCCAGTTTTGTTCATGAAATTCATCAATGACCAAAAGATTATTAGGCCACATATGGTTGCATATAACAAAGTTATAACAATCAGTGTAGACCTCATAATGATATGAATAAAAATACCTATGGAACAAAGGAGAACCATTAAAGAAAAACCTTAACATTAAAAAGACCCTTATGACTTAGACAATGATAAAGTAGGAGGATACACTGTAGGGAAGTAGAAATGTAACATTCTTTAAAAAAAATGCACTAGAACAATGTGGTATCTCTGACAAAAACATATGCTAGTATACCTTTCTTCATACCATGTAAAAAATATTTCCAGAGGAAACTGACATAAAAGTGGAGAAGGGGTTAAAATTAATCCCTCTCCTCCTGGTGGAATCCCAAGGCTGGAGCTTTGCTACCCTTCGCCTAAGTGGTGGCCATCAATAGAATTGATGTGAATGGGAAGTACATAGCCAATGGAAAGGAAGGGATGGAATATCTTGATAAGTCTGTTGTCCATTTGGTTTGGCAGCCCCACATTACCTCCAATGAGAAGTTTATGCTGGCTTCCATATTTCATTTGGATCAAATTGGTGGTGCTGAAGCAATCAGGAATCGATTTTCTTCTCAAAAAATGTAAGAAATTTACTCAGACTTTGTCCATCTGGAAATGTCCTTCATGATCTTACTACCTAAGAGAGCCATACCACATTTTGTACCAGGCCAATAAGGAAACAGAACAGAGAAAGACACTATAAAGATTCAGCGAAAGACTACATTGACTAAGCCAACCAGGAATTGTCCAAAAGAGAAAATGCCAGTGAGTACTCATCTGGTCAGACCATACCCCACTTACAAACACACTGATTTCATGGGCTGTTGATGAGCTGAGATTTATGAGCCCTGAAGTGGAGGAGGACAGGGATCAGGACACCTGAGGGGCTATGTGTAAAGCACAGGCACATGAGAGATAAGGAAAGACACAGAATTAGGTGTGTAGAGGTGTGAAACAGGGTAAAATAGTATACTTTCCAGAGAACAGGAGGGGGCTGAGTTTCAGTCCAAACTTGACACCCTCATGGGGGTCAGCTTGCCTCTGCCCTCTCTTGCCTGCCCTACCAGCATCAGTGGCCACAGTCTGATTCAAATTCTCAGCATCTAGAAGAGTTCAGCTACAACTGTCAGAACATAAGAAGGAAGCAAATCCTCTCCCTAGGTTGTAAGCATGCCTAATATTTTTTTACCTCACTTTGGACCCTAACACAAGCATCCAGCTATTCTGTTGCTTGGCCCCACAAATCTGGGGTGATAGGCTCAGGATTGGAATCAGGGTGCTATTGCTCCCAAAGGGTGACAAGCGCTGCCACATGGAATCATTGTGCAACTTCAACAGTGTTCAACATCAGTAGCCAGCATTTACACTATAGCCTCAAACTCAGGCACCATAAATACTACCTCTGAGGGAACATGGAGGTCACAGGCACACACACATCAGGTGGGCAGCCTTTATCAATCCCTTATCCACCCCCATGCACATACACCTCAGAACCTCCTTATCTGGCTCATGCTGAATGACCCCAGCCTTGCTATGCAGACTTCTTAAGCACACCACATGCTTGCACACACTGCACTGCCAAAACACTCATTTTTTTTTTTTCCTCTTGGTCTTGTGTCCACAGTCCAGCACCTTCCCTTCCAGTGTTTACCCAAATCATTCTTGTCCAGAGAGATCTCTTCCACCACCACCAACATGGCAAAGGAGAAGAAATTCTGTTTTGAGTACTGACTGCAGGTCCCAAACATGGCTGAAAAGATCATAATGTGATAATAGCTACAGCCTTGAGTTACCATGGTACAAAAGAGCAGACTTGTCAGCTAGGACACAGAACCTCTGACCACAGCTCTTGCTTACAGCTGTTTTATTGGCCAGATTTGCTGGGTGACTTTTTCTGCTTCTTCTCCACCAAGACTTCCAGGCCCTTTTCATAGTCACCACTGGACAATCATTAAGTCTAGTGAACCCAGTGGCCTGAGGGAGGCAGAAAAACAGGAGATTACTGAGTTCAAATTTGGGGATTTCACTATGGTGGCATGCCTGTGAGCCAAGCCAGCAACCTGTGTTCTCAGAATTTGTTACCTTCCTTTTCCATGCCAACCTGCTTATACAAGCAACTGATTAAAGACAACCTAATTACTTTTGTATGCATTGAGTCAGGGGTAGGAAGAACGTAGCTGCCCTCCAAGAGGCCCAGTTCCCTCAGTCATGAAACCTTTCCATTTTGTCATGAAAGGTTTATTGAGGGGTTATTTGTTGCTAGGCACTAGATTAGCATTAAGATCTCTCTCTTGTTCAAAAGACTTGCTCCCAACAACCTGACCTTCAAGCCTTCTGGAGCTTACCTCACAGAAAGCTTAGCAGACAATTGGTTGCACCTGTATCCTAATATACCAGCCCTACCTTATCCTCAGGGGACACATTACAAGACAAACCCCCATGGATAGTACTGAAAGTTTTATATATATATGTATGTGTGTGTGTGTGTGTGTGTGTGTGTGTAGTTTATATACCTATGATAACATTTATTTTACAAATTATGCATAGCAAGAGATTAAAAAGAGTTATAAAACAATGCTAACTGTTATAAAATTTAAAAAACTCAGAGGTAATATAAATATTTAGATATTAAAACAAAATGTAAAACATTCACAAGTTACTATAAAGAAGGGAGTTACAGGGTGGATATGGTGGTGCACAACAGTGATGCCAGATACACTTGGGAGGCTGAGGAAGGAGAAGCACAAGTTTGAGGTTAGCCTATGAAACTAGTGAAAACCTTATTAAAATAAAAATTTAAAAGGATGAGATGTACTTCTGGATTTAACCCCAGAACTGCCAAAGGAAAAAAAGTGAAAGGATGATACAACCCAATCTAAAGGCTGATGTTGAGGCTGAGGGCACAATTCACTGGTAGAATATTTGTGCAGAACATGCAAGGCAATAGGTTCAAATCCCAACACCATAACCCAACGAAGACGTTAAGGGGGATTTATATTGCAGTTACAGAATAGGAGGCTCCTGAATCTCCCTGCATCCACAAATACGCTGAATAAATACTAATTCATATTTTAAGTCCCTCCTAGACAAAGTCATTAATGAAAGACAAATTCATTGGACAACTGAGAAATTATAAAATGAATAAGAAACCTGGGGTATACTTAGACTTTAGTACTACTTAGGAAAATGTACCACAAAACAGGAACAGAATTCCCAACATTTAGAGACACCCTAAGGAAAGTAAGATTGGGTGTGTATGTGTATATATATATCTCCCCATCTCTAAAGTTTCCTGTTTGCATATTAATTTTTTATTACTGAGATAGGAAGGATCTAGATATAAATAGATATCAAGACCACAAAAAACGGTGGAGGTTTTCTATGGTATTAAAAGTATATCTCTGGATTTTTCTGTTAGGAATTTTTCAGAATATTCTGTGAAATGCTAATGCTGACAGTTGAGCTTCTAGAATCCTGCATTGTGGAATTAATAAGGGGCAAAAAAAGCAGGTTTTTGGCAGTCTGAGTGAAAGTTCAATATTTCCTAACCCTCTCTCCACCATCTTATGCCTGTACTAACTCCATAACTACCAAGTACTGCAGGAATTTTTTTCATGTCTGAGGTTTAAGATCTTCCATTCAAGGAACTACTTTCTATCCCCAAGCTCTGGGAGCATATGGATACGAGTGGGAATAGGAAAATCTCCTAGATCACAAACAACTGGTTTTACATTGGTGTGCAATTACTTCCATGGGCTACAGTCAGTAGTGCAGGAAGGGTGAAAATTAACAGATCACTGTTCCCAGAACTATTTTATATCACATTCTTCCAACGGCTACTTGAGAGTCTAAAACTAACAAACTTGAATCAGGGATTGAATGCACCAAAGAACATATTCCTGCAGCCTGTGTACAGCTGTTAGAATGACTATTATCAAAAAACTTGAAGAAAACTAGTACCCTAGAGTATATGAATATGAAAAAAAAACCTCTTGTACACTTGGAAAAATATAAATTTAATAAATCACTTTAACAAATTGGTTGAAGTTTATTAAAAAATCTAAAAAACCAAAATAAACAAAAAAAATACTACCATATAATCTAATATTAGTAATTTTGGGCCTATATTCAAATAACCTGAAATCAAAAATTGCCTGAATTTTCATTTTTAACATAGCACTATTCATGATAGCCAAAATAGGAAGCACATTGATAGGGGACAAACAGATTTCTGTAATGGGAACGAGAGGTTAAGGAAATAATTCTATTACATTAACCAACTGTGCAATCCCCCCATGCTTTAATGTTTAAAAAAGGAATTTACCTGCAGTTCTACCTAGTTTAAGTCAACAGGATAGGTTACATTACTCACAAACTATCTGTTATGTGCAGAAGAAATGCAGGCCCAAAATGCGGATAAGAAAAACAGAAGTTACTCTGAAGGGGAAGAGACTTTTGTAACTCCCTCAAAGACCAGATACCTGAACTCAGGGGAAAAGGATCATCTCCCTAATCATAAAATCTGTAAAAACAAATTCCAAATAGAACCAGTCATCATGGGACAAAGTAACCAAGAGTTTTTTATGGCTGTAGAGAGATGAAAATATTTATCTTCCTGCCAGTCAAAACTGAAGAGGTGGGGCTGAACACAGAGACACTCATGCCTGTCATCCCTGTGGCTTGGGAGGCTGAGACAGGAGAATTAAAAGTTTAAAGGCAGCCTCAGCAGCTTAGTGAGGTACTAAACAACTTAGACCCTGAGTCTATATAAAACACTTTTTTAAAAGGGTTGGAAATGTGGGCTGGGGTTGTGGCTCAGTGGTAGAGTGCTTGCCTAGCACATGTCAGACATTGGATTCGATCCTCAGCATCATATAATAATAAATAAATAAAATAAAGGTATTGTGTCCATCTACAACTAAAAAATACAAAAGAGGGGGGATTGGAAATGTGACTTAATGATGAAGTGCCCCTGGGTTCAATCCCCAGTAAACATCCCCCACCCCACAAAAACAAAAACAAAACAAAAGAAAATCCAGTCAAGTGGTAGACCTGGGGGAGACTGAAAAATTCCCTGAGATGCCCAATAAAACCGGAATGCAGAATGAGGACACCAATCCTCTTTTCTCTGAGAGTCTCCCCTCTTTTCTACCCCTTCTAAAAACTTATACCTGTAGCTCTAAGTGACATTTCTGAATCTTTCTGGCTCAATTTCAAGAATCAGGATTTAAAGGCGGGCTTTGGTGCTGCCTCAGTTTCCCAAAAGGTCCCATCTCGTGTCCAAGGTGAGCCAGAAGGTGGGAAGAGGACGGGCAAAGGGGGACGTGGAATCCAGGCAGTAAGTACAGCCTAAAGGTATCAATTAAGAACTCTCAGACCTCCCTGCAGAGAGGAACAATTCCTGAAGCAGGTTATTTTAACAACAGGTGGGAGCAGGAGAGGGAAGGGATTTGGGAGGCTGAGGGGAAAACGCAGCATTTGATTTCCTTTCCTATCAGCCCACTTTCGCCATCGGACCCAATTATGTATTTTCTATATTGACTGTCTTTTTGCCTCCCAGCCTCGTTTCTCCCAGAAGGTCCCAGCCCTAAAACTTAGGGTTACACCGCCGCCAAGTACGACTCAGGCCCGCAGACTCCAGAGACTACGGTAAAGGGTCCCCACGCTCCATTGCTCCATTCGTACCACAGTTAGGTCCCGCCAGTTAAAAGAGCCTGGCTCCCCCGTCGCAAGATACCCCCCACACACTCACCGTTTGCTGGCTTTCAGGGTGCCCGGTGTACTCCACAGGGATCTTCCAGCCCTTGAACGGGCAGAAAAACCTGGGACTCCTAAGAACGGGAGCAGGACACTAAAGGTGAACCCCAAGCATGGCGGACTCCAAAGGCAGAGGCTACCCCACGCCAGGGAAGCCCGCCCCCTCCTCCCTTGCTGTGCCCCTGATTGGACAGTTCTCATCCAGGCGCTCCTGATTGGATCATGCTACAGACTCTGCCCCCTGAATCTGAACCTACGGCGCCTACAGCGTGAGTGGCAGTAGATGGAATCCAATCCAGAAATGAATGAGGTCTGAATGACACGTTGTTGGCTGTAGCGTGTTTTTCCTTTGAGGTGCTGGGAACCAACGAAGAGACTATTTTTAGGTTAAAGCTCTTTCAAGGGGCTGTGTTTGTAGCTCAGAGGTAGAGTGCTTACTTGGCATGCGTGAGGTTCTGGGTTCGATCCTCAGCACCACTTATAAATAAATAAAATAAAGATATTGTGTCCATTTACAACTTAAAAAAAAATTAAGACTGTGTCTCCTTGCAGTACTGGGATCTAATACAGCCTGGAGTACACTTATATCTGATTTTTATACATGGTCACTTCAACTTATAAATTATAAATGTGTACACACTATTGCGGAACAGAAATAATAAAAATTAATTTAAAATTTGATGCAACTTTTCTCCTTTCAGAATGCATCTTAAGTTTTGAAATGGGAAACAATTCCCTAAGACAGCAAAGTCCAATACATACAAATTGTGAGGCATGGGATAATTTTAACTTTTCTAATGACCATATTAAGGTTAGGGTAAAGAGATAAAATTAATAACCCAATATATCCAGAATATTATCATTGTGTGACAAATATAAAATTACTAATGAAATATATACGTATATAACTATACTTTCTATTTTAAGCTTCCAACACATCTCTGTTCACAGCAGCCACATTCAAAATTTCAGAGCTCTGGCTTTCCTGACCTTATGGAGGTGAAAGTCCTGATACCCTTATTTTTATGCCAGAGGTAAGCAAATATACTTTTTGAATTAATATATCTCCTCAGAAACAAAGAGAATGAAGTTTCAACCAGGAAGTGTCCAAAATTAGACCACTTTTTCTGTGTGAATGCTGGTAACATTTCCATTGCAATTCCAGTTTCAGGCAGCAAATAAAGAAATACAGAGTCCCAGGAGGTGGGGGCTCCCTGACTTCAGATCTGTCAACAATCTATATTTTAGAGTTTAAATAGATTCAAGGCAAACTTCCTATTTTTTAGTTTGGCCTTGGACCCAATAGCCAGGCTGTGATGTCTATTTCTTCCTGCTGAATTAGGTACCATGAGGATTGGCACCAATCATATGCATAGATCTCTGCATGCATTTCTATACTTCAGTGCCATCTAAGAGATCAAACCTTCCATTGAAATTAGAAGAGAAAAATCATCACCTGTAAAGCACCTGCTCTTTTTTTAAAAAATAATTCTGTACAACATGGGATTCAATCCTGGCATCCTGCTTATATGAAGGATATATTAATTATCTATCACAGGGTAATGAGCCACTCTAAAGCTTATTTGCTCATCATTGGGTGGTCATTAATTTAGGCTGGATTCAGCTGGGGTGCTTCTGGTGCATGTGGTTAGCTGATGATTGATATGGTTGCTGTGCTTCAGCAGGTGAGCTCTTAACTAGGGCACCTTTATTCTACACAGAATATCTCATCCTCCAGTAATGTAATGTGGGTTTGTTTTCATGTTAACAACAGAGAAAATCAAGCCTCCTGACCTCACATTTGGCATTCTATGATAGCAGGAATAAAACCATAGGAGGTCAGGAGGCTTGATTTTCTCTGTTGTTCAGGAAAGCAAAGCAAAAGCATTGAAGTGTGTGTGTGTGTGTGTGTGTGTGTGTGTGTGTGTTTCTAGGGATTGAATTCAGCGATGTTTTCCCACTGATCTATATCCCAGAATTTTTATTATTTTTTAAATTTTGAGACAGAGTTTCCTTAGTTGCTGAGGTTGGCCTCAAACTTGCTGTGTTCCAGCCTTAGCTTTCAGAACCACTGGGATTACAGGCATGCACTTTTGTGCTTAGCCCAGTTAAAGATTTTTAGGCCTATGTACAAGACTAATACTCTTTCACAATCAGGCTTTTTTTAAATTTTTTTTTATTTTGGCAGTTCAAGGCATTGAACCCAGAAGCACTTTACCATATATATTTTTGATGTGGTTGCTGTGCTTCACAAAATTTTGATTTTGAGAAAGGGTCTCATCAACTTACTTAAGGCCTCACTAAATGTCAAGATTGGCTTTTAACTTGGAATCTGCCTGCCTCAATCTCTCAAGCCACTGGGATTAGAGGTATGCAAAACAGTGCCTGGCCTTAGTCACAGTTTTATATGGAGGCATAACAAGGAGACTCCAAGTCCAAGGATTGGGAAACACATTTGGCATTCTACCATAGCAGGAATAAAAGCACATTATAAAAATCATGGATTCAAGGAAGGATAAAGGATTGTTGATATTTGGGAACTCATTATCATTTGGACTTTTCTTATTGATGAGTTTTATATAAAAGTCTTCCTGCAAGGGCTGGATCCCAATACTTAAGAAAACCTTTCTTTAAATTAGCTGCAGCCTGAGACTCTGCATTTCAACTTCCATCACTTCAAAAACAAAGAAAAAAGCTGCCACCAAATACTTGTCAGTCTGACCTCATTCATTCTTGCATTTCATATCATCTGTCACTCAGAAAACTCACTAGGCTCAGTCTGAGGGGATGAAGACTTAACTCTTATCAAATCAGGAGTACTTAGGCAAGTATTGTCCAATCCTATCCACAGCTAGTGAAGATGGACAGGCTTTCACAGTCCCAAGTAGCTTTTTCTCTGGAACCTCCCACTCTTAATATCCATCTCTAGGCTCCTGTTCCTATGGTCAGGAGGCTTGGTTTTCTCTGTTGTTCAGGTACTGGAAGACCTGTAGGGAATACACTTGGCAAATTAAAGACAGAAAATTGTGAGAGCACTGTGACATCTGGAGATATAGGAAGCAAGTCTTCCTATTCCCATGATAGTCTCTGGAGACTGCAGGCCTGAGTTCTCTTCTGGAGCTAGTCATCCCTAAGTCCCTCACTGGCCAAATGGATCATATGTAAGCAGTGGAAAGCTTGGGAATCCTGTCTAATCCCTAGGAGTTTATCAGCTCCTGCCTGAAGTAATATCTGAGCATTTATGTGCCAGCAGCCCAGAATCTTCTGTGATTGTGGTGTTTTATGTCTAGGATGATAATCAGAATCACAATTCCATGTATTGTTTTTCTGAATTCGGGGAGCCGTTTTCTGCAGGGGCCTCAGTTCCTCCTTTCACCAGAGGTTGTTTTTCTTTGTTCTTTCTTTCCTTTATTAGTCAGTAGAGGGTTAGTGGGCACCAGGGATTGAAACCAGAGGTACTTTACCATTGAACCTACATTCTCAGTCCTTTAAAGTTTATAATTTTTGAAAGTGTCTCACTAAGTTGTTAAGGTTGTCCTTGAACTTGTACCTCACTCTCCTGAGTTGCTGAGACTAGAGGTAAGGGCCACTATCCTGAATAATTCTGAATTTTCTAAATGTAAGGGATGTAAAACATAAAATCCAGAACACTCTCTCCCAGACAAAGCCTTTATACATTTGTCACCTAATTTCTAAAATTCCAGCTTCTTTTCCACAATGCCAATGACAACCTCCTCTCTCCACAGTATTATCAGTTATTTGTTTCCCATGCTACATTTCAAATGGGAACAGTACTTTTTAATTGTTTCACTAGGAACTTGATAAAAATTTTAAATAGTTTATTTTCTATCTGGGTGCAATGACACACGCCTGCAATCCCAGAGACTCAGGAGATTAAGGCAGGAAGATTGCAATTTCATGGTCAACCCAAGGCACTTAGGTACACCTTCTGCAACTTAGCAATTGTCTGAAATTTAAAAAAATTAAGTGTCACTAGGTATGTAACCCTGGCTTAACATTCTGCTGTGTAAATTCTCCACCACCACAGAAAATAATTAAAATAAAGGCTTTGTTTTCTACTCATTAGCAGTTCACATAAGAGAAAAATCACTTGACTTTGAAGAATTGTTAGTACTTGTATCCTCCCTTTATCTTTCTGTGGCTAGACACCTCACGAGACTGTCTTTGGGCTGACAATTACCCCATGTAGAGTGCGTGTTGTGTTCTCATTCACCTCCTCTGATATTTTTCTAGTTCTGTGTTTTAGAACTCTCTGAAATTGGGATCCCACAGCTGGCATGTTTAAGGTCTCTTGGGGTGTCTAGAGAATATTAGTACCTGGGTCTTATCCTGTTAGAGAGCAGTCTAAATTTAGGGGTGTACTATCTCAGGGAAGTGGATGAGTGCCTTGAAGCTGGGACAAATCTCCTGGTGTAGCTTTCTTCCAAAAGGTACTTCAATGATGCACAATTTAGTTAACAAACTGATTCCAATTTATTTGAACTTGTATGCAGCATTGTTATTACAGTGTCATAGGGTAATTTTACAATTAGTTTTTAAAGAGCTTTCGTGCTATTTCAAAGGATGGTTGTACTAAAGTTATATTCTAGCATAGTGTGAAAGTGTTTCTGTCTTCCAAATTTATATAAATGGAGTACTAGTTATTCTTCACTTTTTGATAATAAACATTCTAAAAGCTGTACTTAGGTTGCTGGTCTTATATTTGATTGCGGCTACAAATTTCTGATACAAGTTTTTTTTTTTTTTTTTTTTTAGAATTCAGGTTGCCTAGTAGTCACTAGAGGAAAGTGCTCTAAACTGGTTGAGAAATAAACAGGGAATGAACAGGGATCTATGCTTTTTAACCCATAATCTTCACTTCTGGTGGGCATTATATCCCATTGAAATGCTTGTACATCAATGTGAAACCACTCCTTTGTGACCTAGGGAGATTGTTAGATGCATAGTTGCCATTTTCCAATGCTTCTGTATGTCCTTATTAACAGTTCTCATATGGAGAAAACGGTTATTGGTTAGACCTTATTCCAATTTACCAGATTGAATTTAATCATGAATTCAAATAGTGCTAGAGTCTGAGCCACTGAGTATTTAGAATATTAAAATAAGGTGAGGAAACACAATTCAACTTTTTGCATAAATTAGTCACCTTCTAAAGACAGGCTCCCAGAAAAAGAAATATAGAATGAAAGAATATGCACATGTACCATTTTAACAACTACAATCAGTTTACATCACATAAGAATGGCATAGGTTATGTTATCACTGGGAATATCTGACAGTAGTTGCTTTTTGCAGCCAACATTTCTTGGGTGTTGGCATTTAAAAAAAATGGCTAATGTCTTGGCATGTGGCAAGAAAAATTACACTTTTCATTTACAATTTTCTGACTGATAAGCTTGAGTTACCTTTCAATTGATTATCAGCTATGTAGACTTTTTACATCTGGGTCATACTCTAGGTCCTGTGGTGTGCTTTCTTTTGCCCTATAGCCTCCAAGCATTTGCCCCTGTGATGAACCTGGGTTAACACAGTTGTTTCTGAAGATTTCCCTTAACTTAAAAGAGTAAAAGCTGAGCACTGTGGTGCATGCCTGTAATCCCCACTCCTCTGGAGGCTGAGACAGGAGGATTGCAAATTCAAAGCCAGACTCAGTAAGAGTGATGCAGTAAGTAGCTCAGTGAGACCCTGTCTCTAAAAATGCAAAATAGGACTGGGGATGTGACTCAGTGGTTGAATGCAGCTGAGTTCAATCCCAGGTCCTGGAAAAAAGGTAAAATCTTTTGTGTCTCTTAAGTCACAAAAGATATCTTGTCTTCATGGTACTGTCCTCGGAATATGATGGAAGGATATTGTCTCCTGACTGACATCCCTTTTACCAATAGCAGACAAAATTTCAGGTAGCTTAAAGGCAATTTCATACAGGTATGTTCATGGGTAATTCTCATTTCTATGCATGCTGCTGAGAAGCTTTTTGATACCTAGTATTCTGTGTTCTCTCATTTCTACAGTGGGGATGTTTTTAGATTATTCAGTTGTACAGTGGCTTCCTGGAGACTATTGATACCAGTAGGTGCTATGACCACACAGCTGACAAAACACATTGGAGTTACTTTGTAGATAAGGCTTAACAATTATTTGACACCCAGAACCTTATAACTTTATAACCTTGTCATCATGGGCACTCATGTCATGCACATGATCAAATACAAAATGTTGAATCTTCCTTGTCTGGGCTCCAGATTCCAATTCTGTGATGGTCCATGGTACTGTCAATAAGCATATGTCCTTCCTTGACCTCCTTTTACTTTAAACCCATAATAGGGAAGTTTTCTTCTGCATACCTCTATAGCTCACGTATGTTTTGAAAACATAAAACTTGGTGATCTTTTACCTCCTTCTAGAGCAACCTGTTTTATAATTTCTAAACTCGGATGAAATTGACCACATTTTAAATTTCAATCTATCCTTTGATTTGTAAAGGGGGTTTGAGATGAATTCTAGCTGGTGTTTGCCCTTGATGTAAACTAAACTAGGATTTTCTGTATCCTGGAATAAGAGTCCAAAGACCATTCAGATAAATGAAAAGATTCTGTTTGTGTTCAAATATGTAATACATAGCACTGTATTCTATGTACATGTATCATAATTCCTGATTTTTTTGAATAACTGTCCTTTCCAAGTCAGAAGAGAATAAGAAATGTTGTATTAGTCTTTTATTCTGGTGGGGGTGTTTTGGCTTTGGAATGAGATACAGTTCATCTTTTTTTTCCAGCTGCTTATTAGGTGTAGGACTTTGATCATGGGAGGGAATAGATATTATAACCTGACCATTAGCTCTAGGGCCAAATTGCCAAATAAGGTGTTTGTATTTCATGTATTTAAGCAATAAAGTCAGGGCTGTGGACAGATCTGAAGTTATGTATTCCCCGTCTGAAATCCCTTCTTCTTTTGTTTCCTGAATGGTATCTGCAATGGCAGTGGACCTGTGACCAACATCAATTGTGAAGACTGATCAACTTTTGGACACTTCCTGGTGGAAGGTTCCTGTTCTTCACTTATGGCAGTGTCTTTTCCAATCTTTGGGCCTAAGGAGAAATATTTATAAGAAACTCTATCCCTTACCTCTTTCATAAAAAGGAAGGGATCAGGCTTTGTACCTGCCTGAGGTCAGAGGAGCCATAGCTCTCAAATCTGGAATGTGGCTGTTGTGATCTGAGATACACTGCAGGCTTCAATGCAGTGAGTTTTGGGATATATAGTTCCAAATATATAAAACAACTTTACATAATTCTGTATAAATATATAAAAATATTTAAAAATATGTATTTCATTAGTAACAACATATTGGTCAAATAATGATAATATTCTGAATAATATTATTAGGTGTGGGACTTTGACCATGGGAGGGACTAGATATCAATTATGAAACAATCCACCTCATTATATCATTGTAATCAATTTCACCTCTTTAAATTTTTTAATGTGAATACTAGAAAAATCTAAATTACACGTGTGCCTCACATATTATTCAGAGGTTTGCTTTCCAGTAAAAAACTCTCTCCTCTCAAGAAAAAAGGGCAGAAAATTTAAATGGAATTTTATGTTAATTGCCATTACATCATTTCCATCCATGAATAATATACAGACATGTATAATCCATACATTAATTTGACCTTATATGCACGGTTAAAGGCAAATATCCTTCTGGCTGGGCTAGATCCCCTTCTGTGAGGAAAACTGACCTTAAAGAACCTGCTATTTTGGCCTTATTTGTTCCTGAATTGGATATCATCTTCTGTCGCTCGAAAGAAGGCTCACTGGGCTCTGACTCAGGAGGCAGGACCTGAAGCCCCGTCCAATCAAAAGCACTTGGTGAGAATGGTTCAATCCCATGCATAGCCAGTGAGGGGAGGGACTTTTGCAATCTAGTGAGGCCATTTTCTCCAGAACCCTTCTATTTTTGCCTTGGAGCGCTAAACTTCTCCCCCAGGTTTAAATGTCTGAGTTTGCTCTGCAGTGCAGGTTTTGAAGATCCCTAGGGAGCAGGCTTCCACAGTGTGGAGGCTTTCCTGACTTCTGCAGCCCCAAGAAATGGTGAGTATGCTAGAAATTCTTGAGCCTGGGGAAGCATTCCATTGGAATCAGGACAGGCTGTGGCCGGGAAAAGGAGCTGGCTGAAATCCTAGGCAGTTTCGGGAGTCCACAGACCTGCAGCTCCCAAAGAATCCTACTGCCAGGCCAAGTGGGGAGCATGTGGGCTGCGGAGACCCTGGACAACCTTCTCCAATCCCCTGGGGTGGTATCAGCCTCTTCAGCGTCCATCTGGCAGGAGTTGGCAGGCAGCTCAGGGTCTTCCCAGACTGTGTGATTATTGGCAGCTATATAATATGTCATCAACATCCTTTTCACTTGTCAAATTTACAAGAGCTGATTCAATTTTATTTGTTTTTTTTTAAAGCTTCAGCATTTGACATTTCTGATTCTGTGATAGGTACATTCTCCATATATTTAATTATGTTTTTACCCCTCTACTCTCATTTTAAAAAAATTTACCTTTTCTAAATTATTGAGAATGATGTTAAGCTAATAAATTTGTAGTCATCTTTTTAGTATACTGATTTAGGCTCTTCATTTTCTTTTTAATCTCAGCTTTAATGCATACTACTTTTTACACCCTTGTGGAGGTTTGCTCTCTCTCTCTCTCTCTCTCTCTCCATATGTGTGTGTGTGTATGTGTGTGTGTGTGTGTGTGTGTGTGTGTGTGTGTATGTAAGGTATACACTTTTTTCTTTTGACATATCTACATGTATCTGAAACCAGCACCACAAACAACAAAATTAACATATGTGTTACTATTGTATTCCCTAGTGCTGTTTCTAGTATTCTTCACAACTTTTTGAGCAAAACAAAGACAAAACAAACATTAAAGTTATATAAATTGTTAATCTTGAATTACCCTAAAGAGAACACATCGTGTATCTATTGCCTATATGATAAAATAAAACATTAATGTTTCCTCAACAGCTCCTTTGTGCCCTCTATATTCCCTAGTGGTAGGTAACTACAATTCTTCTTTTTCAACTAGTCCTGTTAAAGTCATGTTAGAGTATTATTTCAAATTCAATCAAAATTTATCTAATGTTATCATAACTAAAATTAAACAAAACAGGAAAAATTGAGTTATTTAGTAATTAAACAAGCAAACTTGTCGGGTTTTTAGCCCCCTGTTCCCTCCTGACCTGTGGGAGAGATTGGGGGAGCACGCCCCGACTGGGACGAACCAAGAAAGGTAAACAGATGGCATCCAGCCCTCCCTCACAGGAGGACAATCAGACGTGCCAGGGAGAACAGTCAAAGCAGGATCTCGTTTAATGAGAAAACGTACACAGCTAATATAATGTTCAGGAACCAATCAGGGTAAAGGTCAGCAAGGTGGGGAGAATTTACATCTACACCCATCCTACAGGCAGTAATGGGAGACACAAGCTGTCCGAGAGGGCAGAAGGTTTCTGAGCCTATCCTAGAGGTGGTCGGATTCTTCATCACAACCCACAGCAATGCCTTCTGGCTAATCGCTAGGTGCTCTCTTAGCCACAAGTGGCCCCAGGACTGGGAAGCGGGTAGCAGCCAGCAAGTTAAGTTTCCTCTGTTCTGATGCAACATGCCCCACATTACATCATGCCCTACACAAACTTTTGACTTTGTTTTTATTAAGTAATACAAAAAGAGGATGAGTCAGTCACCTTATATCAGATAAAACATACAGCATTTGTTTTTTTGGGGGGGATTGGCTAACTTCACTTAGCATTATCTTCTCCATCTCCATCCATTTACCTGCAAATGCCATGATTTTATTCTCTTTTATTGCTGAGTAATATTCCATTGTGTATATATGCCACAGTTTTTTTTTTAACCATTCATCTACTGAAGGGCATCTAGGTTGGTTCCACAGTTTGGCTATTGTTAATTGTGCTGCTATAAACATTGATGTGGCTGTGTCCCTGTAGTATGCTGTTTTTAAGTCCTTTGGGTATAGACTGAAGAGAGGAATAGCTGGATCAAATGGTGGTTCCCTTCCCAGTTTTCCAAAAATCTCCATACTGCTTTCTGTATTGGCTGTACCAATTTTGCAGTCCTACCAGCAATGTATGAGTGTGCCTTTTTCCCCACATCCTCGCCAACACTTATTGTTGTTTGTCTTCATAGTAGCTGCCATTCTGACTGGAGTGAGATTATATCTTAGAGCAGTTTTGATCAGTATTTCTGTAATTGCTAGAGATGATGAACATTTTTTTCTTGTAGTTGTTGTTTGATTGTGTATCCTTTTTTGAGAAGTGTCTGTTCATGTCCTTGGCCCATTTATTGATTGGGTTACTTTTTTGGGGGGGAGTGCTTAGCTTTTTGAGTTCTTTATATATCCTAGAGATTAGTGCCCTATCTGATGTGTGGGGGATATGAAAGAATCCTCCACACGAGACACTTCGCCGGGAGAATTCCAATTTTATTGCAAAAGGCTGTGTGCTTATATAGATCTAAGGAGAGTTGGCAGGGCTTAGATAAATTTTGGGCCACCTGTTTATTGGCAAGTTCTCCCAGATATCAGCTCCAGAGCCCAGGAATTAGTTCTTATTGGGGCTAAGGTTCCCCGCCAGTGAGATTTGAAATTGGTGCCGGCGGGAGAGTTCACACCTGTGGGAACTTTTCGCGCCAGTGAAAAAAAAGGGGAAAGTAGGAAGAGAAGGTTGTTAGGCTCCATGTTGGGGATTTTCTCTGGGGTGCGGCTGCCATTTATACTTTTCCCAACAGGATAAATATTTGCTCCCAAGATGTAGGCTCTCTATTCACTTCCAGATTGCTTCTTTTGCTGAGAAGAAACTTTTTAGTTTGAGTCCATCCCATTTATTAATTCTTGGTTTTAATTCTTGCACTATAGAAGTCTTATTAAAGAATTTGGGGCCTAATCCCACATGATGAAGATTAGGGCCTACTTTTTCTTCTATTAGACGCAGAGTCTCTGGTTTAGTTCCTAGGTCCTTGATCCACTTTGAGTTGAGTTTTTTTGTGTGTGATGAGAGATAGGGGTTTAATTTTATTTTGTTGCATATGGATTTCCAGTTTTCCCAGCACCATTTGTTGAAGAGGCTCTTTTCTCCAATGCATGTTTTTGGCACCTTTGTCTAATATAAGATAATTGAAATTTTGTGGGTTATTCTCTGTGTCTCTATTCTGTACCATTGATCTACCAGTCTTTTTTGGTGCCAATACCATGCTATTTTTGTTACTATTGCTCTGTAGGAGCATGGGAGGAATATACAACTCTAGATATGGCAGAGGGGTGGGAGGGGAATGGAGGGGGCAGGGGGTTAGCAATGATGGTGGAATGTGATGGAGATCATTATCCAAAAGTACGTATATGAAGACATGAATTGGTTTGAACATACTTTGTATACAACAGAGATGAAAAATTGTGCTGTATATGTGTAATAAGAATTGTAATGCATTCTGCTGTCATGTTTTTAAAAAACAAAATTAATTTAAAAAAAGATGAGAGAACAGGATAGATGTGGGGCTTGGCTCCATCTCTAACTCTATCCCAGCCTGGTGCTCTCTGATAGGAAGGGATGTGAAGTAAATCCAGAGATGAAGAAGGAGAAGGCTGGTGCACAAACTGAGGCTGGGGGTGGCTAGGAGAATCTAACAGACTGAAAGTAAGAGGAGGGAGGAAAGGAACAGTTAAGGTGGAGGGGCAATTGAGCACCAGCTGGAGGACCAGATGGAGCTGACCAGAAGGTGTAACAGTGGCAGAGCAAAGGTAGAGTGTCAGCATCTTGACAGGGAGAAATAAGAAGGCTGGGATGAAAATAGAGAGTGGCATCTCTGGTGCAATTCCCAGAACTAGAAGCATGTGAAGTGTTTACATACAAGGTTTTTCCCATTCTCACTTCCTAAGGGGTCTCATATCCTACGCCCATTGGAGAGGTTCTCCTATTGTCACCCCAATTTCTGTCTTCTCCCAATTAGATTTCAGTTTATTGTCTTTGTCCTCTTCTTTTTTATCTTCTGCATCCCATTCATTCTCCTCATCATCCCTCAGTGAGTTATTTTTCCTCCTGATATTTTTTTCCTCATTCTTCTCTATCACTTCTTTATTTTGGTCTTTACCAGTTGCCTTATCCTCCACTTTCTTCTTCTTATCCTTCAGATACTTGGCACTAAAGTTGACCTATGACTCATGCTCTTCTCTGACATGGTCCTGTGACAGGGTTGAAACTGGTGTGTAGACTTGGTTTCAAGGCTTGTACTAAAGAGTCCTGAACTGCAGAGTGTGTGACAGCTGGAAACTTGCACAGTGGCAAAGGTAGCCATTGTGGGGACTAGAGCATTCTCACAGAATCTTCTGTTGCTCTTCTGTTCTGTATAGGGTAGAATTAGAGGTTCCATAGGGTATGCCTCAGTAGATAGCACCACACCGTATTCCAAAGGAGCTCTACAATTTTACCTTGCAACAAGCTGATTCGGAAATTCCAATCACAAAACATCTCCGTGATTGTTAGTCTGTATTTTTATTTTGGCCTTTACCTGCTTCCTTCCTGTGAGTATAAAAGAGTTTCTGCTAACTTGATCATTGGGGAATGTGCCATTTCCTGTGCTAGGTTTGAGAGTGGCTGTTGGTGCACCATTATATTCTAGATGGGAGGGGGAAGGCTTTTGTTCTATTGTCAATGTACTTAAAACTTTTCTAACTGTACAGGAATAAATTTTTATCATTTTAAGCAATTATATTTATGATTTCTTTTCAAAAATATTTATTTTTTAGTTGTAGGTGGGCACAATACTTTTATTTTTTTAAATTTTTATGTGGTGCTGAGGATTGAACCCAGTGCCTCACATATACTAAGCAGGCGCTCTACCTCTGAACCACAACCACAGCCCTTATGATGATTTCTTTCAGCATCAATAGGAAGTTTTTTCTCTGCAATTTACATTAACCATGTGACCAAATGCTAATGTGGTAGATGTTAAAGCTAAGTAGTAGTGCCAGATATTTACAAATCTTTAGAAAAATATTACTGAAGAATTGTTAACTCTCTTGCTGTCAGACACAGCAATATCTTGGTTAGGCAACTCTTTCAATGTGAAGTATTAGCATGTCCCAATTCTTTCCTTAATTGCAGCTTTTTTTGAAAGTGAATTTTTTTTTGTGCCTCAAAAATATTTTCCTCTTTGCTTTAAACTAATTCTCACAATTTAAACCTTAAAAAACATTTTATTCAAATCTAAAAGTGACTTTTTCTTTTATTTGTAGTAAACAAACAAAATTTACATAAGAGGAGAACTGATGCTAATATAAATTTTGTGATAACACTTGTTTAAATTTTGTATATTGATAGATTTATTTCCTGATTTAATTTTCTACTAGATTGGGAAAAGAAATTTTTTCTGGGTAGTGTTCCTAACATTTCTTGTGCTCAGTAACATGGTTTGTGGCAGTTTGTGGTCTTTTCCTATGGTTTTCTGACTCATACAGACTAGAATTTGGATGAGATTCTCGCCAATATCTTTCACTCTTTCAAAGAAAGTAGTGTTGTAACTTGTTTGTGTCTCTTGTTTCGGTTTTGAAGTTTTTCTAAATGAGGTATAAGATATAACTCTTTTGAAATTGGATGTTTTCAAGTTATAAATTCACTAACAACTATTAGAAGATACAAGTGATCTCAGAAAAGTAACACTATTTGAAATCAATCACTTGTTTATGTACATAATAAATATTCAAATACAAATTTAAGAAATTCCAATAACTAATTTTCTCATAATGACTAACATTAAAAACAAAATACTTAGAAATTTTAGAAAGATGTGAAAACTTGAACTTTAAAATCTGGAATACATGACTTGTTTTAGAAACCTAGCATCATCCTTATGCCTTCTTCTTATTTGTGAGGACTTTTAACTTCAGAGAAATAGGAAAGAAATTGCACTGAGGTTAGAACCCAGTTGTTTTACTTTTGAGCTATATCACCAAACTTTTTATTTCATTTGAAGACAGAATTTTACTGTTACAGAGACTAGAGTCAAAGTTGTGATCCTCCAGACTCATCCTCCCAAGCAGTTGGCATTTCATGTTTGTTCCACCACCTCTGGCAGGGATTGCATCCTTGACTTTCTTATTATTACAAGTTGACTCAGGATGAGGTCTAGACTTGCAAATGTGTATTAGTGTCTTCATTTTTGTTTACAAGATGGAGGCCAGAGAGAGAGAGAGAGAGAGAGAGAGAGAGAGAGAGAGAGAATGGGTATCCATATCCTTGAAAGAAAAACACCAAGTACTGATTTACCTGCCAATCATTCAATATTAAAAGTTTCCTCAGATATATAAATAAATATTTGAGAGACACAGGATCAAGGGCACTGAGGAAAAGAGATTAGGTATTTCAAAGTGTGAGAAAGAGGACTCTGAGAAATCAATGCTGAGTTCCTTGGGTATGAAGAATACTGTCCCTGAGGTTTTATTGAAAGGTCATAAATTACATATATGAATGTAGACAATGTAGTGGATTTATTTTTAAAAATATGTTCATGGATGGGACTGACCAAAAGTCATAACTATCTTAACCCATTCATATACCCACAAATATTGATTTTCTTTTACCTCAACCCCATTCTACCACTAAAGCTCATATCAATTGTGATTGCTCAATGTGCACCTGCATGCTTTGGATTACAACTTTTCAATTTGATCAAATCAGGTCAAGGGCATAGTTTTATAATTTACTTTATAAATTTTCTCCTTTTTTGTATAAATTTAAGTTGTATAATAGTATGATTAGTAATGTATAAAGAAAAAAATGTGATATAGGTTTAGTAATTTAACATGTACCTAAGAAAGTAGGTTATATATTTATACAGCTATGAAGCAAAATAAAATCTTGTAATTTTTAGCAAAACAAATGTGACTGGATAGATGATGTAATGCTAAGTAGAGACAGCCAGACACACAAAGAAAAATATGGCATATTGTCTTATATATGATGACTAAAATAAAATTTATTTGAAAGAAAAATATTGATTATATGGCTGAGAAGGGTGCTGGGGTGTTACAGGTAAATGGGAGAATTGTTGGATGTTACCAATACATGTGTGTGCATATATGTTAATATGTACAGCTGGTATGGGTTAATAAAATCCATCATCTAATCATTACTTTATTCTGTAGTAACAACACCTAAAATTCTACCCTCTTTGGAGTTTCTAGTATATAATGCAATATTATTTTTTAACTTTATTTTAATTATTTATATGTGGTACTGAGGATTGAACCCCAATGGGTGTTACATTGAACACTTGGTTCCAAGTGTGGTGCTCTTGGGAGATGATGGAACTTTATGAGATGGCCTTATGGGAGTTCTTTGGGTCATTCATTGGACAGCATGTAACTGAAGGGGATTGTGGACCCATTGGAATTTTCTTTACCCTTTTACTTTCTGTCCATGAAGTGATCAATTTTGCTTTGCCATAAGCTTCTACCATTATGTGCACCCTTATTTCCAGCCCAAAGGTCAAAAAGAACAATCATATGTGAATTTGGTGTCAACATACCTTATATATAATCAGAGATATGATAAATTATTGTATAATGGTGTATTAAGAATTGTAATGCAAAAATAAATAAATAAATGAATTTTAAAAAAGAACAATCAGTTATTAACTGCAATATGCAGAACTGTAATCAGTTCTAAAATCAGTTGATTGACAGAGCTTTTTTCAATATTTATTTTTTTAGGTGTAGATGGATACAACACAATGCCTTTATTTTTATGTGGTGCTGAGGACCGAACCCGGGTCCCACCATGCTAGGCGAGCGCTCTACCGCCGAGCCACAGTCTCAGCTCCAGAGATATTTTTTATAGTAAGGAAAAGCTGACTAACAGATTGTTTAAGCAAAGGTCAAAATTATGAACATGTTTTACATGTACTTTCAAGGAGTTGATCAAAATGTTTATTTAACGTAGTGAAGTTTTTAGGGTTAGCTGCACATGGTAATTACTTCAAAATCTTTAGATAACACTGATGCCAATATTCCTCCCCTGGCTTTTGGATTTTATGTATTTATTGCATCTTGAGCTTCGAGAATTTTGAGAGCAAAGCAGGTGATTATACTGTTCATGCAGGGCTGAGAATAAATGATTTAGGGTTAGAAATGCATTAGCTGTTCTATGGATTTCATTTTTCAGCATCTCAACTTGGGAGGATCTTGAGAAACAGCTTTACAGTATTAAAATCAAGGAATGATTTTAATTCATAGTCAGATGTTGAGTTAAATTATAGCTTGAGGAAATGTCTTCAAGCACACCTGTCTTGGGCACTTGCTCTCATATTAAGAGGTTGTTTGGGTATAATTTTTTTCACTTACTCTAGATTAAAAATGAAAAGAAATTCACAAATACCAGCAAGGCACAAAAATTCCAAATATATGGAGTGCAGTAAATGCATTTTTTAAAAAATGTAATGCATGGTAAGTAATTGTCATTAACCTTTCATTTTCTAAACGTAAGATATTTATCCAAGTTATTCCAGGTTTTCCAAAACACCTAAGTGTTCTCTTACAAATATTCCTGATAGTAACAAGTACTAGAAAGATATGAGTCTAAAAAGAATCCTGTATTTCTTGTGGAAATTTGTCTTTATTTTATTGAGGACCTAGATTATCTGCATGGTTAGTGTGGTCTAGCAAAAGTGTTTGAACTTTGGAGTCAGGCAGTAGTGATTCTAATTTCCAGCCAGGATTTGGAAAAATTTCTTAATCAGGAAAAAGTCATATAAATTTTATTTAAAAGGAAAAATGTAGAATGAAAGATTGAGAAAACAGCTTCAGTTCTTCATGCTTCCCAGTATCCATGCCCTTAATATTGTGATTTTTATGTACTCGCATTTACACAGAGTCTACTTTTTAATGTTTGGATCTAGGATTGATTATGCACTATTGTCAATGGAATCCACTTTGACAGTGTACCAGGTTTATACCTAGTTCTAAAATATCTTCAACACTTATGCTTTCCCATTCCAAACCATGAAAAGAATTATTAAAGATAAAATGACATGGGGAGGAGAATGAAAGTGTCCTAAGTGTCAGCCAACTTTCACTCAAATGCAAAGCCACAGGGCTCAGGTTGTGGCTCAGTGATACAGCGCTCAATTCACATGCATGAAGCACTGGGTTCGATCCTCAGCACTACATAAAAATAAATAAATAAATAAATAAATAAATAAATAAGTATGTATGTATGTATGTATGTATCTATCTATCTATCTATCTTGCAAAGCTACAAAATCGAATAACATAACATATGTCTATAGAGTCTAAGTGAGTGTGGAAGAACTGCCTAGGTTAACCCAGCCTAAATTGCTCTGAAGTATGATCCAACAAATTAAATATGAATTTTGGGAGTAACTTGTTAAGTTTGACAGTTTTCCAACAAACACACCCATTGCAAACAAGATGCCAGAAAAATGACAAGCTGCTTTCAAATCAAGTGTCAAGCAATACATACTAAGATCATGTTCCTCTGAGTTAATGTTTTCTGTCTTGTTAGATGATTTTGAGTTACTCAGAAATGAGTGTAGATATGAAAGCATGGTCATATGTGCTTGAGCTCCCACAGTATCCACATCAAAGGATGAAACAAAGGGATATAGCCTAAGAATTAGGGTCAAGGCCAAATTGCAAAATGAGAAGTTTATCTTTAGTTTACTCCTTTTTACATGTAAACTCTTGTGTTCAAAGTGTGGAAGGATCTGAGGTCCACATAAGACTCATTCCATCTGGGATCTCATTATCCGTTATTAACTGTTTCATGTGTTCAAGGGGAATGTGCCCCTGCTAAGCAGAAGCTAGAAAGAAGTGTTTTATTTTGGGAACCCAAATCTCTCAGGGCACCATCTCTTACCCATTTGGGCCAAAGGACAGACATTGAGATGACAGGCATTTTCCTCAGTATTGACAGAAATAAGGGACCCAGGTTTAGTTTTGGTACTGGAGCCTCTTGTACTTGAACTGGATGCCCTGGGGAGTATAGGTTTCATATTAATAGATCATTTATTGGAACATAAGGATTATTTTTTTCCATCAAAACAAGTTTTAGTTGTTACAGACAACATTGTTTTCAATAAGTTACCTTCCATTAAGTGAAAGGCAAAGATGATCCTTTTCCCCCCCCCCCCTGGATCTTCAGCGTTTTGAAGGAAAGTTAAACTATTCTAAAGAACTGGGAAAATTATGCCTTGTTGGGACCTTTTACCTCCCTTGGGACCGTGGCCATTATTGGGTGTTGGCTGAGGTGGCTTCATGGGTTCTTCCAGAGCATTTCCGTATACGTGACCTGGCTGGATCGGCATTCGAGGGCTTTTAGCCTGCTCGCAGGCTTTTGACCTTAATCCTGCCTAATGGTTTAATCTGAAATCTGCCTAGGCCCCTTAGTGATAGTGATGTAACTGCTCCTTATTGGTTCTTGCTACTGTCTCTTATTCCCTCCTTCTATCACTATATAATCTTGTCCCTGACACAATAAAGTTGAGATTATTGCACCTTCACGGTTGACTCATCTCCCTACTCTGTGTGGTTCTTGACCAGTTGGGTGGTGGCCTGGTCGTGACTCTTACCCTCTCGCTCAGCCCTGGGGACACTAGCTGGTCTAGTGTGCTTCACTACCTCTGTTGGATGGGCTGTTCCAACAGCTGGTGCCTCGGAGATGACAGGCTGGTCTCCCATGAACCCTTGTCACAGGGAAGTGACAATCCCTGTGAATTATACAGAAGTTTCCAAGGCAAACTCATTTCATGCAGATAGGAGGGCATAGTACAGAGCCTGTTTTAGTCAGTTTTATTTGTGCTGTGAGCAGGAGGATAAGTTTACTGGAAGCTAGCTTACAGTTTCAGAAGTTTCAGTCCATACATACCATATATACTCCAAAAGCACAACTCCCAGAGACCTAGGTCCTCCAGCTACATCCTACCTCCCTACAGTTACCATCCAGTTAATTTCTATCAGAAGTTTAATTCACTAGGTTAAGATTCTCATAACCCAATCAATTCACCTCTAAATTTTATTGTATTTTTCTTACATATAAGCTTATGGAGGACACCTCATATTCCAATCATAATAGAGCCTCACAGTAGAGAAGGTCATCCTGTACTTGAAAGAGCAGAATGTCTGTGGAATAATTTCCCATTTGATTGGGTGACTTAACTTGATCCTGAGTCAAACATCTGTTTGTTCAAGTGAGGACTTGTTCTAGGTTTGTCAATTTGAAGACTTATGTTCACCAATTTTACCCTGTTTTTCATTAACTGTGTATTTTATTAGTACTATTTGAACAATATAGAAATGATGTCTAAGAATAAAGACATAGGTGAATTTTAGGAAAAAATGTGTAAGGTAAGGCAAGTTTTGATCACATGAAATGATATAGTTGAAGCCCCAGTGTTGAGAGGGAGCAAAATTGCAAAGTATGAAGTTGAGGGGAGAAATAAAGAATGTCCACACACTTTTGCCCCTTTCAATGCTTTATTCACTCAAATTACTCAATGCAATTTCACTCTATAGGTTCTTAATAAAAAAAATGACAATCTTTAATGATAGGCACTGCAATAGACATGATCAATTCACAGCAAACAATTCTAGATTAATTTTAAGAACTGCAAAACACACTTAATCATGATAGGCTAATGACAAGACATTCCCTCTGCATGCTAAGTTCAAAAGTCTTAAGCCTTAGGCTTTATATCCAGCAGATGCATACTCACTCAGACCGTGGTGATCAGGTCCAGAACCAAGGAAGGCTTTTCCTGGTGTGGAATTGATGACCTGTTGAGGAGAGGGTCGTAGGAAGAAATTGTGGCTCTCACCAAGGTCCAGAAAAGGCCGTAGAGTTTGAGAGCAGTGAGGATCACACAGAGGCTCAGGGAAAGATGACAAGTGATGTGATGTCAGGTCCTCATCAGGCTCTCCAGCTCGAGTGCATCCTTGTTTCGGCTGGCTGAATCCCTGTTCATTTGATCTATCATTTATACTAAATTTTGGGGCTTTTGACCTCCCTTTCAATTCTTATCAGCTACCACCGGATTTCTCAGTGACATCATTTACCCTGGCATCAGAAACATCTGGTCTGGTGGTCTCCACCCTGATCTTCTCGCCTTTCCCTCTTATCAGCCTGCCAGGGGTTTCCCTCTATTTATCAGAGTGAGGCCTTACTGAAGGGATCTGTGGGTGTGCCTAGTGAGACTGCAGGTTAAACTGGAGTTTTTAAAATGGAGTTGCTTAGGCTCAGGACTAAGATCATCCTAACACCTGGTTAGTACTTTCTGGGGAACCTTTTTTACTGGTGTCACATTCTGTTTCCATCTATGATGGAAGAAGTATTTTATGTGGAGAACTACAATGCAATGGAGAACTGGTGATCCAAAGAGAGATATTTTTTTTAAGTTTGATGAAATGAGGAATTTTTGGGGGGAGGGAGTTGGAGAGTTTGATGACATTTATGAGGGTATAATTTTTATTGTTTTGGAGCAATTTTTCTCAAATGAACCCATTTTAGATATGAGTAACATGTAACTGAAAGTACCACATGTAAGATGTACAAAATCTCATAGGTTATTCACAGAAGGGCTTGCTTTGTGTTCTTGTTCCCACTGCTGATTCAATAATGAAGACCAGGGGGAGAGTTCACACAGGCGGGAACTTTTTGCGCCACTGCAGAAAAGAGGAAGGTAGGAAAAATAGGTCCTTAGGCGCCATGTTGGGTTTTTTTCCTCTGGGGTGTGGCTGCCGTTTATACTTTTCCCAACACTTTTGTTTTAGGAGGACCACGACTTGACAAAGAACAGAGTTATTATATGTCATTGAGTGATTTTTTTTCCTGCTTCTTCTAGTAAATCCCAAGGGCCAGTCACACTACAAAGGTGGAAGAACCATGATTTTGTTGTGTTCAAGTTGCTTTGACACATGACTACTATTTACAATATATCCTCAATGTATAAAAGGACTTCAATGACAGTACCATGTTTCTAATTCACATATAGTCTTAACACATTTTATAAAAGTCAGTCAGTCTAGGCGAGGGGCGGTCATAAGACTCTTTTAACTTCTCAAAGGCAGTTTGGCATCCTAGTGTGAAAGTAAAATATTTGAATCCATGCAGGAGTTTTGATATTGGTCCAAAATTAGGAACCCAAATGTGGCTTGTCCTTGAGTGTGGCCAGGCGCTGCAGCCCAACACCCCCTGAGCCATCCTCATAGCTGCTCAGGTTCATGTAGATGGCTGCCTCCAGCCTGGCCAGAGCCGGTTCATGGGGGCGGGGGTGTGGCACCCGATGTCATGCCAGAGGGTCCGCCTGCATAGGCGCCAGCAGCAGCAGCAGCCACACCAAGCTGGTTCTGCTTGTGCAAATCCTCTAGGGCCTTGACAAAGCCCTCAGCGAATTCCTGCTCCTCGCTGGCCCGCTACCTTGGGGTAGAGGAACTGCGAGCTCGTAGTGGTTGTGACCAGCCCTTTGGACTGGATGTTGAAGCTCTCCAACTTAGGAGAGGCAAGCTAGAGCAGTCCCAGGTCGGGCAGTGAGAGAAGGTGGGGGTGGGAAAGGTAGGGGGAGTGGGGGGAGTGGGGGGGTGGGGGTGGGGGTGGGGGGGTGGGGGTGGGGGTGGGCTGGGACGCCATAATGGCGGCGCTGTCTGCGCAGGGGGGGCCTAGGTTGCAGCTGCTACCTGCTACTCTTCTCTCCTTTCCCACTGCTCCAATAAAGATCTCTTGGTTGCTTCAAGAGTTGTGGTCACTTTCCTTTCATTAGTAATAATGGAAAAAGATCAGGCTAAAAAATATGCTGTACTCCAAATTCTTAAATGCAACCTGGGACAAAAAAGATTAAGGCACAGTCGTTTTCGTTTTGTTTGATTTCGTTTTTGTATATGCTGGTTTGTCCAACCCTCTCCTGGGATGAAATTTGTTGTATAAATTAAATGCACAAATAACATTCATAAAGACTTTTAGAATATGAATTTAAGAAAGGGTCCAAAACTAGAAAAGATAAAATAAAGTTATAGGTATGGAAATATATTTAAATATGGAAAATTAAAAGTTAAAAGAAATATTTCTGGATGAGAAAGTGTTTTTGTCTGGTAAAACAATAATCTTGGGCTAAATTCCCAAATGAAAAAGGATAAAATTAAGGATTTTAAGAAGTTGTGAATGTTTAAGTAAGTTGTAGAAAGTTTGCAAAAGGTGAATCTCAAAAAGTTTTTGTTTGATTAAATTGGCTATAAGTAACACAATCAGTTAAAGTTATTTGAACTTTAATGTACTGATATGAGGCAAAGTCTGAAACATTGATCTGCCCTTATCTATGGGCAATTTTCTTGTATTTGTTAGATCTTATTACTTGGGGAAACAGTCTTGAATTATGGTTTGTGTTTAAAATTCTTAAATAATTATTTTGTAACTGATTAAACAAATAACTGTTATTTAGATTATAACTGTTAAGGCGAGATTGCATTAAATCACCAAGTTGGTCTTAAAGCAGGAAATGGAAACTTTATTCACCAGCTGGCAGTTCAGATCCACCAACTGGTGAAACAATGGGTAGGCTCCAAGTATTCACCCTTTGACCCCCTCCTGGGGTTTGAGTATACCTTTTATAGTCCAAAAACCTTAAAGTAAAAGTGGCTATTGCTTTGGTTCAAAACCACAAATGTCATGAGATCTAAAATTATAAGCAGAAAAGGGAGTGAGCCAAAACATTCCTAGTTGTGTACAGGTTAAAAATGGTAACTAACATGTAGACAATCAATCTCTGACAGGGTACATTGTTCAAGAATAGTGGGAACTAAAGAGAGAACACTTTTACATTGTTTAAGAATTGCCATTTTGTGTTGCCAAATATGCTACGCTAAACAACTGTTGATGGGTCCAGAGGCGGGGCTTTCCATGGAAGAAGCGTTTCTTACATGACATGGAGTCTCAGGACAGAATGGAGTCTGTCTGGTTCTTGCCCATATAGCCTGGCCAATAATGTAACAATATTGTTGATACCCAAAATATAAGTGACAAGGTGTATGTATGCATCTGTAAACTATCTGTCTAAGCCTCATCAAAGTATTATGTAAATATTTAGAAATGAAAGTTCATGTGAGATTACTATAAAGATAAGTGATGTTTTGTATACATTGTATCTGACATAGAAAGCCCACACTGTCATTTGAAGATCTGTCTTATATCTGTTTGATTTGACTAAGTCAATTTCTGATGATTAACACTGTTTGCTAAATGTATAAGAGATTTAAAGCTATCATTTGATTTATGTTAATTCATGTGGACCTGTGATTATTGTTACCATTCACTCTCTATTCTACATTGTACTTTAAAGGTTAAACTTAGTTAAATGTACAGCTTAGGAGAGTACTTTGCCAAGTTGTTGCTATCCAAATTAAAATTATGGGTAGCAGGCCTGGGGTTCTGGCTAGGTAGTAAATGCTCTCATAGCACATGTGAAGGACTGTGTTTGATCTTCCACATAAATAAAGGTACCATTCCACCTAAAACTGAAAAAAAAATACATGTAGCAAAATTCTCAGATTTGTTTAAAAATAAGAAGTTTATTTGGTGTTTATTTATGCTATTTGATGTTTTATAGCTAGATAAATAACTTGTTGCCAATAAGTTATATGCATAATTTTTTATTACTCTTTACAGTGGAATTGGAACTTAAATGTAATTTTAGATGATAATAAAGAGAGCCTGATTTGTTTAATGGTGACATTGTAAAACATGGAATCATTCTGCCACTCTTTCCACAAAAAGAAAATTAAAAGCTCTCTTAGCCTGTCTTTGATTCATGTTTCAGATGTAATGTTGTATTGTGTTAGATGTAAAGCCCTGCCTTACCTGAGATAAGGCTCTGCTTCCCACCTCACTCCATGTTAGAATGGCTCCCAAATAGGATACACTTTATTTAAACTTGTGTTCAAAAGATTGATTCTATTGTAAAGATTACTTAATTATATATTATATTACTTAGTTATATATTATATTCCCTGTGAGATCACACAGGGAATATAATATATAACTAAGTAAATGTTCAAGATTATAAAAATCATTTTTCTTGGATCATATCTATTACACAAAGTGAGTATGTTTTTGCTCTGTTAATTTTATTTTGTATTTTCCTTATAAATTTATAATTCTTGACTGTTAGTGTTTTGCAGAGGTACTGCTTCAAAACAAACAAACAAATAAACCTGGATTCAGATAATAATCTATCAGATAGTATATAATGTTGACTTTCAGTACTAATACTCACCCCAATTAAATAAAAGGAGTAACTGTAAATTTATAGATATTGAAGTTGTAACCTGTAACTCCCTCTTTAAGACTATTGAAACTTTCTTGTTGGGTGTTTAAAATAAAAAACTTGGAGACCAAAGTGAAGGAAGTAAAATGGCTAAGATAAAAACATTTTGGCCCTTACACTCTAAGGTCAGCTAGGACCGAGAGAATGATGGGATGCCTCTTTGGGTCCTACAACTCTGATCACTCATTGATCTGCTAATCAAGGAGATTGAGAGGACCCTAAAAAAACAGGAAGCCAGCCAATGAAGATGCTGTAAAGTGGAGGGTCTATTGGGGATAGAATTTCCCTGATGCTTCCAAGAGAAGCCATGTGTGGTCAGCCAGACCCCACCCATCATGGCAGGTGGCACCACTAGTAGAAGGAAGCTAAAGAAGGCCAGAGTCTTTGCACATGTTTCCAAGAGTGATCTCTGAGGAATCTCCACTGATGCTTAAGGGTAAATAGGAAAGAGGTCAGTTTTGACTAACTTGGTCTTAAACACCTAGCAGGAGAGTATAAGCTGATCACAGTCCTACATGGACATTAAAAAGGGGGAAGAATGATAGGTTTTTAAAATATAAAATAAGATGTAAACTTGTGTCTGTCCTACCAAAAGTAAGTAAAGCTGGAGCAATAAAGGAAGAGTTCCTGTGTGAGAATACTTAATAATAATGATCACAAAGAACTCCAGAGTCCCAAGTTTGTCCTGAGTCAATTTGAGCCTGATCTCATAGACCAAAAAGTCTTTCTAACCTCCTATATTGATAAACTCTGTTTTTTACTGATAAGATTGAGTTAGTGTCCTTATGGTTTTCTGAGACTGGCTGAAATACTAATTGTTTTTGTGCTAATTGTTTACAAAAAATTATGCTTTGCTGTCTTGTTTTTGCTTAAGCATGATGCCTGTTCTATGTTCCTGTGTCCAGTCACTTACTATTTGCAACTGTGCATCTCTGGATTGCTATGATGCTGAATGCCCTCAGCTGTTCATGTAGCACTGATAGAAAACCAGGACTTTGGGTTACTTTCCCCAACTTCACCTCCTCTCAGTAGGAAGCAGTTTGAAGATGTCATTGCTCATTTTTCCATAGAAACTAAATGTACACATTGAGAGTGGGGAATTGTAACAATGGTCCACTTTTTGCTTTGAATATAACCCTTGCTGCTCTGATAAAGCAACTTGTTTTTAAAATTGACATGTTTCTTTATCTTCCTCCCTCCCTCCTCCTTTCTAATCTCTCCCCCGCCTTAATCTCAAGTGAAATAGGATTAGCTTTCATTCCTAGCATAGGCAGTGTTATCTCTTCTTGAATACACACCCACCATAAAAACAAAGTATTCCACACAATGGGGATGGTATCAGAAGATCTCAGAAATGACTGTCTCTCAAATTAATGAGTGAATTACATAGAACTATGGAATGTAACCTTTGAGTCCCTTCTTTAAAATCTGTCTGTCCCTTTTCATGGGCAGAATCACAACCATTGGAACCAGAATCCCCTGTGTTTCTCCTCCTTTGCTAGCAAAGCAATACATTTTCTTTTCCCTTTTTCTATTAATAAAAAGCTGTATGGATAAAATTTGGAAGCAGAGAAGTCTGTTGAGCTCAATGACTTCTAGTTAAATTAATTTGGAACCTACAAAATAAGGTCTGTGTAGACCATGTATTTTGTTTTTATTTGGAGGCATATTTTCAAGATGTGGGTTTGAATTTTAGACCATCACTCCTGAGAAAGAAGCCTAGAGAATGAGAAGAAAGAAGATGTATTAGTTACCAGGTGCATGGCCCAGGTCTGGAGCTGCATTGGATTTTCCTTCTAAAGTACTTTATATTTAGAACTTGCAGACATTACTTCTCTGTCCTTCACAGTTGTGTTTAGCATATTTTAACTATTTTCTTTACTTCTTACAATAGTCAGTGTTACTCTTTAAATATATATGCCATACATATCTCCTACATTGGGTGACTTCCTTCAATTATTAAACTTTTGTCAAATTCAGGCCATGAATTCATGACCTGCCTGATTGTATAAGATTTTGTTTTGACAATTAAATATTAGAAAATCTTGATATCCTAGATTTTTATTGGGGACATTTTTGGGTCATTAGATATTGCTGAAGAAGTTTACCTTCCATTTGAATACTTTGTTTACCTTCCATTTGAATACTCTATCATTTTTAATTACACAAGAGTATTTAAAATGCACATTAATTGCCCCTAATAACTTAGTAATCCCCCAAAGAATGTAATGATAACAGCAGATTTATTCTCTAGAATGCTAGAGGAAGTCTGTTGAAACATTCTATTAGCAGTTACAGAGCATTGTAGACATATAGTTAAAAATTACATTAAGCTTGTATATTTTGTGATTAGACTAACGTTATGTGTACATTTTATTTTTTAAATTTGGCTACTGATATCACAGCAGTGATGTGTCCTTCTATGTCAGCTGATACTTCATAACAATGTAGTCTTTTACAGCAGATTGAACTTTATTTGATTAGTTTAAGCACTCTGTCAGATTTTTCTCTTTAAAATTGAACACTTTCTCTTTTTCACTAAGAAACTTGACAGTATTTTTATAGAAAATCTACAGAAAACTTTATATTTTATACAGAAACTCTTTTTTTTTTTTTGAGAATGAATGCTCTACCTTTAGTTTACTGGAGATATTTACTTTCAACTGCAGATGGTGAAGTGACCCCATCATATAGGCTTTTATTTTATTCAGCCTTCATTTACAGACATATATTTCATAACTACATTTTCAGTTAAATAGATAGAAATCATCTTTCAAAGTGTCTGAAAATCATAAGTTTAGCTTAAACAAAATCATGAATAACAGGACAATCTTAAGGCTCTACAAGACTCAAAAATTGTGACTTATATTTTATTTTCTGAACTTAAATCTGATTATCTCAATAGTGTATTTTTAAAATAGCTTCAACCACAAGTTGTCTTATAACTTTAAAAAAATTAATTATATTTCCTATATTCATTTGCATGAAACTTTGTTGTGTTATAGTTGACATTTTAATGTATGTGCACATAAAATACAAATAACATTTGATCAAATTTAAAAATTTTTAAAATCATGTTTTCATTTATATAACTATCCTGCTCTGAAATTCCTTTTATGCTCACATTTTATTTTGACCTTATTCTTCCTATTTCTTTCTGAAATACAGGTCAAATATATTTGGGTAAAAGTCAAGTTCTATAATTTACTGGATGTTTGATAAAATGTCAAAAAAGATTAATATCATTACTGGTATCAGATTATATTATTTTTTTATGAGTCAATATATCAAAAATGGGTCTGAGGATGTGGCTCAGTGGTAAAGTGCTTGCCTCACACATGTGAGGCCCTGGGTATCCTAAGCACCACATAAAAATAAATAAATAAAGTGAAGGTATTGTGTCCAAAAAATGTATATATCAAAAACACCTAATAGTGATAGGTACACATTTGAAATGATCAGATGTTGATTGAAATTATCAGATCAAATGTTGGTATTTGCTATTTTGGTAACATACATTAATCCCATAAAATATTTGAACTCAAATTTATTAATGAATATTTCTTTTTGTTGTGCACCTCATCACAATTTAACAATTTCTTTTGTATATATAGTATTGGAATCCCTAGTCATCTTGCTACACATTCAGAAAATCAGGGTCCATTACAGAACTATGGAATCAGAGTCTGCATTTTAGTCAGTGTCTGATGCATGGTTGAACAATTAAAATCTGAGAATCCTCCTTAATCACCAAGACTCTTTCATCTGAGAAACACACAATTTATATTATGTGATATAAAACATCAATTAAATGGTGATGCCTTAATTTAACCTTTTATTTTATAAAAGTGGAGTATATACACTCCTTTTGGTCTTATACACCCTGTTTTTTTTCCATTGAGTTGGACAACAGAGAATATGACTATGTTAAAAAATGTCTTCTCAACTACATGATAGCCAGTTCTTTTAACTCTAATTTCAACTTCAGTTAAATTAAAAACTATATGAATGATCATATGGTCAATGTGCTGTGTATTTACATTATTTGTTTATTATTTACCTTATATATTATTTATTTATTTCAGGACCTGTTGACATTCAGAGATGTGGCCATTGATTTCTATCAAGAGGAATGTGTATGCCTGGATCATGCTCAACAGAATTTATGTAGAGATGTGATGTTAAAGAAATACAGGAACCTGGGCTTTCTGGGTGAGGATAATTTCTCTTCAGAACTACTATTTTTCAATACTTAATTTTTTTCTTGGCAGAATATATTTTGGAAGCTGTTTCTCTGCATGAATGAGTTTTAGATTCTTATTTTCAAGACAAAAAATGACATTTTTTTGGTACAGACAGGAAAATGTTAATGACACTTCTTTTAGTCTTTAATCTCTCCCTTTTTTGGTGTGATATTCTGAGAATGAATAAGTGGTACTTAGAGTAATTCACTGATGCAAAATATGGTGACCTGCACATAGTGTAGGACACAGTTGTGTGGTCCAAAGGTCGAGGAGAAAACCAAACTTCACAAAGTAGATTGAGATGTTATCCAACAGAAATGATTTTTGAGAAGCTAAGATTTTATTTCTCTTCTTAACATAGAAGAACATGTACTGGGGGGATTCCAACATGGCGGCGGGCGCGGAGAGATCAAGTCTCTGACCTCTTCAGCTGTGCAGGCATAGGGAGTCATAAACAGCCTAAATCTGTTTGCTCAGGATCACTAGGCAATGCTGAGCTGACATGGATCTGGGGCGAACAGTCTGGGCCTCTCAGAACACACACTGAGCCCGGATCGGCTGAATTCAAGCTCCCATTCGCCTGCTTCCTGCAGACAAACAGCTGTGACTCAGCACTAATCCATCCAGCTGAAACAACTGGTCAGCCCTTCTGATCCTATGGAGGTAATGCCAACCGAGCCTTCATAGATAGTGGCCACAGGTTTGAAATGGGGCTTGGGAGAGACAGTAAGGACCCACCCATTGCATTGGTCACCCGGCAAAGGGAAACGAACTGTCGCCATTTGCAAGAGATACCACCATGGCAGAGAACTGATGTCATCAGATTGCGGCGGAGAAGATAACTTCATTGAAACCTGTGGCTACAGCATCAAATAAATTTATAGGAGTAAACAGTAACTCAGCAGTCAAACAGAACAAGAAGTAACATGAGCAGCTTCAAAAAGCAAGGAAGAAAAGGAGTACAAACAATGCAGGACAGCCTAAATATTCAGGAGGACCTAGAGTCATCAGAAAAATGGTCATATAAAGAACTCAAGGAACACCTTAGACAGATGGAATGGAACCTTAAAGAGGATACAAAATAGCAAATTCAAGCAGCGAAAGAACACATTGAGAATGAATTACATAAACAGATAAAAGAAGAAGTTAAGCATCTTTATCAGGAGATAGAGATTATAAAAAATAATCAAACAATAATTCTAGAAATGAAGGAAACGATAAACCAAATTAAAAACTCAATTGAGAGTATCACTAACAGAGTGGAGCAAGTAGAAGCCAGAACGTCAAATAATGAAGACAAAATATATCATCTTGAAAAGAGTGTAGCCAACTCAGAAAGGCTGGTAAAAAATCATGAGAAAAACATCCAAGAGTTATGGGATAACATTAAAAAAACCAAACTTATGAGTCATCGGGATAGAAGAAGGTACAGAGATTCAAACCAAGGGAATGAGTAACCGGCTGCATGAAATAATTACAGAAAACTTTCCAGAAATAAAAAAGGAAACAGATATACAAATTGAAGATGCATACAGGACACGGAGCACACAAAATCACAGTAGACCAACGCCAAGACACATTGTTATGAAGATATCCAATATATAGAACAAAGAGAAAATATTAAAAGCTACAAGAGAAAGGAGACAGATTACATTCAGGGGTAAACCAATAAGATTAACAACGGATTTTTCATCACAGACACTGAAAGCAAGAAGGTCATGGAACAATGTATTTCAAACACTGAAAGACAATGGATGCCAACCAAGAATTCTGTATCCAGCAAAATTAAGCTTCAGGTATGACAATGAAATAAAAATCTTTCATGATAAACAAAAGTTAAAAGAATTTGCAGCCAGAAAACCAGCATTGCAAAGCATTTTGAGCAAAACACTACACGAAGAAGAAATGAAAAACAATAAACAAAACCATCAGAGGGAAGTGCCTCGGTAAAGACAGAGGGCGAGGGGAAAGATAATCATGGAGAAACAAACTAAATTTTTTTTAAAAAAGGATAAATAATCAAACATGGCTGGAAGTACAAACCATATATCAATAGTAACTCTGAATGTTAATGGCTTAAACTCTCCAATAAAGTGACATAGGCTGGGATCATGGATTAAAAAAACAAATCCAACAATATTCTGCCTCCAGGTGACACATCTGATTGGAAAAGACATACACAGGCTGAAGGTGAAAGGATGGGAAAAAATATACCATGCACACGGTCCTCGTAAGCAAGCAGGGGTGGCCATCCTCATATCGAATAAAATCGACTTCAAGACTAAGTTAATCAAAAGGGATAAAGAAGGACATTATATACTGTTAAAAGGAACGATTCACCAACAAGACATAACAATTATCAATATTTATGCACCAAATAATGGTGCTGCGACATTCATAAAACAAATTCTCCTCAAGTTCAAGAATCAAATAGATCACAACACAATAATTATGGGTGACTTCAACACACCTCTCTCACCATTGGACAGATCCTCCAAACAAAAGTTGAATAAAGAAACTATAGAACTCAATACCACAATCAATAACCTAGACTTAACTGACATATATAGAATATATCAACCATCATCAAATGGATATACTTTTTTCTCAGCAGCACATGGATCCTTCTCAGAAATAGACCATATATTATGCCATAGGGCAACCCTCTGTAAATATAAAGGGGTGGAGATAATACCATGCATTTTATCTGATCATAATGGAATGAAACTGGAAATCAATGATAAAAGGAGGAAGGAAAAATCCTTCATCACATGGAAAATGAACAATATGTTACTGAATGATCAATGGGTTGTAGAAGACATAAAGGAGGAAATCAAAAAATTCTTAGAGATAAATGAAAATACAGACACAACATATCGGAATCTATTGGACACAATGAAAGCAGTTTTAAGAGGAAAATTCATCGCCTGGTGGTCATTCCTCAAAAAAAGAAAAAAACCAACAAATAAATGAACTCACACTTCATCTCAAAGGCCTAGAAAAGGAAGAGCAAAACAACAGCAAATGTAGCAGAAGGCAAGAAATAATTAAAATCAGAGCGGAAATCAATGAAATTGAAACAAAAGAAACTATTGAAAAAATTAACAAAACTAAAAGTTGGTTCTTCGAAAAAATAAATAAGATGGACAGACCTTTAGCCATGCTAACGAAGAGAAGAAGAGAGAGAACTCAAATTACTAACATATGGGATGAAAAAGGCAATATCACAACAGATGCTACAGAAATACAGAAGACAATTAGAAATTATTTTGAAAACCTATATTTCAATAAAATAGAAGATAGTGAAGACATTGATAAATTTCTTAAGTCGTATGATTTGCCCAGACTGAGTCAGGAGGATACCCACAACTTAAAGAGACCAATATCAATGGATGAAATTGAAGAAGCCATCAAAAGACTACCAACCAAGAAAAGCCCAGGACCAGATGGGTATACAGCAGAGTTTTACAAAACCTTTAAAGAAGAATTAATACCAATACTTTTCAAGTTATTTCAGGAAATAGAAGAAGAGGGAGCTCTTCCAAATTCATTCTATGAGGCCAACATCACCCTGATTCTGAAACCAGACAAAGACACCTCAAAGAAAGAAAACTACAGACCAATATCTCTAATGAACCTAGATGTAAAAATCCTCAATAAAATTCTGGCGAATCGAATACAAAAACACATCAAAAAAAATTGTGCACCATGATCAGGTAGGATTCATCCCTGGGATGCAAGGATGGTTCAATATACAGAAATCAATAAATGTTATTCACCACATCAATAGACTTAAAGATAAGAACCATATGATCATCTCGATAGACGCAGAGAAAGCATTCGACAAAGTACAGCATCCCTTTATGTTCAAAACATTAGAAAAACTAGGGATAACAGGAACTTACCTTGACATTGTAAAAGCCATCTATGCTAAACCTCAGGCTAGCATCATTCTGAATGGACAAAAGTTAAAGGCATTCCCTCTAAAATCTGGAACAAGACAGGGATGCCCTCTATCACCACTTCTATTCAATATAGTTCTTGAAACACTGACCAGAGCAATTAGACAGACGAAAGAAATTAAAGGCATAAAAATAGGAAAAGAAGAACTTAAATTATCACTATTTGCAGCTGACATGATTCTATACCTAGAAGACCCAAAAGGGTCTACAAAGAAACTGCTAGAACTAATAAATGAATTCAGCAAAGTGGCAGGATATAAAATCAACACGCATAAATCAAAGGCATTTTTGTATATCATCAACAAAACTTCTGAAACGGAAATGAGGAAAAACACTCCATTCACAATATCCTCAAAAAAAAAAAATACTTGGGAATCAACCTAACAAAAGACGTGAAAGATTTATACAATGAAAACTACAGAACCCTAAAGAGAGAACTAGAAGAAGATCTTAGAAGATGGAAAAATATACCCTGTTCATGGATATGCAGAACTAATATTATCAAAATGGCGATATTACCAAAAGTTCTCTATAGGTTTAATGCAATGCCAATCAAAATCCCAATGGCATTTCTTGTAGAAATAGATAAAGCAATCATGAAATTCATATGGAAAAATAAAAGACCCAGAATAGCAAAAGCAATTCTAAGCAGGAAGTGTGAATCAGGCAGTATAGCGATACCAGATTTCAAACTATATTACAGAGCAATAGTGACAAAAACAGCATGGTACTGGTACCAAAACAGGTGGGTGGACCAATGGTATAGAATAGAGGACACAGAGACCAATCCACAAAGTTACAACTATCTTATATTTGATAAAGGGGCTAAAAGCATGCAATGGAGGAAGGATAGCATCTTCAACAAATGGTGCTGGGAAAACTGGAAATCCATATGCAACAAAATGAATCTGAATCCCTTTCTCTCACCATGCACAAAAGTTAACTCAAAATGGATCAAGGAGCTTGATATCAAATCAGAGACTCTGCGTCTGATAGAAGAAAAAGTTGGCTCCGATCTACATATTGTGGGGTCGGGCTCCAAATTCCTTAATAGGATACCCATAGCACAAGAGTTAACAACAAGAATCAACAAATGGGACTTACTTAAACTAAAAAGTTTTTTCTCAGCAAGAGAAACAATAAGAGAGGTAAATAGGGAGCCTACATCCTGGGAACAAATTTTTACTCCTCACACTTCAGATAGAGTCCTAATATCCAGAGTATACAAAGAACTCAAAAAATTAGACAATAAGATAACAAATAACCCAATCAACAAATGGGCCAAGGACCTGAACAGACACTTCTCAGAGGAGAATATACAATCAATCAACAAGTACATGAAAAAATGCTCACCATCTCTAGCAGTCAGAGAAATGCAAATCAAGACCACCCTAAGATACCATCTCACTCCAGTAAGATTGGCAGCCACTATGAAGTCAAACAACAACGAGTGCTGGCGAGGATGTGGAGAAAAGGGTACTCTTGTACATTGCTGGTGGGACTGCAAATTGGTGCGGCCAATTTGGAAAGCAGTTTGGAGTTTCTTGGGAAAGCTGGGAATGGAACCACCATTTGACCCTGTTATTGCCCTTCTCGGACTATTCCCTGAAGACCTTAAAAGAGCATGCTACAGGGATGCTGCCACATCGATGTTCATAGCAGCACAATTCACAATAGCTAGGCTGTGGAACCAACCCAGATGCCCTTCAATAGATGAATGGATAAAAAAAAAATGTGGCATCTATACACAATGGAGTACTATGCAGCAATAAAAAATGACAAAATCATAGAATTTGCAGGGAAATGGATGGCACTAGAGCAGATTATGCTTAGTGAAGCTAGTCAATCCCTAAAAAACAAATACCAAATGTCTTCTTTGATATAATGAGATCAACTCTGAACAGAGCAGGGAGGAAGAGCAGGAAGAAAAGATTAACAGTAAACAGAGACATGAGATGGGAGGGAAAGGGAGAGAAAAGGGAAATTGCATGGAAATGAAGGGAGTCCCTCATTGGTATACAAAATTACATATAAGAGATTGTGAGGGGAATGGGAAAATAAACAAGGAGAGAAATGAATTACAGTAGATGGGGTAGAGAGAGAGAAGATGGGAGGGGAGGGGAGGGGGGATAGTAGGGGATAGGAAAGGTAGCAGAATACAACAATTACTGATTAGGCATTATGTAAAACTGTGGATGTGTAACCGACGTGATTCTGCAATCTGCATTTGGGGTAAAATTGGGAATTCATAACCCACTAATCTAATGTATGAAATATGATATGTCAAGAGCTTTGTAATGTTGTGAACAACCAAAAAAAAAAAGCCTTTGGGTGGTTTATAAGCTTTTATTTTTAACCTTAGTTCTTAGAAGAGTAATTTACAATTGAAAAAAAAAAAACAACGAAATGACAGAAAAACTAAATCATAGAGAAAAGTAGAAAAACAAATCAAAGAAAAGTACAGAGCAGCCCAAAACTAAAAAAGCTCACTTCCCCAAGGGGAGGACATTAAAATGTCAGAAGACTAAGGCCAGCCTCAAGATTACAGGTAGAGGGGATGGGGTTGTGGCTCAGTGGTAGAGTGCTTGCCTTACATATGTGAGGCACTGGGTTTGATCCTTAGCATCACATAAAAACAAATAAACAAAATGAAGGTTTTTTTTTTTTTAAGATTACAGGTAGAACAGAGCAACAGAAAAAAAATGAACTGACATTTATAGCTTCAGGAGTACCACTTGTTATTGCAAGTTTTATAAGGGATTTGGGATGAAATTTACTAATTCTACAGGGCTGGCTCACTTTGGAGAAATACATTGTACTTCTCACCATTTCTTGGAGTAAAATAATTAGAAGTTGCCTTAAAAGAGGGCTTAATTCTTGGGACATTGCTGTATTGAAGATTAGAAAACACAGAGGAAATTACAATTCAGGGTCCCTGGAAACATTTTGAAACAATGATTAGATGGGAGAGAGTCACAGAGAGGACAGTCTGTGGAGAGTAGCAGGGTTCAGTTGTAAATACAATGAGATATACAAGGAGTGGGATCTTGGACTGTGGAGAGTATGCGTTTTAGTAGTATAGCTCTGTGGTAAGGAGTGAGACCAACTGCGTGTAGTTTACTGAGGGGGAAATAACACAGTTTTCCACTTTAAGATAGAATTCAGAAATTTGCTTTCCCCCCATCACACAATTCACTAGTGATTTGCCTTAGCTTTGACATTTGCCAAGCCTCCAGGTACAAAATAGGGCTATCTGAGGTAAATGTGTATCTGCTTCACTCACATGCTGTGAAGGTAATTAGAAGATTCACATTATTAAAAAATTATTTCTTATTCTAATTTGTTATATATGGCAACAGAATGCATTACTTTTTGTAGTACACATATAGAACACCATTTTTAATATCTCTGGTGGTACACAAGTATAGTCACACCATTCGTGTTTTCATACATTTACTTAGGGATGGCAGCCTTTCCTTCCCACCCATTTGCCCTATCTTTGGGAGGATTATGTGAACTCAGATTACATTTTCAATGACTCTGAAGTGAATGCAGCCCTGCGTTATTGTCAAGAGCCATCAGTGGGCTGTGTGTGGACTACATCGGCATCACAGCCTAGTGAATAGGAGAATCTGGTGTCTGGGAACTTCCAGTGGAAATTTCCTCTGACTAAGAACACATATACACAAATGACCCTGTTCAAGGGTCCAGAGATGGGGTGACCTGCTGCAGCCACACAGCCTCTCAGAGATGGATATGACCTGCCAAGATGCCAATCAATCTGATGACTGCAAGACACCATGAAACAAGACTCCACCCCTGAAATCTTACCCCTGCTTTCATGTATCCCCTTCAGTAAACCACGTGGCCATTTTCTATAGTCCAGCTCCAGCTCCTCTGTGGCCTGGGCCTATCAGGTGCTTGTTCTGTGTCTTTTCTTTTTCATTAACTATTTATGACTAATCTTCTCCAGTGTCTTACCCTCTGCAGGCAGGAAGAAGACCCCTTAGTGAGGCACTGGCTGCGGCCTCATACAGTATGACATAAAATTACCCATCTTAACCTAGTTCAAAATATGGCATGGGTCTCAGCCTAGAAACATTAGTGATCTGTTTGGTAGATACAGTGAGAAATTACTAAGTCCCTGTGTGAAACTCAGTAGTCCTCATTCCTGGTGGATTCTGAATTAGAAAACCTGTAAAGATGTATCTCCAAGCTTATTCAAGAACCTCAGATGAGATAACATTTTTGGACTTAATTTTCTTTTTCATTCCATTTTTATTACTTTCATTTAATTTGATTTACTTATTTTTATTCTTTAATTGCATTTTCATTTCTCACTGTTTCCTCCCTGCTTTCTAATTCTTTTTCCATTCAAAAGCTTGCTGCTCCTTTTTACCCTTTCTTCACCCTCTTTTAGTCATCATTTTATTATTAAACTATTAAATTTTAACATTTATTTAGTCTATGTTAACTTTGCTCCTTGTTTCTATTGTTAATAGGGATATAGTTGTTGATTTTAATTGATTTTCACAATATATCTATGCCAGGTTTGTCTTTGTGTCATTGTTACCATGATTTGTTTTCTCTCTCTCAGAAGTGGTAGAAATTGAGCCCTTGAAAAATGGTTGCTCACTAAGAAGTCCCTTGTACAAATGTGAAAGGGACTTGATTTCTAAAAAGCACAATTCTCAAAACTAAAAGTCAAAAAACAATAAAAAAGGCAACATGTGTTTTCCTGTGGTTCATAAATTTTTAGAAACTGAATCTATCAAAGTGCTCAAAATATTAATTTTTTTTAAAGAGAGAGAGAGAGAGAGAGAGAGAGAGAGAGAGAGAGAGAGAGAGAGAGAAGAGAGAGAATTTTTTAATATTTAGTTTTCATTTTTTTCGGTGGACACATCTTTATTTTATTTTATTTTTATGTGGTGCTGAGGATCAAACCCAGCGCCGCACACATGCCAGGCGAGCGAGTTACCACTTGAGCCACATCCCCAGCCCTCAAAATATTATTTTTTAAAATGATCAATGAATTCAAAGTGGACACAAATAAATTGATAACTTAAGGAATACCACTCAAGATATGAAAGAACAATACTTAAAAAAGAAAATTCTGAAAAAGAATAAAGCAGAAATCTGGGAAATGATAAGTTTAAAAAGAAAAACAAATTATCAATAGCTATAGCTCACTATGGGAGGGGACAACACTCCTCTGTCAAGAGGAAAAACATAGCTGGTCTGATGGAAGCCCATCTATAATCCCAGTAGCTCAGGAGGATGAAGCAAGAGGATTGTGAGTTTTTCAAAGCCAGACTCAGAAATTTAGTGAGGTTCTAAACAACTTAGTGAGACCTGTCTCAGAGTGAAATATAAAAAGCTAGAAATGTGGTTAAATGGTTAAATGACCCCGGGTTCAATCCCCAGTACCAAAAATAAATAAATAAAAAATATTAAAGACATGTGAAAAGATTTTCCCAAAGAGTTTAAGAAAAATAAGCACTGGTCAACATGTCCAAAATCAGAGCAGATAATAAAGTCAGAAAAACTGGACTGTGCTTGCCAGTAAGAAAGCTCTAGAATGTGAAGCTGTAGAGAAGACCAGTGATCCCCAACAGGGAATTTGAATCTCCATAGAAAAATTGGGACTGGGGAAACACTGACTGCTTGAATATACTCACTGATTTGCATTTCTGAGCCAGTGGAATTACTTCATATTTATGTTTTTTTCCCTCAGAAATTACTTTGTCCCCCTGTTTCCCTTCTCTCCAGATTTTTTTTCACTTTTTAAAAATTAACTTACTTATTTCAACTAGGTATATATGACAGCAGAATGCATTTTGATTCATTATACACAACTGCGCACAACTTTTCATTTCTCTGGTTGTACAAAATGTAGCATCACACCATATGTGTGGTCATATATGTACCTAGAATAATGATGTCCATCTAATTCTACCATATTTCCTGCCCTCATGCAGCCTCCCCATCCTCCCTCTCCTTTGCCCAAAGTTCCTCCATTTTTCCTATGCCTCCCTCTTCCCCTTTATGAATAAGCATCCACTTATAAGAGAGAACATTTGGCCTTTGTGTTTTTTGGGGGATTGGATTACTTCACTTAGGATGATATTCTCCAACTCCATCCATGTAACTGCAAATGCCATAATTTTATTCTATTTTAATGATGAATAATAGTCTATTGTGTATATATACCACAGTTCCTTTATCCATTCATCTATTAAAGGACATCCAGGTTGCTTCCACAGTTTATTAAACTATTGTTTATTAAACTTCTATAAAGATTGATGAGGCTGCATTACAATAGTATAATGATTTTAAGTCCTTTGGGTATAGACCAAGGAGTGGGATAGATGGGTGAAAGGGTGATTCCATCCCAAGTTTTCTAAGGAATTTCCATACTGCTTTCCAGAATGGTTCACCAATTTGTAGTCCCACCAGCAAGGTGTGAGTGTGCCTTTTCTCCCACATTCTTACCAATATTTATTGTTGTCTTGCCCCGACTGCCTTAAGAAGACTCCTAAAACCCAAGAAATAAAATTAAGAATTAAAAAAAAAATTGGATGGACTCAAACTAAAAAGCTTCTTCTCAGGAAAAGAAACAATCAATGAGGTGAAGTGAGAACCTACATTTTGGGAGCAAATTTTTGGCACACACAAGTCAGATACAACACCAATCTCTAGGATATATAAAGAACTTAAAAAACTTACCCCCCCCCAAAAAAAAACCCCAATCAATAAATGGGCAAAGAAGCTGAATAGACACTTCTCAGAAGAAGGTATACATATAATTGATTAACAAATATTTGAAAAAAATGCCCAACACCTCTAGTCATTAGAGAAATGCAAATCAAAACTACTCTAAGATTTTATCTCACTCCAGTCAGAATGGCAGTTATCCTTCTCTCCAATTTTTATGCTGTACTTGGTATACTTGCTTTATGAATATCCTGGATCAAACAGGCACATAAGCTATACTTTTCAATGGAGCTGAAGATGTCCAAACCTGAGCATGGACGAGAATGGGACTCTGATGGACCTTCAAAGTATGTAGAAGAATATCAGAGTTTCCATTTGAAATGTACAGATGGAGTTGTGGAATAGACAACGTGACTGCCAGGAAGTAAAGTTATGGGTCTCAGGAGGATCAGACAGAATATCCAACACCCCTTTCCAAATAAGCATAGTATACAGACAGGATCTCTCAGAATGAGAGGTGCAATTCAAGCCAAGTCAGTCTACATATGAAGCAGGTGAAGGAGCCAGCCATTTTCCCTGACAGACTTACTCTCACACCTGAAAATATTAACAATTCCATTCTGAAAAAGAAATGCAGTTGATACCTTTTCCTTCTAGCAGAGGTGGTCAGGCAAGTAGAGGCCTAAATTCTTCATACAGACTCACCTAACAAGTTGGACAACTTTGGGTCAGAATTGGAATCAAATGAGAATTGATGACTTCTCCATAGTTGACAAATTCTAAAATTTAAAACGCTGGATAATAAAGATTTTATTTAAAAAATCTCAGCAACAATTAACATGTACTATGCAATGACAATGCATTTATGGATTAATATTACCAATCATATTCCCATTCTGCTCTGTCTTTATTCATTTTAACATGTCTCCCTTTCCTCCCCCCTCTTCGTTTTTTCTATTATTGTTGTTTGTTTGTTTTCTTGTCTCTTTTAATTTTTCTTGCTCCATTTTTAAATTTAAGTGAGTATGCGATTATTTTTGTGTGACCCCTTCTGATTGTTCTATATTATTTTTCACACACATTCTTCCTGGATAAATAAAATCCTAGAGACTTTAGTAATCTTATGAGTAGTATATGTTTATATATGATTTACTTTGAAATCATCATTCTGGCTTATGAAACTCTGTAGTCAGGTCCAAGATGTCTATAGTTAGGCTCCCACACAGAGACTTCTGGCTAGTTATGTTTTAGTATGTAGTCAAGGTGATAAACACTGTGACTGAGCATACACACTAAGGGTCATAAACATCTGCCTGGGAGCATGCACTCACTTAGGTAACCTGGTGATAGTGGGCCTTCTTTATTTGGTCTGTGCATAAAGAAAACCTGTGAAATACCATGGGGGGATGTTATTACCTCCAAAAAAATCATGTTTACCACACCAACAGTGTCTTTCTCCTTCTTTTCAACTCCTGGGAACCTAGAACTTACTTCCCTGGCCTATGACTCAGCTAGACAATTAGCATAATCATCAAAATCTCATGAAGGTGAGAAATGTCTCAACCTTGGCATGTGGCCAAGTACCATACTTTTTTTAAACCATGATTATATTTGTATGAGCTTCTGTGGAGAACTGGGAAATGGTGGATGGTGGATGGATTGCCAGTGAGTTTTACAAGCATTCAGTTTCCATCTCCAAGATAGTGCCACTCACAAAGAGGCAAGAAAAGTGAGTTGGACATGTCTCACTGCTCTGAGAGTGAATATGGACCAGGCTATACTGAATACCAGCCAGCTTCACCATCCTATAGAAACAGGTAGTTTTGTAGCAGCATGCCTGTGCCTTGGAGCAAGATATTCGAGCAAAGCAGATCTCAATCTCCAAGGAAGAGGGAATGGACTTTAAAGAGAAACTCCCACTGCCAGATCTTCCCATGGCACAAAAGAAAAGCATGAGAATATATGAGTTTCTGATAGGCAGGCAGTTTGGCAGCAAAGTGTCACTGAGTATACCACATGTAAGCCATCCATTCAGGAGGAATACGGTAAAAAATTTTTCCAGCAGCCTGTGGAATGCTGGAAGCACGAGCTTTGTACTTATGGGTTGGGATCTATTACCAACCATCCTTCACTCTGAGACAGTGATTGCAGAACAGTCATAAAAATTGAGACGTTAATTCTTTCCTTTATGAATTGAATGCATGCTGCTGCACCAGTGCAATGTGCAACTGAGGAAACACTGGACAGAGCCATTGTCCTTCAAGGAAGGAGTATCTTTGGTGGTCCAAGGGATTTGTATACTGATGGATACAACATAGAACCTAGCCTGTTGGATGAATTTCTATACAGCTCTCTGCTGACACCTTGTGGAATAATGCTGGGATGGGATGGAGAAGTCTGAGTTCTGTTCAATGAGGATGGCGGCACTGCATGAACCACATTACTGATTATTAGTAAAGACAGCTGGGCTGTGTATTTGGGGGTTAACTTTGTGGATTACTACATTAAAAGGAGATAATTGGATGGTCAGACTTCAGCCTTTGTAATATCAAGCCATGTGGTAAGACCTTTGGGTTACAGGCCATGAAAAAAGAGATAATTGTAATACATGTTATTTGCCATGCTCCCAGACTGACTTAGGAACTGATGAGGCAGATGTTTTAACTAGGGTGTGGTGGTTAGAGTGTGTGCCCACCCAAAGCCAGACAGATTGGTTGTGTCACTGCCTATAGCATGCAGATTTCAAGAACATGTGGAATGTAGTCAAACAGTGTGGTCTGCCTTTATGTGAAATGCCCTCTTAGAAGCCTGCAAGGCATGTATGGTTTGCACTAGGAGTATTCACAGCCTTGAAGGGGAGCCACAGAGGACCAGGTAATGCATAGATGCACCTTCATGTCATGATTGCAGGTTGACTGTACTGAACCTTTACTGAAATCAAAGGGTGTTGTGTTTGCCATAATGAGAATTGATATGGCCACATGTTTGTTGTTTATCTGGCTCAGTGGCCAAGTGAATTAATATAATATTCACACTTTGACTGTTAATGACATTGAATGGCCCATCACAATAGAGAGTGATCAAGGTAGCCATATCACAGGTCCAGATGTGTAGCAATGGTCAACTTAGCTACAGATTCAACAGAGGCTGTATGTCCCTTATTATCCACATGCTGCAGGTATTGTAGATATAATGGTGTACTTGAACAAGAACTTAAAACTGCCTAAACCCAACTTCTATGAAGAGCTGAACACTGAACCCATGAGCACTTGTAAGAACTCTAAATAAGCATCCCCAATGAGAGGAACCTAACACAATGTAGATTTTTTCTGCAGTGCAGAGTGAACTTAATACAGGTCCAGATGACAACATGGGTATTTTTATTGTAGTGAAGCCTGGGTTTGGGCAGCAATGAGACTTTGTCTTGCCTGCTCACATTGTATTGAACCAGGTACAAACTATAGATCAAATAAGGCCCTAGGCCCATATTCATTGGGTAACCTGTTAGCCCCATCAGGAAAAATTTGAATGTAATCTCCTTGTGATACCATGGGTGGCTGGAGAATGGTCCCCCTGCATACACATGCCCTGGCCAGGTCCCACTGAGGGGACACAGATTTGAAAGAGCACATTTGTTATTTCTCTTTGGCCAATGCCTGTCCATGCAGACTGCTGAGATTGAGGACTATGTTGTTTGGTATCATTGCCCAGTAAAGCCGTCACCAGAGGCCACTGTGTCCTGGGACTCAAAGCTGGCATGCATTCTCCTGGATGGACATGATTTACTTATACTAGTGCCAATAACTGCTTTGTTCTTTTGTCCATAGGTGTGTCCTCACTAACACCACCATGGAGTGGGCACACCCTTATGTCAGTGTAGCAAACACTTCTGCCTGCTGAGTATGCATCTCTTAGTCTGGCCACAGAAGTCTTATTCAGTTCATATAGGTTCCACTAGAACTGGTCTTCAGGAGTATAGAGTCTTTCAGGTCTGGGGCATTCTTTCTTCAATTCAGATATCCTCCCCAATTGTAAATCCATCTTCTTTTCTGATTGGTCCAAGTTGATCTCCCAGGAATTCACAGAGATCCCATTTGTACCTACAAGCACTGAGCTACAGGACATTCATACTTTAGAAGGGTGTTCTGCCAATACCATACTTGTTTCCAACCTCCAGGTAATCCATTTGATACCGAGACTTGTTTCTTTGAAAGACTGGACAGACATGACCTGAAAGGTCAGAAACACATATAGGTTCAGAGTTCTCAGGCTGTCTCAGGAAAATGAGAATTTTATGGTGAGATGATGTGGAATTGTACAAGCATATGGCATCCACACATATTGGTGTTATCACTCCCACAAGAAGGATTTCAAGTAACACACAAATAATATAAAATAAGGTTTTATTAGAGAATTTAAAGTATGGCACTTTCAGAGTCTGTTTTTATTTCTTTTTAATGGGGAATATACTTCTTGGATTTCATTTTGTTTATTTTTTTATCCACTGTTATTAACAAGTTATTAACTGGCCTTTATTTTTTTCCTGACTACATTTTTCAGTGAGAGTTGTAATAACTAGATCATAGATGATGTTCAAATTGTTTTGATATTATAATTACTTTAAAGGGTTGTTATTAACTATGGTCAAGGGAATTTGACCTGTGAGTTCTCATATTATTTTGGGGTTATAAGTGATCAGAACTTTGTCTAAACCATTAAATCTTCCTGTTACTCCCAGTCCTGTGACCTGTGGACATTTCCTTCATGCAGATACTGATATCCTTCTTATGTATTGTTTTTCTTTATTGTCCTTCTTCCTCTCCACTGGGAGCTAAGTATTTAATATTTCCTCCTAAATTGAGGTGGCTTCAAAAATTCTTAGGGTAATTGGTACTGCTTCCTGATGAGAAAGAATGATGTTAGAAACTCCAGACTTTGCTCTCTATGGATAGTGCAAGAATAATTAGGAATATTTAGTATTATGATGATATGATAAAAATCAGGAATGTCAGTAGGTGAATAACCTATAAATGATAGTTGGGTATTAATTAGTTTGGGCTGATTAGAGAAAGCATAATAAATATAGAGATGGGATCATAGTTATAAAGTGACATATAAAAAAGCAAAGTATAATTTACCCCCAAAATGATTATTACGACAAAGATTAGTAACATTTTCCCAAGATGTTTTGTGGAACCAAGATTTCAGTGCTGTTATATCAGTCTCCAATTGACCTAGGAGTAAGTTGTGATTTTAGCAGAGTCTTTGGTAAATATTATCAGGGAATCATATACAAAAACTTTTGCTTCATAACCTCTGGATTCACTTAGTTCTTTTTTATTTTTCTTTAATCGTTGACACAACTGACTCCATCTTTATTTTGATGTATTTCTTATTTGTAGTCCACCCTTGTCTTGTGAAAAACTTTATATTTTCTTCCTGAAGACATCATTAGTCCATTATGTTGAAGTTAGGTTCTTTGGCACTCACTGTTGAGATGCATCTATTGCAATTAGTTACATGTGATCTCATATTGAATAGCGAATTGGTAATGACTGGGAGACATGGTAAAAATTATTTTAGGAACATTTGAGCAACAAGAATATTTAGAAAAAAATGGCTCTTGGGCTGAGCTTAACAGGAGTCCATTTTCTAATTTTTAAAAGTGTTGTCTGAGCTCTATTTGACTTATCCTGTGTTTGAGTTTTGAATTGTGTTGTTTAGAAGAGGGAAACTTGCCTCTTCCTTTCTTTATACAATATAAGTGCCAATTAAACATATGTATCCCCTGCCTCAACAAATATCTTCTACCTGCAAAAAGGTAGAAGATACAAACAAATCTGTGACAAGAACTGCATATTCCCATTTTCAAACTTTGATAGTATATGAATGGTTTGGTCTGATCAAAATGATGTGGTGTAATTCCAGTATAAGTATCAGGATTTAAGAGCACAGTCAGGTTCCTGGAAAGAATTGGTTAAGTTTTCCTTTAGTGAGCAAGAAAACAGGTCTGACCGAATTGTATCTCTCCATATCAACAAACTAGTCCTGGAAAGGATAAGGGTCAACATGATTTTAACCTCTCCAGTTGTCAGTTGACATGAAATGCAAATGACTCCATTTTGCCATGCCATAGTGTAGATAGTAAAGGTGTCAAACACAAGTTTGAGATGTTGAAAAAGACAAAATGGAAACACAACCTCTTTAAGAACCCGAGAATCTTGTAAAACCTTTAAAAAAAACCCAAAAAACAAATAGGCATAATTAACATCAATGAACCTGGCAGTGAATATGGGGGTCATTTACCCAACAAGAGTGACACACTGGAAAAAGTCAAAGCTGAGAAACTTCTCCATCTCACACTAGTGAGTATAAAGAGGATGAAGTGTATGAAATAACACATATTTTTGCCCTCGTCCTGAGTAGATGGGAGCCATAGTTTTCTTTCTCCACAGAGGGAAATCTAAGTCATGGCACCAAAATATTTAGGAGAGATTCTGTGTAGCCAAAGTAACTGAATGGTGATGATAACACCTTTCTTTTTTCAGGAAGTTTTCAAGCAGAATTTACAAAATGCAATTAAAGTTTATTAGAGAACTTAAAGTGACATTGCGCTCAGGATAAGCACTGAGTGGTTCATCTCTGAAGAGAGCAGTGAGGTCCTTATAGAATATGTTTTCATGATTTCTGGGATTCTTCATTTTTTTTCTTGCTTCTTTTACCTGCTGTTATTGCCCTTTAGGTTTCATTTTATATGGCTTCAGGCAATTTTGTTTCTGAAGGTCATAATGACTGGTCAAAGAATATGAGTTTTCTCATGGTTTTAAAATAAATATTACTTTGAGGGTTCATGATTGCAGTCTAGGTTGATTTGACATTCAAGATTCTGTTTTATTTATTTTTTAATGAATTATATGTGACCAAATAGTTGTCGATTCTGTTATGTTTCCTTATTGCCCCGTCCTGTGATATATCTACCTTGTCTCTTATGTACATATTTTATGTAAGGGTTATGGGTTTGGAATTGAGGTCACTTATAGCTTCATGACTGTGGCATGCTTGATGGCTTCTGGGAAACCTTATGTGCAAAGACAGAGGATGCCTGGCTGCTGCAGCAATGTCCTTCATGAGGAGGCTTGACCTTGATCTCAGGCACACAGCTCCTGGGAATAAAAAAAAACTCTCTTGTTAGACAACCACATTTTGTTTTGCAAAACGTGGCTCACAAAGGTTGAGACTTTCTTTTTGGCTATGAGGAGTGAATTCAGTGGTGATTAACCACTGATTCATACCGACTGGCATTTTTATTTATTTATGTATTTCTTTATTTCTTTATTTTATTTAGACACAAGGTATCACTAGTTAGGATCTTGTAAACTGTTGAAGTTGGCCTCAAAAATGCAATCATTCTGCCTCAGCCTCCCACATCACTGGGATTAGGATAATGTGCCACCATGCTTAGCAGGTTGAGACTCTAAGATTAAAAAAAAAACAAAATTGGTAATTTGTAGAGCTGAAATTTGAATCCAGGTCTTCATTTTATCTACCAATTAATTAATTCATTTATTAAATATTCATTTGTTTACAAACACTTATTTTGAATCATCCTGAATTTGGAGCTCTAGAAAAAATATAGTAAATAAGACTTACACAGTTTTTGTCCTCATAAACTTATAGTCTAGAGAGACATACAGTAAAAATGGCTAGGAGGCAACTAAGTACAAAGAAAGGAGATCTTTCTGAAGACAGTCACAGAGTAGATGCACTAATCTGAAGTAAGGAGAGGCTGATTGTTCCCAGCTAAGAACTGCAGCACAAAGAGAAGCATAAAGATATGTTCATGGGTCTTGAGTATTGGGGGATTTGGGGAAGCTTCACATGTCCTCAAGCAAGGGAGTACACAAAATATGTGAGGCAGATCCAGGCAAGAACTGATGCTCAATGTGATATGATAGCTGCAGGGATTTATGAATTGGGCAAAGTGGTCTGAATTTGTGCTGGGAGTCCTAAACCCACTGAAGGACTGTGAACACACCAATCTTCAGAAAGTCATAGGAACTTAAGAAAGCTCCTGCATAATCATAACAAAAAGTGTATGTTATTGGCATGGGAAGATGATTTAAAAATGGATGGATTGAAAGTTCCTGAGGGAGAAGAACCCCTAGCATGGCCTTTGGTTAATGGCTTTGGATTTGCAGTCAGATAGATCTGAGTTTGAATTACTGATCCTGCTATTTTACAGCCCTGTGATCTTGGGTGAGTCAGTTAATCTCTTTGAGTCTCTGCTTCCTGGTCTATAAAATGGGTACAAAATACTGTTCATACTGGGTAAGAATCAAATGGAGATATATTGAGTGCTTAGTGTGTTATTGATACTCAATGATAAATTCCAGTATGTGTGAAATAGGACTACTTCTGGTTATAAAAGAGTTACTACTCCTTTCTCAGTTCCTTGTCTACCCATATGCTTCTATCAGATTTATTCATAATATTCTCTTGCAGTTCCTCATTGATCTGAATCCTTATGTTAAACTGTAAATTCCTTGAGGACCTCTGTCCCCAACACCTACCAAGATACCTTACACTCTGCAAGGACTCAGTGGACATTTCTTTCATCAGTTCAGTAAATCTGGAAGCCAGCCACTAGAAAATTAAACAAAAAACTATACTTTTGAAGACTGGTCATATTAAAATGGGTATAGAATGAATCTATATATATAAATAAAATTATTTCTAGGTTACAGTTATAGGTGTCATATGTGTGCTTAAATGCAGATGGAACACTAAGAAGAAAGAAGAAAAATGAATAGAGTGTTTTTAAAGGTGGGTAAATATATATATATATATATATATATATATATATATAATATATATATATATATTCCAAAATATGCAGTAATAAATATATATATTACTGTATACTGACCTTAGTATACTGAGTGTGTGGGTTCCCACCCAAAGAGATACTCTGTGTTCATTTCCCAATATTGATCTCCAGATTTAAAGGAAAAGGACCTGTTTTTATCAGGTTGAAGGATAATTTGGCCATAAGTTAACATTTTTGATATTCTCCATGTAAAAATTAAAATCATAAAGAAAGATGTATAAAACTTAATATTGATGAGATTATTCTTCATATTCCTTGTTAATACTTATTTCAAACAGTTTAGAATAGCCCTTACAATTCACTAAATCAATGGATTTTATATCACATTTGGTAAGAACACACATCTATTTATACCCATTATACATGAAGGGCCTATATGTCTTAAGCCAGCAAATCTACAGGTTTTGACTATAGTAAAAATTTGTAATGGCAAAATAAATAAAGCTCCACTGGAAAAAAAAGAAGTTTGGGCCCTGTCCAGGGTGGAAAAAATGTACATGTTACGTGTTTATCTACTCCTGAGTTTGGGATGCTCACTGCTAGATTTCTCAGTCTTTTTCTGTAGTTAGGGGACCTCATTGACATTCTGACTATGAGATTGATGTAGCACTGTGCTGGAGTTCTGCTATGGTAAAGATTTTCCTTTCTTGGAAACTGGAGTTATTCTTATTTTACCCAATTTTTTTTTTGGAATATAGAGATGATGACTAGAAATGTAGATGTCATGTTGCAACCATAAGACAATAAGCTTCCAAATAAAAGTTGTTGCCCTGTAGAAAACAGAGTCCAAGTCAATGATAAAAGGATAAATGTTTACTCAGAAAATACAATGATGACCACACTAGAAAATCCATAGGTACTTTTTCTTGAATGATTCCCTTCTTCCATTAAAAATGGCATAAATATATTTATTATTCTATACCATTTAAAATTCATGTAGTCATATATTCAGCAGAATTTTTACATGCAGAAAAATTGATCCAAAGTGAATTCACTTTTAAAAAATATTTTTAATATTTTTATTTATTTATTTTTAGTTGCAGTTGGACACAATACCTTTATTTCAATTATTTATTTTTATGTGGTGCTGAGGATAAAACCCAGGGTCTTGCACGTGCAAGGTGAGTGCTCTACTGTTGAGCCACAATCCCAGCCCCTGGATTCACTTTTATATATTCATTATTATTATATTCAATTTTGTTCTATTGTACACATTTCAGTTTCTAGTTTAAGTTACTGAAAACAGTGGGCTAGAGTGTGGGCTGAAGAGGTTACAAGTGATAATAAGAATGAGTTCCAAGGACTTCTAAACAGCTCATCCAAATACTTAATATTTATTTATATGTATTTACTTCAGATTTTACCTGTTTAATTTTTTGTGCTTAAGCTTTAATACATTTTGATTCTGTGACGATAAAAAAATTACGAAATACCTAAATTTGTTCCCATTTCTCAACTCTCTAGCTAGTTTTCCAAGAACTAGTAACTAATGCCACCTGTAGAATATATTAAAGTTATTACATATATATTATTGTATTTCTGGAACATTAATGTTGAGACATGGCTTTTATAATGATATATTTATCATGTGCTTGAATATCTACATTTTAGAGTAGTCCTTTCCAGGAGGAGGAACCTAGGATCTACCTGGAATTTGAATTTCCTTATCTAGGTCATATTTCAGTTGTCTACATCTCTTAATTTTTCTGCACAAGTAGTCCTGAGCCTGTTGGTTTCTTCCCATGTCTGTCTCTACTCCTTGTCTGTGCCTGAAGGATGTTCAAAGAGTGACATTTTATAGAATGTGTGGGCAGTAGTTAAGCACATAGTGAGAAGGTTCCTCACATAAGTGTAAAAGTCCCTTGTAATGAAAGATGGAGTTTAGAGCCAACAAGAAGCAGGGCATGTAGGAAGTAAGTGAATATGTGCACAACAATTAAAATTATAATTTCAATGGATATACTAAAGAGTACATTAGATTTAGTTGAAAAGAGAATGAGTGAAATGACAAAATGGATCAAAAGAATTGAGATTGAGTTTTGGTATATATATATATATATATATATATATATATATATATACACACACACACACACATACACACAATGGAAAATTACTCAGCAATTAAGAAGAATGAAACTGTGACATTTGATGGTAAATGAATGAAACTGGAGACCATAAAGCTAATTGAAATAAGCCATCATCAATAACCAAATTCCAAATGTTCCCTCTTAATGTGGATGCTAACACACAATAAGTGGGGGATGGTGGAAGAATAGGAGTTCATTGTATCATTGGGAATGAAGGGGAGGGAGAGGGAATGGGAATAGAGAAGACAGTAGAATGAAACAGACATAACTTTCTATGTTCATATATTAATACTTTACTGGTGAAATTCCACATCATGTATAACCACTAGAATGAAATCCTAATTACAATAAGTTATACTCCATGTATACATAATATGTTAAATATACTCTACTGTCATGTATATCTAAAGAGAATAAAAAATATTGAAAAAGAAATGAATTTGTGAGGACATACACAATTTTAATTAGCAGTTATAGCTATTATTATGACTCTAGCAGTACTGTAGATGAATCCTGGTGTAATCAACCACTGAGTAATGCCCTCTGACATTTTTTTTTTCATTTTGAGGCAGGGACTCCATAAACTGGCTCAAAATGGTGATTCTCCTGGCTAAGCCTCCAGAGTACTTGGGATTCTAGATGGTACCACCATGCCTCTTCTGTTGGATGGCTGTTATCATTCAAACATTTTAAAGAACAAAGTTTCTATTACTTAGAAACCTACTGAATTCCAGAAGATGTGGATTTTAAGAAGTTGATTTAGAGTAAATTCATCAAATATCTGTTGAAATGTCAATGTATTATAATGCCTTACAGGAAACTATGAAACTTTTTGTGTGTGTGCTGATGGTAATCAAACACAGGGTTGTACACATGCTTAACAAGCACTGCATCACTTAACTATAATTATAGTCTCATAAAAATATTATTTAAACTTCTCTGTAAGAAAAAAACTTACACAATATTTTGTATTTATGTATAAATTATATACATTGTATCATAGTTATATAATTAGTGGCATATATAATACACTAAGAATTATATAATTTATTCATTAATGTGCCTCATTGTAGGATAACTCTCAGTTTGCAGCTAGCAGCTATGATCAGCTCAGAGTGCTTGAAAAACCTACACTCAAACAGGCCTGACAGGAACATCTGCAGGATGAGGCGCTCTGCTCTAGCAAGCCGAGACATCTGAGAAACCACATCCTCAGTGAGGTCAGTGTAATCTTTAGATTATTTTTGTATTTGTGAAACAGGATACTAAGATTTTTATCATGGTTTTATAAATTCATTTATTAAAATTGGAGATAACTAATCTTAATAATATTGAATCTTCTGATCTATAACATAGGTTAATGTACCATTTATTTTCACACTAATTATTTTTAAGGAAATTGTATGTTTTGTATCTTTGTCAGATACATATTTTTCTGTCTCCTTTTCTTGGTGTATAAAAGTGGTATTGTGTTTTTTTTTATTTCCAATCCAAAGATTCTTTGCTGATACACAGAAAAACAGATGACTTGCCTATTACTCTCTTATTCCACAAATTTGCTATATTTTTTTTGAGAACCTTTTTGTTCATTCTTCTTGGTATTCTACATAAACAATTATTCTGTGTGAAAAAACATTTTACCTCTTTCTTCTCAAACTCAGTGCCTCTTTCTCCCTTTCCTTCCCTGGTGAATATTCTATAATTGTTGATATAAACATATGACTATGTTCTTTAACTTGGTAGTGGGATCAATTATATTGATATATGAATTTTGATTCAACCTCCGCTATGTGCAATAATGGCATTTTTCTTCGAGTGAAAAATTGTAAATACAATCCTCAACACAAACTTATTATGTCTTGTACTGGAAGACATTAAAGTACTTTAAAAATAAAGAAATTAAAGGTTTGGGACATATCATAAAAGTGAATCTAAAAATACTCAGAGTGACTCAAGCTTTGAAAATATGGGACATAAAATAAATAATGAGAGTATTTCTTTCTTAACACCCAAGTAAAGCAAATATCAATGAGTTAACATTCATATAAAATGACTAAGTAAGAAAGAGAGAAAGAAGACAAAATTGGGAAGAAATAATTCTTACAGAAAAATTCTAAATAACAAATGTATGGGAAATATACAAAATAGAAAGCTTCCAGTAGAATACTAATAACTATTGTAGGCAATATTCACTGATGGATAAAAAAAAAACTTGAGGGTGAAGCAAATGAGAACATTATGTTGCCTTTCTTAAAGTTAATCCTTTTAAATATCCATTAATGCATTGTTTTCTTAATTTGTTTGCAAAACCTATAATTATTTAGAGCAAAGGTGTGACTCTGCCCCATGCATACCAAGAGGAGTGAGAAGTTGTGCTCCATGTCTGTACAGTGTGTCAAAATTCATACTACTGTCATATATAATTAATTAGAGCATATTAAACAATAAAAAATAAAATTATAACACTCCATTGTGGAATTTATTTTGTGCTAAGCCAAAACTTATAATTCTTGCACAAAAAAGAAGAAAAAAGTATAAGATTTTTGTATACTTTAATTATTAAATTCATACCATGGTAACTCAATGGAAATTATAATACATTAACATGCATATTGTAATCCTTAGAGGAAATAATAAAAATCAAAAACTGCCATAAGAAATTAAAATGAATAGAACAGGTATTTTAAAGAATGTGAGTAGGCCTTGTAATTCTAATGGTGCAAAACAGAAAATAACCCATGTTTTTTAATAATGAACATTTTGTCATGCATAGACAAAATACTGCTTAAAAATATAAAGAAGTGCATATTCTAATGAATCTCACAAATATTGTGTTCTGACACAACTGAAATTAAAATCATGTATGTTGTATATTTTCAGGCAAAATGAATGTAAGGTTCAAAAACCATAAAATTGTATCTGGGGAAGAGAAAAGTTGACTGTGAAGAACCAGAGATTTTTTATGGGGATATTATAAATATCCAATTCTTTATAGGTGTATGAGACCTTTTAGGTGTATTTGGCAAAACTGTACAGTAAATATTTGTTACATTCAATATGTATACACCTGAAATTACCCAAAAGAAAATAAAGTGGGACTGAGCTGAAGAATATGTAGAAGATACAACGAGTAGAAATACCACATAATTAGCAGATGATGAATCTAAGGATAGGCACATTGTATTATTTAATTTATTTTGTGTAAAATTTATTTAATAAATCACTTGAATAAACATTCATATCTGATCTCTGTTAATTCTTAAAATCTTTGTTGCCTCTGTGGATTATGGTAGGAGAAATTGTTATATCATGAACAAGGTTGATTCCACTCTTTTGTTATACCAAGATGTTCACTTTGTAAAACTTTATGAAAGTTCACATGGATTCTTTATGGGTATTTGTATGCTCATAACTTATCAATGTAAATGTTAGCTATAAATGATTTGCACAAACTTCAGTATCTTAGAATAACAAAAACATTTTGCTTTTTGTTTTAAAGTAGGACAGGTTTTCTAAAGGATATTAATATTCTCAGGCATATGTAAATATATATATGGATAGGCACATTGTATTATTCAATTTATTTTGTGTAAAATTTATTTAATAAATCATATATATATATATATATATATGTTATACATATTCATTCTAACCCTTGCAGGAACACCTATATCTATTTATTTTGGTCCCAATTTGGTAAATAGTTTTTTTTTTTTCAGTACACGATATAATACCCAAGGTTACTTTACATCTGAGTTGTATTCCAGCCCTCTTTTAACCTTTTAATCTTTTTTCTAAATTGTGAGACAGATTTTTACTAAGTTTCTGAGTCTGATGTTTAACTTGCATTCCTTCTACCATAGCTTCCTGAGTTGATGGGATTAGAGCATACACTATGCCCAGCTTAAATTTTCTTCCTATTGAAAAATCTTCTCAGTAGACCCCCACACACTGGCCTCTGCAGGGCCCAGGCACACAGCACACCTGGTCCACCCCTCCTCCCATGGGGCAGAGACTGCCAGAGCCTAGCCTTTGGTGCAAGATGACCCTTCCGACCAGCAGACTACCACAGGAGGTCAAGCCCAGTGGGCCATATACACTCACACCAGCCTCGAGGAGGCCCAGGCACACAGTGGGCTGGGTTCACCCTTTTCCCGGTGGGGCAGACACTTACCAGAGCCTAGCTTCTGGTGCAGGGCTGCCACCACTGACCAGCAGACTACCAAGGGAGCCAAGATCCAGCCCAGACCGACCACATCAGCCCATGCAGGATCCACGGTCTCAGTAGACAGGGTTACCCCTCTCCCGGTGGGGCAGACACTGCCAGAGGCTAGCCTTTGACACAGGACCGCCCCTTCCTACCACCAGACTACCCTGGGAGGTCAAGCCCAAGGGCCCAGATCCACCAACAGTGGTCTCTGCAGGGCCCAGGGGTATAGCACTCCAGGTCCAGCCCCTTCCCAGTGGGGCAGACACTTGCCAGAGCCTAGCCTCTGGGCAGGACTGCCCCTTCTGACCAGCAGACTTCCAAGGGAGGTCAACCCCAGTGGCCCAGATCTACCCACTCCAACTTACACAGGTCCCAGATCCAGGATGCGGTAGCATCCATTGAGGGACATCAGCAGGGTCTGGAAGCCCAACTTCAAGATGAGGTACAGACAATCTGTATGGGTACTACAACAATATAGGGAAGAAACTATAATATCTCAGATTCACATTGCAAGAAAGGAAGACACATAGACAACATGAAAAAACAAGGGAGGATAATGCCCCAAACAAACCAAGACAGAAGGCTCATAATTAAAATGATCTGTGAATTAAAGAATGACCTAAATGAGCAAATACAAGCAAAAATTGATCACTCCAACAAATGAGATAAGAGAGCAAATACAGGTAGCAAAAGATTACTTCAAGAGAGAGAGAGAGACCCTGAAAAAAAACATTCAGAAATTCTCAAAATTAAGGATATAATAAATCAAATAAAAATTCAATAGAAAGCATAACCAACAGACTAGATCACTTGGAAGGAAAAACATCAGATAATGAAAACAAAGTTTATAATCTGGAAAATAAAGTTGACCACATAGTGAAGAAAGTTACAAACCATGAACAGAATATCCAAGAATTATGGGATACCATCAAAAGACCAAATCTAAGAGTTATTGGGATAGAGAAAGGCAGAGTTTTATACCAAAGGAATGCACAATCTCTTCAATGAGATAATATCAGAAAATTTCCCAAGCATGAAGAATGAATTGGAAAATCAAATACAAGAGGCTTACAGGACACCAAAATTTACAAAATTACAACAGATCTACACCAATGCACATTATAATGAAAATGCCTAGTATACAGAATAAGGATAGAATCTTAAAAGCCACAAAAGAGAGGAATCAGATCACATATCGGGGGAGACCAATTCATATCTCAGCAGATTTTTCAACCCAGACCCTCAAAGCCAGGAGATCATGGAACAACATATACCAAGCTCTTAAAGAAAGAGGATGCCAACCAAAAATCTTATATCCAGCAAAACTAAGTTTTAGATTTGATGATGAAATAAAAATCTTCCATGATAAACAAAAGTTAAAAGAATTTACAACTAGAAAGCCTGAATTACAGAACATACTCAGCAAAGTATTCTAAGAAAAGGGAATGAAAAAAAATGATGAAGGGATTACACTAAAGAGAAAATGAAAAAAAGGAGGGAGGGATTACACTAAAGGAAAATCTAACCAGAAGAGAAAAAATCATGTTGAATATAAAAAAATTTTAAAAAATGGCTGGGAATATAAATCATGTCTCAATAATAACACTGAATGTTAATGGCCTAAACTCACCAATAGAAAGATATAGACTAGCAGATTGGATTAAAAAAAGACCCAACAATATGCTGCCTGCAAGAGACTCATCTCACAGAAAAAGACATTCACAGACTGAAGATGAAGGGTTTGGAAAAATCATACCACTCACATGATGTGCAGAAGCAAGCAAGGATTTCCATCCTCATATCAAATAAAGTAGACTTCGAACTAAAGTCAATCAAACATGATAAAGAAAGACACTACATATTGCTCAAGGGAACCATACACCAACAAGACTTACCAATTATAAATATATATGCCCCAAGCAATGGAACAGCTACGTCCATCAAACAAATCTTTTTAAGTTCAAGAGTCAAATAGACCACAACACAATAATTTTGGGTGACTTTAACACATCCCTTTCATCATTAGATAGATCTTCCAAACAAAAGCTGAACAAAGAAACTATAGAACTCAATAATATAATCAATAACTTAGACTTAACTGACGTATAGAATTTTCCAACCTTCAATGAGAATATACTTTCTTCTCAGTAGACCATAAATATGCCACAAAGCAACTCTTAGCAAATATAAAAAAGTAGAGATTCTACCCTGCATTCTATCAGACCATAATATAATGAAATTAGAAATCAATGATAAAAGAAGAAATAAAATCAATTCCAATACCTGGAGACTAAATAATATGCTACTGAATAAACAATGGGTTACAGAAGATATCAAGGAGGAGATTAAAAAGTTTTTAGAGGTGAATGAGAACACAGATACAACATATCAAAATCTCTGGGACACTATGAAAGCAGTTCTAAGAGGAAAGTTCATTGCATGGAGTTCATTCCTTAAAAGAAGAAAAAGTCAACAAATAAATGACTAAACACTACATCTCAAAGTCCTAGAAAAAGAAGAACAAATCAACACCAAAAGTAACAGAAGATAGGAAACAATTAAAATCAGAGCTGAAATCAATGAAATTGAAACAAAAGAAACAATTGAAAAAAATTGACAACAAAAAGTTGGTTCTTTGAAAAAATAAATAAAATTGACAGACCTTTAGCCATGCTAACAGAAGAGAGAGAAAACTCAAATCACTAACATTCATGATGAAAAGTGAAATTTCACAACAGACACTACAGAAATACAGAATATAATCAGAAATTATTTTGAAAAGCTGTACTCCAATAAAATAGAAAATGTCAAAAGCATCAACAAATTTATAGAGTCATATAATTTGCCCAAATCAAATCACAATGATATACAGAATTTAAACAGATCAATTTCAAGTGACAAAATAGCAAATGCCATCAAAAGTCTACCAACCAAGAAAAGCCCAGTACTGGTTGGATACACAGATGAGTTCTTCAAGACCTTTAAAGAAGAATTCATACCAATACTCTACAATTTATTTTAGGAAATAGAAAAAGAGGCAGCACTTCCAAACTCATTCTATGAGGCCAATATCACTCTGATTCCAAAACAAGGCAAAAACACATCAAAGAAAGAAAACTTCAGACCAATGTCTCTAATGAACGTAGATGCAAAAATTCTCAATAAAATTTGGCAAATTGAATACAAAAACGTATCAAAAAGATAGTGCACCACGATCAAGTAGGTTTTATCCCAGGGATGCAAGTTTGGTTCAACATATGGATATTAATAAAAGTAATTCATCACATCAATAGACTTAAAGATAAGAATCATATGGTCATCTCAATAGGTGCAGAAAAAATATTTGAAAAAAATATAGCACTCCTTTATGTTTAAAACATCAGAAAAACTAGGGATAATAGGAACATATATCAATATCATTAAGGCTATCTATGCTAAACCTCAGGCCAACATCATTCTAAATGGAGAAAAACTGAAGGCATTCCCTCTAAAAACTGGAACAAGACAGGGATGCCCTCTTTTACCATTTCTATTTAACATAGTTCTTGAAACAATGGCCAGAGCAATTAGATGAAAAAAATTAAAGGGATACAAATAGGAAAAAAAGACTCAAATTGGCATTATTTGCTGATGATTTGATTCTGTCCCTGGAAGACCTTAAAATTTCCACCAGAAAACTTCTAGAACTAGTAAATGAATTCAGCAAAGTATCTTAAAAATTAACACCCATAAATCAAAGGAATTTCTGTATATCAGTGACAAATCCTCCGAGAGGGAAAACTACCCCATTCTCAATAGCCTCAAAAAAAAAAAAAAAAAACCCTTGGGAATCAACTTAATGAAAGACATGAAAGACTATATAATGAAAATTACAGAACCCTAAAGAAAGAAATCAAAAAAGACTTAAGAAGATGAGAAGATCTATTTTGTTCTTGGATATGTGAATTAATATTATCAAAATGACCATACTTCCAAAAGCACTATACAGATTTAGTGCAATTCCAATCAAAATTCCAATGACGTTCCTCATAGAAATAGAAAAAGCAATCATTAAATTCATCTGGCAAAATAAGAGACCCAGAATAGCTAAAGCAATCCTTAGCAGAAAGAGTGAAGCAGGTGGCATCACTATACCAGACCTTAAACTATTCTACAGAGCAATAGTAACAGAAACAGCATGGTATTGGCACCAAAACAGACTGGTAGAACAATGGTACAAAATAGAGGACACAAAAACTAACCCACAAAACTACAATTATCTTATATTAGACAAAGGTGCCAAGAACTTGCATTGGAAAAAAGATAGCCTCTTCAACAAATGGTGCTGGGAAAACTGGAAATCCATATGCAACAAAATGAAATTATACCCCTAACTGTGACCATGAACAAAACTCAATTCAAAAAGGATCAAGGACTTGGGAATACAACCAGAGTTGCTGGATCTAATAGATGAAAAAGTAGGCCCTAATCTCCATCATGTTGGATTAGGCCCCAACTTCCTCAATAAGACTTCTGTGGCACAAGAATTAAAATGAAGTATCAATAAATGGGATGGAATCAAACTAAAAATTTTCTTCTCAGCAAAAGAAACAATCTGTGAGGTGAATAGAGAACCTACATCTTGGGAGCAAATATTTACCCCTCACAGATCAAATAGAGCACTAGTTTATAAAGAACTCAAAAAGCTAGACACCAAAAACAAACAAACAAACAACCAAACCAAACCAAAACAACAACAACAAAAACAAATAACCCAATCAATAAATGGGCCAAAGACCTGAAGAAACACTTCTCAGAAGATGATGCCCAATAAATCAACAAACTCATGAAAAAATGTTCACCATCACTAGCAATTAGAGAAATGCAAATCAAAACCACTGTAAGATTTCATCTCACTTTACAAACAACAATAAGTGTTGGCAAGGATGTGGGGGAAAAGGTACACTCATACACTGCTGGTGGGACTGCAAATTGGTGCAGCCAATATGGAAAGCAGTATGAAGATTTCTTGGAAAATTGGGAATGGCACCACCATTTGACCCATCTATTCCTCTCCTTAGTCTGTACCCAAAGGACTTAAAAACAGCATATGACAGGAACACAGCCACATTAATGTTTATAGCAGCACAAATCACAATAGATAAATTGTGGAACCAACCTAGATGCCTTTCAGTGGATGAATGGATAAAAAATATGGCATATATATATACAATAGAATATTATTCAACAATAAAAGAGAGTAAAATCATGGAATTTGCAGGTAAATGGATGGAGTTAGAGAAGATAACACTAAGTGAAGTTAGCCAATCCCAAAAAACCAAATTCAAATGTTTTCTTTGATATAAGTAAGCTGATTCATAGTGAGATAGGGAGAGGGAGCACCAGAGGAATAGATAAACTCTAGATACGGCAGAGGGGTGAGAGGGCAAGGGAGGGTGTATGGGGTAATTAATTATGGTTGAATGTGATAATAATTATTATCCAAAGTACATGTATGAAGACATGAAATGGTGTGAGTATTCTGTGTATACAACCAGAGATATTGAAAATTGAGCTCTACATATGTAATAAGAATTGTAATGCATTCTGCTGTTACATAAAAATGAATAATAAATAAATGAAAACTGTAAAAAAAAGAAAATCTTCCCAGTAAAATCCTTTCTCACAATGATACTCATCATGAGTGAGGTACCAACCCCAGTTCCCTGTATATTGTTTTTATCTCAGTAAACAAAAACTGAGTTCAATGAGAAAAAAATAGTTCTCAAAGATGTCTTTGCGTAAAGTATAAAAATTAGGTAATGCAGCTACTATTATTCAGATAGGTCTTCCCCAAAGTTCATGCATTAAATGCTTAGTGCCAAGGGTTTTTGTATTGGGAGGACATCGATTTTTATGAGGTGAGGCCTAGTGGGATGTCTTTGAGTCACTCATTGGAGAGCATGTAACTAAAATGGAATGTATACCTTGGTGTTTTCTTTGCTCTTTGACTTCCTGGCCATGAGGTGATTTTCTTTGCTTTGCCACATGTTTCTGCCATGGTGTGTTCCAATACCTTCAACCCAAAGCCAAAAGGACAATCTGTTATCAACTGTAATCACCAAAACTGTGATTCAAATTAGTTTTTTTTTTTCCTCTATATCAGTTGATTATCACAGGTAGTTTTTAGAGTAAGTAAAAACTGACTCACTTGGGCTGGAGTTGTGGCTCAGCAGTAGAGCACTTGCCTAGTGCATGTAAGGTCTTGGGTTTGATTCTCAGCACCACATTTTTTTAAAAAAAGGATTCATTTACTGGGTAAACAAATGCCAATCAAGGCAAATAGCTTAAATGTATTTGAAAACTGTTCATCAAAATTTAAAGCATTTAAATTTTGTTGAATGTTAAAAAGCATTTAAACTGTTCATTTAAAGCAGTGGATTTTAGGTTTAGATGCACATGGTAATTCCATCACAACCTTTATAAATCTCTGCTGTCACAATCCCACTCCAGGGATTTGGATTTTATTTATTTATTGCAAATTGAGTTTTAGGAATTTCAAGAGCAAACCAGGGGACTATACTACTTATCCAGGGCTAAGAATGACTGATTTTGGATTAGACATGTACTAGTTGTTTGTGTGGATTCAACCTTTGTAGCATCTCAACTCAGAAGCATCTTGGGAAACAGATTCACCCTATTAAAATTAAGGGATGACCCCCCAAACATACTCAGATGTTGGGTTAAATTACAGCTGGAGAAAATGTCTTCTCAGCAGATCAGTATTCGACACTTCCTTTCACATTAAGAGGTTGGTTCAGGCACAGTGTTTTCAGTTAGTCTAAATTAAAAACTATAAATATTCTACATACACCAAAGAGGAATGAAAGTTTGCATATATATATTGAGTGCAATAAACACATTTTAAAATTTATTCCAAGATAAGAAAAAAAATCACTGAGCTTTCATTTCTTAAACATAACTCTAAGCTATTTTTTTGGTATTATTCCATGTTTCCCCAAACTGTTAAGTGTTGCCTTTTGAGCATTCATAATTGTAAAAAGTTCTAGAGGGGTATGAATCTAAAATAAATCCTGCATTTATTTCATGTTCATTATAATGTGTCTAGGTGTGGATCTCTTATGATTTTGCACATTCGGCGTCCTGTAGGCTTCTAGGATTTGGGATTCTGTCTCAATCTTCAATTCTGGGAAGTTTTCTCATATTATTTCACTGAATAGACTGTTTATTCCTTTGGAATGGAGCTCTGTGCCTTCCTGTATCCCAATGACTCTTAAATTTGGTCTTTTGATATTGTCCCATAATTCTTGGATGTTCTGCTCATGGTTTCTTAGCAGACTTGCTGAGCTGTCTATGTTCTTTTCCAGTTGAAATACTTTGTCTTCATTGTCTGATGTTCTCTCTTCTAAGTGATCTACTCTGCTGGTAGTATTCTCAATTGAGTTTTTAAGTTGGTTTATTGTTTCCTGCATTTCTAGAATTTCAATTTGTTTGTTTTTTATTACCTCTATCTCCCTGTGAAATTGATCTTTTACTTCCTGGATTTGTTTGTCAATGTGATCTTTCATTGTCTGATTTTGCTGTCTCATGTCTTCCTTGAGACTCCAGATCATCTGAAGCATATATATCCTGAACTCTTTATCTGATATTCCATCTGTTGCAGCTATTACCTCTTCTAAAGTTGAGTTGACCTGCATTGCTTGTGGTCCTTTCTTTCCTTGTCTTTTCATACTGCTCGCGTTTCTTTCTGCTTGGTGCAACTGTTGTGTTTTGAAATTTACCCCCTATTTATTTATGTTGCTCTTGTATACTTGAAAAGTCTCCCTTGCAGGTGCGGGCGGCGGCTGTGCCCCTACTCCAATTGGGGTGACGTGTCTACCACGCTGGCGGCTCTCTGGGCCTGTTCCGGGAGTGGAAGGCGGCTCTGCTCTGTCCCTATTCCAATTGGGGTGTCGTGACTACAATGCTGGCAGATCGCTGGGCCTGTTCCGGGCGTGGGCAGTGGGCTTGGCTGGCGGGATTCCACCTAATGGCAGTCCCTAACCTCCCTGCTGGCTAATTAATGGCTTCTCTGAGGCGCCACGCCTTCTGTAGCTGCGGGGCAGGCCGCGTGAATCAGTTGGCCTGGATCTCCGGGGTCCTGCTGCTGGCTGTTTTGATGTTGCAAGCTGTTGGAGAGTGGTGGTGTATTCTTCAGCTTTCCCGGATGGTGGCCACTGACTGCCTGGATGGAGTGTCCGCTGTTTTGATGTTGCACTCTGAAGGAGAGTGGCAGTGTATCCTTCAGCTTTCCCGGATGGTGGCCGCTGACTGCCTCGGTGGAGTGTCCGCTGTGGGGGATGGGACTGTACCGCTTCCTTCCCCTTCTGAGATCCCGTGCTCGGCCCAAGGGTCCGTGTGGGCTTGGCTGGTGGGATTCCACCTAATGGCCTTCCCTAACCTCCCTGCTTGCCAATTAATGGCTTCACTGAGGCGCCACGCCTTCTGTAGCCGCAGGGCAGGCCACGTGAATCAGTTGGCCTGGATCTCCGGGGCCCTGCTGCAGGCTGCTGGGATCCCTGGCACTCTATCACTTTGACTTTTTCTGCTTGCCCCTCCCCCAGCGCTGGCTAGCCAGGTTTCCTTTTGGCTGCTACTGGGAGGAGGGGTTGGAGGTCAGGTGTCTCTGGTTTCCCCCTAGCCTGTATGGAGGCTCAGCTTGATACTCCCTCTCCCGGCAAGCCTAGGAGAGATTTTATGCGAATTCCCGCTGTCTGGGGGGTGAGCTGAATGACACCGACCTGTTTTGATGTCGCACTCTGAAGGAGAGTGGCGGTGTATCCTTCAGCTTTCCCGGATGGTGGCCGCTGACTGCCTCGGTGGAGTGTCCGCTGTGGGGGATGGGACTGTACCGCTTCCTTCCCCTTCTGAGAACCCGTGCTCGGCCCAAGGGTCCGTGTGGGCTTGGCTGGTGGGATTCCACCTAATGGCCTTCCCTAACCTCCCTGCTTGCCAATTAATGGCTTCACTGAGGCGCCACGCCTTCTGTAGCCGCAGGGCAGGCCACGCGAATCAGTTGGCCTGGATCTCCGGGCCCTGCTGCAGGCTGCTGGGATCCCTGGCACTCTATCACTTTGATTTTTTCTGCTTGCCCCCTGCATTTATTTCAGAAGTCTCATTTCATTTCCTTGATGTTCTGAAGATCTGCATGATTAATGTGGTCTAGAAAAGGTATTTGAGTTTTGGACTCAGGCAGTAGTGATTTTGAGTTCCATCCCAGACTGGCATTTTAATAGATATAGGGCTTGAAAGGTAGATTGGCAGATTGAAAAATTGCAAAAAACAGCTTTAGTTTTTTATGCTTCCCCCTGACATTGTTCTTTTTGTAGCTCTTTCCACTGAGAGGCAGAGTCTCTTTTACAAACTTTGGATCTAGTTTGGCATGTAATTTGACAATAAAATGAATATGAGAGTATACCAGTTTTATGTCCAGGATTACAATTTCTTGAATACTTTTGATTTTCCTTTAAAAACTCCACTGACTCCATGAGATCAAGCCTATATTAGACTTAAGAAGGATAAGATGCCATGGGGAGGAGAATGAAAGAACCCAAGGGGACAACCAACTCTTCCTCAGAAGCAGAGTCACCAAGTAAACAGAACATATGCCTGAAGGAGCCAACGTGAGACTAGAATAGCCTAAATTGGTCTTAATCATGCATTAAAAATTTCAGCTGTCTCTGAGAATTGTAAACAAAAATCTTTTTTCAGTTTTGTGTTCTGCAGCCAGACTTTGAAATTTTTTTCACCTGCTACTCAGGGCTAGTGGAATCTGAGCCAGAAATTTGGTTCATTCAGGATTGATGGAATGAGAGTTATTTTACCAGAGGCACAGATAATGAGGTGAACTGCATCATCTAAAAGATTTTTTGTCTAGTTATTGCAAAGTTCTAAATCCATCCTGAGGTTATCTGATGTCTGTGTGGCTTTGTCAAAGCTTCATTCAGTCTGACCTTCAGGAGTTGAAGGATTTGTAGAGATAGTGCTTAGAAACAGCAGAAGCCAGGAAATGACAAGTCTGCAGTGTTATGTATTGTGTTATAGGAGACAAGGATTGGTTGGAAGGAGCCACAACTTGCTGTGGGGACTTGGACATTTCTATGTTCAGGTATTGAACCTGTGAATTCAGTTCCAACCCTGCTATAGTATAATATTTTTTTTTCACTATGGTCTAGATGGTGACATTGGCTGTTAGCCTGGCCCCTGGTTGTTTTGCCCTGTGCCTGACTGGTTACCTTTAAGTGACCCAGAACCCTGTTTGTGCAGTTCTTGCCTAAACTTTACATTGGCACAGATTAGGTCATTTAGCTAGGGAGGGACAATATAAAATAATATTGACTAATTTAAGGGACTCACATTTTAAATACTGTCATCTTTAGCATTCCTTGTCACTCTTTTCCTCCCAGAGGTCACTCATTTTGTACTGTTTTTTTTCAAATATACTGAAACCCTGGTCTTTCCAGATATTTCCTTTATTTATCTATTCCACTACATTATTAAATGTCTAACTATGCTCTTTTCAAATAACAAAGCATTTTAATTCATTTGCATTTAGTTGTTCATGGCATTCAAACAAGAACACAGAGTCAATTAACCAGAGTGGATTACCCAAACCAGGGCCAACAGAAGGGGACCATTACAACAGACTACTTGGTGGAAAATCTCTTAGGTTCCCTACTCAAACTTAACTATAATTCCTACACCAATTATGCCCAAGATATCCACATAAAGATAAACCAGATGTTCCCCTGAAGGGGACTGGATTTGTGGAATGAGCAGTCTCAATATGCACACTGGAGGAGATCACCACATGTCCACTCTGTTTTGATTTTACTGCTTTAACTTTCTTTTTTCTCAGAGTAGATCAAAGGTGGAGAAACCCATTCCATTCAGGGAGAGAAGGGAGCAGTTCTCTGAAGCAAAAGGAACCTTAGCAATATAGGGAAAGGCTTTTCAGTCCCTTTATTTACTTAAACAAACTACTTTTCCAGTTTAACCTGAGGAAAACTTACCTGTCTCCTAAGTCTCCAGCTGTCAGCTTTCAGTAGACTTATCAGCCATCTTACATTCTCAGTAGAGAAGCAGGGTTTCTCAGAGTGCCAGACATGCCCAAGAAGCCTGGAGGAAGGACACTCTCAGGTCCCTTTAGAGTCACCAAATCTCGGGTCCATTTAGAGTCACCAAATTTTATAATGAAAACTTGATCTTTGTTCCTGATGTTGATCCAATAATGTGAACGATGTTTTGAGAAAAAAGTAAAAAGAGGCTTTATTGTTTTGATACCAAAGGAGAAGCAGGGGACTTCTATTCCAGAGGCTGTGATTCTGACAGGGGACAGTGAATCTTTACAGAGGTGATTCAATGTCTACACTCCAACTATACCTTGTCACAAGTCATAATTTAATTCTATTCTTAAGAGAGAAACTTAAGGAAACTTAATACAGACCTGGGTGCCAAGTCTGAAGTCTGGTTTTCTTTGTTCCTGTGGTAAATGATTTGTGGTACATAATATGGTCTAGAACAGACAGAAGGTTAATCTTTTTACCTCTATGGTTTGGGAGGAGTAGAGGAAAAAGAGAAAAGGGAAAATAAAAGTCAGTTTTCAAATAAGCCACAGTTATAGAGCAGCAAGTTTTATGTTCAAAGTATAAAAAGGACCCCTCTTACATTCATAGAGAGGAGCACATAAAACACCAAGGTGGAAGTGGGAAATATTAGAAATATCAGTGCTGTAAGAAATTAGACATGCACACAAAAGCTTCCCAGAAGGGAAAAAAGTTACTTCTGTAAAAGAATATGGTACCAAAAAAATTGCCAAGCAAACACACTGGGCATGAGGTCTGCCTAGGGTTTTATCTTTAATGCAGCACTGCCCCTTGTTCTGATAGGAGGCATTTTGAGTTACAATCTATGCAATTTACTAACTTAAAATTGTGAAGTTGAAAAAAAGGCTATAATCATGATTAGATTACATACTTTATAGGTATTGTTAAAGGAAGAGTTATAACAAAAGGAGAGATGTTGAGGGATATTCAAAATGGCTACATTTCAACCACATGGGTTAGATTAGAGCAAACACATTTTTGTCTGATTTATACTGTAAAATAACTTTTTTGATTGATTATTCTAGTGTAGTTCATCTCTTTGCTGAATTTTATTTTTATATATTTCTTCTTCATGAAATCTTTTATTTAGAATGTTATTTTTTATTTTAGGCTTTTTGATTGTGAACTCTTTTAGCTTTTGTTTGTTATGTAAGGTTTTTATTTCATTATCAAATCTGAAGTTTAGTTTTGCAGGGTATAGTACTCTTGGCTGTCATCCATTTTCTTTCAGTGCTTGGTATATATTATTGTAAGACCTCCTAGCTCTCACTGGGCTTAAAAATAAGCTGAGATTCAAATTGGTTTCCCTCTAAATGTTACTTGAGTTTTTCACCCCCTCTGGCAGCCTTTAGAGTTCTATCCTTATTTTGTATATTAGACATCTTCATAATAATGTGTCTTTGTGTGGATGTGTTGTAATTTTGTATTTTTATGGCCTTGTAAGCTCCGGTATTTGATTTTCCATTTTATTCTTAAGGTTTGGGAAATCTTCAGACATTATTTCATTGAAAACATTATGCATTCCTTTGGTTTGTATCTCTGAGCCTTTGTCATAGAGAGGAGCACATAAAACACCAAGGCGGAAGTAGAAAATATTAGAAATATCAGTGCTTAAGTTTGGTCTTTTCATGTTCTCCCATATTTCTTGGAAGTTCTCTTTATAATCTTTTAACATTTTTTTGTGCTCAACTTTATTTTTTCAGATTATATATTTTGTCTTTATTGACTGAGACTGTCTTCCAGATCACCTAGGCTTCTGATGATACATTCCAGTGATTTTTTAATTAGACTTATTGATTCCTTCATTTTGAGAATTTCTGTTTTATTTCCAGAATGTCTTTTTATTGAAGAGATCTTTTGTTACCTATATTTACTTCCTTACATCATCCTTTAACTCACAAATCAGTTTAATTATGAACATTGTAAATTCCTTCTCCCATTTCTTCCACTGTCATGTTGATGGAGTCTGTTTTTGACATATTTTGGTTTGTTTGTTTGGTTTCTTTGATTTTTTAATGTTATTTTTATGTCTACCCATTTAAAAGTTGATTTTGAGACAGCAGGGTTTCTACCTTAAGGAATTATAGTGTCCAGAAAGCTTTCCAGTATCTCACAATTGGGAGTAGGCAGAAAACAACAACAACAACAACAATGAAAGGAAGGAAAAAAAAAACTATGCAAACAATTTACAGCATTCAAATAAATAGCTCTTGCAGCAGTGAAATCTACATTGTTGATTGTTACAATACTCTGAAATGATATGATCAGTTATTGCCCATGATGAAAATAGTAAGTTTACCTAAGGATTTAAAATTGACATGGTGACAAGAGATATAATAGAAGTGATGTAGGATGTGATGATTCTGAGGGAGAAGGAGCAAAAAAGTCAAAATTTAAAGAAGGAGTGGAAGAGACAAGATTACAGGTTTACTGTTAATGGAGGAAAAGGGAGAAGGAGGGTCAAAGGAAACAGAGAGAAAAAATAATCAAAACAAAAATAAATAAAAAATAGAAAAACTTAAACAAATAAAAGACAAAATAAAATATATTGAATAGAAATAAAAGCTTACAAAAACAAAATTAATATATACAAATCAACTATAATAGTCTTTGAGATATTGATCCATGAAAAATAACTGCTCTTAAATAAATGGTAGAAATGAGAAAAATAAGAAGAATATATCACTATGTAGAAGTATCCAGTTAAAGATAGAATTCTTTAAGAGGAAAAGAAAAAGAGATGGGGAGTAGTAAAGGGTCTGTAGATTCAAGGGTGAGTGAGGTATAGGCAGAGGTGACATGGGATGTGTTTTTAAGAGGCAAGAAGAACAAAACAAAACAAATTAAAAATGGAAGTAAAATAGTTAAAGGAAGAGTGAGAGAGAGCAGTAGGGTTTGACTCTTGGCAAGAAGAAAGAGAGAACTAGAAAAAAAAAAGAGTTGTGAAATAGCCAAGAGGAAGTATATACAACATCCCTAATCAAAGACCTATTCTTTCAAAAAATAAAAAAGGATTAAAATTTTTTAAAAAAATTAAAAATACTTAGCACTAAATAAGAACAACAACAAAAAAGCTACCTTAAGTAAATGCTAAAAGTTAACAAAAAGTATGTGCACAAAAACATAAATATCCATAATTTCTCAATCATTACACATTCAAAAACATAACAAAAATGTTAGGTTCAAAAAATCAGGCTGGATGCAAATTTAATGGATTATCAAAATCTTTAATTTAGGAATGGGATTACATCCATAGCAATACACCCACTCTTCTGGTAGAAAATGAGCCATTGGCCAAAGGAGGAGTCTGGACTTAAATAGATTATACTGAGAGGTGATTTAGTGAGACTATCAGTTTTGGCACTAAGGAAGTAGGGTTTTTGGGTTGAGGGGTCTGTGGCCAGCACCTAGAAAGAATTTATCTTGGAATAGATTAGTGTTTACAGAGGATATCATTCCGGGTTTGATAAAACACTTTCTCTCTACCAGTTGTCAGCATCTAAAAGGGATTTATCTTGAAAGAGATGAAAACTATCAATGTATGGCTTAATTTGCACTCCCTTTTCCCAAGCCACACTATCTTGGGGTTTTTCATTTTTCTTATATAACATTCCAGACTCTGAAGGAAGAAAAGAATTGGAGTTGAAGGTCTCTCACTGCTTTTTTATGGGAGGGGGTGATGCAGGGAAGTGGGCTTCCTTTCAGAGTCCTAGAAATTAATATGGACTCATGCAGAGGGGGATATGGGGGGGAAGTTCCAAAACTATTGTGAATGATAGTGATGTCAATTCTTTTTATGTTATTCCAAAAGATCAGGCAGTGAGTGGCAGGAGGAAATTTGCTTTGAGATGTCTTCTGGCAGTTGTGACTTAACTGGTTACTTTATTAAGCAACTGTAATGCTAAAATAGGGAAAGAAAAACACTATAATATTATGTGAAAATTAACTAATTTGTTAGGTTAGGGGAAACAATCATAGCCTATAGAATGAATAATAATTAGCTTACTAGTGTTAGCAGAATAATTCTAGCATAAAATGAGGAGAATATCTAAATTGTTAGTGCTAAGAAAATGGTTTTGGTATGTAATATAACTGAATACTCTACTATTCTTAATTAAGGCCCAATCAGACTTGAGATGTTCTTCCCCTAATTTCAGGCATCTGGTTCCTTAGGAGCATAGCAAGCATAATTAATCCTGGGACCATATTTTCCTGGTGGTTTAGTCATTTCAATCCTCCTCAATATGTTATAAAAAATAAGAGCAGAGATACAATTAACAGTATAGTTAAGACTAGTAATCCACCTATATGTGTAGAAAAGTACTTAAAATAGTTAAAATAAGAAATTGCCCCAAATTCTTCATTATCAAAAGTGTTTTGGCATTTACCATGGCCAGGACCTGAGGTTATAATTTTAACACATCTAAAGAAGCATTATGAAAAGAATCAAGTCCCATAAGATGATTGTGAACACTTTGACATTGAATATCAGTGTCATTGTATAGAAATCCAGTAACACAAAAGTAAGTAGTATTATAATGGCACTGGAGTCTCTGAGTCCACTGTAAATCTTGTATTTGTTACCTTAGCCATATAACAGAATCTTTTAGTTCCTGGACCTTACTCCAAATTTCCTGCTCAATATGTACTTCAGTTTGCCAGATTTCAGCATAAATCTTGTGAAATTGCTGAAGATAATGCATTATTTGGACCTCTTGGTGTAAGGCCATTGCTGCTGTGGAGGTTGAAACAAAGATGCCAGACAAACTGACAATGCCAGCTATTAACAACATGATAAATTATTTCACCATGCTTTAAATGCCTTAGCAAGTCTTTCATGAATGCTACTGAAGGTGTTTTCTACCACAGTTCTTTTAATTTTACAGGGAGCCTTTTGAGAATCATAACAGTTTGTTCTGTGCTCTGCCACAGGGTTCAATTGATATACAGCTGCAAAATACAATTTTTTTTCATTTGACATAATATATATTTTGGAAGGAATTATATAGTATTTGAATGGGCTCAGATAATAACACATAGGAATTTAATACACATGCTGTGAAGTAAAATTCCTTAATTTTGGTGAAAGTTTTTTAACATTATGAGTAAGGGAATAATTCAAGGGCTCTTCTGGTTTAGTGTGTGCTGTTATTGGAATGGATAGTATTTTGTCATGGAGGGAAATACCAGTTAGAGAAGTAAGAAAAATTAATGTACAGAGGTCAGTTTAATATTGGTAGGCAGGGATAAATAAAACCCTAAACAACAACAACAACAATAACAACAACAAAAACACCAAAAAAGACCTCAGAAGTTAGGGGGCATCAGGCCTGTGAGACTGACACAAGTATACATCTTAACCTCTGTTTAAAAGAGCTATTGGGTTTTTTTCTTTTTTCCTAAATATCCAGGCATCATTGTATTTTGGTTATGACTGTCTTTTGCTAGATGTTCAAGACCAACCTGGTAAAATTGACCTTATTACTCTCTGCTCTTAAGAGTCAGTTGAGACTATTCCTGTCAACTGGGAGACCCAAGCCAGAGCCAAGGCTCAGACCGAAGATAGCTCTGCCAATTCACAGATCAACCTAGGCAAAGGTTAGACTCCAGAATGCCCTACCAACTGGCAGACCCACACCAGAGCCCAGGCCCAGCCCACTTCCATCTTGGGACACTGCAGCCATCACCATAGTCCTCCCCACATAGTAGCCTCTACTTTGGGACAACAGATAGGGCCAGGAGGCAGCTGAATATCTGAACAGTCACCCTACCCTTTCAGCCCCATCTCTGAAACTGGTTGCAGTCACCTTGGGATGCCCCCAAGGCTATCTTGATTAACCACTTCTATTGCCACCATCATCTTTAGTTGTGGTAATGTTTATCATGGGGCACCAGCTGGAGACCAGAAGCCTAACACCAAGATGAGGTACAAGTAATCTGCAGGGACACTAAAGATTGTAGGGTAGAAAGAGCAATACCTCAGATCTACTCTTCAAAAAAGAAAGACACATAGAAAACATGAAAAAACAAGTAAGGAATGACTCCAATAAGCCAAGATACTAAAATAATAAAATCCATGGATAGTATAGCTGATGAAATGTCAGAGAAGGACTTCAAAATGTACATAATTCAAATGATCTGCAAATTAAAGAATGACATAAACAAGCAAATACAGGCAAAAAATGAGCACTTCAACAAAGATAAGAGAGCAAATATGAGTATCAAAAGATTACTTAAAAAAAGAGATAGAGATTCTGAAAAAAGAATCATAAATCTTTGAAATGAAAGAAACAATAAGTGAAATAAAAAAGCTTAATAAAAAGCATCACCAACAGAATAGATTACTTGGAAGACAGCATCAAATATGAAGACAAAATATACAATTTTGAAAGTTGACCACAGAGTGAAGATGGTAGGAAACCAAAACCAGAAAATCCAAGAATTGTGGGATAGCATCAAAAGACCAAATCTAAGATTTATTGGGATAGAGAAAGGCACAGAGATTCAAACCAAGGTAATTCACAATCTCTTAAATAAAATAAGGTCAGAAAATTTCCCAAACATGAAGAATGAGTTAGAAAATCATATACATAAAGGCTAACAGGACACCAAATGTATAAAACTCCAGCATATCTACACCAAAACACATTATAATGAAAATGCCTAGCATACAGAATAAGGATAGCATCTTAATGGCCACAAGAGAGATGAATCAGATCACATATAGGGGGAGATGAATTTATATCTCAGCAGATTTTTTAATTCACATCCTCAAAGCCAAGAGTTTCTGGAACAACATATACCAAGCTCTGAAAGAAAATTGATGCCAACCAAGAATCATATCCAGCAAAATTAGGCTTCAGATTTGATGATGAAATAAAAACTTTTCATGATAAACAAAATTTAAAAGAATTTACAGTGAAAAAGTTTGCACTACAGAGCATTCTTAGCAAAATATTGCATGAAGAAAAAGTGAAAAACAACAATAAAAATTAGCAAATGGAGGGGATACTGTAAAGGAAAGACCAACCAAAGGAGAAACCAAGTCAAGTTAAAAACCAAAAATAAACCAAAATTACTGGGAATGCAAATCATATTTCAATAATAACCTTGAATGTGAATGTCTTAAACTCATCAATTAAAAGACATGGATTGAGGGGCTGGGGTTGTGGCCCAATGGTAGAGTGCTTGCCTAGCATGTGTGAGGCACTGGGTTCGATCCTCAGCACCACATAAAATAAATAAAGGCATGCTGTGCATCTACAACTGCAAAATTAAAAAAAGGACATGGATTGAAAGATGGGATAAAAAAAGACTCAACAATATGCTGCCTTTAGGAGACTCATCTCACTGGGAAAGACATTGACAGGCTGAAGGTGAAAGGGTGAAAATAACATATCACTCACATGGACCACTAAAACAAGTAAGAGTTTCCATCCTCACATCAGATAAAGTGGACTTCTAACCAAAGCTAGTGAAAGGGGATAAATAAGGACATTTCATATTGGTGAAGGTATTCATATATCAACAAGACATAATAATCATACATATCTATGCCCCAAACAATGGGACATCTATGTATATCAAACAAACCCTTCTTAACTACAAGAAACAAATAGACCACAACAAAATAATATTAGGTGGCTTTAATACACCTCTCTCACCACTGGATAGGTCTTCCAAACAAAAGCTAAACAAAGAAACTGTAAACTCAATAATAATATAATTAATAAGTTAGAATTCACAGACATATATAGAATATTGCATTCATAAGAAGTAAATACACTTTCTTCTCAGAAGTATATGAATTCTTCTCCAAAATAGACAATGTTATGCCACAAAGCAAGTCTTAGAAAATACAAAAAAAAATAGATACTCCCTTGCATTCTATCTGAACATTATAGAATGAATTTAGAAATCAATTTTGCACCACTGATCCTAGGGTTCCCCAAGCCAATATATTTCAGCACTTATAGAACTTTTCACACAGTGTATTTTTCTGCTACCCCCAACTCCTGCCTGGTGCTCAGGTCAAATTCTGTTCCTCAGCCTAATCTTATGTATGCTAACATTTCTGGGATTCAAGGCTTTGCATCTGATATTGAGTATCAGTGGTGTGATTTTCCTTTCATACACCTCCAAGAGAAGTAGTTTCCTTGCTGTTTGAGTCCTGAGTCATTTAGCTTTGAGAACTGTCACTTCCTGCTAATCTGTCATCTTTTTTCTTCCCCTGCTCCATTTTTTGGGGGTGGGGGTGTACTGGGGATTGAACTCAAGGACACTCAACCACTGAGCCCTATTTTGTGTTTTATTTAGACAGGGTCTCACTGTATTGCTTAACACCTCATTTTTTCTGAGGCTGGCTTTGAACTTTTAATTCTCCTGCTTCAGTTTCCACAGCTGCCAGGATTATAGCCTTGCACCCGGCTCCCTGCCCCATTTTCTTATGTATCTTTCTATATACCCTGTGCATCACTTCTCTTTGTAAACTATTTGTTGACTTCTTGAATTATAAGAAGCTGGTATGCATAAGTAAAGTGTTTTTTTTTCTATTCTGGTAGTTACATAAAATTATTGAACATGGATGGGTAATTATAGGGTGCAGTAATTTATAGAAAGTTAATAAGCAGTATAGGTGATATTCTGGGGCTTATTACTGATATCTGAATCAGATGAAAGACTGCAGGTTTGAACCCTGGACTTGTAGCATCTGGAGTGACAAGTGTCAAAAATGAATTATTGGGTAACCAATTGTTAGGAATGTTGTTGATTTTCTGCAAATTTGTTGTTAGAAATGGTTGTGGGGGCTGGGATTGTGGCTCAGCAGTAGAGCGATAGCCTAGGATGGGTGGGACCTGGGTTCAACCCTCAGCACCACATAAAAATAAAGGCATTGTGTTGTGTCCATCTATACCTAAAAAATAAATATTAAAAAAAGAAATGGTTGGGGGGGGGCATAAAAGATATTATAGTTCAGAACCTTAAACTTGCTTTTTCTATGTTCTTATTTTATGATTAGAATTGTGACCCTGGAAAAGGGAGAATTTTCACATTTTGTAAATGGAAACTAGTGTGTGATACTCACAGAATTTTTTTCTTAATTGCTCAGGATTTTCTTACTTACTCCATAGGTGTGAACTATGTAGGGCTACGACTTTACAATGAGAGTGCTCCCTGAGTTTGGGAATATATATATTTTCATGCATCTGTTTTTTTTGTGAGCTGTAAATACAACAGGCTACTGTCCTGATTTATTTTTCTGTTGTCTCTTTTGTAAAATTTTGGTACCTTATATTTCCAGTCCAAGTATTTAAATTTTTATTTTGTGATTAAGATTTCAATTTATTCTTTAAGTAGGTGAGTGGATGGAGTAATATACTCTGAAGAAGCCAAGATAATTCTTTCAATTAAGTAAGGCTATGTTTAAATAGTGTGAATCTGAATACCCATGGAGACTCCAGTTAGATAAACACATGGATTGTTGGCAGTTCTGGTGAAACCAGAGTTTTGAAATGAGACTAGATACTCCACTTCAACAATGTCCTCTGATTTCTTGTGTCACATATTATAAAGAATAAAATCAATGAAAACATTAATCTCATCAATAGTCTTAAAGACAAAAATTGTATGATCATTTCCATAGGTACAGAAAAAAATAGACAAAATACAACACCCCTTCAATCACAAAACACTGGAAAAACTAAGAAGAGTAGGAACAAACTTCAACATTACAAAAGCTATATATGCTAAACCTAAGGCCAACATCATTCTAAATGGAGAAAAGTTGAAAGCATTACTTATAAGAACTGAAACAATACAAGGATGCCCTCTTTCACCACTTCTGTTACTCAAAATTTTAGCCAAAAACTTTAGGAAGAACAAAGAAATTAAGGGGATACAAAAAGGAAAAGAAACATTTAAACAATCATTGTTTGATAATGACATAATTATACATTTAGGAGACCCAAAAAATTTCACCAGAAAACTTGTAGAACTAATGAATTTATTCAGTAAAGTACCATGATATAAAATTAACACCCATAATCTAATGCATGCCTATACATCAGTAATGAATCCACTAAAATAGGAAGTAGAAAAACTTCTCCATTCATAATAACATTAAAAAAATAAAACAAAATACTGGGAATCAATCTAACAAAAGAGGTGAAAGACCTCTACAATGAAAAGTACTATAGACAAAAAATTGAAGAAGACCTATCAAGATGGAAATATCTCTCACGATCACAGATAGGCAGAATTGACATTGTCAAAATGGCCATACTACCAAACATGTTATACAGATTTAATACAATTCTTGTTAATAACCCAGTAATATTATTCATGGAAATAGAAAATTAATCATTAAATTCATTTGGAGTAAGAAGAGACCTAGAATAGCAAGTGAAGGAGAAGGCATCACAATGCCTGAGCTTCAATTATACTGCACAGCTGAAGTAACAAAAATGGCATGGTATTGACACCAGACATGTAGATCAATTGTACAGAACAGAAGACACAGAGAAAACCCCACATAAATACAATTATCTCATACTAGAAAAATGCACCAAACACGTTGCATTGGAGAAAAGATAGCCTCTTCAACAAATGGTGATGGGAAAACTGAAGATGCATATGGAACAAAGTAGAACTGAACTTCTACCTCTTAGCCTGAACAAAATTCAATTCAAAGTGGATCAGAGACTTAGGCACTAGAACAGAAAACCTGTGCTTACTAGAAGAAAGAGTAGGCTCAATTATCTATCATGTTGGTTGTAAACTGATTTCTTTAACATGCCACCTAAAGCACAAGAAGTAAAATCAACAATCAATAAATGAGATGGAATCAAACTAAAAAGCTTCTCCACATAGCAAGAAACAATCAATAATGTGAAGAGAGTAGCCAGCGAATGGAAGAATATTTTTACTACATCCACCTCAGATAGAGCATTAATGTCTAGAATATTTAAAGAACTCAAAAGTTTAACAGCAACACAACAAATAACACAATCAATAAATGGGATAAGTATCTGGGGAAAAACACTTCACAGAAGAAATGCAATCAATAAACAAATACATAAAAAAGTTTGACATCTCTAGCAATTAGAGAAATGCAAATTAAAACTACACTGAGATTCTATCTCATTCCAATCAATATAGAAATTATCAAGAATACAATAACAATAGATGTTGGCAGGGGTATGGGGGGAAATGTACACTCATACAAATTGGTGCAATCACTCTGGAAAACAGTATGGAGATTCATCAGAAAACCTGGAATGGAACCACCATTTGACCCAGTTTCCAAACTCCTTGCTTTATAGCCAAAGGACTTAAAAACATCATATTACTACAGTGATTCAGCCACATCAATGTTTACAGCAGCTCAACTCACAATAGTCAAGGTGTGGAAACAAGCTAGATGTCCTTCAAAAGATGAATGGATAAATGTGGTATATATACACAAAAGAATATTACTCAGCTTTAAAGAAGGATGAAGTGATGGCATTTTCTGGTAAAGGAATAAAACTGCAGAATATCATGCTAAGTGGAATAATCCAATCTCTAAAAAACAAAAGGCTAAATATTATTTTTTCTGATATGTGGATAACTCACAACAAGGGGAGGCTATGGAAGAATAGAATTACTTTGGATGAGGTAGAGGGGGAAAGGGAAGGGAGGGGATGTGAGGGTAGGAAAGATTTCAGAATGAAGCACACATTATTACCCTATGCACATATATGACTAGAAGACCAACGAGATTCTTCATCATGTATAATCAGTAGAATGAGAAATCATACTTTGTTCATGTATGATGTGTCAAAGTACATTCTACTGTCACGTATAATAATTAGAACAAATAAAGAATGCATTCTACAGTCATGTGTAACTAATTAGAATAAATTTTTTAAAAAGAAAGAAAAATACATGGACAATCATGGAAGGGAAGTGTAAAAAGAGCAGAATTTATTTAAGCAAGAAGAGAGAGCGTTCCCACCATGAGAGAGTGGTCTGATAACACAAAAGCCCATTTTTGGTGTGCCAGCTTCGGAGTTTATTTATGGCTCTGGGCAGAAAATGGACACAAATCTGTGTAAAATAGTTATTAAAAAAGACATCCTGGTGCTTAGCTTTTTGAGGTCTTTATATACCCTAGAGATTAGTGTTCTATCTGAAGTGTGAGGGGTAAAAATTTGCTCCCAGGATGTAGGCTCCATATTCACCTCACAGATTGTTTCTTTTGCAGAGAAGAAACTTTTTAGTTTGATTCCATCCCATTTATTGATTCTTGGTTTTAATTCTTGTGCTATAGGAGTCTCATTAAGGAAGTTGGGGCCTAATCCCACATGATGAAGATTAGGGCCTACTTTTTCTTCTATTAGATGCAGAGCCTCTGGTTTAATTACTAGGTCCTTGATCCATTTTTGAGTTAAGTTTTTTTTTGCATGGTGAGAGAGAGGAGTTTAATTTCATTTTGTTGCATATGGATTTCCAGTTTTCCCAGCACCAGTTGTTGAAGGTGTTATCTTTTCTCCAGTGCAATCAACAAATAAGCCAAGGACCTGAACAGACACTTCTCAGAAGAGGATATACAATCAATTGACAAATATAAGAAAAAATGCTCATAATCTCCAGCAATCAGAGAAATGCAAATCAAAACTACTCTAAGATATCATCTCACTCCAGTCAGAATGGCAGCTATTATGAAGACAAACAACAATAAGTGTTGGAGAGGATGTAGAGAATAAGGTACACTCATACATTGCTGGTGGGACTGCAAATTGGTGCAGCCACTATGGAAACCAGTATGGAGATTCCTTGGAAATCTGGGAATGGAACCAGCATTTGACCCAGCTATCCCTCTCCTCAGTCTATACCCAAAGGACTTAAAAATAGCATACTACAGGGACACAACCACATCAATGTTTATAGCAGCACAATTCACAATAGCTAAACTGTGAAGCCAACCTAGATGTCCCTCAGTGGATGAATGGATAAAAAAATGTGGCATATATACACAATAAAATTTTACTCAGCATTAAAAGAGAATAAAATAGTGGCATTTGCAGGGAAATGGATGAAATTGGAGAAGATAATGCTAAGTGAAGTTAGCCAATCCCCCCAAAACAAATGTCAAATGTTTTCTCTGATATAAGGAGGTTGACTCATAGTGGAGTAGGGAGGGGGAGAATGGAAGGATTAGATAAATTCTAGATAGGGAAAAGGGTGGGAGGGAAAGGGAGGGGACAGGGGATTAGCAAGGACGGTGGAATGTGATGGAAATCATTATCCAAAGTACATGTATGAAGACTTGAATTGGGTGTCAACATACTTTATATATAAACAGAGATATGAAAAATTGTATATATGTGTTATAAGAATTATAATGCAAAAAAACAAAAACAAAAAAACAAAGTACATGTATAAAGGCATGAATTGGAATGAACATACTCTATATACAAAGATGTGAAAAATTATACTCCATATGTGTAATAAAAATTGTAATGCATTCCAATTTCATGTATTCAAAACAATAAAATTAATAAAGCTAAAAAAACCCCAAATAACAACAACAACAACAAATGTCCTGGATCTGAGGTTGTGGCTCAGTCGTAAAACACTTGCATAGCATGTGTGAGGCACTGGGTTCAATTCTGAACACTGCATATAAATAAATAATAAAATGAAGGTTTTTTCAACAACTAAAAAAAAAAGTCACCCTGGCTATCATCTAGGTTCACTTCCATCCTCCTTTCTTTTTTTTTTTTTTAAAGAGAGAGTGAGAGAGGAGAGAGAGAGAGAGAATTTTTAATTATTTATTTTTTAGTTCTCGGCAGACACAACATCTTTGTTGGTATGTGGTGCTGAGGATCGAACCCGGGCCGCACGCATGCCAGGCAAGCGCGCTACCGCTGAGCCACATCTCCAGCCCATTCCATCCTCCTTTCTGTAACCCATTCTCCTACTTGTAATTTCTATCTGGGTTTACCTCCACCTTTCATTTTTCCACCTCTGGGACAAAGGAATTGGTTGGAAATGTTCCCACTTGTGAGACTCAAGGTCTTTTACAGTCAAAATAGGTATTGATGGTGCTCACTATTATGTCCTCTGGTTAGCCTCCTGGTATGGTTGAGTGGGGCCCATTGTCCAAACTATTGGTCATTTTACAATCTAGTGTATTTTATCTTATCATCATTCACTGATTTCACTGATCTCATCTACCTTTTGCCCACAGACCTGATGGCAGTCTTGTGACACTTTTGTCACTAATAATTTTACCATGTATTTCTCAAGAATCATTATTTTGCTTGTATTTCTTTTGAGTTTTCAGTAACTTATTCTTACTATAACCATTCTGTCAAAAGTTTTTTAACAATTTTTTTTTTTGCCTCAGTCTTTTGAACACATGGTAATATGCTGCTGCGGATTTAGTGTCCCCAATTTATTCATTAAACTGTTTATGAAACTTGAATACTTTCAAGTTTGTCTTTTCATGACAGTGTCTTCATTATGTGTCTCCAAATATTAATGTTTCATGAATACTTTACACATTTGGGGTAAAAATTATATAAACATATAATTGATAAAAATCAAATTTGTTAGTAAATCTCAATAAAATGTGTCAACCATCTGATCACTTATGAACATGTGCTAATTCCTTTTGAGCATTTACACTTACTTATTTTATGTGATTATTACTTTTTTGGTGATAATCTATGACACTGAGTATTTTTTTTCTATTAAGTCTCTCATCTCCTTAAAATTAGATTTTCATACTTTTCTTGTGTCTAATTAATTTATATATTTACTCCATTTATCATCTTTTGCAGATTTTATAGACAGTTCATTTTAATTTATTCACTTATACAAACATTTTCTCACAGGTAGAATAGTCTCTTTTTGATCCATGCTACATTTTCAGGAACTTCTCTCCATTTTAATGGAGTTGAATTTATCAATCTCTTCTTTGGATATGCTTCATTTTCTTTTTTAGAAATATTATAGGACAGGAGCTAAGGTTGTGGCTCAGCAATAGAGCACTTGCCTAGCATGTGGGAGGCCCTGGGTTTGATTCTCAGCACCACATAAAAATAAGAAAAATAAATAAAGATTTTGTGTCCAACTACAACTAAAAAATAAATAAATAAAAGAAATATTATAGAACAGGAGAGGATGTTGGGCTCTCAGAGTATAATCCATATATCCTCATGCCCCATCACCAGGGACTGATTCATTTCAGAGCTACAGTTCATCAATCAGAGTCCAGTTCCAGAGCTTATAAACATGTGTATTTTTCTGCAAACAAAATTTCTTTTTAAAATGTGGGTCTATTCACAATAGCTAAACTGTGGAGCCAACCTAGATGCCCCTCAGTGGATCAAAGGATGAAAAAAATGTGGCATATGTACGCAATGAAATTCTACTCAGCATTAAAAAAAGAATAAAATCATGGCATTTGTAGGTAAATGGATGGCAATGGAGAAGGTAATGCTAAGTGAAGTTAGCCTATCCCCCAAAACAAATGCCAAATGTTTTCTCGGCTATAAGGAGGCTGACTCATAGTGGAGTAGGGTGGGGGAACATGGGAGGATTAGATGAATTCTAGATAGGAAAGAGGGGTTGGAGGGAAAGGGAGGGGGCAGGGGATTAGCAAGGGCAGTGGAATGTGATGACATCATTATCCAAAGTAGATGTATGAAGACTCGAATTGGGTGTCAACATACTTATATACAAACAGAGATATGAAAAACTGTGGTATATATGTGTAATAAAAATTGTAATGCAAAAAAAACAACAAAAAACAAAGTGCATGTATAAAGGCATGAATTTGTGTGAACATATTCTATATGCAAACATACAAAAAATTGTACTGTATATGTGTAATAGGAATTGTAATGCATTTCGCTGTCATGTATTTAAAAAAATAAAATCAATAAAACTGAAAAAAGAAAAAAGTGTTCTTTATCTGAGCTATCTAAAGTATTTGTTTTCTTTCCTTTTATCTCTTTAAAAGTGTTTCTACTTTATGTTGACTTTTGTATGTGTGCAAGACTTGTATTCCACTTGGGGGCGTCCTTGTTTCATGAAAATAGACTGAGAGAGAAGTGTTGGTAGCCTTGTTTATGCTGCCAGCAGCCTCAACTTGCTACCTCCTTTCCAGAGTAGCCAGAGTTGGCTTCCTCGAACACTAAGTTTCTTATGTAACACACACACACACACACAAACAAACAAACAACATATACACACATGACTCCATGTCAAGAAGGAAGACAAAGAGAAGCACAATAAATAAAAAGGGGAGAAAATTGTGCCAGCCCCTTAATTCCAAAGTGAAACTGTTCCAAAATGCAAAGGCCCCTTAAAAGCATGAAACTGATTGAAAAAAACTGCAGCCAAAAGTGTGTCATTCTGACATTATTCAGCCAAGCTTTGGCCTCCTGTCACTGCCTGTATGGGTCCTGAAACTCTGTCCAATCATGGATTCTGTGTGGTAACTGTCCAATCAAGCCTTCAGTCAGCAAGTATGAGTTTCCTTCCATGATCTCAAAGAACTCTGTCTCTCTGCCTCTAGAGCTCTGGAGTCTCCTCTGCTTATGAAGCCTAGATGGCTCTGCTGGTACCTGTGTCACACACTGAAACCCAGGTCATGCAAAAATTCAAGGAAGGTGATAAAATACTTAAAATGCTAGAAAACATAGAATATACCAGACTGAACTGTTTGAGATTGTGAGATCAGTTTGCTGGAAACAGGGAGAATCAGCTGTGGAAGGATTGTGTCCTGCCTAAAATCAGCTCCAGATTCAGTTAATCTAAGTTTAATCCTGTAGCATTATGGCCATTTGACCCATCTGGACTATGGAATAGAAAATCAGCCAGCAGCTGAAATCCCTGGGAATTCTGTCACTACAAAGAGTCATCACTGGGCATCTCTGTATACAGTTTTTGTAGAGTACACAGAAATTCATAATAGAAGAAGCCAACTTCATGTGTGTGGTGCCTGTGCAAGAGCAGTTTTGTTAATAGGGAATAATAGTGTTTCTATCTCCCTGGGGTTATTTATTTTATGGATTCTCCCCATGGTTATTTATTTTCTCTGGTTCTTCCACAATAATAGGCAGTATCTCAAAAGTAACACCTTCTTCTGTCATTGTGGCTGTTCACAAGGCTGCCAACAAATTCTTTGTTTTTGAGTTTCCTTCACAAATTCTCAAATATCAGTTATTCCTTTGCAATTAACAGTATCATTAACATTTTCCCCCATGCAATATTTGAAGCTGGCACAGTATTTTAATTATCATTTCCCCTATGTGATGTATTATACTTTTGAAAATATTTGTTTTTTGGGGGTTAGTATTTATCATGGATGGAAAGCAGAGAATAATCACCATATTCTTCTTTAAAACATCTTTTTTGCCTCTTCATTTGTCTCAATTTGGCACATTCACCTTTTAAGAATATCCTTGACAACTGTTTTGATTTGTATCTGGGATGCCCCCCAAATCACAAATTTTGAAATCATGGCCCCCATTTGAAGCAAAATTGAAAGTGGGCTTTTATACAATGCTTGGTTCATGAGGGAGGACTTCACATCTTCAGTGGAACAACTGAATGGATTTCTGGGAGGTGGATCTAGTTGGAGGCAGTGGGTCAATGGGTTTGCCCATAATATAATTGGCTTCTCTCAGCACCTTTTTCTTTTTCTGCTACTGGACTGTTATCTTAATTGCTGTTATTCATACCCTTCTTCCATGTTTCTCTCTTGGGTTAAGTCTGCCTTGAAGAGTTCTCTGAACCTGTGAGCTAAAATAAATGTCTCTCTTCTGTATTGTTATTTTTAGCTACATATATCACAGAAATAAAAAGCTCACTAGAACCAAATATTTATTCATTTTATTATCCACTGTCATTTGTTTTTTTTCCTGGTACTGAATTTCAAAACTGTCTGGAGATGACACATGTCACCCACAGGGGTGTTGCTCTTAGTTTGTCTATAGACAATAATTCTCCTTACCATATCTTTTGATAAGAAAGTCTGAGGATTGGAGTGGAGACTCAGAGAACAACTGATTACCCTCAGACTAAGAGGAATATCCCATTTCCCAATTCATCTACATATGTAACATTTTGGACATAAACATTTTCCTTATGGCCTCCATTTTTAAACATTTTTCTAAAAAAATATTTATTTTTTTAGTTATAGGTGGACACAATATCTTTATTATATTTTTATGTGGTGCTGAGGATGGAACCCAGTGTCTCACACATGGTAGGTGAGTGCTCTACCTTTGAGCCACAACCCTGGTGCCCCCATGACCTCCATTTTATAAATATATATATATGGGGACCCACAAATTGGATCCTTGTGTTAAAAGAGAATACATAGTTTACTTTTCTCTCTGGATATTTGCTGAGCTGTGAACTAAATTTTATGGAAAACTCATACCCATTAGAGTGGACTAGCATCCACAATGACCTTTAGTAATTAAAAATGGGGATGACAGAATGTCTAAGGTGTCAGAATGTCCTGAATTTAACTGGGGATTTGACATATCTGTTTTGTAGTCAACATTTTTTTCCCATGGTCTTCTCACCTTCAAAAGATTTCTTCACCTATTTTCAGCTTCAAAATGCCCCTAACTGAAAAAAAATGCATTTCCTTATTAGAGCTTCAAACATAAGGAAATATTTTCAGTGAAACAGAATAGAGTTGGATTTAAAAAAATAAGTAGGTGTTATATTATTTATTTTTTACTGTTCTTTTTCCTTCCCCAGAGAGTTTATAGGTGGCTTTTCATGTATGTTCTTTTGAGTATTGATTTCAAGTGGCTTTCCATGGCTAAACTTTTGAAAGTCTACCAGAGAAAGTAAATAGAAAAAATTTACCTCCCATTATGGCTGCAGAAAAAAGGATCGGTTCTTAAAAATTTTATGGCAGTTGACTTGATGAATTTAAAATTTACCAAATCATCAGTTTCTCTTTCTTGAAGACTTGTGACAGTCAATCATAGCTATTATGATTGGCATATTGGAGTTAAGTACTAAATCAAGTGAAGTAAATTTTGACAAATTATAAAATTATTCACATATGATTTATTTTTTAGTAAATGAAATGCTACATGAAGGTAAAAAGAACACAATATGTAATTTTTCTGAAAAAGTTACTTTTGTTTTTCATCCAGAGGTATGAAATATAATTGCTTTACACATTTATTGTCTCCTGTAAATATAAACATTGAGTTTGGCAAGGTATGGAGGGTTGTGCATGTCTTATAATGCCAGCTACTCAGGAGGAAAATTCAGGAGGATTACAAATTTGAGATAAGATTCAGAAGTTTAGGGAGACCCTGTCTTGAAATTAAAAATAAGGACTACATATATTGCTTAGTGATAAATTTTAAAATTGCTCTTGATTCAATCCTTAATACAAACCAATAAAAACTCACTGAGTTTGATTATTTTTACTCATACAATGGTGGATACTTTTTAATTTAAATTTATATAAATAAAATTGGGGCTAGGTGTAGTGGTGTCTGCCTGTAATCCCAGTAGCTGCAGAGGCAGAGGAAGGGGTATCTAATTTCCCTTAATAATTAAAAATGGGTATGGCAGAATGTCTAAGGTGTCAGAATGTCTTGACTTTAACTGGGGATCTGACATGTCTGCTTTGTAGTCAAAACATATCTGTTTTGAATTCATGTAGGAGTATCATGAATTCAAAGCCAGCCTCAGCAAAGGTGAGGCAGTAAGGAACTCAGTGAAACCCTCTCTATAAATAAAATACAAAATAGGGCTGGGAATGTGGCTCAGTGGTTGAGTGCCCTGAGTTCAATTCCTGGTACAAAATAAGTAGGGATGTAGAGTGGTCTGCATTCAGTGACTTCCAGTTAAAATACTCTTGAGCCTACAAAGGAAGGTTCTTGAGGACATAGTTGTTTTGTTCCTTTAAAAGCATATTTGCAAACAGTAAACAATCTCTTCTAAGAAAGAAGGCTAGAGAAGGAGTAAGAACATGTTTTCAGGTGTGTGGTTCAGGTCAGGAGCTGCCTTGAATTTTCCTCCCAAATTACCTGATATTTAGAACTTGCAGACATTTACTTCCTTAATTTTCACTTTTGTGTTTAGAATATTTTAACTACTTCATTTCCTAATCTTCTCACAATAGTAAATTTTAACTCTAAAATATATATGTTCATATATATATATATATATATATATATATATATATATCAGAGCCTTTACTTTCATTCTACATTTTCATCTAAATCATGCCATGAATTCATAACCTGCAGTTTTGAAAAAAATTACTTTTGAAAAGTAAACATCAGAAAGTCTTGGTATCCTAAATTTCCACTGTGGATATTTTGGGATCATTAGATATTGCTAAGGAACTAAACCATCCTTTATTCAGTTTCTGTCTGGAAATTCCAACATCTTTAAGTTGAAAGACTAATATTCATTGCCCCTAATAAGTTAATAAGTTCTAAAAGATCACAAAAACTAGAAAAGTTTAATTCTCTAGGATACTAAAGAAAGTCTATAGAAATACCCTATTTTCAGTTACAGAGCATGGAAAATATGTACAGTTTAAAAATTACACGAAGTGGTATATTTTCAGAGTTGACAGACATTATGCATTACATTGTAGTTTATTTTGATTTGGCTACCAATATGACAGTAGTGATGAGGTGTCCTTGTATGCCAATTGACACTTCATAACAACCTGCTCAATTACAGGTGTTTTAACCATTGCTGGTTTAAATACTCTGTCAGATTTTTTTTCTATAATTTTAATTGCTTTCCATTAATCATTAAGAATATTGGTAGGATCTTTCTAAATAATCTACAGAAATCAGTCTCTTTGGTGTAGGGGATGCAAATCAAGTCAAGATGGCACCTGGGAGTTTGCCAGGAGGAGTGGTTTGTGAAGTAATGCTAGCGAGCCATTAAGATGATGAGGATTCCTTAATGACTGACTGCTGTATCTAGATGATGTTAATTAAGTTAAGCTGTGTGTAATTAGTTGGGTATATATAACTCTGCTGTCCCATAATAAAGGGGCTCCCTCTGTTTCAACCTTCACAAGTTGCTTGTCACCTCCCAGTTATTTGCCCAGCCAGACTGGGGCAAATGGTGGCCCATACAGGGGAGCCCCAGGACGCTCGGGGGTGAGTGACAAGGAAAGCTGCCCGTCCCTGGAAATAGATAGGACGGGAGCAAAGCTGCTCATACCTAGAAGCAGATAGGGCAAGAGGAAGGATGGCCATTTCAAGAAAATGGAGAAGATTAATACAGTGTGTTTTTGCTTGTTTTGTTTTGGTGTGTTGTATTGTCTTTGTTATGGAAATATGGGATCAGAAGTTATCTAGGTTCAGACCGAGGGGGTGTTAAGTAAATTGCTAAGGGAAGGAGGCACCTCAGTAAAACCAAGAACAGTTAGGGTACACTTTGATAAAACCCCAGGAACTCTAGTCAGAAAGAGGAATAAAGTTCAGAGGAGGAAGGATTATCAGGGAAAAAGCTACAACAAAAGGCTGCTATTAATCTCTTTTCATCACCGGAGGGTGCGTGAAGCGGCATGGCGCGGGAGCTGCCACTTGCACAAGCCAGTCGCAGGCACAGCGGGGACTTTCCAGCCGGTGGCAGCGGTGGCCACAGGCCCTTCTCTGCCCCCCCGCCATGGGCCTGCCCGAGGATGCTGCGGCCAGCAGCAGAGGATGCGCCTGGCGCCCCTGAAGTTTGGCCATTTTCAATGCCAATAGCTAATGAGTTGTCAGTTTTTTCCCTATTTGCTGCAGGTGCTGCCACTGGACTCCTCACTATTCCTGTGGATAAATGCAGGGTTAGCAATGTCTTAAATCCATAACAGCTGATATTCAGAACTCCAATTTAGCTACAATGGTTCTCCCACACCTGGAGGCTAATGAATAATGAGCACCATTGAGGCCTATTTCAAATGTAAAAAACCTTGAGATAATGTACTAAATTGGTCAGAAGGTTGTTTTCTTAATGCCTGCTGGAATGCTACAGGATTTTCTTTAGCCATCATTGCCAGAGTTCCTGCCTTTGTCCCAGTGCTGGTGAGGAGAAGGGTGGAGGGATTTCCAGTGTTGCTGAGAACCAAATGAGACTTCGGAATTACAGCTACCATCATCACACCTGTTGCTGTTTCTGCTGCTGCTGCAACAGCTTCTGCAGTAGCTATCACACAAACTGTATAAACAGATGCATCAATGAATAATATAACTCAACAAGTCATGCTCAATCAAATAGTCGATTTACTTTAAGAGAAAATGGACATATTAATGGATTCCTCTGCTTTCAGTTGCTTGTGGAACTTACCTGGACTGTGTATCACTTATATGCATTATGAACTGATACAACAAATTGTAATTAGTACCAGGGTATCTTTGCTGACAGTGTCATCTGTGGTACAATTTTTCCAAGGGCTTCTTACTTGGAGCCGTCAATGGCTTGATATTGTGGCATTTTATATCCTCCTCCTTCTGCTTGTAGCAGATTGTTTATGGTGTTTGTGTAACAACCACTATGGTCATTATCCACAAGTATGTTGGACCAGTAGTCAAAGATGGGAAGATCCAATTACAGTGGTACCAACCTAAGACAGGAGGCTGACAAGTTGAGGTCAGACCATCCAATGATGGGTAAGGACCATATGTAGTATTGGACAACCTAAAACAGGCACGGTCCCTAAGTCACATACTTGTTGTTTAATAAACAAAAGGGAGGAGATGTAGGGGATGCAAATCAAATCAAGATGGCGCCTGGCAGTTTGCCAGGAGGAGTGGTTTGTGAAGTAATGCCAGTGAGCCATTAAGTAAATGAGGATTCCTTAATGACTGACTGCTGTATCTAGATGATGTTAATTAAGTTAAGCTGTGTGTAATTAGTTGGGTATATATACCTCTGCTGTCCCATAATAAAGCTGCTCCCACTGTTTCAACCTTCTCAAGTTGCTTGTCACCTTCCAGTTATTTTCCCAGCCAGACTGTAGCACTTTGGTACAGAAACTCTTCTTTCTTTCTTTGTTATTATGTTTTTCTCTTGCATTGGAGAATGGAGGCTCTCACTTTTGTTAAATATAGATATTGACTTTGTTACTGGAGGTCTTGAGGCAGACCACAGTCTTCTAGGCTTTCATTTTATTTTACCTCTATGTCACATACATATATCTGTGAACATGCTTGTGGCGACAAGTGCATGGAGTACTGCCTACATAGCATACATTAATGGCATCTGAGTGGCAGGCCACTCCCCTCAGACTAGGCACATGAGCAGCAGACTGCTTACCCCGTAGGCACAGCCCTGGGCATGAGGCCATTTGTTGCAGTCCCTGTGCTTGCTCCATGGCCCACTTCTTGACTGGTCGCTACAAAGACAGGCAAAGATTATATTCTTCCCTGAGTCAATGGCAACTGCCTCCTTATGAGGCAACACCAAAGCCAGCAAGGGGCTATGACAGCTTGGAAATGACCAGGCCCCCAGACAGGCCCAAGCTATGATCTCCCAGAAAGCCATTCTAGGAAGCCAGAGATCCTTTTGAGGATTTATGTAAGATAAGAGATAAAAAGTGTGGTAAAAGAATAAAAGCCTTCCCAATCTACACAGCCCTCATACCACAGCACTCTGCCACTTGGTATCCACACACATTGGGTACCCTGAAGGAGTTAAAGAAGGCAGTAAAAGAGGATAAGTCCCAGGGGCCTTTTGCAGAGCGAATGTTCGAATCACTCAGTCTTGAAATTAATTGCCCTTGAGACTGGACAGACTTAGCCAGAGCAGCTCTTGAGCCCACAATATTTTTGAAGTGGAAAGCATGTTTCTATGATAAATGTGAACAGCAGGAGAATTGTAAACACACCTAAACACACCGCAAATGTTAACCTCCCAGCTGAATGCTTTCAGGGAGAGGAAATCTGCAGTTCCCCTAAAGTACAAGCCACAGGCTCACCAAATTAATTTGATCAGGTGTGGCTCTGTGCTCTAAGAGCTTGGAGAAAGTTGCTAGCTAGGGAAGGTACAGTTTCTATAGAGGGCTTATGGCAAAAAGACACTGAAGATTTGCCACAGTTTATTGACAGAGTAAACAAGGCAGTAGAAGGGAAGATGTCTCATGAAGGAGCCAAGGTGGCCTTAGTCAAGGAATTGATCTGGGAAGGATTAAATAAGGAACATAGAGCAGCAGTGGTGCCAGTATGAAATGGTACACTGCATGACTGGATTTTGGTCACCCAGGATATAGGGACACAAGCAGCTCAAGCATCTCTGCTGGCCTCAGTCATGGCAGTTGCATAAAAGCAGGAATAAGGAGGCTTGCAAACAGCTAGTCAGGACTGCAAAAGTGTGTACCCCTTCGTCCCCATTGGCCCTTTACAACCTGCTGGAATGAAGCCCCAAGAGTTAAAATCTAATGCTTTATAGCAAATGGATGTCACTCACTGTGGAAATTTTGGAAATTTAAAATATATTCATGTAGCCATTAATATCTATTCAGGCTATGTAATGGCCACAGCCTCCACAGGAGAAACCACAAAAAAGCAATTTACCATTTATTAAAATGTTTTGGAATTATGGATGTTCCTATGTCTATTAAAACTGACAATGGGCCAACTTATACTAGCAAGACATTTCAAGTAGTTTGCCACAATTGGCATATACAGCACTTAACTGGAATCCCCTATAACCCTCAGACTCAAGGCATCATAGAAAGAACACACAAGAAATTAAAAATCATGCTACAAAACAGAGGGGAAATTATGCCAAATTCCCTCTGATGACTTGGACAAAGCATTATTTGCTTTATATTTTCTTTCAATTTCAAAATTTTCTATCGAAACAGCAGCCTGTAAGCATAGGGCCCCCCTCATGGGGCCCTCCCATCTACCTATGGTCTCATGGAAGTATCCCATAACCTGGGGTGGTATTAAAGGTCTTGTTGACCAAACCACCAGATTGTCCCTTTTGCCTGGTGTCAACCCCATCCCTGGGCCTATGATGGTTGTCCTATTGTGTGTGCAATCAGTGCTAACAGTGAAGCCTCTCATAAGGTATAGATGACCCCTTTTGGTGTTGGCCAATTTGGAAGTGGCTTTACCTAAGCTCTTCTCTAATAATTCCAACATTATTGATCCTGCGTTATCCATTCAGGAGGTGACTGTACCCTGTAAAACCAGCATTTTCATACCAACTCTGCTCATTTGTTTCTCCATAGTACAGACTAAAACCTACAATAGAGACAGTCCCTTTTGATTTGCTCTTGCCAATGAAACTATTGTAGATATCTACAATAAGTCATATGTTGGGCTGACCTTAGTGTTATAGTTAATACCACCTACAATCAGATTCCCCCATGGCAAACGCAAAAAACCCTTGCTGCCAACATGACACCCCTCAGATAATGATAGCATCCCATGGAATCAGTGTGTCACTGCCATACCTTATCTCCTCGATAAGAGAAATTTCTCTGAGGAAGAACAACATCTATGCACCTGGGCAGGTGCAGCTCTCTGGAATGTAACTGATGTGCCCCAAACCCATATGGGCTCCAGCATGCAGTACCTGCTACCTGAGACAAGTTGTTGCCAACCATTATGCAGGAAATCAGTATGGCATGATAGATATCATGCCAATATTGCTGGCTGATAGACCCATCATATGGGCAGCAGCTAGCTGGATGAATGGGTTGATATTGAGTTCAGATCCTGACCATGGATTTGCCTTTATGCCATATTATAACCATACCCACTATGCATAAGCTTGTGTTATGCCACCCTTTGCCATGCTAATAATCAATGCTACTGATGGCATAAATATCACTCATTCAGAGATTCCTTGTAAAGTCAATACATCCTGCTGGCTCACAAATTGTCTAATACTTGCTATGAAAACTAAATGTATATTTATACTCAATGTGCCCCCAGAAATCTGGTTCCAGTGAACCTGTCCAGAGAGTGGAGGAGTCCATGGGATATGGTAACAAAGAATCTTCTGAATGAAATCCTACACTGAACAAGGTGTGCAGTTAGCCTCATCATTGCTGGAATTATTGCCCTTGTAGCCATCATAGCTGCCACAGCCACTGCCACTGCTTCACTCACTCAGAGTATACAGACTGCTCAGACTGTAAACAATTTGTGTACTGCCATGGCAGAAGTCTTTGTCATTCAAAATGACTTGAATAAACTATCCTAAGGTGCTATTTTAGTCATTCAGCAAAAACTAGACCTCCATAAGAAAAAAACCAGATATTCTGTTTATGTTGCAAAGGCTCATTTGTGACCCTGAATTTCATAGTATTTCTATCACCCAATATGCTGTATCTGAAAATGTAACCTACACTTCTCTTATAATAACCAAGAAGGATTTTTATTACTATTTGCTATTTTCATAACTTACCCAAGTTTCCTAAATATTTCAAATCAAATTTATCAATAAATGTTTTCTTTAAGTGTCTACCTCATTGAATTTCAGAAGTTTGTCTTGTACCACTGATATTAGAATAACTAAAGATATTAGAATAATTTGCTACATATTCAGAAAACCAGACCCCAACTTGAAGAATTACTGAATTAAATTCTGCATTTCAGTAAATCTCTGATTCATTGTTGTACAATTAAAATCTAAGAATTATCAATCTTAATCACCATAACATTCTCATCTGAGAAATATATGCAGTTGATCTTATGAAACATAAAATAGAATAAAATGTATATTCTCATGTTGATGCCTTAATTTTACATTTTATACTATAAAAGAGGAGTATAAACATTGACGTGGCTGTGTCCCTTTAGTATGCTGTTTTTAAGTCCTTTGGGTATAGACCAAGGAGAGGGATAGCTGGGTCATATGGTGGTTCCATTCCCAATTTCCCAAGAAATCTCCATACTGCTTTCCTTATTGGCTGCACCAATTTGCAGTCCCACCAGAAATGTATGAGTGTACCTTTCCCCCCACATCCTCGCCAACACTTATTGTTGTTTGCATTAATAATAGCTGCAATTCTGACTGGAATAAGATATCTCTCACCATGCACAAAACCTAACTCAAAGTGGATCAAGAACATTGGAATTAAACCAGAGACACTGTGCCTAATGGAAGAAAAAGTAGGCACAAATCTCCATGAAGTCAGATTAGGCTCCAACTTCCTTAATAAGACTCATATAGCACAAGAATTAAAATCAAGAATCAATAAATGGGATGGATTTAAACTACAAAGCTTCTCAGCAAAAGAAACAATCAATAACATGAATAGAGAGCGTACAGAATGGGAGCAAATTTTTACCACACACGCATTAGATAGAGCATTAATCTCTACGGTATACAAAGAACTCAAAAAGCTAAACACCACCATCACCACCAACAACAAAACAACAACAAAACAAAACAAACAAAAACCCAAATAGCCCAATCAATAAATGGGCCAAGGAACTGAACAGACACTCCTCAGAATATAATATACAATCAATCAACAAATATATAAAAAGTGCAAATCAAAACTACTCTAAGATTTCATCTCATTTTAGTCATAATGACAGCTATTAAGAACAAAAACAACAATAAGTGTGGATGAGGATGTGGGGAAAAGGCACACTCATACATTGCTGATGGGGCTGCAAACAATATGGGAAGCAGTATGGAGATTCCTTGGAAAACTGGAAGTGGAACCACCATTTGACCTGGCTATCCCACTCCTCAGTCTATACCCAAAGGGCTTAAAAACAGCATACTACAAGGACACAATCACATCAATGTATATAGCAGCACAATTCATAATAGCTAAACTATGGAACCAACCTAAAAGTCCTTCAGTAGATGAATGGATAAAGAAAATGTGGTATACATACACAATGAAATATCATTCAGCAATAAGAGAATAAAATCACGTCATTTGCAGGTAAATGGATGGAGTTGGAGAATATAATGCTAAGTGAAACTAGCCAATCTCCCAAAAGCAAATGCCAAATATTTTCTCTGATATAAGGAAGCTGATTCATAATGGGGTTGGCAGAGGGAGCATGGGAGGAATAGACAAACTCTAGATGCGGCAAAAGGATGGGAGGAGAAGGGAGGGGGCATTGGAGTAAAATAGATGGTGAAATGAGATGGATATTATTACCCCAAGAACACATATGAAGACACGAGTGGAGTGAATATACTTTGTAAACAACCAGAGATATGAAAAATTGTGCTCTATATGTGTAATATGAATTGTAATGCACTCTGCTGTCATATATAATAAATTAGAATTTTAAAAATATATAAATAAATTGCTATTAAAAAGTGGAGTATATACTCTTTTTAGACTTTTGTCATTCTTTTCCCTCAGAGATAGATAATCCAGAGAATCACTGTGTTTACAAGTATTGCATTAAATAATTAAAGCAATTCCACTAATTTTTATTTTGCTTCAGTCTAATTTTAAAAATTCTGTAAATGATCACTTGCTCAGTGTGCTATTTATTTACCCATTATTATTTCAGAAACTGTTGATATTCAGGGCTGTGACCACTGATTTCTCTGAAGAAGAATGTGAATGACTGGAGCTCACTCAGCAGAATATATGGAGGATTGTGATGTTAGAGAACTATGGAAACCTGGTCTTCCTGGGTAAGCATGAATTTCCTTCAGGATTTCTAATTAACTGTTAATAAGTTCCCTTTCTTGCAGATTATATTTTGGGAGTTCTTGCTCTGCATGAGTGGATTTACATTCTTGCTTTCAAGAAAAATGATTGTGCATTTTTTGAGATAGGCAAGAAACTTTAATGACATTTCTATTAATCTTTAGTTTCCCCCTTTCTTGACATGATATATATCCTTTACTACAATAAGTCATACTTAGAAAAATTCAATGATGTAAAATGTTGTGGCCTACACATGTCAGAAGCACATTTGAGAGGCCCAAATGTCAAGGAGAAAATTAAACTTCAATATGTTGATTGAGAAGCTATGCAGCAAATATTTTTAGAAGCTTCAGTTTCTTTGTATTGTTATCATAGAAGAATATGTACTGCCCTGTATCTATCATGTTTTCAAATTCTTTAAATATTTTCTTTTTCCCCCAATGATGTCCCAGTAAATTCAAATTAACAACAAAATCACTCTCTTTACTTGTAAGGGTGTGCATGGTTTGACAGCTTGTCCACTATTTTTAAGGCTCTAATAAATATGTGCATATTTCTGTATACTTCTAGGTAAATATATTAATACTTCTAGGTAATATATTAATATCATAAAGTAGTTTCTATAATATTATTTATATATTTATTTATTAAATTCCCCTTTGCTGAGCTCTTTCTGAATAATTATCATACATTTTCTGTGAAATTATCTGCCATAAAATGAATATCAAGATTCAAAATGTCTGCTGTTTGAGGATATAGAGTCCTAGGTGTAAGTTGTAGTTAAATAAAAAGGTTTGCAAAATAACACATCTGTGGTTATTTACCATTTTGTTGGTTATTTTTTTTCTTTATTTTGTAGAATAGGTTCCATGTTGTAGAATAGGTTTCCTCATATCGGTTAATTTTTTGATTTTAATTCCATTTTATGATTAGATGGCAATTTCCATTGCTTTACAAATTAGAACAATGTAAATTGCAATTAAGACATGCATGATCCTTCTTTGTATTGCCAATAAAATGATATGTTATCTCACTTGCTTGTATAAATTACACTTGTTACACTTGACTTTTATATTTTGTCTTGATTTGCTTTTCATCCTACCCGTATACATATTAATGGAATTCTTCTATATGTGAATGTAATGGCAATAGAATATAGTGGTGCTCTGATAATGAGCTACATCCTCAGTCCCTTTTCATTCATATTTGGAGAGAAGTTCTTACTGAGTTTTTGAGTATGGCCTTGAATTTGTAATCCTTCTACCTCAGAATTCCTAGTAACTGGAATTACATGCATGTACATTATGTATACATTGATGAGTTTGTTCTTATGTATAGGATAAAAATCATAGTATTTTACATAGCTTCCAAATTTTTGCAATTCTGTTTATGTTTTATGTATTGTTTGAAAATTTAACTGGGATCAAAACCCACAAAATAAAACTTGCTTTCTCCAGTATTTCAAGTATACTGTTCAGTAAAGTTCAATCAAATTATCATAAAATATATCTTTGGAAATTTTACATTTCAAAAAGAAAAAAAAATCTATTTCCATGTAATCAAAGGCTCATTTCTGTCTTCCCACCACAAAAATCAACCTCATTTCTATTCAGAAAAGCTTTAAAAAAATTAAATATATCATCTTAATAGGATTCTGCAGTATTTATATTGTTATTTTTGGATTAATTTAGTATCACAATGTACTGAAGATTTATCCTTTCTTATAGCTTTTACAATTTTTTTTTCTTATCTTTTTGACTTCAAAAATATTGTAGGGCTGGGGATGTAGCTCAAGCGGTAACACACTCACCTGGCATGCATGGGACACTGAATTCAATCTTCAGCACCACATAAAATAAAATAAAGATATTGTGTTGACCGAAAACTAAAAAAATAAATATTAAAAAAATAAAAAATATTCTATAATTTCTACATTACAATTTGTCTCAGCTGCTCATTTCAAGGGATGTTTGGTTTGTTTGCAACATGTTATCTCTGTTGAATAATATTGTAACAGTGTTGTGCAAATATGTGTTGTGCCTCCTATATTAAGATGTTTCTATTTCTTTATTCAATTCTGTCAATATTAACTTTCTATATTTGGGAAGTATAAACTAAGTTGCATAAATTTCTACTAACTAAAGCATCCTAAAGAAAGTTTCCTGTGCCTTTGCAAAATATTCTACTTTGCCTCTTTTCAATTTTTTTAAATTTTAAATATGTTTTATCTCATGTAACTTTTTGCATTAAACTATGTTTTGCATATCATAATTTGACCACCCCAGCTTTCTTTTGGTCACTTTTGTAGGAAACAGTCTTATATTCTTTTGTTTTTGGTCTCTTTGTGTCCTTAGAGTGTCCTATGGACTAAATATAGTTATAATTTTTAAAAAGATTTTATTCAATTAATAAAGGCTTTTGTTTTGATTAGTGTTTTGTAATAAATGCATTTATAGACAACTAAATTTCTAAAATTGAAGAACTCACTACTCCTATTTTGTAAGTGGTTTTATATATTTCTTATAATTGTTTTCTCTATTTTTCTTAATTGTTTAATATGTGATTTATTGATTTTCACAGTGACATGCTTTTATTTCTCTCCCACTTGCCTTAATACATCCTATTGGTATGTATTTTGTCATTGACATTGTGATTTTTAAAATGTCAATTCACATTTATACTATATTTTAAACTTCTAACAAATTAATTTTAATTCATTATGAAAATTTAGTATATTTTATACATATCTTTTCAAAATTATGTTTTTAATGTTACAGTTATTTTTATATCCCATATCAATGAATTGGTTGGGTTTTATGATTTTGTTTATCAAGTTTTATTGCAAAATTATGTTTTATGACCCATAATTTTATTAAAATAGAATTGTTTGTATGTGACTTTTCCTTGCCAGGACAAGGTTGAAATTTCATGACATGTTGGTGTGCTGATTTATTTTTCAGTATGAGAAGTTAACAGTTAGTATTTCTTGGAGGACAGGTGTAATGTTGATAAACATTGGGGCGATGTATATATCTTTATAACCTTTATATTTTTTCTCTGTTTGAAAGAATGTAGTTGTGGATATGGGATACTTACTTGGTAGTTTTATTCTTTTACTCCTTGAAAACATTCCCCAATGCCTTTCTGTATTGTAAAGTGTCTATTAAGGAACTCACCATTAATTTTATAAATATACTTTTCTAGGTAAAACATCTTTTTCTCTTGATGTCCTCAAGATTCTCTTTGTAAATTTAAAAAGTTTGATTAAAACATGCTTTGAATCTTTTTTTCCTACTTGAAGCTAATAATGCTTTTTAGAGTTTTATTTCTATCTATTCCTCACAATTTAATTACTCAGACTTTTTTATTGGTACTGGGGATGGAAATTATCTGTGTTTTATCATTGAAACACATTTTCAGCCCTTTTCTTTGCTCGGCAGGATCACACTAACTTGCTGAACTTGTCTTAAAGTTATGATTTTCTTGGCTCAGCCACCATGGAACTGGGATTGGAGCTGTGCACAGCCCTGATTCTTTCATACAACTTCTTAAGAAAATCTTTAAATTCATAATCTCTGCTTATCACTGTTAACAATTTTTGTCTGAATTTTATTTAATGTGTTGTGTACTCTAGCTTACTAAACACTTTCATGTGGTAAGTTAGTGTTCTCTTGGTAATACATAACTCTCAGTTTCCTAATGTTAGATTCCTAAATTGTTGCTTTAATTAAGCCATATTTTCCTTTTTCACTGTGTGTTGCTCTATTTAAAATTAATTTATTCATTTAAAAATCAACAGTAAAATACAGTTGAATAACTGTGTTATTGTCTACCAAAAATCTTTCTATTATCTCCAGGTTTCTTTATCTTTGGTAGACAAAAAACACTTTTCAGAAATTTTCCCAAGAAATTCACAAATATTTGCATATGTTTCATATTTTTCTTTTTCTACTGAGAGAGAAAAAATTATTTGGTAAATTTTTCTTAATTCCATAATGCTGAATTAAGGAAAAGAAACAGCTTTGTTTGTTAAAAGCAACACACTTTCTTTTCCTGTGCTCTATTTTTGTTTTTAGTAATATACTCATCTTGGGTATGTGAACATTGAGATGGTTTGGGAAATTCTCACAGTTACTTTGTATATACAACATTATTAAGTTAATATGTTATTAGAGTAACCATGAACTTAGATTTGCTAATCTGCTATTCCGCTGATTTTCTCACATTGCTATAATTTCATATTAGGTTTGTAAAATATATTCAGCTCAGACTAGTATGTAAAATATTTTTTATTTGTATTTATTTTAGTGGTGATTTCTCATCATCCTCAAGAATTTTTACCAGAGCTGAAAATATATATATATTTTTTTATTTTAAAAAGTGATATAGGGAAGATAAAAAAATTAAACCACAATCATAACAATTTAAAACTATGGAAAATATAGAAAACTGAGAATGAAGGTCAGAAATCATCTTTAGAGAGACAAAACAAATTAGTAGTGAATTTTCATAATACAAATTTTACTGTCAATATGCGTGGGTTCTCTCTCATCCAGTGAGGAGGTCCAGGGTAGTGGAGAGTGTGGCTGCAGAGTTGTTAATCAAGACTTCCAGAGACCAAGCAGAAAGCAGGTTTGATTTTATTGTGCAGTTAACATGTATATATACTCAGGTAGTAGCTAAGCATATTATAGGCAGCCACCAATACAATTTCTGCTAATTGTCCTTGCAACAACCAATTGAAGAGTGGGCTATGGAGTGAGCACAGGGATTGCAACACAATACCTCACACCCAGGGCTATGCCTACAGGGTAAGTGGCCTGCCACTCACACACCTAGCATGAGGGGAGTAGCCTGACACTCAGGCGCCCTTAAGGTATGCCATGTATGCCGTACTCTAGAACTTGTCCCCACATCTCACCCCTCTGACTGTGCTGCAAGGACTTCAGCCAGCATTGCTATTTTTTGTCCAGTGGCCTTTACATGGTTACATAAATATCTCACAACACAAGAAAATATTATCACTATTATGAACAGTAAGGCCAGGGTAATAGCATTATAATAATAGTTAATTTGACTATCAGTTTTTTCAATGTTCAGCAAACCCCTGGAAAAAAGAAAAAGGTTGTCAAGATAGACACTTTAGTCTCATTGATTTTTGACAGTTGTCTTGTAAGTTTATGAATAGTCATAACATAGTTAACATCCCAAGCACCCTTAATATACTGAGAAAAATTGGAGAAGTGTAGGTTACATTTTCAGATACAGCATATTGGGTGACACAAATACTATGAAATTCAGGGTCACAAGTGAGCCTTTGCAACATAAACAGAATATATCATTCCTGGTGGAGGTCTAGTTCTGGCTGAATGACTAAAATAGTGGCTCGGGAGAGTTTATTTAAATCATTTTGAATGGCAAAAGCTTCAGCCATGGCAGTACACAAATTGTTTACAGTCTAACAATTCTGGATACTCTTGAGAGAGCAAAGCAGTGTAAGTGGCTGTGGCAGTGATGGCAGCTACTAGGGCAATAATTCCAGTGATGATGAGGCTTGGTGTAGGATCTTCTTCAGAAGATTCTTTATCTCCATGTCCCATGGACTCCTCCACTCTCTGGACAGGTTCTGTGGAAGCCGGACTGCTTGGGGGCACACTGAGAATAAATATATGTTTAGCTTTCATAGCAGGGGTTAGGCAATTTATGAGCCAGCAGGATGTATTGACTGGATAAGGGATCTTTGTATGAGTGATATTTATGCCATTAGTATCATTGATAATTAGCATGGCAAAGGGTGATGTAACACAACTTGTGCATAATGGGTATGGGTATAATTTGGCATGAAGGCAAATCCATGGTCAGGGTCTGGACTCAATATCAACCCATTTATCTAGCTGGCTGCTGCCCATTTGATGGGTCTATCAGCCAGCAATATTGATGTGATATCCATCACGCCATACTGATTTCCTGCATACTGGTTGGTAACGGCTTGTCCTGTGTAGCAGTTACTGTAGCAGTAACTGTAGCAGTTAACCCATATGGTTTTTGGGCACATCAGTTACATTCCAGAGAGTTGCACCTGCCCAGGCACATATATATTGTTCTTCCCCAGAGAAATTTCTCTTATCAAGGAGATAATGTATGGCCATGACACATTAATTCCATGGGATGCTATCATTATCTGAGGGGGGATTTCCAAAAAGTGTTGTTGGGAATGTTGGCAGCAAGGGCTTCTTGAATTTGCCATGGGGGAGTCTATGGCTGTAGGTAGCATTAACTATAACTCTAAGGTTGGGGAGAGATAGCACAACGTATGACTTATTATAGTTATCTACAATAGTTTCATTGGCATGAGCAAAACAGATAGGACAGCCTGGATTATAGGTTTCATTATCCACTATGGAGAAACAAATAGGCAGAGTAGGCATAGAAATGATGGTGTATGGTTACCTCCTGAATGGATAACTTAGGATCAATAAGGTTGGAATTATTGGACAAGAGCTTGGGTAAAGCCCCTTTCCAATTAGCAACTGCTAAAGGTGGTGGCCTAGTGACCGAAACTCAATTTACCTGGTAGGAGGGTTCACTGTTAATAGTGAGCATTGCAAACAATAGGACCATCATCATAGGCCCAGGGATGGAATTGCCACGAGGCAAAGCAGCTAATCTTGTGGCGTGGTCAACAAGATCTTTAATGCACCCCATGTTACTTTACATGAGGTTCATTTGCATTGTTGAGCCCTTTGCTTTTATGGTTTCTCCTCCAGAGTTAGATTCTTCATCTTCTTGGTTGATGATTTTGAGTGTCCATGGCTTGACTTTCTGGCAGGCACTCAGATGGAGTGAGGCTCCTGTTGACATATGTAAATCCTCCACCCATGGTTAGAAGGGGCCCTGGACCATCCCATGCATTTTCATGGGATCATTCCATGAGAACATAAATAGATAGGAGTGCCCTGTGAGGGGGATCAATGCTTATGGGCTGCTATTTCTGTAGGAAATTTTGAAACTGAAAGAAAATTTAAAGTAAGTAAGATTATTTTCAAGGCATTGTGAGGGGACTTGGTATAATTTTCCCCCTGTTTTATAGCATGGTTTTTAATTCCTTGCATGTTCTTTGTATGATGCCCCAAGTCTAAAGGTTGTAGGGGATCCCAGTTAAATGCTGTATATGCCAATCATTGCAATGTGTTTGAAATGTCTTGTTAGTATAGGCTGGCCCATTGTCAGTTTTAATAGACATGAGAGCATCTATAATTCCAAAACATTGAAATAGATGGTAGATGACCATTTCTGTGGTTTCTCTTGTGGAGGCTGTGGGCATTAAACAGCCTGAATAGATATCAATGATTATATGAATGTATTTGAAATATCCAAAAGTTGCATAGTGAGTGACATTCATTTGCCATAAAGCATTAGATTTTTAACTCTAGGGGATTTACTACAGCAAGCTGTAAAGGGCCAATGGGAGAAAGGGGTACACGTCTTTGCAGTCTCTGACTAGCTGTTGGAAGCCTCCTTAGTCCTGCTTTTATGTAGCTGCTATGGCTGAGGCCAGCAGAGATGCTTGTGTTCGTATATCCTGGGTGGCCAAAATCCAGTCATCCAGTGTGCCATTGTGTACTGGTGCCACTGCTGCCCTATGTTCCTTATTTACTCCTTCCCAGATCAATTCCTTGGCTAAGACCACCCTGGCTTCTTCATGAGAGACCTTCCCTTCTACATCCCTGTTTACTCTGTCAATAAACTGTGGCAAGTCCTCAGTGGCTCTCTGCCTTAAGCCCTGTACATACACTGCACCTTCCCCAGCTGGTAACTTCCTTCAGCTTCTCAGAGCATAGAGTCACACCAGGTTGAAATAACTTAGTGAGCTGTGGCTTTTACTGCAGGAGGACTGTAGATTCCCTGTCCCTGCAAGCATTCAGGTGGGAGTTTAACATTTGTGGTGTGGTTATAATACCCCTGCTGTTCACATTCATCATAGAAAAATGTCTTCCACTTCAAAAAATGTTGCAGGCTCAAGAGAAGCTCTGGCTAGGTCTTTCCAGTCTTGAGGGTAATTAAGTTCAAGACTGAGTGATTCGACCATTTGTTCTGCAAATGGCCCCTGGGGCCCATCCTCTTTTGCTACCTTCTTTAACTCCTTCAGGGTACCCAATGCATGTGGCTACCCATTGGCAGGACACTGTGATGTGGAGGTCATGTTGTACTCCCTTACCCCACTCTTCATCTCTTATCTTACATAGATCTTCAAAAGGATCTTTGGCCTCATGGAATGGGTTTCTGGGAGACCATGGCCTGGACCTGTCTGGAAGCCTGGTCATTTCCAAACTGTCATAGTCCTTTGCTGGCTTTGGCATTGCCTCATAAGGAGCCAGTTGCCATTGACTCAGTGAAGGATATAATCTTTGCCTGTCAGTAGAAGATACACCTGCACCATTTGTGGTCACCTCTTCCTACACCATGAAGGATAGAGTTACATTTCCTGTGTTTCTCCCTCCTGCAGCTGTTGTGGTTGTTTTCTTTGAAGTAGATTCCCCCTCTCCTTTCCAGTGCCTGTTGTGGTTGCTTGCTTTGAGGTAGACTTTTGTCCCTGCCTTTTTCCCCCTGTCTATCTTTCACAGGCTCTTCTTCCCTCAGGGCCATCATTATATGACAAGAGTCTGTTGCAGGGCCCTCTAAACTTTGCTGAATGGCTGTCACAATAGGAAAAAAAACTGTAATGGTAAAGTATTCCCATTTCGCTTCAACTTGCCACACAGAAGCCATTGTCTTGTTTCATTTAGTAAAATCAGAAACATCAGCAGCATTGATCCAAGGTTTAGTGTATATATCCCAGAACCTCTGGGATTCTTTCTTATTCAGGGTTAAACATCTAGTATCTAAGAGAGTCAGCACTTGCATCTGTAACTCTGTGATGGAATTCTATAGGTTCCCCATTTCCCTTTCTCACCACTTTGTGAGGGGTCACACCCTGTCTTATAGGCTTACCTCAGACCCCTGCTTGGGTGCCAGCTGCATGGGCTCTCTCTTGTTCAGTGAGGAGGTCCACACAACAGGGTAGAGGAGAGTATGGTTGTGGAGTCGCTAATCAAGACCTCCAGAGACCAAGCAGGAAAGAAGTCTGATTTTATTGAGCAGTTACCATGTATATATACTCAGGCAGTGGCTATGCAGATTACAGGCAACTAACAATGCAATTTCTGCTAAATGTCCTTGCAGCGACCAAGGAGGAGTGGGCCATGGAGCAAGCTCAGGGACTGCAACACATGGCTTCATGCCAAGGGCGGTGCCTAGGGGGTAAGCAGTTTGCCACTCACAAGCCTAGCACAGGAAAGTGGTTTGCTACTCAGACGCCCTTAATGTACACCATGTATGGAGTACTCCATGCACTTGTCCCCACATCAATAGACATCAACAACATAATATCTCAGAAAAAATTCAATTTATTTAAATTACTTTTAAGGAACTTATGTACGTCTTCAAGAATAAATCCCCAGCATGTTCACCAGAAAAACTAGGGGTAGTAGGAACATACCTCAACATTGTAAAAGCTATATACACTAAAGGTCAACAGCATTCTAAATGGAGAAGAAATGAAAGAATTTCCTCTAAACTTGGAACAAGACAGGAATGCTCTCATTTACCATTCCTATTCAACATAATCTTGGAGATTCTAGCCAGAGAAATTAGAGAGAAGAAAGAAAGTAAATGAATATAAATAGGATTAAAAGAACTCAAACTATTCATTCTTATTGCTAATGACATGATTCAGTATTTTAAAGACCCCAGACTTCCACTAGAAAACTTCTAGAATTCATAAATAAATTTGACAACATAGGATATAAAATTTGCATGTATAAATTAATTGTGTTTCTTTACATCAGTGATGAATCAACTGAAAGAGAAATTGGGAAAACTATCCCCTTCACAATAGCCTGAAAGAAAAGAATATATTTGGGGATAAATTTAATAAAAGTGGTGAAAGACCTTTAGAATGAAAACTACAGAACACTAAAGGAAGAAATTGATGAAGACCTTAGAATTTGTAAAGACAACCCATGTTCTAAGTTAGGCAGAATTAGTATTGTCAAAATGTACAAACTACCAAAAGCATTATACATACTTAACACAATTCCTATTAAAATTCCAATTTTGTCATTGATACAAATAGAACAAAAAAACAGCTGTGAAATTTATTTAAAAAAATAAGAGGCCCAGAAACATAGGAGAAACACCAGGTCTATGTTGAAGCACTGCTTGAAACTTTAATCACCAGGAGGCTAAGCAGCAGCAACCAAGTCAATTCTGCACCCTTTGACACTTTAAAGAAGGTAGGGTTCCTTTTTCATAGCTCCAAACAGCAAGCTACCAGTAAGTCAAAATCATAGCAATGTAGGAAGTGGGTTAGAATGACCCTTACTGTTTAGGATACAGTAAGGGTATATTGCCCAAGAAAAATGAGAACCATAAAGTGAACATATTACAGAAGTATTTCTTGTTAGTACATTGTATCAGAATAAATGAAACATTTTTTAGCCACTCTACATTGCCAAAAAGAGTGTGCTTAGCAGGAGGTGGATTACAGAGTGTAGATTTCATATGGGAAAAGCATACCTTATATTAAATGCAGCCTCAGAGTAAAATGGAGTTTGTCTGGTCAAGGCAAATATAGTTTGGTCTACAATACAGTTACAGTGCTGGAGAAGTCAGCAAGACTGAGGCAGACATCCAGCTGAAATCACCAACCCTGTAGACAACTCAAGATCAAGTGACCAAATGCAGTAGTTCAAAACCCAAGAGAACTCCCTTTAGTGCCTCATTTTGTGAGCAGTGATTGATTATAGAAATAAATCACCACAGACATCACTGAATGAGAGCAGATCTACAAAGAAGGGAAGGTTGTCTTTTCCCTGGAACTGGTTGTGTAAATGAAGTATAAACTTGGGTAAATATTTGAATGTAATAAAAGCTAAGTTTCTCTTTGGGATGGAAACAAAGGAAATAATTTGTGGCACTAATGAATATTTAATTATGGTCTTTGAAATTACCAGCATGTGGTGGCACTGGAGTGATCTGACAAAAGGGGCTCCTGGACATGCCTATTCAGGACAAGTCATATAACTGGATATTCTTGGCTCCAGGTGTGAAGTTAAAGCAAAAGTTTTGTAGCATTTCTCATCTTCTCTTCAACCTCCTCCTCTTCTTTTATGTATATTTTCTTTCATTTACTCTTCTCCCTAGAAGCATATTCCTTAGCCCTGTGTTTCATACTAAAGTATTGGCTAAGTAGGAGGTTAACTGATAAAAGTCTGAGTGTACACAGCTACTCTGCAGATGCATTCACTAGAAATAAGAGAATTCCTTGTAAGAAAGCAATTTTTTTCTTCATTATGAAAGATATCACTGTTAACATTTCAGAAAAATTTCTTTAAGTTCTTACTCTGACTACTGTTTTGAGCTCTTTGGTATATTCAAAATGGTACCAGATGTATCATTTTGGAGTTTGCTTGATTTCCATTTCATAAGAAAGCACACTTATACATAAGGAGGTTATGTAACAATCATCTAGAATATCTCAGAATTAGTGAAGAAGGTCACACGTGAAATATGCCTGTGAGAGCAGGCTTACAGTGTCCATATGTAGATAAAGAAACTAAATCCAGAGTAGCGGGCACTACAATCTCTGAAATGGAGGATGTGCCGCCTATTTTGAAGTCTCCAAAGATGGAGTAGATCTTCTTTCTATGTATTGACTCTGTTATTGTGTATATGACTGTGGAACAACAAAAAATAATATTTACTGAATTCTTAAAGTACTATTGTCAGTTGGTTCTGCATTTAAAGTTTTATTTAATTTTCACAATTGCATAAGTCTTATGGCTATCTTTCCCCCAATTTTAAAGAGGACAATGTTGGGAAGTGGGAAAAATTCATAATATCCCTGGCTTTCTTACTTACTACATATTTGACCTTAGACAGAATCCATTTAAGTCTTCTTCTACAAAATGATGACCATAACACATATATTAGATGGTATTTCACAAGGAATTATCAGGCTGTTTATGTGACTATGTATCATCACAATGGTGGATAGGGTCAGTCACAGCATCAGCTGCCTTCCAGGAGCTTCCATCTCCCAGAAGTGAAAGCCAAGTACTTGACTGATCTACAGGGCCTGGGTCATCTGGATAAGACCAGTCTTTTTCTTCTGTCCACTACTCTTAATTCTTCAGCTTCTGAGGCCCTCTCGACCCTAACATGTTTTTTTGTAACATCCACCTCAGAAACAATTTCACTTAAAATTGCAGCTCCTAACTCCCCAGTCCCAACACTTTCACCCCACCAATCTGTCTTAGTGATACATAGCATGATTCACTAAGACACCCTTACTTTTATGTATTTTCTATTTTCCTCCTCTATCCACCAAATTTAAGCTGCAAGAAAAGTGATGGATGAGTTTTGTTTTGTTCCTGCTGAGCACCCAGTTGATGATTATCAATTAAATATTGCAATATATTTCTCTGTGCCTTTCTTCCTTCTTCTTCCAAGGTCAAACTCTTTATTGATCAAAAGTCTTTGTCCTTCAAAGTGTAAAAAAGACAAGACAAACACTGAAATTATAAGTACCTATGAAACACATTTACAGTGCTCAGAGAGAAAAACCAAACAAAAACCAGCCAAATAACAACAAAAAATTCTCAAATAAGGGAGAAGTAATGTGGCCAGGGCTTCTTTACCTGCACTATAGCTTCCAGTTTGAGATGTCTAGGGCTTTGTTTCCTTTTTCCTTTTTGTTATAAGTGTTCATGTTGCTTATGAAGGGTAAAGTACATGTTCTCTATTCTCCAAAATTTCAGTAATGAATATTCAATGACAGAATTCTGTGCTCTGCATATGATGTTACTCCATATGCCATGTGGCTTAGTGTCAGATAGACATTATCAGTGAGTCTCGATGCACTATAATATTAATTCCACTAAGATAAAATTATTATTATATAATTTCCACACAGGGGTCATTTAATTGCAGATGGAAATTTAGAAAAAAACTGTGAGGTGACATCTTCAATGATAACCACTTTAGTTCAAATGATAAGCAACAGAATGGAATTCCAGTCAGAGCTCACTCTAAGCAAATACAGAGTTGTAAGGTAACATGAATATCCAGGGAACTCAAGTGGTTTTGTATTACTAGAACATCAGAAATAAGGCTTAGCCTTTCCTACATGCATATGAAAGGGTCATCCTACACTTGTGGAAAATTAATTGATCCAAATTTTGATCTAAATAATTATACTATTGAAAATGTCTTTAATCAACCTTAATAGAGATTATTTAAAACTTTCTAAGAGAGAGGGAGTTCACTGGCTAATTATGATTGGGTGAAATACTCCTTAGTTTTCAGAAAGTAACATGATGCAGGGTCATCAGAAATACATGTAACTAGGAGGCCTTCTGATAATGAGACATTTCCCCTGGTGGGATATGTAATCTATGACCACTTACATTTTTTACACCATGGATGATTGGGCTCCTAAGAAGAGAGAATACCTTAGCAAGAAAGTCAATTTTTAGGTTCCTTGAAAATAAAATTTACCTAAAAAGAAACATGTCGATATTTCAGAGACTTCTAACAAATGCTCTGGTAAGTAGAACACAACTTACTCACTTTTTAGTAATTTTCTAGACCAGAGGTAGCACATTGAAAGCCTACAATATCTATCATGGTTGTCTGAAACAATCAAAGTATCACAGAAAACATGGAAAATCTTGTGATTTCTCTCTCTCTCTCTCAACTCTCTCTCTCCCTCTCTCTCTCTCTCTCTCTCTATCTCTCTCTCTCACACACACACACACACACACACACACATACACAAGCATTGAGTTCCAGAGCTGAGAATGTAGTCCAATGGTAGAATATTTACCTAGCACTGCTTCCATCAAAGCACTTCAAAAGTTAAAATATAATAAAGTTTCATGTAATTTCAGTGTGGCTGGTGAAGCTTAACTAGTCCTATCTAAGTTTAATTGAAAAACAAAATTAAGCTGAGTGTGGTGGCACATGCATGTAATCCTAGATAACTGGGAGGCTGAGGCAGGAGGATCATAAGTTGTAGGCGACAGTCAGCAACTTACCAATACCTTTGTCAAAATAAAAATAATAATAATTTAAAATGGATGTGGATGTAGCTCAGTGGTAGAGTGATTCTCTAATATGCATGATTCCCTGGGCTTAACCCTTGGTACCACAAAAAAGTATATAAATAAAAAATGCACACAGAAGAAACAACAATGACAAAAAACACCCCAAACAAGAACAACAAACCAAATGAGTTCCAGTTTCTCTCAGAAAAATAAAATGCCTGAAAACAGTAGCATCTCTTATTTGACATAGCAGGCTACACTGAAATAGTGGCCTCTCTCAATCTCCCCATTCTCCTCTTTCCTTTCCTCCCAGTTAGAGCATGGTCTGTTTTGCCAGTACTTATGTGACTCTTCAGCTGACCTCAGAGTCATCAGAAGCTGACTTTAAACATTTTTGGATATCTTCCTCCTCCCTTTTCCAATATACTTTTCCAGGTGACTAAACTTAAAAATTCTCCCAAGGCTAATGAATGCTGCCAATATGTCCTATTCTGCTAATCACTCAATACCAGTGTCTGCCTGGGAATGAAAAAGCCATTGGGAGAGAACAGCAGAAAGAGTAGAAACAGGTGAGGAATGGGAGCAGGCAGAAAATCAGACTGGAGACCTGAAGCCACTAGACTGAATAAACAGACAAGGAAAAGCATGACAAGGAGAGGAAGGTCATAGGGGAAATGGAATATAGTAAGTCTTGGCAGTAAGTATGGATAGGACAAATAATGATCCCTCTTCATTTCAACCCTAATGAAATATAAAATAGATATATAAAGCTATATAAAGAATGATTAACAAGATATATAAAGAATGATTTGAAATAAAAATATTAACAGCTATGCACTTGTATATTTTATTAATAATTAGACTGAACATTCTTGGCAGTTTTGAGTGAGGTGTTAAGTGTACAGTATACTAATGTGGCCAGGAGTAAACTTTCAGATCAAGATTAATGCCCCAAGAAAAGAAATGAGAATAATGGAAGGTTTCATACAGGTGGTTTGGTTTTTTGACACCTACAAACACTTTGAAAACACTTTAGGTATTTTACAACAGGATTCCACATGGTAATTTGTTTTGAAATATGTGGTTTGAAAAGAACTGACATTACTCTATGAAGTAAATCAATCTCTCTCTCTCTCTCTCTCTCTCTCTCTCTCTCTCTATATATATATATATATATATATATATATATATATATATATAATTTCCATTCTCACAAACACAAGTACTTTCCCTTTTTTACATTTATAGGAAGTATCATTTTTTCCCATTTTTATTGGCCTAATTCAGTCCCCAGTAACTCTACTGTCATTCTTCTCCATCCAATTCTCCTCCTAACTCTACTGATAATTCTACCAATTACCTGTCCCCTCCCAAATCAATTTATTTTGGATATACACAGTGGTGAGATTTTCTGGGTTATATATATATATATATATATATATATATATATATATATATATATATATACATAGGCAAGTTATATTGAATTTATTCCACTTTCTGCTGCAGTGTGGCTGGGCACAAAATAACCAGGAGGTCAGGAGCCACTTGTAGGTTCAAACAGGAACTACTTTATTGCCGGAACCCCATGGGAACTCTCCAGAACTCCCAGGAAACTCCGAGAGAAACAACGGGAACTCCACGGGAACTCCGCAAGAACTGAAAAGTAGTGGGCACCTGAGGAAGCAGGAGCTGCCCCACTGCTGGACAGCAGAGGTCCACATACACAAATGAATACACAGCTTGTTTCAATTTAGCATCATCCAGTTACAGCAACCAGTAATTATCTTAATAATTATACACAGCTTAACTTAATTATCATCATCTTAATGGCTCACTGGCATTACTTCTCAACCACTCTTTCTGGCAAAATGCCAGGCACCATCTTGACTTGGCTGTGGCTCTCAACATCTTCCCCCTTATGTTTAATTAAACAACAAGTATGTGGCTTAGGGACTCTGCCTGTCTTAGGTCGTCCAATACTACATATGGTCCTTACCCGTCATCAGATGTGTTGACCTCAAGGAATCAGCCTCCTGTCTTAGGTTGGTACCATTGCAATTAGATCTTACCCGTCATTGATTAACAGCCCAGCATTTTAGCCATACTTGTGGATAACGCTCATCACAAGCAGAAGGGAGGAGGATACAAAATGCTACGACACCAAGGCAATTGAAGGCTCCTTTTGGAAAAATTGTACCACCAATGACACCATCAGCAAAGATACCCTGGTACTACCACAATTCGCTGCACCAACAGATAGTTCACAATGCATACAAGTGATACATAGTCCAGGCAAGTATTGCAAGTAGTTCAAAGCAGAGGAATCCATTAATATGTCCATTTCCTCCCAAAGTAAATCAGCTCCTTGATTGAGCATCACTTATTGAGTTACATTATTCACTGATGCATCAGTTTATACAGTTTGTTGTGATAGCTGTCACAGAAACTGTAATTAGGTTTTATCTTTGTCTTCACTGGCACTGGGATGAAGATAGGAATTCTGGCAATGATGGCTAAAAAAAAATTATGTAACTTTCCAGCAGGCACTAAAAAAAAGCAATTTTCTAAACAATTTAGTATCCTGAATAGAATTAGATACAATGAAAAGGAAAGGTGAAAGTAAACAAACAGATCAGTTAACCTCCTTTTTTGTTCACATTTTAAAATAATCCTCAACAGCTGTTTACCCAATTTAAATTAAACCATTTAAATCATGTGAATAAAAAAAAATATTTGGATCCATTTATTCATGAGCGCTCCTCATATACGATATATGGACATACAAACATACAGACATACAACACAAAACACAAGTGTGCACACATAACACACTACATACAACACATAACATAATAGTAAAGGCCTTGTAGATTTTCACAGGTGAAATCTCCATTGCAATGTTTAAATACTCCACAGTCAAAAAATAGAACTGATCAGAAAAACATTAACCTAGGCCTGTATAAGCTAAAAAAATAAAATAGAACTTCATGATGTGGGAGAGGGCAATAATAAAATAGATATTGAAAAAAGCACACTAGTTACCACCTGGGTTTGACTCTTCTTCTGATATCCCATCCTTCTTCCTATAACTTGCATATGGGTCTGAAGGTATTCCCACAAGCATGCCCCAAGGTTTTTTACATTTGAAACAAGCCTTAATGGTGTTCATTATTCATTAGCCTCCAGGTGTGGGAGAACCACTGTGGAAGATGTAAGGATAGCTAAACTGAAGTTCTGGATATCAGCTCTTCTGGATTTGAGCCAAGTCATCTTCTTTTTGGTCTGTAGAAATCACTTTAGTTAGTCTCTCTGGAATCCAAATCAGCTGCTGTTCTCCCTGTGGAAATACACAAACAGACGCCCGACTCCAGACAATCACTGGGTCAGGACCTTTCCATTGTTCTGTTAGAATATCCTTCCAAAGTATCTGGGGCTTATGTACATTTTTTGGACATATGTGCCTTTCCACAGCACTAAGCCCTGATGAATCCAAATTTAAAAAGTTTAGAGTAAAAAAGGTTATTTTAAGTTTATCTTTGGGGGATATATACCCCTTCCCAATTCCCTCTTTTTGCTTTCATAAGTACATTTTAATAGTTTGATGAGCTCTTTCAACTATGCCTTGTCCCTGTGGATTCTATGGGATTCCTGTTATATGAATAATGCCAAATGATGAGCAAAATTTCTTAAAAGAGGTAGAAGTACATCCAGGGCCATTATCTGTTTTTAACTGTTTTGGAACACCCACAGTCGCAAAATTTTGTAAGCACTGAGCTATAATATCTTTAGTTTCTTCTCCGGTATGAAGGGAGCCCATCAAAAATCCAGAAGAAGTATTAACTGTAACAGGCAAATATTTTAATTTTCCAAATTCTGGAAAGTGTGTGACGTCCATCTGCAAATATGCTTAGGTATCAATCCTCTAGGATTGATTTCAAGATTAACTTGTGGTAAAAAGGTCACACAATTTTGACATTGTTTTATTATTTGTCTAGCTTGTTCCTTAGTTATTTTAAAATGCTTTTTTAAAGTATTTGCATTGGCATGGAAAGATTTATGAAAATTTGTAGCTTCTTCTAGCGTAGAAAAAAATATGTATGTCATGTGTAGTTTTATCTGCTAAATCATTGCCCAAACTAAGGGCTCCAGGCAATCCTGTATGTGCCCTGATATGTCCTATAAATAATGGATCTTTTCTGTCCCAGATTAGACTTTGTATAGTGGAAAACAAAGAGAAAACAGTAGAGGAAAGGGAAATTCTACCAGCATCTTATATTTAGCATTAACTATATATTGCATTAACTATATATTGACTATTATTTATTATTATATAATAATAAATTAACTATAGCATTAACTATATATTGCCTATCAGAAAATAAATTAAATACAGAATCTTTAAACATCACAAAAGCTTCTAATACTGCATTAAGCTCTACCTTTTGAGCTGATTGTTTGGGTACTAAAGATGTAAATGTTTTATCAGGGGTAACTACTGCTGCTGTACCATTATTCGACCCATCAGTGAATATATTTGGAGCATTCATGATAGGTGTATTTCTTGTCATTTTTGGAAAAACTATAGGATGCAAAGACCAAAAAGATAACAAAGAATTAGATGGTAAGTGGTTATCAAATGAAACATTAGATTTGCACATGATTATTGCCCAAGGATTTAACTCATCAGCTAACTCATCAATTTGATCCATAGTATATGGAGTAATAATTTAATTGGGAGAAATTCCAAACACTCCGTTTGCTGCTTTTATTCCTTTGAGTATTAAGTGTCCTACAGCCTTGGGATACTTAATAAGAATAGTGTTAGGAGAATAAGATAAATGTATCCATAATAATGGACCTTCTTGCCAAAATACTCCTTTAGGAATATTTTTATTGGTAGTACAATAAATAATAAAGGCAAACTTATATCAATTCTATCCAAATGCATATTTTCCATATATGTTTCAATAATTTTTAATGTCTTTCTTGCTTCGGGCATTAACATTTGGGTGAATTTGGATCTGATGGACCTTTTAGGATATCAAATAAAGGTCCCAACTCTCCTGTTGATATGCCTAGATAAGGCCTTATCCAATTTATGTCTCCTAATAACTTTTAAAGTCGTTAAGTGATTTGAGTTGATCTACTCGTATTTGAATTTTTGGTGGACGGACCATGGTCCAGGATAATAGAACTCCTAAATAATTAATTGGAAAATTTAATTGTACTTTATCTATTGATATCTCTAGATTATAAGTTTTTAATAAAATTGTAAGTTTGGCATAACATTCTAGCAATGTGTTTTTATCTTTGTGTGCTAATAATATATCATCCATATAGTGAAATATTTGTAATTCGGGATTTTGATTTCTAAGTGGCTGGATTACTTTGTTAACATTAATTTGACACATAGTTCGGCTGTTAGCCATTCCTTGAGGGAGTACTTTCCATTCATATCTCTGATCAGGACCTTCATGATTCAACGCAGAGACAGTAAATGCAAAATTGAGGGAGTACTTTCCATTCATATCTCTGATCAGGACCTTCATGATTCAATGCAGAGACAGTAAATGCAAAATGTGGAATGTCCACAGGATGAATTGGAATTGAAAGAAAACAATCTTTAATATCTATAACTAAAACATACCAGGTTTTTGGCAAAGCAGACAATTGGGGAATTCCCGATTGAGCAGGTCCCATAATGACCATCTCGTTATTAACAGCTCTTAAATCTTGCCATAATCTCCATTTACCAGATTTCTTTTTGATGACAAAAATGGGAGTATTCAGAAGGTTGTATATGTCCCTCCACTAATTGTTGTTTCACCAGGCCATGGGATGCTTGTATCTTTTCTTTATTCAGGGGCCACTGAGGAACCCATACTGGTCTTTCTGATTTCCAATCAATTTTTATTGTCTCAGTGACCCCTCTTGAAAACCCAATACATGTCTATCTATTTCTTGATCTATTTGTATTGGTGCCACTATACTTTGTCCTTTTTCTCCTAATCCTTTTCCTTTCCTAAAACCTTGTCTAGCCATAATAGTGGGTACATTTGAATTGATGTTATTTGTTAATGTTAGTCCTAAGTGATCTAGGACATCTCGTCCCCATAAATTTATAGGAAGATGATCCAATACATATGGCTGTATAGTTCCTTCACATCCTTCAGGATCCTTCCAATCTAATACCATTGCACTTCTATGGGGATTAGTTGCCACTCCTAGGCCTCGAAGCATTTGAGTGGCTTATTGTGAAGGCCAATGTTTTGGCCATTCTTGATGAGAGATAATGCTAAGGTCTGCACCTGTATCCAGTAGCCCATTAAATTCATGTCCTTGAACATTTAGTTTTAGCATGGGGCGAGAATCTAAATTTAAAGAAAACATAGCCCAATCTATACCTGTGGATCCTAATCCTCTGGAACCTCTAGTAGGACTGGAGAATTTATCATGTAAGCAGGGTATTATTAATAACTGTGCTATTCTATCTCCTGGTGAAATTACTGATATACCCTTGGAGAACAGACTATAATTTTTATTTCACATTCATAATCAGGATCAATTACCCCAGGACTTATCATAAGTCCTTTTAGAGTAGAAGAACTGCATCCTAATAATAAGCCTACTGTTCCTTGGGGAAGAGGTCTTTTTACCCCTGTGGGAATTATTTGAACGCCCATCTCTGGAGTTAGTACTGCTCTGGTGGAGGCGCAGATGTCCAACCCTGCACTACCTCTGGTTTGTCTATTGAGGGATCTAATGGATAATGTGTCCTGGGCACTACCCTGATGGTGTTGCTGGGTTCCTCCAATGCCCCGTATATTTGTGGTCGTGGGCCCCGGAGCATTGGGCCCCCATGTCCTTTTTTTGGCAATGGAGCCCAATGTTTTTCTCCATGATATCATGGGTAAACACCTGGTCCTTGTCCGCTTTTTGATAACTGGGTACCCTCTATAGTGGTTTGAGAACGGCATTCATTAGCCCAATGTCTCCCTCTATGTCATCGTGGGCAAATACCCAGTATTCTACCCCCTTGATACCTAGTTTTATAAACCCTCCTCCTATGGGGCAACTCCTTTTAAAATGTCCTGTTTGTTCACAATTGTAGCATGTTTTTGGCCTGGCACCTAAAGACTATTGTACTGCAGCTGCCAAGACTTGCCCTTGTTCATTAATGTCTCCGCATAATTTAATATATGTGTTTAGTTTAAATCTCCATGTTTCCATGGTCTAATGGCCTCCCTGCATCATCTGTTTGCTTGTTTGCAGGCTAGTTGTTTTATTAATGGCATTTCTTGTTCTACATCCCCAAAGATTCTGATAGCTGTTTGTATAAGCCTATCTACAAATTCAGCATAAGGTCATTAGCTTCTCGTATTACCTTATATAATTGACCTTGTAAATCTCCATGCCCCTGTAAAGTTTCCCATGTCCTAACCACAGCTGAAGCGATTTGTGAGTATATGGCAGGATCATATCTAATTTGTTGCAGCTGACCCTCATAAGGTCCCTCTCCTAACAACATATCTAGATTTCTCTGAGGATAACCAGCTGCTGCATTTCACCTAGCCGTCTCTGTGCAAAATTCCTGATTGGCAACCTTCCATAACAGATATTGTCCTCCATTTAACACAGCTTTGCACATACTAGCCCAATCTGCTGGCATCATGTTCAAGTTGGTAATGGATTTGACCATACTTACAGTGAAGGGTGCTTGAGGACCATAGGTTGTTAAAGCCTCTTTCAGCTGCTTCACTGTTTTAAAATCTAAAGCATGGTGAATTCGCTGCCCTCCTGCCTCCTCAAATACAAGGCATGCTAATCTTTGAGGTCCTGTCTCAGGATCCGATCTATCAACTTCATGGGTTGAGGGCCACTCAGCATATGTTGTCTCCATATACATAGGTGGAGCTGTTGGTTGAACACCCATGCCATCTGGTGATAGAAAGGTGTTAGTAGCAACCTCCCATTGTAACTTCTCCCCTGATAGCCCTTCCTCCTCTAAACTTTTTTTCCCTTGTCTGACTAACTCGAGAGACTTCCTCTTTTACTTGATGTAGGATGTCTTCTCCTAGACTAAGCAAGCAAGATTATACCAACGTCCACAATGGTAATGTGCCAACTGGCAGAGTTCCTGAGCTTTCCTTTTCTATTTTTTTTTTAAATCGTCACCATGTAGGTTCCATTGTGATATATTTAACAACCCCTCTTTAATGAACCATGGGCTCCACCTTTGTATCGTTTTAATGTATGCCCTAACTGTTCTTGATTTTACTGAGATGCCTCCTTCTTCTAGCAATTTACTTAACACTCTTTCGATTTGGTTTTTACTATTTTTAATTCCATATTTCTGCTATAAAGATAACGCAACCCAACAAGATAACACAAAACAAAACCAAAACAAAAAGAAACAAAAACGGAACAAAATTTTGTTGTATCAGTTTTTCTATTTTCTTGACATGTGTATCCGTGGTCTATCTCTCTCTCTTCCTCAGGGCCGAACAACTTTTGTAGCATCCTATTTATTTATAGGGGCGGGCAGCTTGAAACAGAAATGTAACAAATCAAAACAAGAATACACTGTCTCTTAAAATGGTCACCCATCCTCTTGCCCTGCCCTCAGGGGCGAGCAGTTTACCTTATCACTTATCCTCAGGCGTTCCCCATACAGGCCACCAAATGCTGCAGTCTGGCTGGGCACAAAATAACCGGGAGGTCATGAGCCACTTTTAGGTTCAAACAGGAACTACTTTATTGCCCGAACTCCATGGGAACTCTCAAGAACTCCTCGGGAACTCTCCAGAACTCCTTGGCAACTCCGTGAGAACCAATGGGAACTCAATGGGAACTCCGCAAGAACTCACAAGTAGCGGGCACCCGAGGCAGCAGGAGCTGCCCCACTGCTGGACAGCAGAGGTCCACATACACAACTGAATACACAGCTTGTTTCAATTTAGTATCATCCAGTTACAGAAATAAGTCATTATCTTAATAATTATACGCAGCTTAACGTAATTATCATCATCTTAATGGCTCACTGGCATTACTTCTCAACCACTCCTTCTGGTAAAACGCCAGGCGCCATCCTGAGTTGGCTGTTTCTCTCAACAACTTTCTTTCATTTTCCTATCCTTTCTCACTTTCCTTTATTCCCCTTTGTCTACTACACTAAACATTTATTCTGTTTTTACTCCCCCACTTTAATGTGGATTAGCTTTCACAAATGACACATTAAACCTTTGGTATTTAAGAAGCCAATGAATGTCTTCCAACCTACTTCCAAACAATACACAGCTGCATTTTTGTTATTGGTGCCTTTTCCAGATATTTTATCATTGAGAATTTTGAAATCAGGTTTACTTATTGAGGATTTAATTTGTGTGTTTATCAGTAGATAATTTCTCTAACATTAAATGGTATAATCACTTTTACAAAGTGTTTACATGTAATATCTTCTAACATAATTACAAAACTCTGTCCAGTAGTGTATTATTACATGAAAATTATTAAGAATAATTTTGGCTGAGATAAAGGTTATAATTATCCCTATATACAGAAAAGTAACCTGTGGCCTAGTGGGGCTTAGTACCTCAAAATGAAATTTTCATGAAAGAAACCCCCTCTCTCAAGTAATCTTGTGTAATTTTTTAAGATGAGGCTCACATAGAAATACATACTGAATATGTACCAAAGATTGAATTAATGAAAAAGGAAATCATAAGCATGTCAAAATTGGTTAGAAGAACATGAGAAAATGATATAAACACAGAGTGTATGTGGAAAAAAAATACTATAAGCATACTGCAGCACACTGGTCTATTGTGTCTACAAAACTGGATGATATCCTCTAAAGCAAGAAAATCCTAAACCTTGGAGTTAAGTTTTATACTAAATAGAAAATATTTGCAACTTGTTAATCTTTCTAACTTTACACTTAACTTCAGAGAGTTTGGTTACAAATTAATAGAAGTAGTAAGTCAAGTATATCTTTGCCAATAGCAGAGGTCAGCATTTTTTTTTCCTATGGGTCGAGATTTAAAAAAAAAAAACATTTAAAACATCCATTTCAATATTCAAAAAATCATGGCATTTTAAAAATAAATACAAGAGTATAATTGTGTTCATTTTAGTTTTAGGACAAGTGAATGAATAGTATTTAAGGGAATCCTAAATAAATAATGATACTAAAAGAGATTATTTAAAATACTATAAAGTCCATGAGTAGTATTTTATCTGTTACACAGAGAAAGTAACCTGTTACTAACCAGAGGGGAAGTAGTAGATAATTTTCATTTTTATAAAAATAATGCTTGGACACTTATATTATTAATAATTGTGATCCTTTTCAGGGTGACATATTATAGGTGATGGCTCTTTATGTCAGTCTATTTTGCATAGTACTAATTAAAATATTTTGTATTTTTAATGTTAAAGGTTTAAAATTTATAAGTGGGTATCTACAACCAGTCATTAAATAAGTGTGTCCAGTGCTTTGATATGTCTATATTTGAAAAATTAAAGTTACTATTTTTTCACTTGGCACTGTACTGCCATATTATAAAAAGGCTAATAAACTCTCAATTCTAGGGAAAAGAATAGGGAAAGGGGAGAAATGGAGGCTTTGTCCATTTTAATTATGCAAACATCTAATTATAAAAGTTCTGAATCGTATTATTGGCAAAATTAAAAAGCTTAAGACACACCCTCTGGATATTGTCAGGAGTAAGTCACACAAAATTAACTACCTCTGCATGTGAATAAGCATTTCTAAACCACAACTGTGCAAAAATGACTGATAACAACAAAACCTTCTAACACTTTTTCTCCAAAATATTCTGAAATAATCTCTAAAGGGTAATAACCAAACTACAGTGAATCAAGTTCAGAATTTTGAACTCAGAACCAAGAAGACCTGCAAATGGTTTTGCCTAAGAGGTAGATAGTCTACTCCTTGTAGCTTCACCCCCACTTATGGCCTTGTACCCTCTCTGAGAATGATTCTGAGGCAGGAATGTAAAGAAATGATGACCATGGGCTTAGGGATGTGGCATCCCCACACTTCAAGGGCATTGGAAGGCAGAGGGGAAGAGTGCTCACACTCAAGTTGAGAAACAAATCACACCCTTGTCAATTCTCACATGAAATTGTCAGGAAAAAATTTCCAATGAATGCACATAGGGAGCTGAGCTCTGTGCTGTGCCAATACAGATGGAAAAAAGCTGTAGACATATCTGTACACAAACTCAAGGAGTCAGAAAGGCTAATGAGCCCTAAACCCTAAACATGGATAGAATAAGTTTTTCCAGACACCTGCCATACAAAGAAGCTTATTGAAAATAAAAGCCTAAAGAAGACCAATAGAAAGACTTATTTAATCTGGGTGTGGTGGCACATGCCTGTAATTCTAGTGACTCAGGAGTCTATATCAGGATTGTCACCATTTTCAGGCCAGCCTGGACAATACAGTGTGACCCTGCCAAAAATAATAATAGTAAAAAATTTAAAGGGATAAGGATTTTACTCAGTATTATAAAACCCCTGAGTTCAACTTTGAGTACTGAAACAACAAATGATGTTTTTAAGAACATTATCTAAGTGGGGCTCAAAAGTCTATAGAGTTTTTCTCTAAAAATGTACTAGAGAAAAACTAAGAAATTATGGCAAAAGAACTCCATCAACCCCAAAACGGCATTCTTTTTGCCCAAAGAAGTGAAAACTAATTGTATCCAAATTTTAAAAGTAGAGTGCAAAGCCTACACATTCTAGTATAGCTTTTTTTGTAACATATTTTTCAAACCATGTCACTTAAATTTCAACTTTAACATGACATTGATGTTAAAAAACTTTCAAGTTTAAGTTTTGACTTTTAGAATTAAAGGTGGGAGCTAGTTATTCCAATCACATTTCAGTAGTAAAAAAAAATTGAACTTCAAAGAATACATTAGAAAAAATTATGTACTAAAAGGTTTTCATTCATTTAAAAATGTTTCCTTTGAAACTTTCAACTTAGAAAATTGAGACTTCTAATTTGAAAAGTTTAAAAAATAAAGTGGAGAAATATTTTTAGCATATTTATTTTTTATTTTTATATTTTATTAGTATGATATAGGTACACATAGTATTGGGGTTTGTTCCATGTGTTTTTTTCTCCATGGGATTTGGAATTAAACCTGGACATTCTATCATAAAATTGATAAAGCCCTGTCTCAAAATGTTATAAAAATGAAAAAAGCTGGAATGTAGCTCAATGATAAAGTGATAAAGTGCCTGTGGGTGTAATGCTTAGTATTGCAAGAAACAAACAAACAAAATCCTTCTTCCTGACTCATGTGCAAAAAAAGTAAATAAATGAAATAAACTGGAAAATACATTCTAGGATAGAACATATCTTTCAAGGCATAAAAAAAAGAAAAAAAAATAACTGTGAGATCTCAGAGTCAAAAATATAAATTGAAAGAATATTCCGGACATTTTGGCTTATTACCCTAAGTTGTCACTGAACAAAACACTAAAAGTGAACTTGACACTGTGCCATGACAGGGCACTAAGGAACTAAAACAGATTTCCCACACAGTTCACCTCCCAGGCTTCTGCAAAGGGCCTAAAACAGCTTTTTTTCCCCCAGTGACTTTACAGCCTCTGCAGACCCCTTATGGATATCAGGAGGAAAGACAAAGACACATTATGCATCAGTCACTGGAAATTCACGGGTAAAATACAAGGTCTCAGAGTATGCAGCCTGGAAATGCATGACCCATATGCACACTGTTCAGCAGGTGGAAAATGAAGAAACTCAACTCAGCCAGGTGGACTGGTCAAGGAGAGAAGGAATTAAGAGCAACTAAGATCACAACACACTATTTGACATAAGCATTTATAATGGGAGAAACAGGTGGAAATGAGAAATAAATAAAAGGAAACATTTTTGTAAAGATTTTTTTAGTTGTAGATGGACACATACTTTTATCTTATGTATGTATGTATGTATGTATGTATGTATGTATGTATATGTGGTGCTAGGGATTGAACCCAGTGCTTCACATATGCTAGGCAAGTGCTCTACCACTGAGCTCCAGGAAATGTAATTTTAATGTGAGGTTCTGCATCCTTTTCTAGGCCAATCAATTCAAAAGTTGGTATAACTTTCAGGTCTATGTCTCCCAAATTTCTGGGAACTCAGTACAGCTTAAATGTACCATAAGTTTACCCACCTATAAAAATTTACCTTATGCACAGTTATCCCATTAATAAATAGGATGAGGAGAGAGATATATAGAATTTTAAGACACCTACAATTTAGGGTACTTTTCAATGCTATTTTATGGATTAGATAATGGAGACCACACAAGCCTAAGGATCCTGAGACTTACCAGACTGATTGATATCACATAACTTTTCATATATTCACCACTAAACATGTTTCTTTTGTTATCATCAGATTTTGATAAATCACCAAGTCAATCTTAAAGCAGGAGATAGACTCATCCTTATTGACAGCTAGTGGGGCACTACCTGGCAGGACAGGAGGCAGCTACAAATCTGCACTCCTCAATCCCCTCCAGGGGTACAATCAAATCTTTTATAGTGCAAAACTTCAAGTAAACCATGTCAGTACATTAATAATAGTGATTTTTTTTTTGCTAAGACTCAAACCATAAACAAAAATCATGAGATCAAAAATCACAAGCAGAAGGGGAAGTAGGTCAAAAGGACCCCTGTTTAGAACAAGTTAAGAATGATTACTAATGTCTAGACAAACATTCTTTGACATTACATGTAGTTAGGGTACATTGCACAAATACAGTGTATAAGAAGAATTTTACCAATTTTACCTTTTTGCATTGCCAATATTCTATGCTAATCAATTGTTGATGGGTATAGAGGTGGGGTTTTCTCATCAGAGAAGCATTTCTTACACAACATGGAGTTTCAGAGTTAAATGGAGTTTGTTTGGTTATTGCCCATATAGCTTGGCACATAACATATTTAAAAGAGAAGATGGCCACAAAAAAGTAAACAAAACAAAACAAAAAGAAGAAAAAAGGAGCTGGAAACACTCACTATGCTTCTCTCACTTTTGAGTTGGATAAGATTCTCTTTTGAATATGTGTCCCTTGTTTTTCTAAATAAATCTCTGTGCCTCTACCAACACACATTGAAATATTATTTTATCACATATGTCAAGAACCCCACTTTTACTGAATTAAGGTCCCCTTTCTATATAAATGCCTTGAGACACTCTTACATTAAAAAGTTTATTTTTATATGAATAAAAAATAAAGGCAAAAAAAGAATCAATATAATTTTTCTGAGAGAAATAACATTTTTTAAGAATCTCTGATAAAAAGATTCAAGCAGCTGCACAATTCAACATGGGCTAAAAAATGGTATCCCTTGTCATGAAGATTAGCTTCAAATAATGATTCTGGAGAAAAAATTAAGTTCCTTTTTTTAAAAAAATATTTTTTAGTTCTCAATGAACCTTCGTTTTATTTTATATGCAGTGCTGAGAATCTAACCCAGTGCCCCACACATGCTAGGCAAGTGGTCTACCACCATGTGACAACTCCAGCCTCCAAATTAAGTTCATTATTTTTAATTTTTTTAAAGTTCATTTTGAAATCATCAAGAAAACAGAAAATATGTAAAGGATTTCAAAAGAAAAGAAAAAAAAGTACAGAGTATACCAGGGAATTCATGGTCACATCAACACATTGGGTTTTGATTATTAACAACAATAAAAATAACCATAATTTTATATATATATATATATATTATATATATATTATATATATATAATTTATATATTATATATATATTATACATATAATTTATATATATATAATTTATATATATATAGTTTAAATCTCAATTGAGTAAAAAAAGACATTCAAAATAGAATAGTTCGTTAATTTGCTAATATATGATATTATAGATTACATACAATATTGTTTTCATTAAAATGATAAGTAACAAAAAGGACCACTATCACAGTTAGATTTGTTCTGCAAATACTCTGCGATGTATTAATAAAAAGAAATAGGAAAAAAATGCAATAAAGTGATCACATGCTGCTCTAATGAGAGCCTAAGAAAGTCAAGAGAATCAACCAATAAATAAAATAACAATTTGACCAAGTACCATAGCAGAGACAGTTTTATTTTATTTTACTGGAAGAGAAAAAAAAAAAGACTCCATTTTTCTGCCCCTTTGCATCTAAGATACAATGTGGGAGAACACAGTACTTCCAAGTTTGGCCTACAAAAATCTACCATGCATGAAACTCCTCAAAAATTAATTGAAATATAAAAGAACCAAAGTAATGCCATTTTGTTCTGTCCTAACTACATTTTACGCTTGCTTAAAATGCTTTCTTTTCAGCCCCCTAACAGCTGTGTCTATAGTGACAGTACATTAAGACCATTATGGGGCCTTGATGTATAACAAAATTAACTCTGAAATGTATAATTAAAATAATTTTTCATGTAATCAAAGTATTTGTCTCAACAACGACTTTATATCAGCCCAACTGTCACTGTAGTTTTGTGGTATTTGCCTTTATAAACTCTGTTCTTTCAAAATTCAATTGCTCAGAGTTCTTTGTGGTGCTATCTAGCTCCCAGATGCCTGACTGGCTTGCTCATTAAAGGACCATTTCCCTTTCAATTTGGCTCTCTATTGATGGTGGCCTGTAATTTTTGCACACACTGAAAATGTGAAAGAACATCATATTTCCAGGCTTGGCCTAAAAAATTTTACACTGTATGAAACTATATAGCAAATTTAGAGGTACATATTTTACAGTGATGGGGATGAAATTCAGGCCCTCATGCTTGGGAGGAACATGTTCTACCATTGAGCTCCTACTGCAGCCCAGGGTCTCATCTTAAGTCAGTTGTATTCTAAAATGGAACAAATAATCCTCAGTAAACATTTAGAAGATAATCACCTGAATACTGAGTAAGAAATATATCTGTTTTTATGTTTTGTCATAGGTGGTGTCTTTTACTAACTACTCTGGGTGTGCCAGACAGTCAATAATGAGACATACAGACTGCCAGCAACATAATTGCTTCATACTTATTGCAAATCAATTAGAAAAAGGGAGGAGGAAGAGAAAGAATTTCATGTTTTTGTTCTTTTCAGTCATACACAACAGTAGAGTTTATTTTGACAAATTATATATACATGGAGTGAAATTTAATTAAAATCTCATTCTTGCTGTCATACATGATGCAAAATTTCACTGGTCACATATTCATATATGAACATAAAAAATTATGCCCTATTTATTTTACTGTGTTTTCCCTATTAGGAATTTCATTCTAAGCAGAAAATATATTTTTTAAAAAACAATAGATAAATAAATTATAGATCACATTTTAGGAAAATATAGAAAAACACTTTTATGAGTTCATAAACTAGAGGTGGAGTTCAGTGTTGGAGTGCTTGCCTAGCATGTACAAGGCTCTGACTTAAAAGCATTGAAAAACAAAATGTCAAACAAGTCAGGTTACAGATTTCTCCAAACCAACTTATCATTATTCAGTAAAATTTCCTATTTACAAATTTCAAAGTTCAAAATTGCAAAATTCTGGGGAAAATATGAGCATGGGCACTATCAGATAATTTTACTATGAATTGATTGTTATAAAAATAATAAGATCATAACAAAGGAAGAGACAGAAAAAAGATGAATAAAGGAATATATTGCACAAACTAAAGTTTCAGCATATGTTTAAAGGGTTATTATTATTTTTAACACCAATGAATTAATGAAAGAATGGTGGAGGAAAAATGTAAAGGGAAGTTGAGAGCTGTATGTGATAACCCATGTCTGTAATCCCAGCTACTCCAGTGGCTAGGGCAGGAGAATACCAATTTCTAGGTCACCAATTTCTAGTGTAAGACCTGGTCTCAAAAAATTAAAGGGACTGGGGTGGGGGCTGGGGCTATAGTAAAGTGGTAGAGCACTTGCCTAGCACATGTGAAGCACTGGGTTTGATCCCCAGTACCACATAAAAATTAAAACATAAAATATATTATGTCCATCTTCAAATACAAATATTTTTTAAAAAAATTGAAGGGACCGGGGATGTGGCATGCCACCAGGCTCAATCTGTTACCAAAATTAATCAACTGAATAAAGTTGGATGTATGGATTTACTTGCTCAAATGAAAGCCAATGTAAAAAAAAATGTGTGAGCTAACCCATAGTAATTGAGGGGAGAAGGACAGAAGTTCAGAGAATTAGACAAAGGAGAATTAAGGAAAGGAAGAGGGATAGGAATAGGAAAGGTAAAAATCTGATATAACTTTCTCATTTACTTCTATGAATACACCAGTGAATCCCATCATTGTACACATGCACAAGACTGGGGCCCTAATTAGAATAATATATATTCTATGCATGTATAAAGTATGTCAAAATACAAAATAGACTCTACTGTCATGTATAATTTAAAAAAGTGTGAGTGCTGAGGTAGGGGGGCATAGTGCCCAGCACAAAATGAACACCTATCAAGGCCAGGATTATTATTTTTTTGGTCCTAACACATAGGTTCACTGTCTTATCTTTCTAAGGTCCCCTCTATTGCTTGGGAGGCTTCTATAGAGAAATACATTTCATTAAACTGCACTTGCACTCAGTGTAGAAGATTTGGGTACTCAACATGTAGAATTGATATACACATAATAGAAATGTCTGTCTAGAGGATCTGGTATTCAATAAGAAGCACAAGGGGAACTGATGTAAGAAATTCTGACCATAAGCTGATTTGTGGAAAAGTTATGGAAATAACATGAGTGAAGAAGTTTTGGTTGAACATGAAGAAGAGAAAGTCACACTCCATGGAATAATTCCCAAGGCTTTAGGTAACACCTAGACCTAAGGCAGAGAAGATAATTTAAAAGGTAATGAAAAATTCCTGGGATGAGTAACATTTTCAGTGAGGCGGAAATCACAGAAGCACCATTTCCACATTAAGTGTCAGGTTGGCATCGTAACTAATCCCATCCTGAACCTTCTTCTCAGGCACCTCAATTAATGGTCAATTTCTGTCCATGTGCTCAGACCAAGAACATTTCATCCCCTCATACCTGGTTCATTAGCAAACCTACTCAGCCCAACCTCATAATTCACCCAATTCTCACCATCAGTTTCCCCCACTGCCCTTATCTGGTCCTCTAACTTTAAGACTGCATAACCTTCAGTCTATTCTAACAAGGACTATCCTATACTTAGTTTAAAGCTAAATTAGATCAGTGCCACAAAAATGTAAACTGGAAAGAGGGGGGGGTGTGGCTCAGTAGTAGACCCCAGGTTTAGTGTTCATGAGGCCCTGGGTTTAATACCCAGAACACACATACATGAAGCTTCCCTCCTTAACTCAAAATTCACCACTGAGTTTCATCTGCTCTAGATTAAAATCTGAAGGCCTTATTCTAGTCTATGTTGCTTTAAATGCTCTGACCTGGAAAGAAAATTCTCTTCTTTTCCCTCTGAGCCTTGGCATTGGCTGTTTATTCTTTTAAAAATGCTTTCTCTACATATCAACACATCTCTCTTCCTTTATTTAAATATAACTTCAGCCAGACAGGGTGGGACATGCCTGTAACACCAGCAACTCATGCAGCTGTAGCTGGTGGATCACAAATTCAAAGTTAATGACAGCAATTTAGTGAGGCTCTTATCAACTTAGTGAGACTCTATCACAAAATAAAAAGTAAAAGGGCTGGGAATGTAGGTCAGAGTTTAAAGTACTCTTCAGTTTAATCTCTGCTACCAAAATAATTAAATTAAAAATAACTAATAACTAGATGTATCTCCAACCCTCTACTCGTTCTGCCACCCCCAAATTTCTATGTTGAAGCCATGTTCCATGAAATGTGATTTTATTGGACATAAAGACCTTTAGGAAATGAGGTCTTAAGGTGGGGTATATAGGCTAATATGCTAGGATTATATGTTTTATAAAAATGAAAAACAATAACATGAGCAAGATTCTGGGTTCAACTCTCTCCATCACAGACATAGAAAGGAGAATTGCAGAGATAGCTCTAAGCAAACATCATGGAACTCAAAGAGAATAAAGCCATGTTGGGGTAAGCCTAAAATGGCTGCAGTAAGGCTCCCTCTCAGAGAATTTCTGCAGGCTATTTTTATTTTCAGTGTGTAGCCAGGTCTGGGAAATGGTTATGCTGTGGTTAGTCAAGGCCTGAAACATTCTGATCCAGTTTATGTACTCCAGGTAATAAGCATTAACTTGTAAGTACAGTATGCCTTTGTTTGACCTACGTTTTTTGTACCCTTTTTTTGTTTATTTTTATGTGGTTTTGAGGATCAAACTCAGTGCCTCACACATGCGAGGCAAGTGCTCTGCCACTGAGATACAACCCCAGCCCCTTGACTTACATTTTGTATTAAAAGATTTGTGAAAAAGACTCAGGGAAAATGGGCTAATATGGGCAAAATGAGGACTATAATGGAACTGGCTGTGAGCTTGGTCTGAATCTGGGGGCTGGCTAAAGTCTACACCCACCTCTGAATAAAGGATGCCCAATATTCCCACTATGCCTCACATCTTCTTTCATGACAGACCCTTGATCCTTGAAACCTTCATCAATCTTCACATGACAGGTTCTTTACAAGCCAGGAAGGGAATACTTATGGTAATCTAATATGCTAGAACCTTGATCTTAAACTTTACAGATTCCAGAATTGTGAGAAATAAATTAGAATTTTTTTCAAACCACTCAATTCATGTCATTTTTGCCATGGCAACTTGATAATACACATTTATCCTCCCTGTCTACAGTTTCAAAAATTTCTGCTCCCATGTTGTCACTTAATACCCCTGAAGGCTTCTAGATTCCTTCAAATAGTACTAAGCCCTCTATGTTCCTTTTCACAGAAGTATAAAATTGATGTGTGCAAAGAATCTCCATGCATCATCTGAACACAAAGGATATTGATATGAAAAAGTAGCCACTCAACTAAACAGATAAAAGCATGATGTAAGGCACAAATCTATAGTCCTAGGTGTTAAGGAGACTAGAATAGGGATATCACTGATGCTCAGGAGTCTGATGTCAGGCTGGGAAGTCATGACAAAAATGTTTCAGAATTTTGTGGGTGAGCCAAGTGCAATGACACACACTTGTAATGCCAGTGGCTTGGGAGGATGATGCAGGAGAATTATGTGTTCAAACCAAGCCTGAGCAACATAGTGAGGCACTAAAAAACTCAGTGGGACCCTGTTGTTAAATAAAATAAAATAAAGAGCTTGGGATGTGGCTCAGTGGTTTAGTGTCCCTGGTTTCAATCCCCAGTACCATAAAGAAAAGTAAAACGCATGTATGAAATATCTAGAAAAGGTACAAAATGAATAAAGACCTGCGACAAAATAACAAGAAAGAAATAGCAAATCCAGTGAGAAAATGAGATGATGCCACCACAGGACACATGAATGGCTCATTAAATTCTCAAGGCAGTAATGCACAAGGTACCCCAGAGAAGAAGTAAAAGATAAAAGAAAACCCACTCAGTCCTGTTAGTAGAGAACCACTGGAAGAATGACAGAATATGTGAATGAATTCATGATGTTATCAGAATTTGAGAACCAAATAAATTGTATGTGGGAGTATTATGGGGAAGGCCAATAACAGGAAAAATCAGAGCAAAAGTACAAGACATTTAAATTATAAAAAAGCCTGAGTGTATTATATAAAAATAAATTTACTAAAAGCTCCCAGTTGCAGGTACAAATTACTACAAAATGATGTTATTATTGCAAACTATTAATTCCTTAAACAAAAAGAGAATTTTCCTTAAGCTACATGTGGTACTAGATATAGATCCCAGATGGAGCCCAGTTTTGTATTTAGGGCACTGAAGTGGAACAATAACCAACTCAGTGTCTCCAATAACCAATGAAATACACCTTGAGTGCAAAAGACTGGGTTTTATTCAACAATAGTTGAAAAACACATGGCTCATGAAAAAGGTGGATGGATCAGTGTGTGGGTCCATGGGTGACAGGCTACTTAAGATTTCCTCTGCTATGTATCTGCCATGCTAAGATTAAGAAGCATTTCTATACAAATGAGAGAGGCAATGTGGCAAGAAAACTGGAAAATCCCTCAGCAATATTCTAGCCATGTACACACATAATCCCTTTATAAATATGTAAGTTGATGTTTAAACTCCATCTAGTGTACATCAGACAGAAAACATAATCAGCATGCAATCATTTGAAAATAACGATGAACATGTAAATTTCCTGAAATACCTCTTTTCTTACAGAAACCATTCTACTTTTCAAGAAATGAAATAAAAATTGAAATACGCTGGTATTAAAAGAAAGAAGCCAGTTTTGGCAAAGGATAATTCAAAATCCAGATCCCTTATTCCTATAAAGTCAAGTGAAACAGGTAGATGGTTGGGCACACTTGCTCCGTACTGTAACTAGCAGATGTGCTTGATGGCTCACATTGTGCTCATCCAAAGATGCCTCAAAACTACTAAATTTTGGATTAGGGGTGGAAATGTAGTTGAATGGTATAGAACTTGTGAACATATGCGAGGCCCTGGGTTCAAATCCCAACACTCCAAATTTTTTTTTTTTTTTGGATGAGCAAAGTGTAGAAGATATTACTAGATTAACAAGTGATCTGAGAAAGTCAAACACAGCCCTGTATAGATTTCAAACATTTTTGAACTGTAAGGAATGATTATGAGTTGTATAAGGATCAAATACCTTTTGGAGCCAGAAAGAAAAGTCATGTGCAAAGGTAAGAAAGGGAGATGGACACAACTGGAATAGGCAAATTCAGAGCCCAACAACACTCAAGGAGGTAAACATGAATATAAAAATGCTCCTGCTCCTAGGTGACAGAGAAAATTGACGGGCACGTGTGGTTAAGGAAATAATTCTATTAATTGGGCCCATTGTGTTGACACCCACCTTCATTTAAAAAGTAATTTACCTTCAGTCCTGCCTGGCTTTAGCCATTAGGATATCTTACATTCTCAACAAACAACCTATTATGTGCAGTAGAAATGCAGGCCCAAAATGTTCATAAGAATATATGTTACCTTGAATGGGGGGATTTTTGACCCTTAAACAGATTAGAATCTTGAACTCAGGGAAATAGGATAATACCCTTAACCACAATATCTGTAAAAACAAGTACCAATTAGGACTAGTCAGCATGGGGCTAAAGTTACCCTGGAGTTGCTTTGGACATTTAGCATGCACAGTGAGAATTTCAAAGTCTGATGTCATTTTGCTTACAATCAATTCAACAGGTAGCCTCAGATGGATCTCTACAAATATCTATGAGATTCCCAATAAAATGAGAGTAGAGGAGGGGTACACTACCCTTCTCCTTTCTAAGGACTGTCTCTATTGAGAGTGTCCTCTTTCCCTATTTTCTATCCATTTTGGTAAACTTTTCCTTTATTTTAGTAAGTGCATTGTCTTGCCTGTAGTCCTCTCAAGCAAGAACAAAGGAATTGGGGATGGTGACCTCCATATCTACCTTGCCTAAGTCTGCCACAGTCAGCTTTCCAAAACAGCCACCCCTGACTCTTGCCTTTCACTGTAGTGAGGAAAACACTAGTTGAGGATGGTTTCAGGGCCAATTAATGAGAGGTCAAATCAGACAGTTTCTGAATAATTGTCCAATATCCTGTCACATGCCAAGTCTTCTCTGGCAAGAGTTAAAACAAATGTTAACAGACATATTATCCCCACCCATCCACCAGCACTGCAAATATGAATCTAATGTTTACTGTAATTTCTCGAGCCCTAGAAATTCCTTATGTGTAACTTTCTTCTATTTGCTGTTGCTCTCATTTACCCTTTGCTAAACTTTTTCCTTCCTGCAGGCCAAGATCTTATCAGTTACAACATCTATAGTCATATAAGTAGGAAATTCTCCCACCTTAAAGCACTTACATTATTTCTCCTAAAAGGTGGTAACAAGGAGGCTCCACAACCCCTGGGTTGTAAGACAAAAATGAAAGAGTAAGCCTGGAACAGCCACTTCAAAAATTACTCAGCACAGCCTTTGCAGGATGGTAGAAAACAACAAAGGAAAGGATATCCCCTCAATTCTGCCACCCATTTAGATGACCCTTAATCCACTAAATCCTGATGTTCCCTACTTCAATTAGGCAATGGGACTGACACTAAGTATGTACAGAATTAGTGTATCTAAGAGAACTGCAGTAGCAAACCTGGTCCCACAGGGACACCACCTACTTTATTCAGCAATGCCAGAATCTTAGTGTACACTCCTATAGTGGGGAGGAAAATCAATGTACCCTTTATTCAAATAAGTAGCTGTAGAACTCAGATCTCACATTCCCTTTACCTCAGGACTGTGTTGAATGTGGGATCCAGGGGACTGGACTTGAGGAAGGATGAAATAGGGATTGGAATCAGTAGGATCTGTGCCACTTCTTGACAGCTCAGGGAGAGCTGGCAGATGTGGTGGCCTACAGACTACATTTAGGGGAATGGAATCTTACTTCTTAACTGTCCACAACTCATTGCATTTGCATTCTACCACCTATAATCCATGCTCCAGTACCAGTTGCTCCCTCACCTCAAATTCCCTAGCCAGTTACCTATAAGATGGTGCCAGGGAAGCCTTGAAAGAAATGGGGATCCGAGGAGACATTGGACTGTGTAGGAATGTGTTCTACCTCTATCCACCCTGACCCTTTACATATTTCTTTCCATTAGAGTGGCTTCCACATTGCCCTAGGGAGCACTTTCCAAGCATCTACAGCTGCATGCTTCCACAAGACACCAACTTCTGTTTTTACTATCCTTCACTTTGCAGAAATCTCTCCAGCTTCTCAAACATTCCCAATAGAACTTCTCCTGGATACTCAGCTAGAATTCATTGTTAATGCTGGAATCTTCCCTGCAAATGCCCTTTCTACCTTGCTAGACCCTGAGCTCTGCCATCACCCTGAACTTTATTAAGCAGTTTGTGGTGCACTGGGGCTCAAAAACTGGTGCTTGAAAACGTTTTCACCACTTGTCCAATTAAGCTGTCACATTTCCCAACTCCCTGAAAATATCCTCAGTACATTACATAAACATGGTAATTCTCAGAATTGAATTGCTTAGAGAACAACTGAGAGGTGGCTTCTAATGTAGTGGATCTGGAGTGTATTCTGGGATTCTGCATTTCTAAAATTTGCCCAGATGAGGTACTTTTACCACTACGTGAGTTATCCACATGTAAACAATTGGTTCTCAGTCTTTAGCACATAACTGATGGTTCTTGAGGGCTTCATTAAGACACACTGAGTGGGCCCCATTACCAATGATTTGCAGGCTGAAATTCAGAGTGAAGGTCCAGAAGTGATACTGATGCTGCCCTACTGGCTTATGAACCACACTTTTGGGCCACTGCTGAAACAATAAGAGAACATGAATAAACAAATAAAATCAGAAATCAAATAATTAAAATTCTCCTAAGACTTTTATCTGACAGCTAGTTTATCAACCAAGTCATAATTTGATAGCTGCTCTAGAAACACTTGGGGGCCATAAATAACTGGAATATGTCTGATGAGATAGGAAATTTGGGAGAGAAAGGAAAAAAAAATGATTTTCAAAATAGAAAGCCAATAAATCGTGGGAACATAGGAATATCCATGAAGTATGCAATTGAAAACAAGCAACTCCAATATTCCAGCATTACTCTTAGACCACCCTTCTTGCCCACAAAATAGCATAACAGAACAGAATGAGCAAACCAAGAAAAACTGGTGTCAAATCATGTAATTCTGCTATGAAGCTACCTCTAATCCACTCCAAACAAATGTCTCTCTCTATATATAGCAACAACACAGGCCAAGAATTTGGTGACTTCTAGATCTGGAGATATTCCACATTCTTCCTTGAATGTGTATCTGCATTGTTACATAGACCTGTCCAAATCTCTGGAATGATAAATGATAAAAATCTTTTGTACCATGCACACCACTTTTTCTGAGTTGATGTTTTTATTTCTCCCTGGATTCTCCTCCTATAACATAACCTTACATACTAACAGTTAGACTTTAGCACTGAATTGTGCTTTTTATATTTTGAGTTCTAGTACCACATTAATCAACAGGGAAAGTAGCCACCAACAATGAGTATTTTAAAATACTGCACACACACAAAAAATTGGTTTGGTGGCACATGCCTCTAAGGCCAGGTATTGGGAGCAGGAGTTCATTCAAGGGAAGCACAAGTTTGAGGCCAGTTTGGCATCTAAGCAAGACACTGTTTAAAATTTAAAAATAAATAATAAAAAATAAAAAGGGACTACTATTGTTGCTGGTTGTGGCCCCAGGAATTGGATGGCTACATTGCATTTCTTGGCTCTTTTATTCTTGCAGAAGCGAATTTCAGATGAGACATAAAATTCAGTTAAAATATGACAAAATTTATTAGTACAGAAAACACTAGAAGAGAAAATGCAATATCTCTAATAAGAGAGGGACCTCATATCCCCTTTGCTCTCCAGCTTTTCTTGGCGTCATTTGGGGTACAAACTGAGGTTCTTTTATATACTAAACACATGCTCTTACACTGAGCTACATCCTCAGTCTTAGAGGATATTATTTTGTTAAAAAGACATTGCTTAATGTATGCATCAATGCTAAGGCTTTCCTAGTATCAAATTGATTGCACATACACATGTAGAAAAAAAAATAGTGGTCTGAATTTCCTGAATGCTGATCTAGTTCCTAACTCCCTGCACTTTGTTTTGATGCTTCAGGGTAATACAGGGCACATTTAATTTTAACTGCTGTGACATCTGACAAAATAATTTGACAATACAAAAGCAAACTTCCTGCAGGTCCCTTCATGTAACTGAGAAAGTACCTGAGGCAGAGGGGGAAAGCACCATGCATTCAAAACCTCTGTACCTCAGTCTACTGAGGTATCACAACTCACACTCTATACCTCAGACAACTGAGATTTGACAATTATGGGGAAGCTCAGAAGCACACAAATTGATTTGAAATTAATTTTATTTATGTTCACATCACCGTTGTTTCAAATAGCCCATGCAAAAATAAAAACAAAGGAACTGCAAAGAACACAAATATGTATATTAGAAAATGATAGAATGAATCATAATACAAACATTGGATGGAATACCACACAGTACCCCTTGACACACAACCATGATTCCTTCCTTCTTTAAATTTATATTTAATTTATATACCATAACAGTCATCATTTGAAATATACATTCTGAGCTAGGAAGGTGTTACATTCCTGTAGTCATGAGTATTCATAAGTTGAGAATGGAGGAATACAAGTTGAAGGTCAGCCTCAGAAATTTTGCAAGATACCACTTCAAAAATAAAACCAAACATAAATCAGTGATACAGTGCTTGCAAACCATGAACCAGATCAATTCTGAGAGAGAGAGAGAGAGAGAGAGAGAGAGAGAGAGAGAGAGAGAGAGAGATATGCCTTAGTATACCTGGGCTACTAAAGACAGAGAGAGATTTAACTACAGGGCACTCTAACATTGAATTTCATCTCTATCATTTTTAAAATTATATTATCCATAAGTCTCTCAGGTTGGCCTTGAACTTGAGATGCTCCTGCCTCAGTCTCCTGAGTCACTGGGCATACGCTGCTATGCCTGGTACTGTCCTTTCAGCCATTTCTCTCTTTAAACCATATTAAGCATAATAAATAGCATTAAGTGCATTCACATAACTGTGTATCCATACCAACGAAGTCAAACTATTTAGTCACCCCAAGTAGAAACCCAGTGAGCTCTAAACACTCTCAATCTCTCTCTTCAACCAATTTCTGATAACCATCACTCTATTTTCAATGAATAAAATTGGTATTCCATATATCTCATTTAATTTGAATGGATAGTATTTGACTTTTCCCTGACTTATTTCACATAGCAAAATGTCTTCAAGAATCAGCCCCATTTTAGCCAGAATTCCAGGCTCAAATCTGGGAATATGGAGGTAAAAAACACAAAGTGAAAACAGCTGGAAATACTGTCTCATTTATTTAAATACTAAGGTTGCACAATTGGCCTGTGGAGTTATACACCAAAGTCTATGAATGTTATCAGAGAGATGTTATGACAATAGGTCTTGGATACTTTCTTCCTAAAGTATGCAAGGCAAGAAGTAATCTTGATGTATTTGTGCATTTTATTTTGAAAAGGGCTCTCATTGTTCCAGGTATCCAAAGACAGATGATGCCATGCTTCCTCATTATTTCTGAATGGGAAGAAAAAATTTATTGCCTGGTAGGAAGATGTTTCTTATTTTCCACAGTGAATAAGCCCTGACTCCTCATGTCATGCTAGTCTTGTATCTCATTGTGTAGCCAGAGATTCATAGTTCTATGAGCTTACCTGATTATTTTGGTTACCAAACTCAGTGGATTCACTTCTCGGGGGGAATTGAATTGGAAGAGTTGCCACTAGGCTGAGGGTTTAGTTCAGAAATGGACCACTGGCCTAGCATGTGTGATGCCCTGAATTTCAACCGCACAAGAAAAACAAAGTAATATAAAACCAAAAACCTCCAAAACCAGAAAGAAAAATAATGTTCATATACAGCAAAGCTTATTTGTAGCAAATACGGACACAAGTAATCTTTTTCAAAGAAATGACACCCTAGTTTGAGGAGAGTGTGTACTTTTTATGGTATGATGAATTTTTTTAGGAAAGAAAATTTAGTACATTTGGAGATTAAGACACATTACCCCAGCATCATTAAAAAATGTTTTATTCTACATTAAATGGTATTAATATATGGCTTAATTTCTTCCATGGGTGAAGATAAAACCACTGCCCTGGTAAAGAGAATAGTGGCTCCATTGGTTCCCTTTATTTTCAGGGATGGAGACCTAGCTCCTCAGAGTATTGTGGTCTTCAGAGAGGGAATTACCTTGTCTTATCAGGTGAATCAGGTTCAATCCAGGAAGGCTCAGAATAGCAAGATTCCTTTGATTACACATGACCAATTTAAAAAAGAATTCCTTGGTATTCATAAAATGTGCACTATAGTTTCCTAATCTCTGGGGTCTTCATAATCCTTCTGAATGGGAGATTTTATGACTCTTCAGAATATCAGGGTTCATAACAGTCCTGTCACTCTATGAGGTAAATGTAAACGTTGAAATTCAAGATACTGATATATGGGCCTAACTTTCATGTTGATACACCCTTTCCATTCCTCCATGATTACAAACTAAGAAAAGTATAAAAATCTGGTTTATGCAAATTATATCCTTCAAATGTTAAGGTATAATTAAAATGTTGAAAATAATTAATGGAGAGATTACAACACTATGTATCAAATAGTATGTCTGTTATCTAGAGTCTTTAATAAAAGGGAATAGAGTAATATCTGTGACATAAATATGTGACTCAATACATGACAATGTTAATCTATTAGAAACCATTGACATTTATAAACAACTCACATACAAAATATGAATATGTATTAGGGAAGAATAATGTTACCGTAGATTAGGTAGAGGGAAGTGAAGAGACAGGAAGGATAGGGATGTGGGGTTAGGAAAGATAGTAGAATGAAACTGACATTATTACTATATGTATATATGTGACTACATGACCAATATAATTCTACAGCATATAGAGGCAAATGACAAATTGTATCCATCTATATATGATATATGAAATGCATTTTATTGTTATGTGTAACTAATTCAAACATTTTTATTAAAAAATGCAAGAAAATAATAAGAAAAATTGGTAATGTTAGGCACCTTAATTCTATAACACTTCACCATCGTACATGATAGAGTTTATGGTAGAGGTTCTTAATGACATTCAAGAAAGACTCAGTTTATAGAAACTCTTATTAGTAGCATGTGTTGAATTTTATCTATTGTATCTGATATTCACACAAAGGATCATAAATCCTTTAATTTGCATTGTGACCTACTATCTTAATAGGTTTTTCTACTCTGCATGTGTTGAATTTTATCTATTGTATCTGATATTCACAAAAAGGATCATAAATCCTTTAATTTGCATTGTGATCTACTATCTTAATAGGTTTTTCTACGCTACAGTCCCATGGTCAATCCTACTTGGTTATACATAATCCAGTTTCTAATATACTACTAGATTTAATAATTGACATTTTAAGAAATAAACTTATTCAATTTGTTAGTGTTAAAAAAATTTTGAATATGTGAAAATACATTCTAAGGTGGATGTGGTGGCCCACATCCCTGCAATCCTAGTGAATTGGGAAGAGTTTCAGAAATTCAAAGGCAGCCTCAGCAACATAGTGACACCCTAAATTTAAAAAGAAAAAAAAAGAAAAAGAAAAAGCAGGTAATGTAGCTCAGTAGTTAAGTGCCCCTGAGTTCAATTCAGAGTACAAAAAATAAAAATAAAAATTTAGGCAAAAAAAAATATGAAATTCTGATATAATCAATTATGTGAGTACTGTTTTCTGTCATTTTCAAAAGTGGGTATTAAGTAATCATGGTTGAAGTATAAGACATTGATATCCTTTCAGAGATTAGCTATGTGCACTCTACTAAAACATTTTTAAAAATTTCATTACTTCCACCATATTAGCTAATGATGTTTAATAAATTGCAATCAAATTGAAGAAATTAACCCATTTTCTATATTAAAATAATTTTTTCTTAAAAATTCTCACACACATCAAGATATGAAGATAGAAATTTATTATGCTGTTAAATATTTGCTAAGTTTTTAAAATTTCTTATAAATATTTCATTCATATCTAACTTAAGTTGAATAAATGTTGCTCCATCTTCACTATTGGGTTTCAAATGCTGAAGAAAGTTGGATATTTGAATGAAGACTTGGACACATTTAAATTTTTGCACTATGAATTTCCTAGTCTTCCATAATGTATGAGCAATAGCTATGAACTTATAAGACTTTCTCCATTTATACCTTTTCAAATTTAGGAATTATCAGTTGCTGAGTAAGTTGCCAAAACCTGATAGACTTATCTCTACTGATTCCTCTGCTTGGCACATGTTCTCATTAATAGGGCTTCTCTGCAGTACAAATACTTCAATATTCATAAAGCTTAAATATTTGATTAAAAGATTTCCCACATTCTTCACATTAGTTGTTGTTGTCACCAATATGGATATTGTGGTAATGAACAAATTCTGGTCTTCGAAAAAGAATTTTGTCACACTGTGCAAATTTGTATTGCTTCTATCAATTGTGAAGTCTCTGGTGGCGAATAATGTGTAACCTTTGATAAAAAAGACTTGCCAAATTTTTCACATTTATGTCTTTTCTCTAGTGTGAATTCTCTGGTGGCGAATAAGGTTTGATCTCCGACGAAAAGCTTTGCCACATTCTTCACATTTGCAGGGCTTCTCCCCAGTATGAATTCTCTGGTGTTCAATAAGGTGTGGCTTTTGATAAAAAGCTTTTCCACATTCTTCACATCTGTAGGGCTTTTCTCTGGTATGAATTCTCTGATGGCGAATAAGGTGTGACCTTTGATTGAAAGCTTTGCCACATTCTTCACATTTATAGGGCTTCTCTCCAGTATGAATTCTCTGGTGGCGAAAAAGGTCTGATCTGTGGGAAAAACTTTTCATACATTCTTCACATTTGTAGGGCTTCTCTCCAGTATGAATAATCCAGTGGTGGATAAGTTGGGATCTTTTACAAAAAGCTTTGCCACATTCTTCACATTTGCAGGGCTTCTCCCCAGGATGAATTCTCTGGTGTTCAATAAGGTGTGGCTTTTGATAAAAAGCTTTTCCACATTCTTCACATCTGTAGGGCTTTTCTCTGGTATGAATTCTCTGATGGCGAATAAGGTGTGATCTCTGATTGAAAGCTTTACCACATTCTTCACATTTATAGGGCTTCTCTCCAGTATGAATTCTCTGGTGGCGAAAAAGTTCTGATCTGTGGGAAAAACTTTTCATACATTCTTCACATTTGTAGGGCTTCTCTCCAGTATGAATAATCCAGTGGTGGATAAGTTGGGATCTTTTACAAAAAGCTTTGCTACATTCTTCACATTTGTAGGACTTCTCTCTAGCATGAATTCTCTGGTGTTGAGTAAGTAATTTTCTTACATAAAAGGCTTTGTTGCATTCTTCAGATGTGTAGGGCTTCTCTTTCGTATGAATTATCTGGTGGTGAATAAGGTGTGATTTTTGACAAAAAGCTTGGCTACATACCTCACATTTGAAAGGTTTATCTCTGGTATGAATTCTCTGGTGGCGAATAAGGTGTGATTTCTGATAAAAAGTTTTCCCACATTCTTCACATTTGTAGGGCTTTTCTCCAGTATGACTTCTCTGGTGGCGAGAAAGTTCTGATCTATGGGAAAAAGTCTCAATACATCCTTCACATTCCTTGGGCTTCTGTCTAGTATGAATTCTCTCATGGCGGATAAGGTGTGATTTTCGATAAAAAGCTTTTCCACATTCTTCACATTTGCAGGGTATCTCTCTAGCATGAATTCTCTGGTGTTGTATAAGTACTTCCCTTACATAAAAAGCTTTGTTGCATTCTTCACATTTGTAGGGCTTCACTCTGGTATGAATTCTCTGGTGGCGAATAAGGTGAGATTTTCGATAAAAAGTTTTCCCACATTCTTCACATTTGTAGGGCTTCTCTCCAGTATGACTTCTCTGGTGGCAAGAAAGTTCTGATCTGCAGGAAAAAGTTTTGATACATCCTTCACATTTGTAGGGCTTCTCTCTGGTATGAATTCTCTCATGGCGAATAAGGTGTGATTTTCGATAAAAAGTTTTGCCACATTCTTCACATTTGTAGGGCTTCTCTCCAGTATGACTTCTCTCATGGCGAACAAGGTGAAATTTTCGATAAAAAGTTTTGCCACATTCTTCACATTTGTAGGGCTTCTCTCTGGTATGAATTCTCTCATGGCGAACAAGGTGAAATTTTCGATAAAAAGTTTTGCCACATTCTTCACATTTGTAGGGCTTCTCTCCAGTATGACTTCTCTGGTGGCGAGAAAGTTCTGATCTGAAGGAAAAACTTTTGATACATTCTTCACATTTGTAGGGCTTCTCTCCAGTATGACTTCTCTGGTGGCAAGAAAGTTCTGATCTGCAGGAAAAAGTTTTGATACATTCTTCACATTTGTAGGGCTTCTCTCTGGTATGAATTCTCTCATGGCGAATAAGGTGAGATTTTCGATAAAAAGTTTTGCCACATTCTTCACATCTGTAGGGCTTTTCTCCAGTATGACTTCTCTGATGGCGAGAAAGTTCTGATATGTGGGAAAAAGTTTCCATACTTTCTTCACATTTGTAGGGCTTCTCTCTGGCATGAATTTTTTCATGGCGAATAAGGTGTGATTTTCGATAAAAAGCTTTGCCACATTCTTCACATATGTAAGGCCTCTCTCCAGTATGACTTCTCTGGTGGCGAAAAAGTTCTGATCTGTGGGAAAAACTTTCCATACATTCTTCACATTTGTAGAGTTTCTCTCTGGTATGAATTCTCTCATGGCGAATAAGGTGTGATTTCCGATAAAAAGCTTTGCCACACTTTTCACATTTGTAGGACTTCTCTCTACAATGAACTCTCTGGTGTTGTATAAATAACTTTCTTACATAAAAAACTTTATTGCATTCTTCACATTTGTAGAGCTTCTTTTTAGTATGAATTATCTGGTGGCGAATAAGGTGTGATTTCCGATAAAAAGCTTTGCCACACTTTTCACATTTGTAGGACTTCTCTCTACAATGAACTCTCTGGTGTTGTATAAATAACTTTCTTACATAAAAAACTTTATTGCATTCTTCACATTTGTAGAGCTTCTTTTTAGTATGAATTATCTGGTGGCGAATAAGGTGTGATTTTCGATAGAAAGCTTTGCCACATTCTTCACATTTGTAGGATTTCTCTCCAGCATGAATTTTTTGGTGTTGAATAAGTAACCTTCTTACATGAAAAGCTTTGTCACAGTCTTTACAATTGTACAGGTTCTCTCCAGTATGAATTCTCTGATCGAAACCAAGGTGTAATTTTTGATAAAAAGCTTTGCCACATTCTTCCCATTTATAGAGCTTCTCTCTGGTATTATTTCTTAGGTGAAATATAAGTGAGATTCTTTCATAAAAAGCCTTTCCACATTCTTTACATTTGTATACCTTCTCTCTGGTATGAATTCTCTGGTGAAGAATAAAGTGTGATTTTTGATAAAAAGCTTTGCCACATTCTTCCCACTTGTAAGGCTTCTCTCCATTATGAAGTTTTTGAAATTCAGAAAGTTTTACATAATGATTTAAGGATTTGTCATACTCTCTAAAATTGAAGAATCTCTCTTTGATATGATTTTTTTGCTGTTCAGTATCAAATGAACTTTGAACAAAAGCTTTGTCACATTCTTTATATTTGGAGGTATTGTGACTGCTATGCCATCTCAGGTGCTTAGAAAGAAATAATGAGTAAGTGTGGACTTTCTCACAATTGTTAAAATTGCATGTTTTGGCATAAGCAGAAACTATTTCTTTATTGCAGAATAATGGATATTTAGTAGAGAGATTCTCAAAATGATCTCTTTTAGAAATTTGTCCTTCAGTACTAAATTTCTTGTCTACTGAAATGTTTGACTGGAAGTTTAAATCAGTGTTATCTTTGAAATTAGTGAAGTTAAAAGTTGAAACGTGAACTAGGTTTCTTTTCACATTTTCCACATTTTCATTAAGAAAATATATATGCTCCAAAAATTGCTGGGCATTTATTTGTAAAGATACATATAACTCCTGAAAAGTGACTGGCCTATGTTGAATTATTTTCTGAGACATTAAATGTTCTTGATGTCCCCCGACAGTGTAATTTTCATTACAAATATTTATAGCTAATTCATTTTGTCCCATATTATAAAATTTCTGACTTTCATTCTCACATTCAGTTTTCCATATTTTCCTTATTTGTAAACAGTTAATATTATGTTCTTCATTCCTTATATCCTCTTCTGTTGAAAATTCATGGAAATTATGAGAACTCATGGCTGAAATATAAAAAAAAATGGTAATTATTTTACCTACTAATCAGGAATAAATGTTTTGCAAATATCACATATGAAATTATATCAATGTCTTGACACCAGGAGGGTAGCAGAATACAAAATCCAAACACATTATTATTCCTAATACATTTAAACTAAATAAAAATGTACAGACTAATTACCTTGTTGGAACTGCCCAAACCATCTCAGAGATCACAATATCCAAGATGAGAACATTACAAAGAGAAATATATTAGAGGAAAAGAAATGTGTATTTTTATCAACCACACTATATCCATGTCTATAGTATAGCATTGAGAAGGTATAAAAAATTACCATCTCCATTTTCGGAGCAGAAAAAGAAAATATATTAAAAACGCAAACATTTGTGGTTTTCTTGGGATTGTTTGAAAGCTGGTTTCTTCTACCATTACACAGAGAACTGGAGATAACATGAAAACAAGTTGAGAGGCATTAAATACCTGGCAGACTATACCCATATTTCCTCAATGAAGCTAACATATGGCAATCAAGATAAATGACTAGCATTCAACAAATTGTGCTGGGAAAACTGGAAATCCATATGCAACAAAATGACATTGAATCCCTATTTCTCACCATGCACAAAAGTTAACTCAAAATGGATCAAGGATCTAGGAATCAAACCAGAGACTCTGTGTCTAATAGAAGAAAAAGTAGGCCCTAATCTCTATCACATGGGGTTAGGCCCCAAGTCCTTTAATAAGACATCTATGGCACAAGAATTAAAACCGAGAATCAACAAGTGGAATGAATTCAAACTAAAGTTTTTTCTCAGCAAGAGAGAGCAGTATGGAGATTCCTTGGAAAGCTGGGAATGGAACCACCATTTGACCCAGCTATTCTTCTTCTTGGACTATTCTCAAAAGACCTAAAAATGGCATACTACAGGGACACAGCCACATCAATGTTTATAGCAGCACAATTCCCAATAGCTAGACTGTGGAGCCAACCTAGATGCCTTTCAATGGATGAATGGTTAAAAAAAAAAAATGTGACCTTTATACACAATGGAATATTACTCTGCACTAACAAAGAATAAGATCTTGGCATTTGCAGAGAAATGGATGGCATCAGAGAAGATTATGCTAAGTAAAGTTAGCCAATCCCCCCAAAACAAATGTCAAATATTTTCTCTGATATAAGGAGGTTGACTCATAGTTGGGTAGGGAGGGGGAACATGGAAGGATTAGATAAATTCTAGATAGGGAAGAGGGTGGGAGGGAAAGGGAGGGGGCAGGGGATTAGCAAGGGCAGTGGAATGTGATGGAAATCATTATCCAAAGTACATGTATGAAGACTTGAATTGGATGTCAACATACTTTATATAAGGGAGGTGACTCAAAATGGGGTAGGGAGAAAGAGCATATGAAGAAATTACCTCTAGATAGGAAAGAGAGGTGGGAGGGAAAGGGAGGGAGAGTGAGAATTGCATGGGGAGGGAAGGAGACCCCCTTCGTTATACAGAATACATGTATGATGATGTAAGGGGGAAAAAAAAGAAGTGAGTCACATTAGGTTGGATAGAGAGAAGTGATGGAAGGGGAGGGGAGTGGAAGGGGGGAATGGAAAGACAACAGAATAAAATAGACTGTGGGTATATATGTGACTGCATGACCAATGTAATTCTGCAACCTGTACATTCAGAAAAATGAGAAATTATATCCCATCTGATTCAAATGTATGATATGTCAAGATCATTGTACTATCATGTATAACTAATTAAAAAAAAACAAAAAACAATATATTAGGAATTGAACATTATAATAGGGAGAGACGAAATTGACCAAACAAAAAATAACCATTAGAAAGAAGTTCAATGAGCTAAAAGCAGAGAAATACTGTTAATAGAAATAAATAAAAATTGTATTTGTGAAAAAATTTCTTAAGGAACAGTGCTTGAGAGAGTCAGGGGTGGTTGTACATAGCTGACATTGAGACAAACAGTTTATAAGTGGAAGGCAGTCTCAGAAACAGTGATCTCTTATGAAAAATATTTGAAAACAGCTAAGGATAGAAAGTAGTAGTAAATCAACCTTAAATTCCACCTGCAGTACCAACAATTAGGTGTGACAAGTTTTAACTAAGAGAAATAAAACAGAAACTACAGTCCAAAATTTCAATAATCTACAAGTGTGAAATACACACAATCTCAAACAACATTCTATTCAAATTTTAAAAATTTACAAAAAGGGAATCTTGAGAACACCAGTAGAAAAAACAACATATCACCTAGGAAGAAAGTCCTATGTAATCAATCATGAATTCTTTTAAAATAAAGAATGGTATCTAGAAATATTATCAAAGAAGTGAAAGAATAAGATTACAAACTGCCACAGTCTGGCTGGGCACAAATCACAAACCACTTAAGCAGGAACAAACTTTATTTCTGAACTCCACCAGCACACTCCACACGCGCTTCCCGGGAATTCTCACGAATGCCACGCGGCTCCTCCAGGAACCAACAACCGGAAAATCCCTCTTCCGGAAATCCCTTCTCACGCACTTCCCCAACCAACGGGAACTCTCCGGAAATCCCCACGAGAACTCTAAAGTAACGCGAGAACTCCAAAGTAGCAGGCCGAGGCGGACAGTAAAAGTCTAATATATAATCGAATCAATCCAGCATCATCTTACTGGCTTGCGTCTCAACCAATACTATTGGCAAAATGCCAGGGGACATTCCGACTCAGCTGTGGCTCTCAGCGTCTCCCCCTACGGTTTAATTAAACAACAAGCAATGTGGCGTAGGGACAGTGCCTGTTAGGTTGTCGAATACACATATGGTCCTTACCCATCATTGGATACCTGACCTCAAGACGTCAGCCTCCTGTCTTAGGTTGGTACCACTGCAATTGGATCTTACCTGTCACTGACTACCAGTCCAGCATACAGCTATACTTGTGGATAGGCCTTTGCACAAGTTGGGGGGGAGGGTGAGGTTCTTTGCCTCACCTCTGTAGGCCCCAAATTTGGCCTTGGTGCCAATGCGGGGGTGAGGTTCTATGCCTCACCTCTGTTGGCCCCCAAATTTTAGACCATCACTAGCAGAAGGGAGGAGGATGCAAAATGCCATGACACCAAGCCAAATAACGGCTCTTTTGGGAAAAATTGTACCACCAATGACATCATCAGCAAAGATACCCCAGCACTACCACAATTCGATACACCAACAGATAGTTCATAATGCATACAAGTAATACATAGTCCAGGCAAGTTCTGCAAGCAGTTCAAAGCAGAGGAATCCATCAATATGTCCATTTCCTCCCAAAGTAAATCAACTCCTTGATTGAGCATTACTTGTTGAGTCATTATTAATTGAAGCATCAGTTTATACAGATTACTGTGATAGCTATCATAGAAGCTGTAGTTTGGTTTTATCTTTGTCTTCACCAGCACTGGGATGAAGATAGGAATTCTAGCAATGATGCTAAAAAGAAATTATGTAACATTTCAACAGGTACTAAGAAAACAATTTTCTGAGCAGTTTACATTATCCTGAACAGAATTATTAAATATAATGAAAGGGAAAGGTGAAAGTAAACAAACAGATCTTTTTAATCTCCTTATTTGTTCACCTATTAAAACAAATCTCAACAGCAGTTTACCCAATTTAAATTAAACCATTTAAATCATGTGAATAAAAAAATAACGATCCATTTTTTCATGAGCACCCCTCAAATATGATATATAGACATACATACAGACAGACATTCAACACAAAACACAAATGTGCACACATAACATACAACACATAAGACAATAGTAAAGGCCTTGTAGCTTTACACAGGTGAAATCTCCGTGCAATGTTTAAAAACTCCACAGTCAAAAAATAGAACTGATCGGAAAAACATTCACATAGGTCTGTATGAGATCAAAAAATAAAATAGAACTTTATGATGTGGGAAAGGGCAATAATAAAATAGATATTGAAAAAAAGCATCCTGGTTACCACCTAGGTTTGACTCTTCTTTTGATATCCCATCCGTTTTTCTGTAACTTGCATATGGGTCTGAAGGTATTCCCACAAGAAAGTCCCAAGGTTTTTTACATTTGAAATAGGCCTTAATGATGTTCATTATTCATTAGCCTCCAGGTGTGGGAGAATCACTGTCGCAGATGTAAGAATAGCCAAGCTGAAGCTCTGGATATCAGCTATTATGGATTTGAGTCAAATCATCTTCTTTTTGGTCTGTAGATGTTGCTTTGGTTAGTCTCTCTGGAATCCAAATCAGCTGCTGTTCTCCCTGTGGAAACACACAAACAGAACCCCAACTCCAGACAATCACTGGGTCAGGACCTTTCCATTGTCCAGTTAGAATATCCATCCAAAGTACCTTAGGCTTATGCACATTTTTCTGGATACATATGCCTTTCTGAAGCACTAAGCCCTGATGAATCCAAATTTTAAGTTTAGAGTAAAAAGGGTAATTTTAAGTTTATTTTTGGGGGATATATATACCCCTTTCAAATTCCCTCTTTTTGCTTTAATAAGTACATTTTAATAGTTTGATGAGCTCTTTCAACTATGCCTTGTCCCTGTGGATTGTATGGGACTCCTGATATATGAGTAATGGAAAATGATCAGCAAAATTGTTTAAAAGAGGTAGAAGTATAAGTAGGACCATTATCTGTTTTTAACTGTTTTGGAATGCCCACAGTGGCAAAATTTTGTAAGCAATGAGCTATAATATCTTTAGTTTTTTCTCCAGCATGAAGGGAGCCTATCAAAAATCCAGAAGAAGTATCAACTGTAACATGCAAATATTTTAATTTTCCAAATTCTGGCAAGTGTGTGACGTCCATCTGCCAAATATGGTTAGGTATCAATCCTCTAGGATTGACTGCAAGATTAACTTGTGGTAAAAAGGTCACACAATTTTGACATTATTTTATTACTTGTCTAGCTTGCTCCTTAATTATTTTAAAATGCTTTTGTAAAGTATTAGCATTGACATGGAACCTTTTATGAAAATTTGTAGCTTCTTCTAGTGTAGAGAAAATATGTATGTCATGTGTAGTTTTATCTGCTAAATCATTGCCCAAACTAAAGGCTCCAGGCAATCTGTATGTGCTCTGATATGTCTTATGAAGAATGGATCTTTTCTGTCCCAGATTAGACTTTGTATAGTGGAAAACAAAGCAAAAACAGTAGAGGAAGGGGAAATCCTACCAGCATCTTCAAGGGATACTATAGCATTAACTACATACTGACTAGCAGAAAATAAATTAAATACAGAATCTTTAAACATCACAAAAGCTTGTAATCTTGCATTAAGCTCTACCTTTTGAGCTGATTGTTTGGGTTCTAAAAATGTAAAAGTTTGATCAGGGGTAACTACTGCTGCTGTACCATTATTTTACCCATCAGTGAATATATTTGAAGCATTCATGACAAGTGTTTTTCTTGTCATTTTTGGAAAAACTACACGATGCGAAGACTGAAAAGACAACAAAGGATTACATGGTAAGTGGTTATCAAATGAAACATCAGATTTGCACATGATTATTGCCCAAGGATTTAACTCATCAGCTAACTCATCAATTTGATCCATAGTATATGGAGTAATAATTTAATTGGGAGAAATTCCAAACACTCCGTTTGCTGCTTTTATTCCTTTGAGTATTAAGTGTCCTACAGCCTCAGGATACCTAGTATGAATAGTGTTAGGAGAATCCGATATATGTATCCACAATAATGGACCTTCTTGCCAAAATACTCCTGTAGGAATATTTTTTGTTGGTAGTACGATAAATAATAAAGGCAAAGTTATATGAATTCTACCCAATGCATATTTTCCATATATGTTTCAATAATTTTTAATGCCTTTCTTGCTTCAGGCGTTAACATTCGGGGTGAATTTGGATCTGATGGACCTTTTGGGATATCAAATAAAGGTCCCAACTCTCCTGTTGGTATGCCTAGATAAGGTCTTATCCAATTTATGTCTCCTAATAACTTTTGGAAGTCGTTAAGTCATTTGAGGTGATCTACTCTTACTTGAATTTTTGGTGGATGGACCATGGTTGAGGATAATAGAACTCCTAAATAATTAATTGGAAAATTTAATTGTACTTTATCTATTGCTCTCTCTAGATTATAATTTTTTAATAAGTTCGTAAGAATTGCATAACATTCTAGCAATGTGGTTTTATCCTTGTGTGCTAATAGTACATCATCCATATAATAAAATATTTGTAGTTCAGGATTTTGATTTCTAAGTGGCTGGATTGATTTGTTAACATAAATTTGACACATAGTTGGGGTGTTAGCCATCCCTTGAGGGAGTAATTTCCATTCATATCACTGATCAGGACCTTCATGATTCAGTGCAGGGATAGTAAATGCAAAACGTGGACTATCCTCAGGATGAATTGGAATTGAAAAAAAAAATCTTTAACATCTAAAGCTAAAACATACCAGGTTTTTGGCAAAGCAGATGATTGGGGAATTCCCGATTCAGCAGGTCCCATAATAACCATCTCATTATTAATGGCTCTTAAATCTTCCAATAATCTCCATTTACCAGATTTCTTTTTAATGACAAAAGTGGGAGCATTATAGGGAGATACAGAAGGTTGGATATATCCCTCCACTAATTGTTGTTTGACCAGGTGATGGGCTGCTTGTATCTTTTCTTTAGTCAGGGGCCACTGAGGAACCCATACTGGTCTTTCTGATTTCCAAGTAATTTTTATTGTCTCAGTGGCCCCTTCTGAAAATCCAACCTATGTCTGTCCCTTCCTTGATCTATTTGTACTGGTGCTGCTATACCTTGTTCTTGTTTTTCTAATCTTTTTCCTTTCCTAAAACCTTGTCTAGCCCTAATAGTGGGTGCATTTGGATTGATGTTATTTGTTAATGTCAAGCCTAATTGATCTAGGACATCTTGTCCCCATAAATTTATAGGAAGATGATCCAATACATATGGCTGTATAGTTGCTTCACATCCTTCAGGATCCTTCCAATCTAATACCATCGCACTCCTATGGGGATTAGTCACCACTCCTAGGCCTCAAAGCGTTTGAGTGGCTTGTTGTAATGGCCAATGTTTTGGCCATTCTTGATGAGATATGATGCTAAGGTCTGCACCTGTATCCAGTAGCCCGTTAAATTCATGTCGTTGAGTATTTAGTTTTAGCATGGGGCGAGAATCTGAATTTAAAGACAGCATAGCCCAATCTATACCTGTGGATCCTAATCCCCTGCTACCTCTTTCTATAGTATGACTGGAAAATTTATCATGTACACTGGGTATTATTAATAACTGTGCTACTCTATCTCCTGGTGAAATTACTGATATACCCTTTGGAGAACTAGCTATAATTTTTATTTCACCTTCAAAATCGAAATCAATTACCCCAGGACTTATCATAAGTCCTTTTAGAGTAGAAGAACTGCGTCCTAACAATAAGCCTACTGTTCCGTGGGGAAGAGGTCCTTTTACTCCTGTGGGAATGATTTGAACTCCCATCTCTGGAGTTAGTACTGCTCTGGCAGAGGCGCAGATGTCCAACCCTGCGCTACCTCTGGTTTGTCTATTGAGGGATCTAATGGATAATGTGTCCTGGGCACTACCCTGATGGTGTTGCTGGGTTCCTCCAATGCCCCATATATTTGTGGTCGTGGGCCCCGGAGCATTGGGCCCCCATGTCCTGGGCACTACCCTGATGGTGTTGCTGGGTTCCTCCATGGTGTTTCTGGGTTCCTCCAGTGCCGGAGCATTGGGCCCCCCAGTCCGTTTTTCGGCAATGGAGCCCGATGCCTTTCTCCATAATATCGTGGGTAAACACCTGGTCCTTGCCGTTTTGATAATGGATTACCCTCTATGGTGGTTTGAGAATGGCATTCATTAGCCCAATGTCTCCCTCTATGGTATTGTGGGAAAATACCCAGTATTCTACTCTTTGACACCCAGCTTTGTTAAACCCTCCTCCTCTGGGGCAATTCCTTTTAAAATGTCCTATTTGTTCACAATTGTAGCATGTTTTTGGCCTGGCATCTAAAGCCTATTGTACTTCAGGTGCCAAGACTTGCCCTTGTTCATTAATGTCTCTACATAATTTATGTGTTTAAATCTCCATGTTTCCATGGTCTAATGACCTCTCTGCACCAATGATTTGCTTGTTCATAAGGCAGTTGTTTAATTAATGGCATTGATGCTTCTGTACCCCCAAAACTCTGGTAGCTGTTTGAATAAGCCTATCTACAAAATCAGCATAAGGTTCATTAGCTCCCTGTATTACCTGAGATAATTGACCTTTTAAATCTCCATGTCCTTGTAAAGTCTTCCATGCCCTAACTGCATCTGCAGCAATTTGTTAATATATAGCAGGATCATGTTCAATTTGTTGCCGTTGACCCTCATAAGGTCCTTTACCTAACACATATCTAAATTTCTTTGAGGGTAACAGATGCTACATTTCGCCTAGCCATCTCCATGTAAAATTCCTCATTGGCAATGTCCATAACAAATATTGTCCTCCATTTAGCACAGATTTACACGTGCTAGCCCAATCTGCTGGCGTCATGTCCAAGTGGGTAATGGATTCGACCATGCTTACAGTGAAGGGTGCTTGAGGACCATAAATTGGTACAGCCTCCTTTAACTGCTTCACTGTTTTGAAATCTAAAGCACAATGAATTCCTGCCCTCTTACCTGCTCAAGTATAGGGCATGCTAATCTTTAAGGTCCTGTCTCAGGATCCCATCTATCAACTATAGGGGTTGAGGGCCACATAGCCAATGTTGTCTTCATAGGTGGAGCTGTCGTTTGCATTACGCCCTCTGGTGATAGAATGGTGTTAGTAGCAGCCTCCTGTTGTAGCTTTTTCCCTAATAGCCCCTTTTCCTTTAAATTTTCTTCCTCTGTCTGACTCGCTAGAGAGACCTTCTCTTTTGCTTGATCTAAAATGTCTTTCTCCATTGTCTGAACCTCTAACAATTTACTTAACACTCTTTCAGTTTGTTTTTTACTAATTTCTAATCTACTATAAAGATAAAGCAACCCAACAAGATAACAAAAAACAAAACCGAAACAGAATGAAACAAAAACGGAACAAAAAATCCTTGTATCAATTTTCCTATTTTCTTGAAATGTGCATTTGTGGTCTATTTCTTTCTCTTCCTCAGGGTGAACAACTTCAAACCTTGAGCCAACAATTTTTCCCAGTTTGCCTGAGTACGTTCTAGGGATAGGCAGCTTGAAACAAAAACAAAACAAATCAAAACAAGAACACATTGTTTTTTGAAATGGTCACCCATTCTCTCGCCTTCCCTTAGGGGCGAAAAATTTCATTTACCTCTGAGGTTCAGAGGTTCCCCGCACGGGCTGCCAAACGCCACAGTCTGGCTGGGCACAAATCACGAGCCACTTAAGCAGGAACAAACTATTTCTGAACTCCACCAGCACACTCCACACACACTCCCCGGGAATTCTCAGGAATGCCACGCGGCTCCTCCAGGAACCAACAACCGGAAAATTCCTCTTCCGGATATCCCTCCTCCCGCACTTCCCCAACCAATGGGAACTCTCCGGGAATCCCCACGAGAACTCAAAGGTAGCAGGCCGAGGCGGACAGTACAGGTCTAATATACAACTGAATCAATCCAGCATCATCTTACTGGCTTGCGTCTCAACCAATACTATTGGCAAAATGCCAGGGGCCATTCCGACTCGGCTGTAGCTCTCATCAACAAACCAAGAATATTATATGCAGAAATACTAACTTTGAAAAGTAAAAATAAAAATCAGATATATATGCCCCAATGTTTTTTACTTCTAGAACTGTCCTTTAAAAATACTAAATAAACTTCTTCAGACTAAAAAATAAATTGGCAAGTAATATAACATGAAATTTTAAAGTTTTCTTGGAAAAGTCACAAAATAAAATCTAAATTATTATAATAGATCATGAAATAATTAATTTCTAATAGATTTTGAAAAAAAAGCATAATGCTTTATCTGAGGTGCATGTGGTAAAGATTTTCTCCCAATCTGTAGGCTCTGTCCTCACTTTATTGTTTCCTTTGCAGACAAAAAGCTTTTTAATTTGAATTCATCCCATTTATTAATTCTTGATTTTACTTCTTAAGCTTTAGGAGTCTCATTAAGGAAGTCAGATCTTAGGCCAATGTGCTAAAGATTTGGGCCCATTTCTTCTATTAGGCACAAGGTCTCTATTCTAGTGTCTAAGTCTTTGATCCACTTTGAGTTCTTTTGTGCAGGGTGAGACATAGAGGTTTAATTCCATTTTGCCACATATGTATTTCCAGTTTTGCCAAACAATTAGCTGTATAGGCTATCTTCTTCAGTGAATATTTTTTGCACTTTTGTATAGTATGTCATAACCATATTTATGTGGGTTTGTCTCTGTGTCCTCAAATCCATACCATTGATCTACAAGTCTACTTTGGTGCCAATATCATGTCATTTTTATTACTACTGCTCTGGAGTATATTTTAAGGTCTGGTATTGTGATGCTTATGATTGCTTTAACTATTGTTAGTCTATTATTTTTCCAAATGAATTTCATGATTGCTTTTACTATTTCTATGAAGAATGTCATTGGGATTTTAATCGGAATTGCATTAAATCTGCATAACGCTTTTGGTAGTATGGCCATTTTGACAATATTAATTTTGCTTATCCAGGAGCATAGTGATCTTTCCATCTCCTTAGGTTTTCTTCAATTTCTTTCTTTAGTGATCCGTAGTTTTCATTGTAAAATTGTAGAGGCCTTTCACCTCATTTGTTAGATTTATTTTATTTTTTTAGGCTACTGTGAAGGGAGTTGTTTTTCTAATTTCTGTTTCAATGGATTCATCAATGATGTTTAGGAATGCATTTGATTTATGCCTGTTAAGTTTACATCCTGCTACTTGGCTGCTAAAAGTTTCCCAGTAGAATTTTTGGATCTTCTATATATAGAATTATGACATCGGCAAATAGTGATACTTCAAGTTCTTCTTTACCTAATTTTATCCCTTTCATTTCTCTCTTTTGTCTAATTGCTCGGGCTAGAGTTTCAAGAATGATGTTGAATAACAGTGGTCAAAGAGGACATCCTTGTCTTATTCCAATTTTTAGTGGAAATGCTTTCATTTTTTTCTCCATTTTGAATGATGCTGGCCTTGGGTTTAGGATATATAGCTTTTACAACGTTGAGTTATATTCCTAGTATCCCTAGTTTTCCTAGTGTTTTGAACATGAAGGTGTGCTGTATTTTGTCAAATCCTTTTTTTTGCATCAATTGAGATGATCATGATTCTTGTTTTTAAGTCTATTAATATGATGTATTACGTTTATTGATTTGCATGTTTTGAACCAACCCTGCATGCTGGGGGTGAATCCCACTTGATCATAGTACATTACCTTCTTAATATGCTTTTATATAAAATTTACCAGAATTTAATTGAAAATTTTTGCATCTATGTTCATCAAGGATATTGGTCTGAAGTTTTTTTTCCTTTGATGTATCTTTATCTTATTTTTCTGTCAGGGTGATATTAGGCTTAAGTTTGGGAGTATTCCCTCTTTTTCTATTTCATGAAATACTTTAAGGAGTGTTGGTGTTAATTCTTATTTGAAAGTCTTGTGGAACTAGGCTGAGAATCCATCTCGTCCTGGGCTTTTCTTGGTTGGTAGGATTTCATTATTTGAAATCGATCTTTTAAAATCATGTATGACCTCCTCATTCAGTTTGGGTTGAAATTTGTCAATGTTTTTGATATTTTCTATTTTATTTGAGTATAAATTTTCAAAATAGTTTCTAATTATATTCTGTATTTCAGATGTCTCCATTATGATATTTCTTTTTTTCAACTTGTATTTTAGTAATTTGAGTTTTCTCTCTTTTGCTCTTAGCATGGCCAGGGGTTTATCTTTTATTTATTTTTTCAAAGAACCAACTTTTTGTTTTGTCAATTTCTCAATTGTTTCTTTTGTTTCAAGTTCATTAATTTCAGTTCTGATTATTATTTTCTGTCTTCTACTGCTTTTGGTGTTGATTTGTTCTTCTTTTTCTAGGGCTTTGAGATGTAGTGTTATGTCATTTATTTGTTGACTTTTTATTCTTTTAATGAATGCACTCAATGCAATAAACCTTCCTCTTAGTACGGCCTTCATAGTGTCCCAGAGATTTTGATATGTTGTATCCATGTTCTAATACCAAAACCCCCACCAATAATGCAATCAATAAATGGGCTAAGGAACTGAACAGACATTTCACAGAAGAAGAAACACAACTGATCAGTAAATATATGAAAAGGTGTTCAACATCTCTAGCAAATAGAGAAATGCAAATCAAAATCACTCAAAGATTTTATCTCACTTCTGTCAAAATGGCAATCATCAAGAATACAGGCAACAATAAATGGTGGCAAGGATGTGATGAAAAATGTACACTCATACATTGCTGGTGGGATTACAAATTGGTGCAACCACTATAGAAAGCAGTATGGAGATTCATCAGAAAATTGGGAATGGAACTACCATTTGACCCAGCTATCCCACACCTTGCTTTAAGTCCTAAGGGACTTAAAATCAGCATACTATAGTGATGCAGCCACATCAATGTATATAGCAGCTCCATACAGAATAGCTGTACTATGGAACCAATCTACATGTCCCTCAATAGATGAATGGATTAAGAAAATGTGGTACATATAAACAATGGTCTATTACTTAAAGTAATAGAAAAATTGTGGCATTCTCCAGTAAACCTTTTGAGTTTGACAATATCATGCTCAGCAAAATAAGCCAATCCCACAAAACCAAAGGCTGAATGTTTTCTCTGATATGCAGATACTAATACACAGTTAAGCAGGGGGCACTAGGGGGAAAAAAAGCATTACATTAGATTAAGTAGAGGGAAAGTGATGGGAGGCAAGGGGAGTTGTGGGGATAGGAAAGAGAGTAAGATGAAACAGACTTTATTAACATATTTATATATGCGCCTGCAAGACTAATATGATTCTGCAACATGTACACTCAGAAAAATGAGAAATTATATCCCATCTATGTATAATATATCAAAGTGCATAAATGCATTCTACTGTCATGTATAATTAATTAAAACAAATAAAATAGTTAATGGAAATTAGCTATAAAAGTTATAAATAAATAGAATAATTTAAAAGAATATATAAAAATGCTGAATTTTATAATAAAATTTCAAATTAATATTTACCAGGTTAAAATAGTGCAAAGTTACAGTGGTCTTTATAAAATCTCAATGTAAATGATAAAGTAAACACTCATAGAATATTATAAAAGCAAGTGGGAGAGGAATCAAAGCAGGTCACTATAAAAACAAATGAATAAGAAATTACAGCATTAAAAAAGTACAAAAACAACTATAAGAAATAAAAACAACTTACAAAGGAGGACGACTAAATTCTTCACTTTTAAAAATTTATTGGATTAAAAATGAATATTTGACTTTAAATGCATTATTACAAAACAGCAATCAAAGCAAAACACTTGGTTAACACAATGGCATCTAACAAAATGAAAAATGTAATCTGCAAGGGACTCTAAATCTAAGGCCACAGTAGGCTGAAAACAAAAAGATACAAGAATGTTACATGAAGTAAAACCAAAAAGATAGGCTGGCAAAATTATAGTATACAAAACACACATTACAACAAAAAGTTATAAGAGATATTGTTTTAAATTAAGAAATACTTCGAAAAGAGTCAAAGGAGAATATTATAAAATGATAAAAAGAAACTTTCAGAGGGTGGGGTTGTGGCTTGGCAGTACAGTGCTTCCCTTGCACTTGTGAGGCACTGGATTTGATCATCCGCACCACATCATACCCCTCAAATATAAAAACTAAGGTTGAGAAAATTGAATAAGAAAATAGAAAGCAACACTATAATACCAGAAAACAAATACCCCCACTTACTCTAAAATAAAGTCAAACAAAATGATAAGTATAAAACAGAAGACTTTGAAAAATATTTGAAACAAATTAGACTTAAGTACTCAATGTTCTCAATAGCAAATGCATTATTATGCTGAATAGACCAACTTTTAGGGATTAAAACAAAGGTTAACAAATATGAAAACATTAAAATTATGTTCTGAACATCAGAGAATAAAATTAGAAATCCTATGTGGAAATGATGCTCAAAAATCAATAAACATGCGGCAATTAACTGAATACTCTTGAACATGATTGTGTTCAAGAATCAAAAGATAAAATTAAAATATGTTTGTATTACTCAAAGTTTTATGGAGACTTCAGGTAATATCTATCAAACTCCCAATGTTATTTCTTGCAGAAACAAATAAAGTTTTTCTAAAAATTGCATTGAATCTCTAAATTGTATGAATATTTTTGAAATATTCAAAATTCAAACAAAGTGAAATTAATGCTGTTTCATAACTTAAAAGCTTATTAAAACTTATGGTTAATAATAATAATAATAGCTTATTCAGAAAAGAATATAAAATTTTGCATATGGTAATAAGCCCTCACAAATATTTGTACACCAATGTTTGTTACAATATTATTCAATAGATCCATCATGTAGATGCCAACCAAACATTCCTTGAAATGATTGGAACAACACTAAAAGACCAAACATAAGAATAATTGAGATAGATAAAGAAGCACAGATACAAAATAAAGGGATGCACAATCTTTTCAATGACATGATATCAGAAAATTTCCCAAACATAAAAGATGAAATGGAAAATCAAATACAAGAGGCTTATAGGGCTCCAAATGTAAAAAATTGAAGCAGAACCACATTATGACATTTTATAATGAGAATAACTAAGATACAGAACAAGGATAAAATCTTAAAGCCATGAGAGACAAAAAGAAAAAAAAAGACAGAATGAAACAGAAATTATTACTGTATGTATACATGTGACTACATGACCAAAATGATACTGTAACATGTCACTCAGAAAAATAAGAAATTATATTCCATCTATATCAAAGTGCATAAATTCATTCTATTGTCATGTGTAACTAATTAAAACAAAAAAATAAAAATTATTAAAAAAAATTATGTATTGGGGTAAATTAGTTTGAATTCTTACCACAGACTGGCAAAACTAGGAGGTCATGGAATAATATATTTTGAGCTCTGTAAGAAAATGGATTACAACGAAGAATTTTATATCCAGCAAAAATAAGTTTCAGATTTCAAGATAAAATAAAAACCTTCAATGATAAACAAAAATTAAAAGAATTCATAACTAGAAAGCCTACAATATAAAACATTCTCAACAAAATATTCCATGAGGATAAAGTGACAAAAAAGTGAAACCTAGCAAAGGGAAGAGCTACATTAAAGCAATAGCCCAGGGCGGGGGTTGTGGCTCAGTGGTAGAGTGCTCGTCTAGTACGTGCGAGACCCTAGGTTAGACCCTCAGCACCACATAAAAATAAATTACCAAAATAAAGGTATTGTGTACAACTAAAAAATAAATATTAAAAAAATTAAAAAATAAAGCAATAGCCCAACAAAAGGAAAATTAAGACAAATTAAAAACCAGAAATAAATCAAAATGTCAGGAAATATAAATCATATCCCAATAATAACCTTGAATGTTAATTGCCTACATTCATGCATCAAAAGGCATAGAGTGGGAAATTGGATTAAATAAGACCCAATGAAACGCTGTCTCTAAGACACTCATCTAACAGGCAAAGACATTCATAGACTGAAGGTGAAAGGATGGGGAAACATTTCACTCATATAAATTACGTAAACAAGTAGGGGTTTCCATCTGTATTTCAAATGTCTTCAAGCCAAAGTTAATAAGAAGGTACAAAGTAGGACATTTCATACTATTTAAAGGAATCATATATCAGCAAGACATAACAATTAAAAACATTTATTCCACAAACAACGGAGTATCTAGCTACAAACAAATCCTTCTCAATTTTGAAAATCAAATAGACTATAACACCATAATACTGGGTGACTTTAACACATCACAATAATACTGGGTGACTTTAACACATCACATCTCATCACTCAATAGATCCTCCAAATAAAACAAAGTCAAGAAGCTATAGAACTGAAAAATAAAATTATTAACATACACTTAATGGATACACATAGAATGTTTCATCCATCATAACCTGAATATACTTTCTTCTCAGCAGCACAGAGTTCTTTCTTTAAAATACACCATATCTTATTTATTTATTTTTATGTGATGCTGAGGATCAAACCCAGGGCCTCACATGTGCTAGGCAGGCACTCTACCACTGAGCCACAACCCCAGCCCATAAAATACACCATATCTTATGCCACAAAGTAACTCTTTAGTAAAAGATAATAATATATATCTTAGTAAAAATAATACTATATAAAATAATGAAATGAGTAAATAAAGATAAAATGGAGAGAAAATAATACACTCCTCAGTAATACACTATTGAATGATGAATGGATAGAAGAAGAAATCAAGGATGAAATAAGAAAATTCTTAGATGTAAATGAGAACATTGATTCAACATATCAAAAACTCTGGGACAATATGAAGGCAGAACTAAGAGGAAAGTTTATTGCACTGATCTCAATCATTATATGAAAAGATAACAAATAAATGTTATAACATTATATCTCACAGACCTAGAAAAAGAAAAAGCAATCAATGCCATAAGCAGTAGAAGACAGGAAATAATTAAAATCAAAGCTGAAATCAAGGAAATTGGAAAAAAAATAAAACAAATGAAAAACTGACAGAACAAAAGGTTGCTTCTTTTAAAAAGATAAATTGGATAAACCCTTAGATATTCTAATGAAGAGAAAACTTAAATTACTAAAATATGTGATAAAAAAGGAAATATCAAAATGAACATGTCTGAAATACATGAGTATTTTGAAAATGTATACTTCAATAAAATAGAAAATCTTAAAGACATCAACAAATTTCTAGAGACATATGACCTACCCAAACTGCGTGAGGAGGTCATAAACTATATAAACAGATCAACTTCAAGTAATGAAATAGAAAATGTCATCAAATATCTACCAAGCAAGAAAAGTACAGGACCAGATGAATTCTCAGCTGAGTTTTATGTGATCTTCAAAAAAAGAATTAACACCTATACTCCACAAAGTATTCCATGAAATAGAAAAGGAGGTAAACTTTCTAAACTCATTCTATGAGGCTAATATCACCCTAATATCAAAACCAGTCAGAGTTTCATCATGGAAAGAAAAGTTAAGCCAATAACTCTGATGAATATGAATGCAAAAATACTCAATAAACTGGCAAGTTGCATATAAAAACATATATAAAAGATAGTGCACCTGGATCAAGTGGAGTTCATCCCAGGAATGCAGGGTTTGTTCAACATATGAAAATCAATAAAAATAATTCATCATATCAATAAACTGAAAAACAAGAATCATATAATGATCTCAAGAGATGCAAAAAAAAAAGCATGTGAAAAAATACAGCACCTCTGCATGGTCAAAACACAAGAAAAACTAGGGATACTAGGAACATATCTCAACATCATAAAAACTTTATGTGCTAAACACAAGGGCAGTACAATTTTAAACAGAGAAAAATTGAAAGCTTTCCCTCTAAAAACTGGAAAAAGACAAGGATGCCTTCTTTCACCACTTTTACTCAACATCGTCCTTGAAACTCTAGCCAGAGCAATTAGACAGAAGACAGAAATTAAAGGGATACATACAGGTAAAGAAGATCTCCAACTATCACTATTTACTGATGACACAATTCTATATTTGGAAGATCCAATAAATTCCACCATAAAACTACTAGAACTAATAAGTGAATTCATCAAAGTAGCAGGATATAAAATTAACACCTGTACATAGGGCATGGTGGTGCAAGCCTGTAATCCCAGTGGCTTGAGGAGGCTGATCCAGGAGGATCACAAGTTCAAAGTCAGCCTCAGTAAAAGAGAGGTGCTAAGCAACTCAGTGAGACCCTGTCTCTAAAGAAAACACAAAATAGGGCTGGGGATGTGGCTCAGTGGTTGAGTGCCCTTGAGTTTAATCCAAGGTACCTGACCGTCACCCTCCAAAAAAACAAAAAACAAAAAAACAAAACAACAACAACAACAAATTAACACCTGTGAATCAAATGTGTTTGTATATAACAGTGATGAATCCACTGAAAGATCAATTAGAAAAACTAACCCGTTCACAATAGCCTTAAAAATAAAAAGTACTTGGGAGTCAATCTAACAAACGAGGTAAAAGAGCTTTACAATGAAGACTAAAGAATACTAAAGAAAGAAAGTAAAGTGGGACATAGATGATGGAAAGATCTCCCATGCTCCTGGATAGACAGAATTAATATTGCAAAAATAGCCTTATTACCCAAAGCATTACACAGATTTAATGCAACTCCTATTAAAATCCCAATGACATTCTTCCTAGATATAGAAAAAGCAATCGTGAAATTAATTTGAAAAAATAAGAGACCCAGAATAGCCAAAGCTATCCTTAGCAAGAAAAGTGAAGCAGGAGGCATCAAATACCAGAATATATAGTACAGAGTGATAGTAACAAAAACAGCATGGTTTTGACACCAAAACAGACACATAGACCAAAGACACAGAATAGAAGATATAAGAATAAAACCACACAAATACAATTATCTCACACTAGACAAAGATGCCAAAAACTTTCACTGGAGAAAAGATAGCCTTTTCAACATATTGTGCTGGGAAAAATGGAAAGCCACATGTAATGATATAAAATTAAAAATATCTCTCTCACACTGCACAAAACTCAACATGCATCAAAGACTTAGGCAGTACAAGAAAGAGACCCATTGCCTACTAGAAGACAATGAAGGCCCAAATCTTCACCATGTTGGCCTAGAATCTGACATTTTTAACAAGACTCCTAAAGCATAAAGAAGTAATATCAAACATCAATAAATGGTATTGTACTGAACAAAAATCTTTCTCAGTCAAAAAAACAATGATGTGAAGACAGAGCATACAGATTGGAAGAAAATATTTACACATGTACCTCAGGTAATTAATCTCTAGGATTTGTAAAGATTTCAAAAAAAAATGAACACATAAATAGATAGATAGATAGATAGATAGATAGATAGATAGATAAAACAGCCCAATTAATAAATGGACTAAAAAACTTAACCAACATTTCACAGAAGTATAATCAATCAACAAATATATGAAAAAAATTCAACATCTCTAGCAATTAGAGAAATGCAAATGAAAACTAATATTTCAACCCACTCCAGTCAGAATGACAATCATCAAGAATACAGACAACAATAAATGTTGAAGAGGATGTGGGGGAAAATGTACATTCATACATTGCTGGTGGGATTGCAAACTGGTGCAACTGTTATGAAAAGCAATATGGATATTCCTCAGAAAACTTGGAGTGGAACCAGTATTTGACCCAGCTATCCCACTCCTAGGTTTCTATACACACACACACACACACACACACACACACACACACACACTAAAAAAAAAAAACTTTAATATCAGCACACTACAGTGACGTGGCCATGTCAATGTTTACAGCAGCTCAATTTACATTAACTAAGCTATGGAACCAACTTAGGTGTCCTTTAATAGATGAATGGATAAAGAAAATGTGATATTTGATGGAATATTACTTAGCTTTAAAGAAGAATAAAATTATGGCATTTGCTAGTAAATGGATGGAGCTGGAGAATATTATGCTAAATGAAATAAGCCAATACAACAAAGATAAAGTCCAAACATTTTCTCTGATATGCAGATGCTAATTCACAATAAGGGGAAAGGGTGTGTTAGGGAAGAATAGAGTTACTTTAGATTAGGTAGAGGGGAGTGGTGGGAAGGAGAGGGGATATAGGGATAGTAAGGATAGTAGAATGAAACAGACATTATTATGTCATGTTCCTATATGACTGCATGAGCAATGTGCTCCTACAACATGTACAATCAGAAAAATAAGAAATTATAACTCATTTATGTAAAATGTATCAAAGTGCATAAATGCATTCTACTATCATGTATAACTAAAACAAGTTAAAAAAAGATTATATGTAAAAAATAAAATAACTCAAAATAATTTCTTCCTTGACAGAAAAAGAATGCAAAATATTCTGTGAAAGAAATCACTTATAAATATAGCAAAATGATTCTTCATGTACAAGCCTACATCCTTGTGGGAACTGCTATGGTTTTGATAGTCAGTGTCCACCAGAAGTTCATAATAGAATTTTTAAAAGATATTTAGAAAATGTTTAGAAAAGAAATGATTGGGTTTTAAGAGTCTTAACCCAATCAATGCATTAATCCCTCACGGGATTAATTGAAGGCTGTAGGGTGTGTCTGAAGGAGATGGATCCCTGGGGGTGTGAATTTGAGGTGTATATTTTTTATCTGGAGAGTGGAATCTTTTTGTTCTCTCATCATCATAAGAGCTATTTCACTCCACAATGATATTCTGCCTCACTATGAGCCCCAAGGAATGGAGCTGGATGTCTATGGACTGAGATCTCTGATACTGTGAGCGCCTAAAAAAACACTTTACTTCCTCTACAAAAAAAAAAAAAAAAAAGTGTATATGTGTATATGGTAATAATCCCTCACGTATATTGCAAAATAAGAAATATTTGCACACCAATATTTGTTACAATATTATTCAACAAGATTCCAAACCAATATCCTTTGAAATGATTGGATAAGGCAATTTGGAACATTGAAACTAGAAAATTTCTTCCATGTCAAGAAGGAAGAAATTTTGCAAAATATATAATAAGGATAAATCTAAAGTACATTATGTTAAATCAGTCACAAACAAAAAGATACATAGGACAGCATTCTGATTATAAGATATCAAAACTAAAAAAAATGATCATAATAGAATTGAGGATGATAACTATTATGGAGGAGACAAACAAGCCCATGTTTCCATGGTAGTAGATTTTTTTTTTGCCTTTTCAGGTGCAAACTTTCTTTAGATATATTACATAATGATTTGAAATAAGATTACTGGAAGGTACACTTGAAATCCTGAAGATGGCATTTTATTTTATTTCTTTTTTTGGTGGGGGGGAAGAGGAGAACTCAGGGGCAAATGACCACTGAGCTACATCCCCAACCTTATTTTTTATTTTCTTTAGAGACAGTGTCTCACTGAGTTGCTCAGCACCTCTCTGAGGCTGGCTTTGAACTTGCGATCCTTCTGCCTCAGTCTTCCAAGCCACTGGGATTACAGGTGTGTTCCACCAAACCTGGATATTTTATGGTTTTGATCAATCACATTAAAATTTCAAAGAAAACATAAAAGAAACAGAATTGCAAATTTTTTAAAAGCTACATTTAAAGAGCTATGGTCTTTATTCTATAAATAAGTAGAAATTCATCAATGTATAGATGATACTTGCATGTATTCTAGGTTTTAGCAATTCTGAGGCAGGATGATTACAAATTCAAGGCTACTTTCAACAACACTGTGATAACCATTCTTCCAATATAAATGCAAACACAGTTCATTATTAAACCATCTCTGTATTCCAATCTATTACATTTACATATAAACAATTTCCATGGATATGTACATTGGCAGGACAAAAAAACCAATCTAGATGAAATATAAAAGTTATAAACAGTTGTAATATTTATACAAGCAAGTAAAAGCACAGGTAATTTTTGACAACAGAAACAAATATCATGCATATATTAATTTCAACTTATATCATCCTAACTTGTAAAGTCAAGGAAGTTGCCATTTAATCGATGTGAGGAAACCTACTCTACAACATGAATCCTACTCTATAAAATGACATAAATAATTTTAAAAAAGAAATTTTATCCCATACAATTGCAAATATCCACGGATATATTATTTTAAAAAACATTTTATATAATAACACCTATGACTATTGACCCCAAAACAGCAGCACTGTGAATGTTCACATTCATTATATGGCAGAAAATATTACAGGAATAGCATTAGAAGTATTCACTAAGAGCTTTGATCAATAAACATAAATAATATCAAAGAAACTACTTTATGAATATTAATAAATTTCAAAGTTTTGACTTAGAGATCTCTAGAAATGTACATAGATTCCTTAGAAACCAACAAATAGTGGAAAAACCTGTTAGACCATGATGACTATAATAAGCAAAGGAGAGTGTTTTTGTTGTTAATTTGAAAGTACTCAAAGGAAAAGGGAGAGGCTTTAAAGAATTTGAAAGCATGATAAACAAGGGGAGACATTCCATGATAACAAGAGAAACAAACCTAAAATTCTGAATATTTTATGTTTTCTGCTGGATAAATTCTCAATAAACATTTAACTTCCTCCTTGATGTTGGGATTCTCAACTGTGTCTTTGACTATGTGAGGGCCACAATATTTTACATCACTGAATTACTCTAAAGTACCACTTATCTAATATGGAGAATATATATCACACCAAGAAAGGAAAAAGAATAAAGACTAAGGGAAATATAATTAACATTTTATTTTCTGTATCAAAACATGCCCAATCATTTTCTTTTTTGAAAGCAACAAACTGAATCCATTCATGCAGACCAGAAACTCCCAAGATATTAAATATTGATAATTAATTGGAAAGTATGAAGATAGGCTTACCCAGGAAGACCAGGTTTCTGTAGTTCTCTAACATCACCTCTCTGTATAAATTATGCTGAGCAGGCTCAAGGCACTTCCATTCCTCCTCAGAGAAATAAATGGCCACATCACTAAATGTTAACCAAATCTGAAATGGAAACAGGCAAATAAATTGCACATTGAGCAAATGATCAGTCACACAGGTTTTAATTTGACTGAAGTTGAAATGAGATTTAATAGAAATGGATTGCATGCAGGGAAGTGATTTTAATTATTCAATAACATATTTTTAAACACTGTCATAGTCTATTAGCTAACTCAGTGGAAAGAGAGCAGATTAAAGCCAAGAGTCTATATAATTTTGTTTGATGAAGTATAATATAAAATTAAAGCATCATCAAAAGAGTATACATTTAATTGCTTTTTATGTTTTAAATTGTATGATCCTCAGAAGAAGAAATTATGGTGATCAAGGGCAATTCTCAATTTTTAATTGTAGAATGATGAATCAAAAATTTACTAAAATGCAGACTTTGATTCAATGGTTCAGTCATGGGGCTTGGATTTATGAATAAGTACCAAGTTCAATAAAATTACAATAACACTGAGACAAGAGAAACTTTTGAATTACAATAAGGGAGATCACTAAGGAAACATTCATTGATACTTGAGTTCAAATATTTAATTGGATTTATGTAAATCATTAAAATAGCAAACACCAAGAAGAATCCACTTAGATCATTCAAATGTATACATATCATTCAAAGAGATTTTCACATTTTATTCTGTAAAACCCCAAATGATGTGACAACAATAATGGTTTCTGTATTTCTTCATATTTTATGAAACATTTTCCGTAAATTGTAAACCTTGAATAATACCCAAGGTTTTCTTTTTCTTATTTTTTAAAGAGAGAGATACAGAAGAGAGAATTTTTTAATATTTATTTTTCATTTTTCGGTGGATACACATCTTTATTTTATTTTTAAGAGGTGCTGAGGATTGAACCTAGCGCCCCACGCATGCCAGGTGAGCACGTTACCACTTGAGCCACATCCCCAGCCCACCCAAGGTTTTCTGATCTGTAATTCAGAAGAAAAGGAACATTAATTCATAGGAAACAATGAATTTTAAAAGAATTTACTGAGCATTACAGTTAAACTGAAATTATTTTTATTTTATGTTCACATACATTAAATATCAATATACTATATAGTAAAACGACAAATTTTCAGGTTGTGACTTTTTTACTTTTAAAGATACTATTTAGATAGACACATTTAAGGATAATAAATGACAATAAAGTAGGCACTACAATTTATGAATCTTGTATATTCTTTGATTTCTCCCTCTTATTCATGAGTTGTTATGAACTATAGTTTATAATTTTGTACACTTAGAAAAATATGAATGTTGTTTCTCTTACCGAACATGCAAGGAGCTTATAAGGTGTACATGTGTGAACAGAAGATAGAATAAAATAAAATCCTGTAGGACTGTGGTCTGCTTCAGAACCATCACCTATGGTAAAGCCAACACCTATGGTAAACAAAAGTGACAGCCTCCATTCTTCAAAGCAAGGGAAAACAAAAATATGAAGAAAAAACACAGTTTCTGTATCAAATATGGTTTTTTAAAGATAATTTAGGGAGATCATGCCAAGATTCTTATTTATCAAGACAAACCAACCACTGTTATAGGGAAAAGTCTGGCAGAGAACATCTAAATCAGAAAAAGTTAAATCAGCTATAATAGAGCAGACTAATATAAAATGCAAATTAACATAGAAGGACATATCATCACTTCTGTGATATGAGGAACCCAATTACACAAATTGAAAAAAATACACTAGTTTTATGTAATTTTATAATTGTATGTCTCCCATATCCATACTCAGTAACCTCTACTAGAGTGTTCCAATAGATGTTCTTTAGCATTGCAGAGAATGAGATCTTCTAATTTTTCTGCTTTTTTAGAACTTACTAAGTTACTAGGAGCAATGGATGTCGATTTTATTTACAGTTTGTACTTATGAATGGTGGCATCTGAATAGAATATAAAATGCAAGGAAAAGAAAAGGAGACAGTAGCAAGGTGCAGAGTCAAAGCAAGAGGTGTTCACCTGAGCCAGCTAGCTTTATTTATATCAATAGGTTACTTTAGGTCATTGGCATCATTAGTACATATTGTTCATTGTATTACTAGGCAAGTTACAGACTTAGTATGTAACTGAGGAATAAGCTGCATAATGTTGCTAAGTTGCAATGTGCAATGTTAGGAGCTTTGAGAAGCTCTCAAGAAAGTCCATTGTATAAAGTTACCATTATGTGGACAGGTTTAGGAGCAGTAAAATATGTGGTTGTCTAACAAGAGTTCCTTTATACCCAGTAGCTGAGGGTCTGAAATTAAGTTCAAGGCTGATAAGACTCTGGCACAGAGCTTCCTCATGAAGAACATTACCATAGCAGCAGCTAGGCACTGCATTTGTATTAATTATCTTAATAGTTCCAGAGAGAAACTGCAGAATATTCCAAGTGTGGAAAACAGTGTTCCTGTAACCCCCTGGGAATTTGCTCACCAGAGGAACACGACCTTGTACACTTCCAGAACCAGAATCCTTACAGTATACAAAGTATGGTTCTCTTCTTCAGCAATATCTTGTGACCCCAAAACATCCCCAGTGGAAATCAAGGATACCAAGAGTTTGGGATATTTACTTGTCAAAAAATTGTTTTCAATATTGCAGGTCATAAATTCATGACATAATTTAGATGAAAGTGTGAAAATAGAAGAAAGAATATAGAAGATCTGTTTGAACATATGTTTTAAAGAACTAAAATAGACTATTTTTAATCATTTTTTTCTTTTAGTTATACATGATAGATTATATTCTGACATTATACACACAAGGATTATAACTTATTCTAATTAGAATACCATTCCAATGGTTGTACATGATGTGGAATTTAACTGATTATATATTCATATATGAACAGGGAAGTTATATTTCATTCATTCTATTGTCTTCTCTATTCTCATCCAACCTTCCCTTTATTCCCCTTTGTCTAAACCAATGAACTCCTATTCTTTTCTCCCTATCTTTGTATTGTGTGTTAGCACAATAACATTTGGCCTTTGATTTTGGGGGACTGGTTTATTTCACTTAACATGTTTTATCCAGTTCCATACATTCAGCAGAAAATGTCATAATGTGAAACTTTTTAACAGGTGAATAATATTACACTGTGTATATATACTGCCCTAAAGTCGCATTGATTTAAATTCTCCAGACCAACTGGCATTCAATAAGAACCTTGAGCATACCTAAACCTAAACCCTGCCTCCAGGGGGTTATCTATGGGATAACCTCTCTCACTCTAACAATCCCTTGCTTTGTGTGGAATAAGCATCATGCCAGACCACCTCACCAAAAATTGCAGAGAAAGGAAGCTGATAATCTTTTAGTTCCAATGGAAATAGTTCTTATACTTTTCATCAAGATCTGTGTGTCTGTGTATGTTTCTATTTTGGACCCTAATAGTCCATGGGAATTCATACATATTTATGTATTCTATTCTCATATCTAGCATTTTTAAAATTTTATTTTATATATATATATATATAAATACTTTTATATATATATATATTACTTTTGTAAGATATCTATGATTTCTTTAATTTTTTTTGTATTTGTAGATGAACAGTATGCCTTTATTTTGTTTATTTTTATGTGGTGCTGAAGATCGAACCCAGTGCCCCACATATGCAAGGAAAGCATTCTGCTGCTGAGCTACAGCCCCAGCCCAAGGTATCTACCATTTTTTATGTGAGTTATTTTTAATTGAACAGTTTTTTTTAAAGACTTGCATGTTTGGTTAGTATATATTAGTTTTGTTTTATATTTTTATTTTATTACTTTTTATTTCTAATTTTTAAATTTTTTTGAGAGACGGAGGGAGGGAGGGAGGGAGAGAGAGAGAGAGAGAGAATTTTAATATTTATTTTTCAGTTTTTTCGGCGGACACAACATCGTTGTTTGTATGTGGTGCTGAGGATCGAACCCGGGCTGCATGCATGCCAGGCGAGCGCACTACTGCTTGAGCCACATCCCCAGCCCTAATTTTTAAAATTTTTAGTGTATATATATTTATCCCACTTATCAATTTTCCTTGATTCTCTTAATATCTTTTCTTTTGCTAATAGCCAATACTTATTGTTCTCTTTCAATCATCCATTGAATTTTTACTTCTATATTTTCTCCTTCTCCCGTGTAATCATCACATCCTTCATTCATCTCTTTGGTTCTCTCCCTATCCACCAAATTCTAAACCCTTTTGCAAACTTCTTGTTTTTAGTGTAGAAAATTACTGAGCATACAATTTCTGTTTATTGTCACAACACTTCAGCTATCACAGGAGAAACTATTTGTTTAATTCTGAATATTCTTTGCATTGATTGTTGTGTTATTTGTCTTCTCCTAAAAGGTGAGTAACTAGAAACATTCAGGGATATTATAAGTCTACAGAGGAGAAACTCTACTGCTTCAGAGCCATGTTATATGAGTAGACACACAAACAACATGGAAAAGCAAGGGAACAAATCGCCAGAAATATACCAAGGTAATTCAATAACAGAAGCCATTGAAACCTCAGGGGAAGTAATGTCAGAGAATGAGTTTAAAATGTACATAGGTGACCTGATCTGTGAGGTAAAACACAATATAACGAGTAAAATCAGAAAGAAAGGGAAAAAAACGAAGTAAAAGAATGCTTCCATAGAAAGAAATTCTGAAAAAAAAAATCAAGCAGAAATCCTGAAAATACAGAAATCAATAAACCAAATTATAAATTCAATGGAAAGTATCACCAAAAGACTAGACCACTTGCAACAGTTTCAGGCAATTGATACAAATATATACTCTACAAAAATAAAGTTGACCATGGAGAAAAGATATTAGCAGACCATGAAAAGAACTTCCAAGAAATAAGGGATAACATGAAAAGACCAAATTTAAAACTTATCATGATACACAAAGGTGCAAATATACAAACCAAAGGAACTTACAAACTTTTCAAAGAAATAATATCAGAAAAGTTCCTCAACCTAAAGAATATAATGGGAAATCAAATATAATAAAATTTTGTTTATTTACAAAATTCTAAGTACTCAAAATTACAACAGACCCACATCAAAACGCATTATTATAAAAATGCCTAATATACTGAACAATGACATAATTTTGAAGGGTTCCAGAGAAAAACAATAGGGGACACTCAGAGGAAAACCAATTCAGATCTCACCTGATTCACATACACCTCAATGCTCTGAGGTGTAGGAATAACATGTGCCAACATCTGAAAGAAAGTGGATGCAAACCACAAATACTATATCCAACAAATTATGTTTCAGTTTGATGATAAATTAAAAACTTTCCATGATAAACAAAAGTTAAAAGAATGTACAACAAGAAAGTCTGCACTACACAATAAACAAAATATTTCATGAACAAGAAATAAAGAATAAAGCTGAAAATCAGGAAAGGAAGGAACTACACTAGAATAGTAAATCAAAGGGAAAAATAAAAAATCAAAATGACAGGGGAAAAAATCATTTCTCAACAATATTACTGAATGTAAATAGCCTAAACTCAGTGATCAAAAGATAGCCTAGCAGATGGGATTAAAAAACAAGAACAGCAATACGCTATCTCCAAGAGAGGTAGCTCATTGGCAAAGACATGCACAGAGGGAAGGTAAAAGGATGGAAACAAAACACATCATTCACAAAGAAGGACATTTCACACTTCTTAAGGGAATTGTATATAGATCATAAAGACATAGTAATCATGAATATATATGCCCCAAACAATGGAACATCAATATACATCAAACAAATCCTTTTCAATTTCAAGAATCAAATAAACTACAACACAATAATACTGGGTGAGTTTAACACACCTCTCATCATTGGATAGACCCTCCAAATAAAAACCAAATAAAGAAGTCATAAACAAGACAGGGATGCCCTCTCTCACCACTTCTATTCAACATAGTTCTTAAAACACTGGCCAGAGCAATTAGACGAAAGAAATTAAAGGAATAACTATAGGAAAAGAAGAACTTAAACTAGCACTATTTGCTGGTGACATGATTCTATAACTAGAAGACCCAAAAAACTCTACCCAGAAACTTCTAGAATTAGTAGATTAATTCAGCAAGTGGCAGGATATAATATCAACACCCATAAATCAAAGGTATTTCTGTATATCAGTGACAAATACTCTGAAAAGGAAATGAGAAAAACTACCCCATTCACAATATCCTCAAAAATAAATAAGTAAATAAATAAAATACTTGGGAATCAACCTAACAAAAAGAGGTGAAAGATCTTTACAATGAAAACTATAGAACCCTAAAGAGAGAAATAGAAAAAGACTTTAGAAGATGGAAAGATCTACCTTGCTCATGGATAGGCAGAATTAATATTATTAAAATGACCGTATTACCAAAAGCACCATAGAGGTTCAATGCAATTCCGATCAAAATCCCAATGGCATTCCTCATAGAAATAGAAAAAGCAATCATGAAATTCATCTGGAAAAATAAAAGACCCAGAATAGCTAAAGCAATTTTAAGCAGGAAGAGTGAAACAGGTGGTATCGCTATACCAGACCTTAAACTATACCACAGAACAATAGTTACAAAAACAGCATGGTACTGGAACCAAAACAAGCTAGTAGACCAATGGTACTGAATAGAGGATACAGAGCCTAACCCACAAAATTACAACTACCTTATATTAGAAAAAGGTGCCAAAACTATGCACTGGAGAAAGGATAGCATCTTCAACAAATGGTGCTGGGAAAACTGGAAATCCATATGCAACAAAATGAAATTGAATCCCTATCTCTCACCATGCACAAAAGTTAACTCAAAATGGATCAAGGATCTAGGGATTAAACCAGAGACTCTGCATCTAATAGAAGAAAAAAGTAGGCCCTAATCTCCAGCACATGGGGCTAGGCTGCAACTTCCTTAATAAGACGCCTATAGCACAAGAATTAAAACCAAGAATCAACACATGGGATGGATTCAAATTACAAAGTTTTTTCTCAGCAAAAGAAATAATATGTGAGATGAATAGGGAACCTACATCCTGGGAACAAATTTTTACCCCTCACACATCAGATAGAGCTTTAATCTCTAGAGTATATAAAGAGCTGAACAAGATAAGCACCAAAAAAAATAAGAACCAAATAATCCAATCAATAAATGGGCCAAGGACCTGAACTGACACTTCTCAGAAGAGGATATACAATCAATCAACAAATATACAAAAAAATGCTCATCATCGCTAGCAATCAGAGAAATGCAAATTAAAACTACTCTAAGATACCATCTCACTCCAGTCAAAATGACAGCCATTATGAAGACAAACAACAAGAAGTGCTGGTGAGGATTTGGGGGGAAAGGTACACTCATACACTGCTCGTGGGACTGCAAATTGGTGCAGCCAATTTAGAAAGCACTATGGAGATTCCTTGGAAAACTGGGAATGGAACCCCCATGTGACCCAGCTATTATTTCCTCTTCCCGGACCATACCCAAAGGACCTAAAAACAGCATATTACAGGGACAAAACCACATCAATGTTTAGGCAGCACAATTCACAATAGCTAAACTGTGGAGCTAAACTAGATGTCTTTCAGTGGATGAATGGATAAAAAAAAAAAATGTGTTATTTATAAATAATGGAATCAGCACTAAAAAATAATAAGATCATGGCATTTGCAGAAATGGATGGCATTAGAGAAGATTATGCTAAGTGAAGGTTGCCAATCCCCAAAAAAACAAATGCCGAATGTCTTCTCTGATATAAGGAGGGTGACTCAAAATGGGGTTCGGAGGGAGAACAAGGGAGGGAGATTACCTCTAGATACGGAATAGGGGTGGGAGGGGGAAGGGAAATTTAAAAAAAGAACATGTACGAAGATTTAAATTGGGTGTCAACATACTTTATATAGAAACAGAGATATGAAAATTTGGGGTATATATGTGTATTAAGAATTGTAATGCAAAAAAAGTACAAGGTACATAAAAGCATAAATTTGGTGAACACACTTCATATACAGAGATTTGAAAAATTGTACTCTATATGTGTAATAAGAATTGCAATCCATTGCACTGCTGTCGTGTATTTAAAATAAATAAAATCAATAAAAGATTTTTTAAAAAATTTTCGATTTTTGGGCTGGGGTTATGGCTCAGCGGTAGAGAGCTTGCCTCGCATGTACAAGGCCCTGGGTTCGATCCTCAGCACCACATAAAAATAAATAAAAGTTACTGTGTACAACTACAAAAAAAAAAAAAAAACATTTTTTTTAAAAAAGAGGTTCTATAACTAAAAAAATACAAGTTTTTAATATATACTCATAAAACACATAGAGAATATTTCAACCGTCATGAAATAAATACACTGTCTTCTCAGCCACACATGGATTCTTCTCTAAAATATACCTTATCTTAGGACACAAAAAAACTCTTAGCAAACACACACCAAAAAAAGTTAATATATTGCATTCTATCAGATCATAATGGATTGAAATTAAAAATAAATTATAATATAAAATATAAAGGCTACTTTATTTCCTGGAGACTAAGTTATATGCACTTTATAAAAATACGTTCTCATAAGTTAGACATGACAATATAGTGCATTTTGACATGATGTACATAAATGGAGTATAACTTCTCCTTTTTCTGGTTGTAAATTATGTATATGTACATAGGGTAATAATGTCCTATTTATTTTGTCCTTCCAAACCCACACTTTGCTCTCTCTGTGAAATCTAATGTCCCTCTATTCTTCCCTAGCAGCCCTACTCTATTGCAAGTGAGCATCTGCAAATCAGAGAAAACATTTGACCTTTAGTTTTTTAGGGCTGACTTGCTTCACTTAGCATGATATTCTCCAGCTCCATCCATTTACCAACAAATGTCATCACTTCATTCTTCTTTTAGGCTGAATAATATTCCATTATGTATACATTTTACATTTTCTATATCCATTCATCTGTTGAAGGGCACCTACATTAGTTCCACAGTTTATATATTGTGAGTTAAGCTGTTATAAACATTAACAGGAGTGCATCAGTGTAGTATGCTGATTTTAAATTTAGCAGGTATAAAACAAGGAATGAGATAACAAGGTCAATGGCTGTTGCATTCCAAGTTTTCTGAGGAATCTCCATACTGCTTTCTATATTGGTTGCACCAATTTATAGTCCCATCATTAATGTATTAATGTACCATTTTCCTGAAATCCTCACACACATTTATTTTGTTTGTATTATTGATAATTGCCATTCTGAATTCAGTGAGATGAAATCTCAATGTAGTTTTAATTTGCATTTCCCTAACTCCTAGAGATATTGAAAATTGTTTCATACATTTGTTCTTCTTACACAAAGTGACTGCTATGCTCCTTAGCTCATTTATTAATTGGGTTCTTTAATTTTTGGTGTTAATTTTTTTGAGTTCTTATATATCCTGGAGATTAATGCTCTTAAATGACCAATGGATAGTAGAAGCAATCAAGCTTGAAATTAAAAATATACTTAGAAATACATGAGGTGACAAGCTTTCTCATGTTTTAGGGTAGGTGGAATTAATATTGCCAAAATGCACATACTACCAAAAATGCTATACAGATTAACACAATTCCTATTAAGGTTCTGATGATGTTCTTCACAGAAATTAAAAAAAAAAAAGCCATCATGACTTTCATTTGGAAAAATAAGAGGACAAAAATAACTAAAGCAATCCTCAGCAAGAAAAGGGAAGCAGGAGACTAGATCTTCAATTATATTACACAACTATAGTAAGAAAAAAAGTATGGTATTGGCACCAAAACAGGCATGAAGGCCAATGGTATGGAATAGAAGACACAGAGACAAACCCAAATAAATACAATTATCCCATGCCAGACAAAGGTGCCATGGACATACACTGGAGAAAAGATAGCCTCTTCAAAAAATATGGTGCTGGGCAAACTGGAAATCCATATGTAGCAAAATAAAACTAAACCCCTATCTCATCCTGCATAAAACCCAACTCAATGTGGATCATGGACTTAGGCATTAGACAAGAGACCCAGCACTTGCTGTAAGAAAATTAGGACCAACTCTCCATGATGTCAACTTAATAACTTTCTCAACAAGACTCCTAAAGTACAAGAACTAAAACCAAGAGTCAATGAATGTGTGCACCTTAATATTTTACAAGTTACAGAGATAACATTGTTTAAACTTAGTAATTTAAATATATAAAAACTTTACCTCACTGGTTATGTTCTTTACTTATTTGTACAACAATTAAGTTTTGTATTCATACATTTTAAATCCCATAATACGACATTTCAATTTTTCCCTAAATAATCACAAATTTTTCAAAGAAATTAAGAGAAAACTGGACTAATAAATGTATAAAATGACTCCTATAAGTTAGTCAATGTAATTTTTTCATTTGGTTAACCCACAAGTTTTTTATTCATCAATGAATATTGTTTAGACTAGCTATTATTTTGTTAGCCTACTCATTACTTTCTACTTTGTATGATCTCAATATTTAGAATTTTTTCATAAGGAGGATTTGTCCCCACTTTGCTTTTTTTCTACTTTCATTATATATTTTCTCATTTTAGATAAATACTAGCTCAATGATATTTGCTTTTGGGGGTGGTAGTAAAACAATGCTATCATTATTTTACATTATTATTTAATTATCATTACATTATTACATTATTATGATGATTTACATTATCATCATTTTAAATTATTTTACATTATTATTTATATTATTATTATTTACATTATTATTATTTCAAATTATTTTACATTGGGCCACCAGGAGTATCTTTAGATTTACTTTATATTTTATATGTACCAAACTTTTAGTCTTCTTATTTTAAAAAGAACTATGGTATTTTCTAGCAAAAGTATTCTAGGCTTGTGTTGTTCATTGAATTTCCACAATTTTACACTAGAACAAAATGGAAAATATTTCACAAAAGGAAGGCTGATTCAAAATTCAACTATCAATAAAATTCATCACATTAACTAGTTACAAATAAAGTCATAGCTCATATCAACAGTTAGAGAAAAGTACACAAGAAAAGAAAAACGGAGAAAGAGGCAGTTAATGAGAAATAAAAGACAAAACTTTTTTTTCACCGACGACTTAATCATGTATGTAGAATACCAAAAATAGTTAAAAAAAAAAAAGCTGGACCATGATTATACCAAATGTGTAGAATAAAGATTAATATTCATGTCAGTTGTGTTTCTATAGGATCAGTAATAAGTTTGGATTTAAACTTGCATTTAAAATGCAAAACACAATACTACTTATATAGAACCAAGAAATAAAAGACAGAAAAATATGAATCTGTCAAAAACCAGTATAACAATATATGCAAATTTCAGAAAAAATAAAGAACATACCATATTTATATTTAGAATGTAAATAAATGGTAAAAGTAACCAATCTATGGTTATTAATAAGAAGCTTCCATACCATGAGTATGTCAGTTATCTCCATTTACAAAACCATATTAAACACAATCATGACTATAATCCTAGTAAGTAACTTCACAAATACAAAAACAAATTATTCTAAAGTTCTTCAAACTACATAAAACAATGAAATTCTCATACACTTGGATATTAAACATTTTATGAGATATATGCTTAGCAGATATTTTCTGCAATCCATTGTCTATTTTTATATTTCATTGATTGATTCCTTTGTTATATGAAAATATTTTTGCTTTATATATTCTCACTTGGTTTTTATTTATTTATTTTTTTTGTACATTGATTGGATGTCCTATCCAAAACCCCTGCCAACACCAATGTCAAAGGACTTTTTCCCATTTTCTTTAAGAAGTTTTATAATTTCAGGATATATCACAATAGTGCATGATTACAATGGGTATTATCAAAATGATTGTAGGAAACCCACATACTGCAGAGAATGTGCAGAAAAGGAAATTCATGGACACTCTTGCAGGAATATAAACTGGTACAAACATCATAAAAGGCACTATGGGAATTTCTCAAAAACTAAAACTAGAAATAACATATGACCCAGATATTTTCCTCAGTACATATTTGCATAACTCATGATCCTTTAGAAAAACAGAATCATTGAAACATACAAATGTATACGTGCAAATAAAGGGAATTTAAGAGATTGATTCTCATGATGATGAGATGAATAGTCCCAAAATTGTTGCCTGCAGACTGGTAAAACTGGGAAACTGGTAACAGATCAGTTCAAGAAGCTGGAAGCCTCAAAATTTGAGGCAGTCAATAAAGCAGCTATAGTTCAAGACTGAGGGCTGAAAAGATCCCTGTAGAGGAAGAGGTGCAAGTTCACTTTAAAAGGCCAAGTATCTAAAGTCAGATGTCTACAGATAACACCATCATAAAAAAAGTGCCCATTCAAAAAGCTTTGTGCATAAGCCATGGCAGCTTCTCTTTGTTCTTTCTTTCAAATTAAAACTATTGGATGGTACTCTATTTATTCAAATTAAAATTGTAATCCTCCTGTCTCAAGCTCCTGAGTCCATGGGCATACAGTTATGTAACACCACACCTCTCATTGAACTTTGTAAAGAAAAATGTTGTGGATGGCAGTCGTGGCAAAACTACAAGGCCAGCCTTAAGCAATTATATATCTGAGGAAGCTTTTAATATTGAATAATTGGCAGGTGAATCAGTACTTGGTTGTCACAAACCATCTACGGGCTGTGTTTGGCTTGTGTTGCACATTGCAGCCTCCTGAGGGGATAGGTCTGGCACTGTGAATACCCTGTCAGGGATTGACTGCATGATGCAGGTAAACCTCCCACTCCAACTCTGCCTAAGATCCCACACAGCACCTGAGATGGGTATGAGCTGCCAAAATATCAATCTGCTCACTACAAGACATCAGGAACCAAGACTCCATCCTTGAACCTTATACCTGCCTTTGATGTCCCCATTATAAAATAAATCACATGTGGGTGCACTCTCTCTTTCCAGCATGGAAGGTTGACTCATAGGTCAAAAAGCCATCTTCCCCTGCTTCGTGGATACTACTTTCTGTGTTGTGTGATTTTTTTGCAACCACCTTCTTAACTTCATGTTGCAGCCAGCCCATTTAAACCCAGTTTATCTCATCTGTGCAGGATGCAGTCCAGACTTGGTGGATATTCCTTCTCTCTGTGGCCTCTCTCTTGTAAACACAAAAATGAAGACACTAATACACATTTGCAAGTCTAGACCTCATCTTGAGTCGACCTGTAATAATATGAAAGTCAATAATGCAATATCTATCAGGGGTGGTATCACAAACATGTAATGCCAACTGCTTGGGAGGCTGAGTCTAGAGGATCAAAACTTTTGACTCTAGTCTCCGTAAATCAGCAAGATTCTGTCTTGAAATGAAATAAAAATGTTGATGATATATCTCACCAGTAAAACAAGTATGTTCTACCCTCAGTACTATTGGAAAAATGCATTTTTTTCCCTCATTTCTCTGAAGTTAAAAATCCTCACAAACAAGGAGGAATAATAAGGTGATGCTAGGCTCAAGATGCCATTGCACACTCACCATTTCATGGCTTTGAGGATCCAGGCCTGCTCTCAAAGGATCTTCAGAACCTTCCCAACATAACAACCTCTGACTCCTGAGCATAAGAGAAAAGTCTGGAGCCCCATCACAACAATGGCATGCTCTGAAGAAAATAACCTTGCTAGATTGCAGAACCCTGCCCTCTCCTCACTGGCTGTGCATGGGTTTGGACCATTCTCATCAAGTACTTTTGACTGGAGAGGGCTTCAGAGCCTGCCCCAAATCTGAGCCCAATGAGCCTTCTTTATGAGTCACAGATGATACCATTTCAGCAATAAATGAGGCCAAAATGACAAGTTCCTGTCTTTTTATTTTATGTCTGGAAATTGAAGCCCAGAACCTCAGGCTGCACCTATTTCTCACAGAAGGGGTAGTTGCCCAGCCAGCAGGAATTTACATTTAATAATTAATATTATGGGGTAATATCAATTTATGGGTTACTTATGCTTATTTATTATTTATAGATAAAAACATAATGACAAGGTAAAATGTTACTTAAAATTTTTGTTCTCCAAGCTTGTGATAGACAGTTTATACTGGGAAGCAACCACCTAAGTCAGTAATGTCTAATTAAAACAACAAACACAGCAAAAGGATAAATTAAAATTTTCTAGTGTTCACATTAAAAAATTAAAACAGATAAAATTTGTTAAGACAATATAAGCAAATGTATCCAGAATATTATCATTATGTGACCAATGTAATATTACTAATGAAATATATACATTTGGAATTACATCCTAAAAGTCACTATATTTAAAGCCTCAAGTGTGTCTCAATTCAGGGTAGCCACATTCCAGAGTTGAGAGCTATGACTCCCCTGACCTAAAGGAGGTATAGAGCCTGATCCCACACTTTTTATGCTAGAGGTATGGGATATAGTTTCTTTCTAAAATTTCTCCTCAGGCCCAAATATCAGGAGAAGCAATGCCCCAAGTGACAACATGTACTTTTAACCACAAACTGTCCAAAACTAGATCAATCTTTCCCACTCAATGCTGGTCAAAGTCCATCCCCTTGGGCTGGGGATGTGGCTCAAGCGGTAGTGCGCTAGCCTGGCATGCGTGTGCGGCCTGGGTTCGATCCTCAGCACCACATACCAACAAAGATGTTGTGTCTGCCGAGAACTAAAAAATAAATATTAAAAAGTCTCTCTCTCTCTCTCCTCTCTCACTCTCTCTTAAAAAAAAAAAAAAAAAGTCCATTCCTTTTGTAGCTATTAGATAGCAAACAATGGAATTTGGGATCCCAGATGTTGGGGAATACGTATCTTCAGATTTTTCCAGAGCATAGACTCTATTGTTGAAATATATGAAATAAAAACTCCTTATTTGGCATTTTGACCTTGGAACCAATGGGAAGGCTTATAATATCTGTTTCCACCTGTGATCAAAGCCCCACAACTAACAATCAGCTTGGCTAGAACTCAAAATAAACTGTCTCCTCCCAAATCCAAAACACCTCCACCAGCACACAAGACTAATGCAAAATTTATTATCAATCATCATCAGACTTGGAATGTAACAATTATTAAAGAAAGCAGGAATTGTGATATATGTATATATAATACAGTACTATATATTACATATTTTAAAATAAGAAGAGTTTTCTCATAAGTCTGAGTGATCTTGGGACTCCAATTCCAGAATCCAGGGATCCGGGTTTAGCATACACCTTCAAACACCATCTAGAACCCCCAATTTATCAAAATGTAGGCTGATACTGGAAATTTAGTAAGTTTAATCAGAGTTTATCATTTATAAAGCAGGCTGCTCTAGAGGGATATAAAGGATCACAAAGCCCTAAGTTTTAAAAACACAGATGAGCATGCTTTATAAAGGCATGCAGTACAAAACTTCTTTATTAAGAGTATATGGTACATGGTAGTCAAGGAAGGACATATGATTATTGGCAGTACCAGCAATCATCAGAGAATTGGAATATGGAGGTCAGACAAGGAAGTTCTATATTTTATATTTAAGCATGTGATTGACATGAGTGCCCATGATGACAAGATTATAAACTTTCTGAAAGAACATTAATGTTGGCATCAGATAATGGTTAACCAGTATATACAAAGTAAATTCAAGTTTGTTTGTGAGCTGTGAAGCCACAACATCTACTTGTCTCAATAGCCACCATGTAGCCATTATCCAACTGAGTCCTGTAAAAACATCCAATTATAAGGATGAGAAAATAAGGCTTCTAGATATCAAATGGCTTCTAAGGAGCTATGTCAGATCTGAAGTCTGCCCACACAACAGAACTGGATGAAATTCCTTCTAAGCTCCTGAAAGTATGTTTTTTTTCTTCTGATGTTCAAGACAAAGAAAAGTAAGCTCAGGAGGAAGGAAAAACTGAGTCCCCTAAAGAAAACAGCTCCTTTCCTTCAGAAAACAATACCTGGGATCATGATTCTGATCATCATTGTAGTCATAAATCACCACAATCTGGGAAGACGCTGGACTGTTGGCACATCTGTGCTCAGATAAGACTGTCTATAGAAGCTTAAGACACATTTCAGAGATAGGACTGAATTACCAGGGTCTCCAATGCTGACAGAGACCCTATTTGGCCAATAAGGACTGACCTGCCCCAAAGAAGGACTTATGCCTGCAGGCTGGAGAAATGCCATCAGAGTTTCCAGTCCACAACTGCTAGGTCCCACTATAGGCAGTGCAGCCTGTTTCAAGCAGCTTCACCCCTCCAATCACAAGGTGTCACTGCATACTCACCATTTTCTGGCTCTCTAGGTTCCCAGTATTCACCCTATATATCCACAGCAGGTGCTAAAAAAAAGAGCAAACCATGCCTTCTGTACACAGGAGAGGAAGCCTAGAGATGAATACTAAGAATGGGAGGCTCCAGAGACAAAATTCACATTGGACTATCAAAGCCTGCTCCTCCTTACTGGCTCTTTGGTAGAATGGACAGTGATTACATAGGGCTCCTCACTGAACCCCCCTTAAGTTATTACCAACTCAGACTGAGCCTAGCGAGTGTTCTGACAGATGACATCAAATGTAGGAACAAATGAGGTCAGAATGATAGGTCCTTAGTGGTAGCTTTTTCTTTTTCTGTCTTTTGAGGTGAGGGTAAATGAAATCCCAAGTCTAGACTGCAGCTAATATAAGGCAATTTTTTCTTGTAGTAGTGGGGTCCAGCCTAGTATGGTAAATATTAGCATTTAACATTGAATATAAGCTCACTTTAAATTCACATGGATGATAAATATTCGTATATTATTCATGAATGAAAATATTGTAATTACAATTACTATAAAATTTTATTTAACTTTTCTACTCTCTGTTCTTATAAGAAGACAGATTAAAGTTTGAATGGGGAAAAAAATCTCCCAAAGCAGCACTGTCCAATGAAAATAGTATGTGAAACACATGGGTAATTTAAAATTTTCTAGTATTTTAATTAAAAATATAAAAAAAAGTTGAAATAGATTTTAATACCATAGCCCAATATATCCAGAATATCACCACTATGTGAGTAATAAAATATTTCTACTGCAGTATATGTATTTTTGGAACTAAACCCTCAAAACTCTCTATTTCAAGCCTTTAGCAAATCTCAGCTTATAGAACTGCATCCTAAATTTGACAGCTATCTCTCCCCTAACCTCAGGGAAATGAAGACCTTGACCCCTTCTTTTCATACTAGAAGTGAGGGATAAAATTCCTTGCCAATATTTCTCCTCAGGTCCAAAGAACAAGAGAGGCTCTCCTGTGACAGCAAGAAACTCCAACCAGAAGTTTCCAGACATAGACACTTTCTCACCTAATACTGGCTATTGTCCATTCTATTCCAGATATCTGACAGAATCAAAGACGAAGTTCCAGGATATAGTACCTGACATCTTCAGATCTAGCCATAGCTTTTATTCTACTTTTTAAATGCATTAAAGGCAAACTTCTTAATTTACAGTTTGACCTTTGAACTAATGACCAGGCCATATTATTTTTTCTCCTTGACCAAAGCTGCACAATTAATAAGTAAATGGGCTGGGAATTAAGATTAACAGTGTCTTATTTGAAAGCCCAAACACCTCTACTAGACCATATGACATGCAGAACTTTTCTTATTATTTTAAGATTTTGTGGGGCTGTGGTTGTGGCTCAGAGGCAGAGCGTTTGCCTACCATGCATGAGGCACTGGGTTTGATCCTCAGTGCCACACAAAAATAAAGATATTGTACTCGCCTATAACTAAAAAATAAATGTTAAAAAAAGATTTTATTAGTTAAAATTATTTTCAAAATGAAAGATTTGTGTCTTTATAATAAATATTGCATATTATAACACAAAGAAAATCTTTTTCATATATCTGAGTTGTCATGGAGCTCCCATTTCAGGATCCAGGGAGGTTCTTTTTCAGCTTATAACAAGAACAAAAAACAGTCAATAAGGATGAGAGAGAGAGAGAGAGAGAGAGAGAGAGAGAGAAGCAGAAGAAGAAGGAGGAAGAGAAGGAGGAGGAGGAGGAGGAGGAAGTTGCTAATAGGACATGCAGAGAAATCTCTGCAAAGATATATATATTTTGACCCAAATTGGTTTTTAAATACAATAAAACATCATACACCCAACGATCATATAACCACCTCAAAAGAAAATCATACAATGAGAAATAAGTTAGAAAATAAGCAAACACAAATACTTTTATCTACTATACCACATTATAGCATATATGATATATAACTTTACAAATGTTTCACAAATAATGTTATCAGCTATTATTTAGGTATGAAATAATTTCCAAGTTTTAAAATTAAAAGTAATATCGAATTTGGGCTGGTGTTGTGGCTCAGATGTAGAGTGCTTGCCTAGCATACATTGAGGCACTGGGTTTGATCCTCAGCACCACATGAAAACAAAATATAGTGTCCACCTATAACTAGAAAATTTAAAAAAAGTGTTAACTTAAAAAAAAAAGTAGTAGTAACCTTAACCTTCATTTACAAATAAGAAAATTATCCAGATTTCTACACAGTTTTACAAATATAGGTGGATATAATCTGTAGAAGCATGGAACATAGAATTTCTTTATTGGGGACACAGTAAAAGGAGAGAAATGAGAAGAATGTAATTATTTGCAGAACCTTGAATCATCAGAGAATTAGAATCTGAAATTCAAACAAGAACGACTCAGCCTTTTGAGTTTGGGCATGTAGATGACCTGAGTTCCTAATGGTGAAAATGTATATAAGATTATAAAATTGATATGAGTGGGAGGTAATGGTTAAAAATTGTCCGCAATGTGTCTTCCAGTTGTTTTGTTAACTGTAAAGCCACAGCACCTACTTGTCTTAATGATCATCATGAAGAGCATTATCCAACTGGGTCCTGTGAAATTATCTTCTTTGTAAAGATGAGAAAAGAAAAAAAAAAAAGGTTTGTGGATGTCACATGGCAACCCCACAGTATGCAGAGAACTACCAAAGTTACAACTCTATGAAATTCCTTCTAAGCTCCTGAAGAATAGTTTGCTCCTAATGTAGATAATGTCAGTCTAGAGAAATATTATTTCTTCACCATGATGAACACAGTGCCTGAAGAATACATCTGACAAGGAGCCTTTGACTTAAGCAGCACAAATATTTTTTCCTCCTTTCATGTTAAGGGGACTCTTTTGAAATAAAACTCTGTCAAGTCAGATTCTTTAAAGGGGCAAGTGCTTGCAGAATACAAGGTGCACAAAAGCACTTCACTAGGTGCAGAATCTGAGTATGACTCAGAGAAGGAAAAAAACTAAGTCACAGAGAAGAAATTGAAAAGAAAAATTATGCATAAGAAAAATTAAGTAATTATTTCAGAAAATAAATATGTCATTTTGCTTTTATCTCCAGAACATATTACTCAGTAAGCAATAAGTCATATGTAAACTATTTCTAAGATTTACTAAATTGTATTTTATATTATTAAAAACTCAATTCCCAAGTCCAGAAAATAGGATGCATGATAAACTATAAAAATCTTAAAAGGAACAAATGTTTTAGTAAATATGTTATTTACCAATATATTTGTCAAATAATTTTAAGAAAATATATCCACTTTTCTGAAGCCATAAAGAAAACAAGAACTTATTTATTTTTTCTGTTAGAATTTTGGAGGATAAGTCCTAGAAGTCCATTTAAAATAGTCTTCAAAACTACCAAAATAAATAAATAAGTAAATAAATCTACAATACACTCAGGGACAAAAAAAAAAAGCAAATAAAATATTTTAATAATTAAATGTAAGACCATTTTTCCCCTGAAATATAACTCTTTCCTGCCTTTTCAATTTATTTGTTTGTTTTCTGAAGCCAGAAAGCACAAAACAAAAGCAGGCAAGAGACCTGAACTGTCAACTTATATGAGAGTTATCTAAGTGTTTAATAAATAAATAAATGAAAACCTTAAGAATATTAGAGAAATGAAAAGTAAAATTCTATCATTGACAAAATTAAATAGTATTTAGAAACGTATGAAACAACAGAATACTGATGAACTGAAAAAGGAGTTTGTTATTATCTATTTGTGGAAACTGTTTTCCTATTGTAGATATACAATATTCTCCCATCACAAACACAGACTTATAAAAAGTGTAGCACACGTGACCATAATAACATGCTAAAAATATAACAGTATTTATCCAAACACTTGAAACCCATGGGGATGATTTAAGAGGATGTGCATTTTGAAAGACATAAAACGTAAATGGTGGGGGAAAATGCTAGGGGCCAGTCACATTTTTGGTCATATTATATCCAGTCTAAGAAATAGTATAAAACACCATGAAAGTACATATACTTATATATATAAACTGCTATAGATACACATATAAATTTCATACGTGTGTGAGTATATAACCATATATACATTTATGTGGTAATTCACATGTACACATGTCAATCACCATACAGTCTGGAAAGACCCTGCCTGGGCTGCCATCACACATCAGCCAGACAGGACTTGAGGCTGGAGCTGAGGATGCCCTGAGGGGATAAGGAGGGCTGCACAGAGTCTCTACTGATGGCATTCTCCCCATTTGGCTGGCCAGTAGGACTGAGGGGTTCATTGCCATGAGCCCAGCAGACTGAAGAGTTCACTGCCATGAGGCCAGCAGACTGCAGAGATTGTGTGGTATTCCCATCAGTTTCTGTTCCTGCCACAGCGAGTCACCTTGGTTCCAAAAACCTCTCTCCTCAGGTTCAAGATGTCACTTCACAGAGATATTTTAGTAAATTTCCTACCACTGGGGAGCCAGGCCTGCTCCCTAAGTTTCTTCAGCACCTGCACAGCACAACAACCTGGGATTCCTGATACTGCAAGAAAAGCCTAGAGCTGGATGAATTAAATGGAGGCCAAGGCAGAGAAGACCAAGGCCAAATTACAAAAGCCCACCCCCTTCCTCACTGACTATGCAGTGGATTGGAAAGTTTTCACCATGTGTGTTAAAGCATATGAGTTATCAAAATATACAATTACACAAAGCTGTTTTCATTGTTGTATTTTCTAAATATAAAGAAAAGTTTCTATTTGGTATTCACTTCCTTCTCACAATCAATACCATGCATTTCTTGCCTTTCTATGTGGCAAAACTAGGACAGTTCAGGAGAGAGAGAAAGACTATTTACATTACTTTCATCTAAAGAACCAATGAATAAAATACTGTCAGCTTCTTCAAACATAATGTTTTACCCAGAGATCAGGTTGATAACATCTCTGCTGACTCAGATTTGAAAATGTGAAAATGATTAAAATTTCACACTCAGAAGTAATCCATTGGTCTTAGGATTTAAAGTTTTTTGGGGAAAAAAAGTAGAAGAATGTGAAAAAGTGAAAGATAAGGGGTTTTTTTTTGTTGTTGTTGTTCTTGTTTAGGATAAAAAATTTTAGTAAATGTCCATGCTGGCCTTTTATATGTTTTGAGTTCTTTTTCATGAAATAAGACATTATCACTAATATCTGGAAATTAGCCATGATCTTCCCCTTTTTTTAGTTAAGAGAAACACAAATTCAAACTCTCACATTGGATATTCACTTTGTTTCTGCACAGTATTTAATTTTACTATTGTTACTAATTGAGAATTTTAAAGAGCAAATAGAATGATTATAACAAAATATATAATTGTAACTTTAGGACATCTCTTAGATCAATAAGTGAGAATAACTTCTGAAAACTTGGGAAAATTTGTTCTATTTGAGATATTTTAACTTCTCCCTGCTTCAAACTAGAAAAAAAAAAAGAAAAAGAAAAAAAAAACTTCTTTCCAGAAAAATCTTTTTTTTTTTTTTTTACAGATAATTTTGAAAGAATAAGGAGGAAAATTGTTATCACTGGAATTCATTTGATGAATTCCTATGAATTATTTAGGAATGCTGTCCAAATATAAAGGTTTGGCACTTTCCCCTGGATTCAAAAATGAAAAGAATGGGTGGTAAGATAATTAGTATTTTGAAACCCAGAGAGGAAAAAGAGGAAATGGGAAATAAGATTTCACCTAAAGTGAGGGGAGTGGAACCTCAGACTCCCACTGGGAAAAAAACCTATGCTTTGCTGAATGCTTTGTGGACAGACACTTCTTTTATTAGATTGAATGCACACTATTTTGACCAAGTTAACTTGTCTTTTTAATGTGCACCAAGACACTAATTGCGTTTTGAGAATGACTGTAAAAATAAAAATTAATTTCAAGGCTTTCATTGTGTGTGTGATTTTTGTCTTGGTATCTAACATGTTAAATACTATCTTCAAATATGTTCTCATAGTTAATGTTGTTTATACACTGTGTAGATTGTCTTTCTATATTGCATGTTTTCTCCACTTAAAGTCTTTTAGTAGGCTTTCATTGTATTCTTCTGCTATGGCTGTAGCTAAACCAGGTACTTCCAAAGCAACAAACTGAATTTTAAGTGGAGAGAAGATCTATACTGAGTACTGAGCAACTAGTTGTGTTCTGCATTTTGTGGTTTCTAAGAACAGTTCTATGCACTTTTAGAGTCTAGATTTTCATTTATTTTTGATCATCCTTTTAAAGTTTTCTTTGGAGCATGTTTTAAATGAACAGTTAGGCAGGAATTGTGGTGTATAACTGTAATCTCAGTGCCACTGGAAGTATAGTCAGGAGAATAATAAATTTGGGGCTGACCTTGGCCAATTAGTGAGACCATAACTCAAAACAAAAAGTAGAATGAAGGGTGGGGAATGTGGCTCAGTGGTAAAGCACTGTGCAGCATGTGTTCGTCATGGGTATAATCCTCTATAAAAACATAAATTAAAAATAAAATAAAATGGGCTCTGTGTATAACTCTGTGGTTGATTGCCCATGGGTGTGAGCACCAGTATTGTCAAATAATAATAGTAATAATAATAATAATAATAATAATAATAAAGTGGTGGTGGTTCATGCCTGTAATTCCAGCAACTCAAGAGGCTGAGGCAGGAGGACTACAAATTTAAAGCCAGACTGAGCAACTGAGTGTGGCCCTAAGCTACTTAATGAGACCCTCTCTCAAAATAAACAAATAAAAAGGGCTGGTGGTACAGCTTAGTGATAAAAAATCCCTGAGTTCATTCCCTAGCACAATAAAATAAAATAAAATAAAAATAACACATGCAATTCACTAGGGTAGTATATTTACACACACACATATATATAAAATGTATATTAATATATATTAATATTCTCCTACTATATATGTATATGTCCTGTCATATATACTATATACTATATGTTATACTATATAATATAAATATATTGTATAGAGTCTATTAGTACATTATAGTGTACAATATATATAGTATATACACTATATTGTGCTACACATGTGTATATTATGGCCTTCTCTGCCTTGGCCTCCATTTAATTCATCCAGCTCTAGGCTTTTCTTGCAGGAATCCAAGGTTGCTGGGATGTGCTTATGCTGAAGATCCTTAGGGAGCAGGCCTGGCTCCCCAGTGCCAGGAAATTATGAGTGTGAAGTGATATCTTGAGCCTAAGGAGGGAGGTTTTTGGAACCAAGGTGACTGGCTGTGGCAGGAACAGAAACTGGTGGGAATACCACACAGTCTCTACAGTATGTTGGCTTCTTGGCAGTGAACCCCTCAGTCCCACTGGCCAGCCAAATGGGGAGAATGTCAGCAGTGGAGACCCTGTGCAGCCATCCTTATCCCCTCAGGGCATTCTCAGCTCCAGCCTCAAGTCCTGTCTGGCTGATGTGTGATGGCAGCCCAAGGGCATTGACAACTGTGTGGTAATTGACAAGTAAGATAAAGCTTGAAATCACCTCTCCCTGGGCAGTTTTCCTTCAGAAGAGCTGTAGTATATGCATATATACAAATACATATATATGTGTGAGTATACACACACATATACATACACACACACACACATATATATATAAAATAGTAGCATGTATATCTAAGTCACTTTATTTATTTATTTATTTACTTACTTACTTATAGGCATGTTTGAACAATAATTTTCATAGACCTATGGGTGTAGTTAAATTCCCTGAGGGAATTCAGAAAGAAAGTTTAGAGATAAATGACACAATTTATTATTATTTCATGGTTTACAAGAGATAAACAATTATAATAAAGACACAATTCTTTCTAGTTAAGATTATGAAAACTACTAATGTACTACAAATACTTGATGAATTTACTCTCAATCACTTTTTGTAAAAACAAAAAAAATAAAGGATTACTATTTTTCACTATATGCAATAGAAAGCATTGTTTTAAAAATAAGAAAAAATCTATTTGGATTCTTTTTATTATTTAAGCCCATTTCTTTCTAATACTATTAACCCAAAACTATCAGTTATGACCTATTGCATACTTACTGATCTTAGCACATATTATCACATTAAACATATTTATATGAACAGTAAGTGTGTAAAAGAATAATACCTACAAAGTGATTGAGAGAAGATAACAGAGATTTGAGAAATAAACTACAAAAGTCTGATCAATCTAGTTTTGACATGGTCTTCAGATTAATTTACTAGAGAAATTTTTTTTTTCTGTAAGTAACAATGAGATAATTGCATAGTCACATGGAAAAAAGTGTTATTCCATTCTAAAAGAGATTATATACAATCATTAACCCAAAAGGAATTGCAGAATTGTACATAAAACATAAAAATTTAGAAGTAGAATTAAATCTTTGTAACTTTAGATTTTGCAGTAGTCTTAGATATGCTACAAGAGTATATGCAAGAAAAACATAAGCTTTACTTTTTATTAAATTGAAAACTGTTCAAAAAATAACATTATGAGAAAATGGAACAGGCAATTTTAACAAAATTTTATTTATCTTTTGAAGAACTTTCAAGCTGGGCATGGTGGCACATGCCAGTAATCCCAGTGCCTCCAGAGGCTGAGGCATGAGGATTGCAAGTTCAAAGCTAGCCTCAGAATTTAGCTAGGCCCTAAGCAACCTACAAGATGCTATCTCAAAATAAAACATAAAAAAAGGACTTGGGATGTAGCTTAGTAGTTAAGTACTCCTGGGCTCAATCCCTGTACCAAAATAAAAAAGGAACTTTCATGATCCAGTATTTTAGTCCTAACTAGATACGTGTCAGTTTCCCTGTTTGAGAAGTTAATAAGTCCACACCCCAGTGTCTTGTATTTTTAGGGTGTCACACTCCACTGCCACTATGTACCACCCAAAATTATCCCAGGAAAAGAGTCCACACCACAGAGATGTATACAACCCAGATTTCCCTCCCAAATTATTCAAATTTTGAGTACAAGTTTAGTTGATCTCATACCATTTAACATGTATGCATTACCCCCTGTAGCTATAATTTCTTTTTATCCTACCTCTGGGTAACCCCCCCCAATATAGTTCTATATAGCAGTACTCTATTGTTCACAGTCATAAGCAACAAATAATTAGGGGTTTTATCTATCCAAATGTTATTGTGTTTTGTCTGATAAATTTTTAAAAATGTCAAAATTCATTTTGAAATCCCTAAAAATGGGATAAAAGAGGAAAAAGAATAAACGTCAAGGCTATGAAAAATCTATACATTCTTGGTAAGAATGTAAAATGATTCAATCACTATGGATTGCACTTTGGTGTTTTTTCAATAAAATAAACAAAAATTTAGTAATTAAACCAGCACTCATTCTGTGCCAAAATTAACTGAAAACATTGAGACAATACTTTTTTTACACAAATATTTACAACTGAAGTATTTATAAGAACTAAAAGATAAAAATACCTCAATGTCCATCAATAGATCAATGGATAATCAAAATTTGCTGTGCAGTGGAATATTATTTAGCAACATGTTTCATGGAAGTACTAAATCATATTGCAATAAAGATGCATCTTGAAAACATTGTGCTAAGGTTAAAAAAAAAAAAAAGAGGGAGAACATGCCTCATGTTGTATGGTTCAAATTCAATGTACTTTCCGTAACAAGTAAATGCATAAATCATAAAAAATGATTAGTCATTGCCAGGAGCTGAGGGAAGAACAAATAAGCAATAACTATGGTTGTTTTCTATGTCAAAAAATTTTTGGAAATAGATAGTGGTAATGATTTCACACAGTAAACACACTAAATTCTACTGAATTACACCCTTGAAAATGGTAAAAAGTAAATTTACTTTTATATGTACTTTTTAATAATAAAAAGATACGTTTTACAGGATACATAAAGCCAAGTTAAAGATCTAGCCAACAAAATAGTACAAATAAAAAGTGAAACTGATGAGAAATAAGAAATATAATATCTCATAATGACAAAATTATATTTACATAAATTTGCTCTGGCTGAAAGTGTTTTCCTCCTTGCTTCTTTACACTTGGATACTTGTGTCATAAAATAGATGCCTATTTAGCTATTAACATTGGAAATTAAATATACATTTCTTTCCTTTCGTTTTTTTCTTCTGTTTTGGAAGGGTTGGAACCAAACACAGAACCTTGCTCAAGCAAGGCAAGTGGTCTATCACTGACTCAAATCCCCAGCACATATGTACATTTCTAAATTTTGGTGGTAAAGAAATTGCCTAGCATTCATGAAACCCTGGGTGAGATCCACAACAGCCAAAACAATGTTTAATAAATAATGATCTTAACTCACTTCAGAGTATTTTTTCCTCACTCACCTTCACAGCAAGGTCAACACAAGGTGCATGCTATTCCAAGGAATCTCAAAAAGTTAGGCTATTGTTAGTGCCACTGTATTTTAAGGGTTGCTGATCCTAGCCTCCAGTGTGTGGATCCTCAGTGACTCATGTGAACAATATATGGGGTATTCAAGGGAATGGAGAAGAGTTTAGCTTTTTAGGGGAGAAGTACTGAGAGAGCTGTACTGATGTTGATTAAATAAAGTTCTGAATGAAGGGATTAGAAAGTTTATGCAACCGGGTGGAGAAAATTTTTGTTTTTAATCTGAATTGTCCATAGTTGTTATTTTATTATCAAGTGCCTGAGCTTCTGTCAGCACATCATTGTTAATTCTGTAAAAGTCTTAAGATTTAAAAGCAAAAGATAATTTTGGAGACAATTCATAACTTTTTCATTAAAAATATGTTCTTCACATCAGTTATTTAGTGTCATAAAATCAAAGAAAAATTGTTATAGAATTTTATCAGCATTAGAAATCCTATATGTCAATATTGATAAAATTGTATAAAGGTAAGATGTGGAGTGGCAGAAGATGTTTACAACAATTATTTTTAGTAAAGTGTTCATAGCACTGAATATCTGAGGTAGTATATATTTCTAAGGGAAAAAAAATCTCAACAAAGAAAACATGCCAAGAAATTTCAAAAAGGATGAAGTTTTAAGGTGACAAATAACAATATGAAAATTCATCAAAAACCAATAAATTTAGCAATGTTAACATTCAAGCTGCAGAGACTACTGTATACTTACTTGACAATGACAACAAAGGAAAATAAACAAATAAGTCAATGATAAACAACAGATGAAAGGTTACAAATATGTTAAGAAATTAGAGTTGACAAACACTGTTTGTGATCATGTAAACTGGTAAAACCACTTAGGAAAATGCTATGTTACTCTTGACTCAGGCATACTCTATGAACCATCCATCTATTCCTAAGTAGAAATGAAAAGTAACAAAAGTTTCTATAAGAATGCTATTAAAAGGCTGCTGCCACAGGTTCTTTCTGTGTCTAAGATTCTGTGTCCTCATAAGCTCTGGCCAGGCCAAACACCATAACAGATGAAATTTTGGAGAAAATGGCTGAGTTGAGCATCAAGGACCTGAAAAAGGAGGTGGACAAGGAGAAAGCCAGAAAGAGTGAAATGCAGTGAAGGAAGAGTCGAGAATTGAGAAAGAACAAGAGAAAACTTCCAGGGGTGATAGAAGAGAAGTGGATAAAGGGCATGAAGAAGATGAGGAACTAAGATTTGACAAATGGCCCACTGAAGAGAGCTGACAAAGAAGAGGATGAGCTGGATTTCAACTTGAAGACAGAAAATAATGTGACAGCATGAGCTCCCTGACAATGAGGTGGGAATGTCAGGTCCATCAGGGCCTGGAGGTGAGGGTGGAAACACCCAAAAGTGGAAACCCTTCACTTCTCCCTGTTCAGGGAACTGCACCAGAGATTCCATCTTCTTCTATCTCCCTGACCTTATGATTTCCACCTCTCCCTACACAGCCCCTCTATCCTGACTACAATTATTCCACCTTCAAATCTGCTGTAATTGAACTCCTTATTTCCAGGTTGCCCCTCTCGTTTTCTTTTCGCTTCCTCTATACCCCCACCTATTTCCCCAACCATAAACACTGTTTGTCATCATGTAAACTGGTAAAACCACTTAGGAAAATGCTATGTTACTCTTGACTCAGGCATACTCTATGAACCATCCATCTATTCCCAAGTAGAAATGAAAAGTAACTTATCATTGTGTTTATCTTCTTAGTAAGTATACAGCAGTCTCTTCAGCTTGAATGTTAACATTGCTAAATATTATTGGTTTTTGATGAATATTCATATTGTTATTTGTCACTTTAAAACTTCTTCCTTTTTGAAATTTCTTGGTCTGTTTTCTTTTTTGGGATCTTTTTTTTCCTCCTAGTTCCCAGTTGCCCTCAACCCTCCCTTTGTTCTCTTCCTCCCTCTACCCACTTACACCCCTAGTTATGTTCTTGCATAGTCTCATCTTCCTGTACCCTTCTGGGGTACAGCATAATGTGGGGGTACAGCTTCACATTCTGCCTGATAACTGCATTTCACTTAGGTATTCCCCTCTGACATCACAAATCAAAACTGAGGTCATACTTAGCACCTGTTAGCATAATTGCAGCCATCTTTTTTCCCCACCCCCACTTTATGAATACTGTTTTATTCCCAAGAAAGAGAAAGTAGCCTGAGATAAAAACCTACCAGCCTGGGGCTGGTGAAGTGGCTCAAGCAGTAGCACGCTCGCCTGGCATGTGTGGGGCGCTGGGTTCAATCCTCAGCACCATTAAAAATAAAAATAAAGATATTGTGTCTACCAAAAACTAAAAAATAAATATTCTCTTTCTCTCAATCTCTCTCTCAAAATAAAAAATTCTCTTTCTCTCAATCTCTCTCTCAAAATAAAAAATTCTCTTTCTCTCAATCTCTTTACCAAAACAACAACAACAACAACAAAAAAAAAAAAAAAAAAAAAAAAAAAAAAAAAAAAAAAAAAAAAAAAAACTATAGCCTGGACATGTGCTGGTCTCTCCCTTTTTCTCATTAAGAGGCAACTTACCAGCCCCTGAGATAGGACATATTAGTTTCCCTGTTCTCTCCTTGTGAAGATAAAGGGACATGTTGGTTTCCCTGTTCCCATTCTGAGACATAGGAAAACTTTCTGTCTCTGTTCCCAAGAAATGAACTTGTCTTCCACAAGATCAGAGGATTCTTATTATGTCACTCAAGACTAAACCCACCCCTAGGGCACAGCTATGATTCTAGCCTATAAAAGGAAACACTCAGCGGGAGTTGCTCTGCTGTTCCTCTCCTTGTGCAGAGAAACCGTGTCAGGCTCCTGACAATAAACTTGCTTCTTATCCCAGGTGTGTGTGTGTAATCAGTCCTGTACCACTTTTCTTTCAGCACCTAATCCTAGCTGCCAGGTTTCCCCCCACTTTGGTACATTTGGTAAAGAAAACTGTCACACTTCTCATCCTTTTTAAAAGAAAACTCAACAGCACTACATGAAACAAAATTATTTACCAAGTTACTGTTGTGGAAAATAGAGAGAAAGATGGCATAGAGTGGTTGTTTGGGGAATCATTAATACTCTACATATTTTTAAAATTTTTTTAGTTGTCAATGGACCTTTATTTTATTTACTTATATATGGTGCTGAGAATTGAACCCAGTGCCTCACACATGCTAGGCAAGTGCTCTACCACTGAGCCACAACCTCAGTTCAATATTCTATAACTTGATGCAGGTAGTAGTTACGTTGTATGTCACCTTACTAAAAATTCATTGATCCACTTAACTTTGATGCTTGTCCTGTTTTGATTTTGCTCAGTAAGATTACATTTATTAAATAAAAGGTGTTGAGAAGAAACGGAAGAGACACTTTAAAAGGGTTTTGGCAAAAACTTTGGGATAAAAGACATGCAATTATATTTATGGAGTGCATATTTGTTAAAATATTTTTAAAAGTTTATAGATATTATTATATATAAATTATATCTTAATAAAAAAAATCAGTAAAAAATGGGATGAATCTAAAGTTGGTGTTAAAGAGAATGTTATTTAGGTAATATTATTTAGGTAATAATAATAGGCAAACTAAGAACTCGTTAAATAATCATCAGTCTCAGTTGTTTGAAAGACACAAATTTTATAAAAGGAGAATAGAGGAAATACAATACTAAGCAATAGAGAAAAATTAAATATATTGAAAATGAACACACCAGAGTAGCAGTAATTTCAGATTTTGGTGCTTTTAAAAGAAAAATTAAGCCAAGCACAATGGCACATGCCTGTAATCCCGGCAGCTCAGGAGGCTGAGCAGAAGGATCGAGAGTTCAAAGCCAGCCTCAGCAAAAGTGAGGCACTAAACAACTCAGTGAGACTCTGTCTCTAATTAAAATAAAAAATAGGGAGAGGGAAGTGTCTTAGCGGTTGAGTTTCCTTGAGTTCAATATCTAGTACCCCCTAATAACAACAAAGACAAATTAAATAAAAACAATCTGATAAATTTGATATGTAAAAATCATATCAATTAAATACCATATAATTCCAATACACATTTGTATATACAGTGATTCTTCAAAGATTAGGATAAATTTTGGGAAATACACCACAAGGTGAATCTGCCATTTTGCAAACCTCCTATACTATTTCAACACCTAGATAGTATAGATTACAACACACCTAAATTGCTTGCTGTAGCCATTTTCTACAGGCAATTTATCAATGACCGAAATAACATTAAGCCACAAATGGCTGCATATAATAAAATTATAGCAATCAGTGTAGACTTCATAAATGTGATGATCAAAAAAAAAAACAGGAATCAAAGGGGGACAATTAAAAAAAAAAACACTTATCATTTAAAAGACCCTTATAATGTAGACAATGATAAAGAGAGAGGATACACTGGAGGGTAGTATAAATATAACACTATTTTTAAAAAATCTACTAGGACAATGTGGTGCCTCTGTCAAAAAATAAATGTTAGTATACCTTTTCTCATACCATGTAATAAAATATTTTAAGAGCAAAATTATATAAGGTAAAACAGGATTTGTTAAACTTGGTCCCTTGGACCCTGGTGGAATCTCAAGGCTGGAGAATTGCTGACACTTAGCCCCATCTTTGTAGTGGGTCATACAGTGCTGGCCATCAACAGAATTGATGGGAATGCCAAGTACATAGCCAATGGAAAGAGAGGATGGAGAAGTATCTTCATAAATCTGGTAATTACCTGGCATCCATTTCATGTGGCAGCCCCATATTACCTCCAATGAGAAGCTTCATGTTTCATTTAAATAAAATTTGTGGTGCTGGTACATCCTAAGCAATATTCAATAGATACTATTCTCAAAAAAATGTAGGAAACTTACCCAGACTTTATCCTGAATAATTTAGTCTACTCCCTGGAAATGCCTTTCAGAATCTTATTACATAAGAGTGCCAGACCAGTCCTTGTACCAGGCCAGAAAGAACCAGAACAGAGCAAAGACACTATGGAGACTCAGGGAAAGACTAAATTGACTGGAGCAACCAGGAATAGTCCAGAAGAGAAAAGCAAGTGAGTATTCATCTGAGCAGACAATACCCTTTTCCAAATCTTGCTGATTACAGAGGTCACAGACTTGCTGTGGTTTATGAGCATTTAAGTGGAGGAGAGTGAGGAGAAGGTATGATACCTGGGGGGTTCGGTGCAAAGCAGAGGCAAGGAGGAATAGAGGAAATCATAACATTAGGTGGGTAGAGGGGCCAAGGAGGGTAAGATTGGTTCCTTTCCAGAGGAACAGGAAAAACGTGAATTGCAATCTTGACACTCTCATGAGTGTCATGGGGGCAGCTTGCCTCTGCCATCTCTTGCCTGCCCCATCAGCATAAATGGTCAGAGTCTTGACTCAAATCCCAGCATTTAAGAGAGTTCCAGCTGCAGCTGTCAGAACACAAGAAAAAGCAGATCTTCTTCCTTGGTTGTTCTATGCCTAATTATTTACCACTCTCTGGACCTTAACACAAGGCATCTAACTGTTCAGTTGCCCCCCCACCCCCACCTTTCAAACCTGGGTGACTCAGAATCAAGTTGCTTAATCCTCACAGAGGGTGGCAGGCCCTACCAAATGAAATCACTGTGCAACTCCCCAGTGTTAGATGACAGTAACAGAACTCACATTGCAGTCTCAGCATGCACCTACACAGTGTGCAAACCAACCGTGCTTAGGTAGCACCCTCAAACCTACTCACTATAAAGAGTATCTCTAAAGGAACATGGAAGTCACAGGCACACACATATCAGGTGAGCAGCTTTCATCTATCCTTTATCCACCCCCATGCACATACACCTAAAAGCTCCTTATTTGGTTCATGCTGACTGACCACAGCCCTGCTGTGCAGACTCCTCATGCACACCCCATGCTTACACACACTGCACTGCCAAAAAACACTAAATATTTCCTCCTGATTTTGTGTCCACAGTCCAGTACCCTGCCTTTCCAGTGTTTACCCAAATCATTCTTGTCCAGAGAGATCTCTTCCACCAACAACAGCATGATAAAGAAGAAATTTTGAGTACACACTGTAGGCCCCAAACATGGCTAAAAATATCATAATGTGATAATAGCTACAGCTTTGAATTACCATGATAAAAAACAGCAGACTTGTCTCTAGGACACAAAGACTCTGACTTGCAGCTATCTAATAAGATTTCCTGGGTGATTTTTTTTTTTTTTTTTCTGCTTCTTCTATACCAGGACTTCCAGGCCTTTTTCATAGCTTCGTTGGACAGTCATTAAGTCTGGGGCAGCTCCTAGTGAAGCCAGTGTCTTGAGGGAGGCAGAAAACAGGAGATTACTGAGTTCAAATTTGGGGATATCCTGAGGGTGGCACACCTCTGAGCCAAGCCAGCAACCTGTGTTCTCAGAATTTCTGCATTGCTCACCTTTTCCATGTCAACCTACTTATGCAACAATTGATTAAAGACAACCTAATTACTTTTGTCTGCATGGAGTCAGGGTAGGAAGAACATATCTGCCCTTCATGAGGCCCAGTTCCCTCAGTCATGAAACCTGTCCACTCTGTCATGAAAGGTTCATTAAGACTTTATTTGTTGCTAGGCACTAGAGTAGCACTAAAATCTCTCTCTCTCTCTTTCAATAAGATATATTCCCAAAAACCTGACTCAAGCCTTCTGGAGCTTACCTCACCCAAAGCTTAGCAGACAATTGGCTGCACTCATGTCCTTATATATTAGACCTACCTTATTCTCAGGGGACACATTACAAGACAAATGCCCTTGAATAGTACTGAAATTTAATATATAGTTATACAGCTATGATAACATTTACTTTACAAATTAGGCATAGTAAGAGATTCAAAACTGTAATACAATAAAATAATTCTAATCCTATAATAAAATTACATAAAGTAAAAAAAAACTCAGAGGTAATAAATACTTAGATATTAAAACAAAATATGAAATATTCGCAAGTTACTATAAGGGAGGGAGTTACAGGGTGGATATGGTAGTGCACACCAGTGGTGCCAGATCCTTAAGAGGCTGAAGAAAGAGGAGCTCAAGTTTGAAGTCAACCTGTGAAACTTAGTGAAAATTTTAATATTTAAAAAGGGCTGGGTTATGGTTCAGTAGTAGAGCACTCACCTAGCACATGCAAGTCCCTGGGTTCGATCCTCGGCACCACATAAAATTAAATTAAAAAAATAAAAGTATTGTGTTCAACTACTATTAAAAAAATATTAAAATAAATAAATAAAATTTAAAAGGGATGAGATGTACTTCTAGGTTTAATCCCCAGAACTGCTTAAGGAAAAAAAAAAAAGTGAAAGGATGATACAACCCATTCTAAAGGCTGATGTTGAGGGTGAGGCTCAATTCACTGATAAAATATCTGTGCAGAACATGCAAGGCAATAGGTTCAAACCCCAACAGCACAACCCAAGGAAAACGTTAAGGGGGATTTATATTGCAGTTACAGAATAGGAAGCTCCTGAATCTCCCTGCATCCACAAATACACTGAAAAAATATCTACTCATATTTCAAGTCCTTTCCAGATAAAGTCATTAATGAAAGATACATGCACCGGACAACTGAGAAATTATAAAATTACTAAGAAACCTGGGGTAACTTAGACATTAATACTACTTAGGAAAATGTACCATAAAACAGGAACAGAATCCCAAACATTTAATGTCACCCTAAGTAGAGTAAGACTGTGTGTGTGTGTGTGTGTCTGTATCCCCATCTCTAAAGTCTCCTGTTGTTTGCATATTAATTTTTTTCATTACTGAAGAAGACTCAAGATACACACAGATGTCAAACCACAGAAAATAGTGGGGGTTTTCTATGGTATTAAATCTATACCTCTTGATTTCTCTATTAGGATTTTTTTCACAATATTCTGTGAAATGCTACTGATGACAGTTGAGCTTTTATGTATCCTGCACTGTGGAATTAATAAGGGAAATAAAGCAGATTTCTGGCAGTCTGAGTGAAAGTTCAATATATCAGGTCTCTCCACTATCTTTTGCCTGTAAATAACTCCACTCCTACCAATTACTGCAGGATTTTTTTTCATGTCTCAATTTTCACATCTTCCATTCAAGGAAATACTTCCTAAATCTCCAAGCTCTGGGAGCATATGGACATGACTGAGCATAGGAAAATCTCCTAGATGACAAACAAGTGGTTTTACATTGGTGTGCAAGCACTTCCATGGGCTACAGTCAGTAGTGCAGGAAGGGTTAAAAATAACAGATCACTGTTCCCAAAACTCTTTTATATCACACTCTTCCAGTGGCTACTTGATAGCCTGAAATCTAACAAACTTGAATCAGGGATTTATGCAGCAAAGAACATACACTGAAGCCTGTGTACAACTGTTACAGCAGCCTATGTACAACTGTTACAATGACTATTGTCAAAAAAAACTCAAAGAAAACTAATTGCTTAGTGTCAGGTCAGTGGAGGTGACAAAGCAGCCCCCACAGGAAAGAAACATCAATCAGGGGCCGACAGAAACACTGGGATCTCCTGGTTAATGCCTGTCAATCAGCAGGGTCTTCTGACCAATCCTGGATTTCAGCCAGTTCCCCCTGACCAACTCCAGCCAGACAAGAGACTCTAAAACACCTTTTCCTGTCCCAAGAACCTTTCCTTCCTGCCATAAGCCCCAGGAAATTCCAGTCCAGTCGAGTTCCCATGCAGTTTCCACTCAGACCCTTCTCAAATAAAGCCCCGTTCATCGACCTTTTTAAATCTGCCTCCTTTGGTTGCTGCCTACCTTGCCTGTTCTCACACTTGGAGTATATGAAAATGGGAAAAAAAGAAACTCTTGTACACTTGGAAAAATATAAACTTAGTACAGTCACTTTAAAAATAGTATAAAGGTTCTAACAACAACAATAAAAACAATTTACAAAATGAAATAAAACTACCATATAATCCAGTATAAGTAATTTGGGGCCTACATCCAAATAAACTGAAATCAGCAGATCAAAGAAATGGCTGCATTTCCACTTTCAACATAGCACTATTTATGACAGCCCAAATAGGAAGCAAACTGATAGGGGACAGAGAGACTTCTGTAGTGGGAACAAGAGGTTAAGGGAATAATTCTATTAAATTAACCAACTGTGCTAATCCCCACATGCCTTAATGTTTAAAAAAGGAATTTACCTGCAATTCTACCCAGTTTAAGACAACAGTGTAATCACATCCCCTTTTTCCACAGAAAAGCCTTAACTGGGCTTCTCCAGAAATCTTCCCCATATATGATTTTGGGACTGTCAGCAAAAGAGTCTCTGCAAAAGAGTTCAATGTAGATAAACTTCCTATTTTCGTGCTATCTTACGTGGCCACTGGCCAGGAAGAAATCAGCACTCCATGGTTTTTCACAAACATATCCAGTATAGGAGTTTGTAGAAATGTGCAAACAATGCCTCTGGCCTTGAGCTGGGCTTCACAGAGATGTCTACATTTTTAAGATAAGTTACAAAATGGGCTCCATGGTAACAGCTGGCAGGGGGAGGGAAAAAAAGGGAGAAGCCAGCTCTTCCCTTCTCAGGTGTTGTCCTTGAAGGGATAACTTGCCCAAAACAGTGGGGAAAAAAGAAAAAAAAAAAAAGCTGCTTTTATGTGAACTTGTGCAGACTATGAACTTCTGAGCCCCTCCCCTTACATGCTGGGTATAAAGTTCTGAAACTACCTGAACTCAGGGTTCAGGGGATACATTTGGCTGCAGCCAAATAAAACTGTTTCCTGCTATTGGTGTCTTGCCTCATTTGTCCCTACAACAACAGGATAGGTTACATTACTCACAAACTAGCTATTATCTGCAGAAGATATGCAGGCCTAAAATGCAGATAAGAAAAACAAGTTACTCTGAAGGGGAAGAGACTTTTGTAACTCCCTCACAGACAGGATCCCTGAACTCAGGGGGAAAAGGATTATTTCCCTAGTCACAAAATCTGTAAAACCAAATTCCTAATAGAACCAGTCAGCATGGGTCAAAGTAACCTAGACAGACATATTATGCTTACATCTTTTTAAATACCTTTATTTTATTTATTTTAAGTGGTGCTTAGGATCGAACCCAGGGCCTCGCATGTGCTAGGTGAGTGTTTTACCGCTGAGCCACAGCCCCAAACCCATAACCTAGACTTTTTTTTTTAATATTTATTTTTTAGGTATAGATGGACACAACACAATGCCTTTATTTTTATGTGATGCTGAGGATCGAACCCAGGTCTTGTCCATGCTAGGCGAGCGCTCTACTGCTAAGCCACAATCCCAGCCCTAACCTAGACTTTTTATGGCAATAGGGAGTTGAAAATTATTATCTTGCTGCCAGTCAAAATTCAAGAAGTGGGGCTGAGCATAGTGACACACATGCCTGTCATTCCTGTGGTTTGAGAGGCTGAAACAGGAGAATTAAAAGTTCAAAGGCAGCCTCAGAAGCTTACTAAACAACAGCAGTGAGACCCTGTGTCTAAATAAAACATTTTTAAAAAAGGGTTGTAAATGTGACTCAAGGGTGAAGTGCCCTGGGGTTCAATCCCCAGTAAGCACATCATTAATTCTACCACCCACCACACACACACACACACACAAAAAAAAAAAAAAAACAGTCAAGCGGCGGGCCTGGAGGAGAATGAAAAATTCCCTGAGATGCCCAATAAAACTGGAATGCAGAATAAACACACCAATCCTCTTTTCTCTGAGAGGACAGTCTCCACTCTTTTCTACCCCTTCTAAAAACGTATGCCTGTAACTTTAGGTAGCATGTCTAAAATCTTTCTGACTCCATTTCAAGAATCAGGATTTAAAGGTGGGCTTCATGCTGCCTAACTCTCCCAGAAGTCTTCATCCAAAGTCCAGGGTGAGCCAGAAGGTCCAGGGAATCCCGGCAGTAAGATAAAAGCCCTGGATGTATCAATTAACAACTCTTAAAACTCCTTGCAGAGAGAATCATACCTGAAACAGGTTACCTTTCGCAACAGGTTGGAGGCAGGTGGGAGTTTTGGGAGCATGACGAAGGAAAAAGGCCGCATTGGACTTCCTTTAACTTCCTATCAGCCCACACCGTCCCCGATCGGACCCAATTATGTATTATCTATATTAACTGTCTTTTTGCCTCGCTTCTCCCAGAAAGTCCCATCCCTGTAACAAAAGGAAGAAACTTTAAACTGCCCCAGAAGACGACTCAGGCCCGCAGGCACTAGAGAATACGGTAAAGAGCGCACCTTTTGTACCTTAGCCGGTCCTGCCAGTTAAAACAGCCTGCCTTGCTCATCCCGCCAGTTAAAACAGCCTGCCTTACTCATCGCAAGATGCCTGCTACACACTCACCATTTGCTTGTTTTCAGGATGTCCGAAGTACTCCACAGGGATCTTTCCGCCCTTGAACAGCTGAGCAACGTGGGACTCTTGCGAACAGGAAAGCGAGTCTCCCGGCAAATCCCAAGATGGTGGATTCTAAAAACGGAAGCCCGCCCCCTCTTCAATAACAGTGTCGTCATTGGACAGTTCTCACCCAGGCGCTCCTGATTGGATCCTGCTTCAGACTCTGACCCCTGAATCTGAACCTAAGAAGCCTGCAGGTGAGTGACGGTAAAAGGAATTCAACCCAGAAATGAATGAGGTCAAGGATAGGTTGATGACTGCAACAGATGTTTCCTTTGAGTTGCTGGGAACTTAGGTTAAAGCTGTTTTAAGGCTGGGATCCCTTGCAATACTGGGATCTAACACAGCGAGGAGAACACTTGAATTGGATTTTGCATACATGGTCACATCAATTTACGAATTATACATGTGTTTACATTATTCATGAAGAGAATTTCATGAATTCTCATAAGTTAGAGAATTTCATGAATTCTCATAAGTTAGAAAAGTTAGATAAAATTCCTAAAATTTAATTTGAAAATTTAACTAACTTTTCTACCTTCATACCTTATGAGAATGCATCTTAAGGTTTGAACTGGGAAACAATTTCCGAAGACAGCAAAGTCCAATACATACAAATTGTGAGGCACAGGGGTAAATTTAAATTTTCTAATAATCAGATTAAAATTAAAGAATAAAAGTAAAATGAATAACAAATGTATCCAAAATATTATCATTGTGTGACAAATATTAAATTACTAATGAAATATATACATATATAACTGCACTCTCGATTTAAGATTCCAGCACATCTTTGTTCACAGCAGCCACATTCAAAATTTCAGAGCTCTGCCTTCCTTGACTGTATGGAGGTGAGAGTTCTGGCACCCTTCTTTTTATGCTAGAGGTGAGCAAATTTACTTTAAATTAATATATCTCCTCAGGAACAAAGAGAAGGAAGTTTCAACCAGGACATCTCAAAAAATAAACCACTCTTTTTGCATGGATGCTGGAAACAGATCCATTGCAATTCCATATGTCAGGCAGCAAATGAAGAAATATAGAGTCCCAGGAGGTAGAGACTCCCTGACTTCAGATCTGTCAAGTCTATATCTTAGAGTTTAAATAGATTCAAGGCAAACTTCTTATTTTTTAATTTGGCCTTGGGTCCAATGGCCAGGTTGTGATGTCTATTTCCTCCTGATGTATGGAGTATTATCAGGATTAGCAACAATCATATGCATAGATGTCTACATGCATTTCTATATTTCAACGCCATCTAAGAGATCAAATCTTCCATTGAAATTAGAAGAGAAAATCACCACCTGTAGAGTATCTGCTCTTCTTTTGATAATAACTTGAGATTGAATCCTGGAATCTTGCTTTTATGAAGGGTATATTAGTTAACTATCATGGGGTAATAAGCCACTCTAAAGCTTATTTGCTCCTTATTGAGTGGTTATTACTTTAGGCTGGCTCAGCTCGGGTGCTCCCACTGCATGTAGTTAGCTGATGATTGATGTGGTTGCTGTGCTTCAGAGGGTGAGCTCTTAACTGGGGCACCTTTATTATACACAGAATATCTCATCCTCCAGTAGCCTAATATGGGTTTGTTTTCATGGTAATAGTAAGGTTCTGAAAGCAAAGCAAAAGCATTGAAGAGCTTATGTGTGTGTGTTTCTAGGGATTGAACTCAGTGATGTTTTACCAGTGATCTAAATCCCAGAATTTATTATTATTATTATTATTTTTTATTTTGAGACAGAGTCTCCTTAAGCTGATGAGTTTGGCCTCAAGCTTCCTGTCTTCCAGCCTTAGTTTTCAGAACCAATGGGACTGCAGACATGCTCTTTTGCACTTAGCCCAGTTAAAGGATTTTTTTTTTTGCAGTACTAGTTATTGAAGAACCCAGAGGCACTTTACCATTGAGCTACATCAGTAGACACTTTTTTTTTTAAATTTTGAGAGAGTGTCTCAACAAGTTGCTAAAGGCCTCATTACATTTCAAGATTGGCTTTTAACTTGGAATCCTCCTGCCTCAGTCTCTCCAGCCACTGGCATTAGAGGTGTGCACAACAGTGCCTGGCCTTAGTCACAGTTGTATAGGAGCCATAATAAGGAGACTCCAAATCCAAGGACTGGTAAACACATTTGGCATTCTTGATATTTTGGCATTCATTATTACTTGGCCTTTTTTTATTGATGAGTTTTATACAAATCTGTGCAGTGTTTAAAAAAATAAATGTTCAAAGCCTCAGAACTACTAAGCCACTTGTCTGGGTTTCAGGATCAACTCAGTCTGACACTTCCATTAGACCACATGGCTCCTTGAAAAGTTTTTATTCCTTTAGGTTTAAAAAATAGGATTTCTGTCCATTTAGTGATCATCTCCAATGGGCGTTATATTCTTGAAATAATGCTTTTGAAGCCTCTAGGAAGGACTTGGAATAATTTTGAGAAATGTCTGAGGAATGATTTGAGGACTTAATGTACCAACAATGTATTTCTAATTTCTCTTCACAGGAGAAATTTGAAAATATGCACAATGCACCCACGGGCATGGTAATAAACATTGTGCTTCTGGAAAGTACAGTAAAAAGAAGCCTGCACTGTGCCCAAAAGAAAGCATAGGAGAGCAGAGAGTAAGTAAAAAATTTTAAACAAATTTAAAAATATCTCTCAAAAGAAAATGAAGATCCATGCTACTTTATTTAATACAGAAGTATTCATAACACCTCAAACTATAAAGGGATTTTATGAGTGCAGGATATATTCACTGATAGAATGCATTCTCAAAATTGATACAAGTTTGTTAATAATTATCTCCATTTATGAGCTATAGTGGAAAAATTACAAAGAATGAAAAACCATGTAACACACACCTATGATAATTTGAACAAAAATGAACACTAACTGGGATTATATTATATAGAAATTATGGATAAAATGATTTAAAAAAAACATAGAAAGGGATTATAAGAAAACACAATTATCCTAAATCTCTCTGATTTTGGAGATCCTGTGCCCCTGCTGGCTCTGAAAATCAATTGTCTCTGAGATTTAATGGTCTATTATTTGTAGGCCTGAGTGTTTGCTGGTCTGCTGGAATCGGGGATCCAATAGGCAGGACAGGTTGTAACTGAAAGACAGTGAGGCAGCTATGAGTCTTCCTAGAACCACATCTCAGGTGTCTTGACTAATGCCTACCCAACAGTTGATATCCTGGTGCCTGAGCATTCACCCATGCATAAGCATCTATGGGTAACAACTCATGCACTCGAATCTCAAGCAGGGAGAACCACTCACACCTTGGGCTTTCACACAAGCCTTACTTGGCCCTCATCTTTTATTTTCTCACTATGCTGCTCCATGGAATACAATCACACCTAAAATTGATACTCAATGTGAAAATTATACTTACCCAGTGCAACCAGTAGCATATAGATTAAAACAATGACTTGCAAAATGTGATAGTTAAAAAAGCAAGATAATGTGATTTAACTCCAGTTAATGGCTTATTTGTTTAATTTTGATATTATTGTACCATATTTTTTTTCACCAATGAGAGATTGATTTTGCCATAACAGGCTATGATGGTAATTTTATTATCTCCAATAGTAATTATCAAAGTCAGGTTTACTATCTTCCTGTTTGGTACTATATGCTGCTAGTGGAAATGGCTCTAGAGTACTATTTTATTTTTATTTTTGTTTTTGTTTTTGGTACTAGGGATTAACCAGGGATGGCTAATCACTGAGCCATGGCCACAGATCTTTTTAATATTTTATTGAGAGACAGGGTCTCTCTAATTTGCTTATAGCCTTTCAAAGTTGGTGAGGGTGGCTTTGAACTTGTAGTTCTCCTGTTTCAGCCTCTTGAGCCACATGGATTTCAGGAGTATGCTACTGCACACACCATTAATTTTATTTTTCTATTTTCTGAGAGAGAGAGATACAGAGATAGATAGATAGATAGATAGATAGATAGATAGATAGATAGATAGATAGATAGATAGATAATACATACATATATAAAGATATTCCAGAATGACTATTAATCTCTGTTAACTTGAATATCTGGAATAAATTTTGGATTGTGAAATTTAGGCTCCAGGAGGCCTTAGATATATAGATGCCTGGACTACAAAAAAAACCTATAGTTAATGAATCAGGGGAGAGTATGTGAACTGCACCTGGGCTCTATGTCTTTTGGGTTGGGGCAAAATAAAAAAAAATATGAAAGTGGTTGGAGTGTTGATAAATAATTTCATAAATACCACAGTTTTAAATAAAAGAAGGAATAATGACATTTTTTATTTTTATGTGAACTATGATAGTGCAAGGTCATCTTAAATGTAGAGACAAGTTCTGAGAGAAGACAGAGATGCATTCAAGTGTTTGTGTCCTTTGGAGTGGTATTTGAAAAGAAATTGAGGAGATCATCATGTCTTTCAGTTAAACCTGATATATTGGATTTATAAGGAGGCTGATGAATTTATTGAATCATTTTTAATAGTTAAATTATGTATGATAAGATGTGAAAGGTGTTTTAGTTAATACCACTCATTTTATTTAACTTTCCTTTCCTTTAATCTTTTTCTTTCTTCAAGTACAGAGGATTGAACTCACGACCATTCTACTACTAAGCCACACTCTTAGGTGCTTTAATTTTTCTTTCTTTCTTTCTTTTCTTTTTTTTTTAGACAGAATGCTACTAAACTTCACAGTAAGGCCTAAAGTTAAAATCAACCTGTGTCAGTTTCCTGAGTTTCTGGGATAACAAGCATGTGCTACCATGCACAGCAAAATTTTAGTCTAGCATGTTCTTAATGAATGTGACAAAATTATTTGCTTAGAGGAAGATGTCATCAGTGTAATGTCATATCTGTACTTCTGATAAAATATAGATGCAAAGATCATGTGTGATGGTAAAGCAATTTAGACTGCCTCATATGTATCCTCTAAGAGTTATATTATATCATTTTGAAGTAAAGGCAAACTGAGATGTGGTTGTTGAAATAGACAGTGAACAAGGCACTTTAAGAATATCTATGACAGGGCTGAGGTTTTGACTCAGTGGTAGAGTGCTTGCCTAGCATGTGTGAGGCACTGTGTTCGATTCTCAAAACCACATATAAATTAATAAATAAATAAAGGTCCATCACAACTAAAAGAAAAAAACAAAACAGAATATCTATGACAAAAAAAAATGTGTACTCATTTTTTTCATCAAAAGGATCACCAGTGTTTATATTGTGTATGAGGGGATGTAAAAATGAGATACAGTATTACAATGGTCATAATCTGCCATGATGTGCCATTTTTATTCATGTTGCAGTAATTCACTTGCAGGTCAGCATGGGAAAAGAAAGAAGAAGCAGAGCAAGCAAAGCAGCAGCGGAAAAAAATGTCCTTTATTGTGTACAAGCAATCTTATTATAGTATTGTGAACAAAGAAGGCAGCCTTCCAACATCAAAGAATCAGGTCTTTCAGTTAATTAAACATAGCACACAGAAGTTTTACTTTGTAATCAGAAGTGACCCACTTCTCATGGCTAATCTACTCTCGGCCTGGAGTATGCTGAGCTCTGCTCTTTGTTTAGAACAGATAAAAAATTTTTCTCAGCGCCCTCCTAGCCCACTTGGCAGAACATCCTGTTTGCAGGCAAGTCCTCCCAAGGACAGCAGACACCTCGTTTTCAAGCATGTCCACTGTTACCTTATCTTAAACCTTGAAGAAGCCTCTCATTTGCGAGCAGGCCCTCCCAAGGACAGCAGACACCTCGTTTTCAAGCATGTCCGCTGTTGCCTTTCTATACCTTGACAGAATATCCTGTTTGCAGGCAAACTCCATCAAGGACAGTAATAGTAACACAGTCACATCTGATTCTCTACAATTCGTAGAATTGGAAACAGCAAACATTAGGATTTTAAGGAATGACATTTTTAAAAATTGAGTCCTTTACACAAAATTTTGGTCCTTGAAGGTATGATTTTGATTTATATTAAAAGCCCTATCATTTATTTTAGCTGAGTGTCTAGGGATTTTGACTGTGGATTTCTATTATATCTACCCAATTTGTAAATGCCCAAACTTGATTTAATTAATACTCATAATATTAGAGCATCAGTGCCTCCTATCCCTCTTTCAGAATGATGGGTATAATATTTATGTAAAATTAAGATGAGATTATAGCTGAATGAAAGTCTATATAATAAATGAAATGTTAGTATTTTTTTTCTGGTTTATATTTAGTAAGGCTTAATTTTTTTAACACTGACATTTGAACACAAACACTTCCTATCACTAAGCTACATCCCCAGTATGTGTGTGGAGATATATATATATATATATATATATATATATATATATATATAGTATTTATAGTATTTTGTATGAGGGATTGAACCCAGGGGCACTTATCCTCTGAGCCACATCCTCAGCCATCTTTATATTTTTATTTTGAGATAAGGTTTACCTCAGTTGCTAAGGCTGGCATCAAACTTTAAATCCTCTTCTCTTAGCATTCCATGACACTGAAATTACAAACATGTCTCCACAGATATTTAGTAACTTTTTTTTTTAACATTAAGGTTTATATGTTGAAGTTTGATGGGCCACCCAGATATAATTGTTGCTTGATCCTAAGAACAGAGTTTCCAGAAGGGCATAAAGACATTCTGGCTCTAATGTCTGAAATCTCATTTTCATGGGACATATGAAATAATGGAAGTTCTTTTATTACCAAACTAGAAGTAAACACTTTTAATGTTGTGTTGTAGAAATAGCTACTTAGTGCAAAAGCACAGCTCACTTAAGATTTCTTTTGAAATTGCTAAAATAGTGTGATGAAGAGAGGATTTTTAAAGTTATTCTTTGTTCTTGGATAAAACTCAGAATATCTAGATGAGCAAGCATCATGCCTATGATCCCAGTAACTTGGGTGACTGTCAAAGGAGGATCAAATGTTTGAAGCCTGCCTCTGCAACTTAGTGAGGTTCTAAGTAACATAATGGAACCCTTTCTCAAAATAAAATATACATAAGGGGTGGCAAAGTAGGCCCTAATATTTATCACGTGTGACTAGGCCCCAACTTCCTTAATAAGATGCCTATAGCACAAGAATTAAAACCAAGAATCATCAAATGGGATGGATTAAAACTAAAAAGATTTTTTTTCTCAGAAAAAGAAATAATCTGTGAGGTGAACAGGGAGCCTACATCCTAGGAGAAAATTTTTACCCCTCACACATCAGATAAAGCACTAATTTCTAGGGTATATAAAGAACTCAACAAGCTAAGCACAAAAAAAAACCCACCCAAATAATCCAATCAATAAATGGGCCAAGGACCTGAACAGACACTTCTCAGAAGAAGATATACAATCAATCAATAAATATATTAAAAAATGCTCAACATCTCTAGCAATCAGATACATGCAAATCAAAACTACTCTAAGGTACATCTCACTCCAGTCAGAATGTAAGCTATTATGAAAACAAACAACAACAAGTGTTGGCAAGGATGTGGGGAAAAAGGTACACTCATACATTGCTGGTGGGACTGCAAATTGGTACAGCCAATTTGGAAAGCAGTATGGAGATTCTTGGAAATCTGGGAATGGAACCACCATTTGACCCAGCTATTCCTCTTCTCAGACTATAACCAAAGAACCTAAGAACGGCATACTACAGGGACACAGCCACATCAGTGTTTATAGCAGCACAATTCACAATAGCTAAACTGTGGAGCCAACCTAGATGTCCTTCAATGGATGAGTGGATAAAAAAATGTGGCATTTATACACAATGGAATATTACTCAGAACTAAAAAAGAACAAAATCATGGTAATTGCTGGCAAATTGATGGCGTTAGAGAAGATTATGCTAAGTGAAGTTAGCCAATCCCCCCCAAAAAACACAAATGCCAAATGTTTTCTCTGATATAAGCAGGGATGACTCAAAATGGGGTAGGGAGGGAGAGCACAGGAGGAAGATTAATTCTAGATAGGGAAGAGGGGTAGGAGGGAAAGGGAGGGGGAAGAGGAATAGTAAGGATGGGGGAATTATTACAAAATGTAAGAAGATTTGAAGTGGTGTCAACACACCTTACATAGAACAGAGATATGAAAAATTGTGGTATATATGTGTATTAAGAATTGTAATCCAAAAAAAGGAGTACATGTATAATGGCATAATTTGGCATGAGCATACTTTATATACAGAGTTAAGAAAACTTGTGCTGTAAATGGGTAATAATGAATGTAATACACTCCACTATTGTCATGTATATAAAAAAATAAAGAAAAGGAAGGAAGGAAGGAAGGAGATTAAATTTGGAAAAAAATTTAAAAGGTGGGGATGTAGTTCATTAGGAAGCCCCTGGGTCCAATCACTGCTACAAAACCAAATTACCATTCAAAGTAATGTTTTCTACTGCTTATTTGCACTTTAATCCATTCAATTATTTCTAAGTTCCTTTCTTTTAAAGTTCATCAATATTCTCCACCTATATCTTGCTTATACCAACTAAGGTATCCATTAGCCTCCTTTTAATTGTTCTGTAACTTTTATTTTTGTGTATGTGGTACTGGGGTTTAACCCAGCCTTCCTATTCTAAGTAAATACTCTAGCAGAAATCTACAGCACCTGTCCTACTTTGGCTTTTAGATAGAAGGGATTTTGTTTACTGTTCTTTATTTCTTTCAAAAGTGCATGTTTTTCTGTGTACCTATTAGTCATTTGACCAAAGCTAACTCCAAATACTCTCTGGGAAATGCCCTTCTTACTTTAGCTTCCTTTTTTCTCCAAGTTGCTTTGAAAAAATGCCTTCAAAGTAATGTTGTTTACCAGGCACTCTTAATGTATTCATGGTTGATTTCTGAACATATTATCTCATAGCCTTCCTCACTGCAAAGTTCTGCTGAGATACCTTCTGATAATCTTATGGACACTCTCTTATAGTGACTAACTGTTTTCAAAATCAGTTGGTTGTATCTCAAGTCCCTTTATTTCTTTTGTAAAAATTGATTTTGATACAGTGAATCACAAATTTTTCTGAGGGTCTTTCTAAATTGTTGGTGTTGGTCTCAAACATGTGATTCTACTGACCCACGATCCTGAGGCATTGGGATTGCAGTTTTGTGCAACCATCAACAGCTTACAAGAGGAATTTCTCTAGATTCTTTCCACTGCTGCATTCCTGCACTATGCCCACATTCACTCATTCATAGAAACAGATGGACTCTTAAGCAAATACATACGGATATTTGATTATTGATTTCAGTCACCTTATGATCCTTGAGAAGAGTTCTAATGAGCATTAAAATATCCCTCAACTTCCCATAGAGATTTTCATATAGCAAGTCCATTTATTGACACTTTTCACAGTTCAAATTGCAATTGCCTTCCTGCCTCAGCATGAGATTGGCCCTTAGGGCATTGCCTATTTTTTGGTACACACTGAAACATTATAGCAAATAGCATGAAGCTCAACACACCCAGCTGATTTGGTTTTTTGTTGTTGTTCTGTAAGAGGAGTAGCAATCTAAAATCCTTTTAGAGTATAATGTTATTCATTCATTAATACAATTTAATTTTATCTGTGATGGAATTTTACTTCACTGAGGAATAGATTGTGGTGATAACAACATGATGGCACTTGTTTTCTAAAATAGCTACAACAATTTTTCTTTTTAGCCATTTAGATTTTTGTCTTCCCTAAGTCATACTCAGATTCTGGGTCCTGCAATGTGCTTTTCATGTCCTATAGTCTCTAAGCATTTACCCCTCTGAGGAATCTGGGTTGACATTGCTGTTGTAGAGTGCTTCCTTTAACATAAAGGATGGAAAAACATTTGTATTACTTAAATCATAGGGTCTTCCCTGGATGTCTTCTCTAGGCACTTTCTTCATAATGGTGGAAAATAATATCTCACACTTACATCACCTATCAGGAACAAATTTAACTTCAGGAGTATAGAAAAAAAAAGTTTATATAATTCTGTTTTTCATTAGTTCTCAGTATGATGCTGAGTTGCCATTTGACATCCAGAAACCTATGTTTTCTCATCTCTACAAAGGGGATAATTTTAGAGGACAAAGTTAGATAATATTTTTCATGGTGACTATTAATAGAAGTTATGTGCTGTGGCTCTATAGCTGATAAAACACCTGGAAGACAGAGTATAGCTATTAATTGTTTAACCATTATCTGCCTTTCACATTAATTTTATTTACAAAGCTTGTAATAACATTTTCACCATAATCACACATGTCATCCACATCAGAATTCCAGATTCCAATTCTCTGATAATTTAAGGTGATGCAACTAGTTATATGCTTCTCATTTTTTTCTGCTTACTCTATGTCTCCAATAAAGAAATTTTCTGTTACATGCCTTTATAACCATGTTCACCTGCTTTTTAAAAACTATGTAGAAACCTGATGTTCTCAAACTATCATTATGATTTGTAATGAAGGCTTAAATTTACTTCATTTTTTAAAAAAAATTTAATATTCATTTTTTAGTTATAGGTGGACACAATATCTTTATTTTATTTTTATATCATGCTAAGGATTGAACCCAGTGACTCACCCACACACGGCAAGTGCTCTTCCTCTGAGCCACAACCCCAGCCCTTAAATTTACTTCTGACTGGGGCTGGGGAAGTGGCTCAAGCGGTAGCGTGCTCGCCTGGCATGCGTGTGGCCCGGGTTCGATCCTCAGCACCACATACAAACAAAGATGTTGTGTCTGCCAAAAACTAAAAAATAAATAAATAAATATTTTTTAAAAAATTTACTTCTGACTGATATTTTCATTCTCATTACAAACTGAATTAAGATTTCCCTGGGTCATGAAGTGGGAGCCCCATTACCACTGAGATATAAAAGAAAGTTTTCTTTTTGTTTATATGTATACACACACACACACACACACACACACACACACACATTCACAAACCATACTATTTTGAATAAGTGTCACTAACCAAGTCTTAAAATAATAAGAAAAGCTGCATGAGTCATGTGGTCTAGTAAAGTTGTTAGTCTTTCCAATGAGACACAATTAAACACAATTCCCAGCTCATCTCCTTATTAATCATGGAACTTTGGTCATATGAGAAAAAAATCATGGCCTTGTCATTAGGTCTAAAGTCAGATTATAAATTAAGAAATTTGCCTTTAATGAATTTAAACAATAGAATCAAATCTGTGGATAGATCTGAAAACATGGGACCCTATATCCTTGGATTAATCTTCTTTTGCTTCTTGTCTGAAGCCTGGAATGGAAATGGACCTGTGGCCAGCATTAGGTGGAAAAGACTGGTCTACTTCTGGATACTTTCTGGTTGGAGTTTCCTGCTCTCACAAAAGGCAGTATCGTTAGTGTTTGTTGGACCTGAAGGGAAATATTGGTGAGATACTCATTGATCTTGAGCATAAAAATTAAGGTTTGAAAGCTTCATCTTCCTGAGGTTAGTAGAATTAAAGCTCAAATTTGGAATGTGGGTGCTGTAAATTGAGATATGCTGGAAAATTGACATAGAGAGTCAGTTTTTCTGATGGTCCAAAAATACCTATACCTCATTAGTTATACTATTGGCCAATTAGTGATAATATTTTGGATATCTTGTGCTATGTCATTATAATCTCTTTCAACTGTGTTTTTTTACTTTTGAATTTAAATTCTAGAATATTTTAAGTTATTCTCATGCTTCAAATTGTATTTTCAATGGAGATTGCTGCCTTAGGTTTTCCTTTACAGTTCAAAGCACAATCTGTTTCCTTAGAAGACCATAGGGCACAAAAGTTAAATGCCATTTTACAGTAATTGACATTATATTATTACCATTCATGGATAATATACAGACATATATATTCCACAATAAACTTGCAATTGCAATGGTAAATGATAAATGGTAAACTTGCATATGCAATGGTAAATGCAAATGACCTCCTGCATGGGTTGGATCCAAATATTATAAGAGAAACCTTTCTTAAATTAGCTGCAGCCAGAGAATCTGCATTTTAACTCCCATCACCACAAATACAAAAAACTCCCATCACCAGCAAATACTTGTCTTTCTGATTTCATTCTTTCCTGCCTTTCATATCATCTGTCACTCAGAAAACTCACCAGTCTCCTCTCAGAAGCACTTAGGTAAGTATTGTCAATCCTACACACAGCTAGTAAAGAGGGGCAGGCTTTCACAGTCCCATGAAGCTATTGTCTCTGGAGCCTCCCACTCAGTATCCATCGCTAGACTCCCCCTCCTATGGTCAGGAGGCTTAGTTTGCTCTGTTTTCCAGGTGCTGAAAGACCTGTAGGGAATATACTTGGTACATCAAAAGAGAGCAAATTGTGAGAGCACTGTGACATCTGGAGATTAGGAAGCAAGTCTCTTTGAAACTAGCTGCACCCACCTGGCAGACCAAGGTGGTCTCTGGAGACTGCAGGACTGAATTCTCTTCTGGAGCAGGTCAGCCCTAAGTACCTCTACTGGCCAAGTGGAGCATATGTCAGCAGTGGAAAGCTTGGGGATCCTGTCCTATCCCTGCAGTTTATCAGTTCGTGGTATCTGAAGTAATATCTGAGCATTTATGTGCCAGAAGCCCAGAATCTTCTCCGATTGTGGTTATTTATGTCTAGGGTGGATCAGAATCACAATTTTATGTATTGTTTTTCTGAATGAAGGGAGCCGTTTTCTGCTGGGGCCTCAGTTCCTCCTTTCACCTGAGGTTGTTTTTCTTCCTTCTTTTTTTCCTTTATTATTCAGTGGGGGGTGGGGTGGGTGGTGGTTACTGGGGATTGAACTAAGAGGTACTTTATCTTTGAACTACATTCTCAGTTTTTTAAAGTTTTGTATTTTTAGAAAGTGTCTCATTAATCTGGTAAGGCAGTCCTTGAACTTGTACCTCACTCTCCCGAGTTGCCACCTTCCCTGAATAATCCTGAAGTTTCTAAATGTATGGGATGTAAAACATCAAATCCAGAACACTCTCTTCCAGACTAAGTCTTTATACATTTGTCACCTAATTTTAAAAATTCCAGGTTCTTTTCCATAATGCCAATGAGAACCTCCTCTCTCCGTAATATTATCAGTTAGTTGTTTCCCATGTTACATTTCAAATGGGAATAGTACTTTTTAATGGTTTCACCAAAAACTGGATAGAAATTTTAAATAGTTTATTTTTTATCTAGGTGCAATGGCACATGCCTGCAATCCTAGAGACTCAGGAGGCTAAGGCAGGAAAATTGTAATTTCATGGTCAACCCAAAGTACTTATTTATGTACACATTCAGCAATTTAGCAACTGTCTGAAATAAAAAAATAAATAAATAAAGGATCACTGCGTATGTAACTCTGGCTTAACATTCTGCTGTGTAAATTCTCCACCACCACAGAAAACAATTAAAAGAGAGGCTTTGTTTTCTACTTATTAGCCATTCTCATAAGAGAAAAATCACTTGAATTTGAAGAATTATTAGTGCTTTTATCCTCCCTTTGTCTTTCTGAGGCCAGACACTTTGTGGGACTGTCTTTGAACTGAGAATTACCCCCTGTAGACCAGCTTATTTTACAGTTTAAGAACACTGAATTAGCACATCATTTTAGAATTTATTTTCAAAGGAGAATAGTATTCATGTGGGCTTCCCCCCACCTCATTCTTTGAAAAACTGCTTAATATTCAATCCATTGTGAAGAACCTGATTTGCACTCTGTAGTGTTTGAAGAAACAAAGAAACTCTAATATTGACTCTCTTAAACTTAGTGTATGTAAACAGCTTACAATATGTATTGTCTAAATGCATTTAAATCTTTTATTCAAAGAAAAGCTAAAGCAAAAAGACTGGTATGTGATCATACCACTCAAGACTGTCAGGGCCAACAAAGACAACACTAATCAGCATATCCTACATTGGATTGCAGTGCTCTCCAAATTATTTGAAGAATGCATACAGACAACTTGCCTGATTTTTAAAATGAGCATAAAGGCCCTTTAAACTTTGCAGGTTTCCCCATTATGCATATAGAAAATGCTAGTGTGTTTTGCTCACTTCATATGTAACAGGTGCCCTTACCTTGTGATGTATCCTGTGCTTTTCCTGTGGGACCATTCCATTCAGGAACAAAGAGCACCATGATTCCAATCTTGTGTGTATTTACTAACCCTTCCCCTGAGGTTTGTGTATGTTGGATATTGTGGTGTTTTAGATCACTGATTGTACAGAAGAGAGAATTCAAACAAAATATTGCTGTTCTTCAGTTTTGTTTGTGGAATTTGAAATTACTCCAATTTAAAATAAATTACTGGACTGTGGAAATAAAAAGAACAACAACAAAAAAAAAAACAAAAACACTGACTTAGGTTTCAAAATTTTTTCCTGTGGCGAATCAGCCCCATGTTTGTGGGGCTTGTGTTTGTTTTCAGAAGAGTCTCACCAATTACAACAGTGTGTTTTAGTAGCATTTTGGCCTTAGCTGCTGCCTTGAAAACTCTTATTTGAAGGTGAATCATGGCTTGTTCTCTTTGTAGTTTTTATTTATTTAAGCTTTGTGGACCAGAGTTTTTGTTTTGGGGCAAACCCTAGACAAAATCTTTAGCTTTGGTTGTCACCAAAACGGCCTCCAAAACTTTGACATGGTTGAGATCTTGTCATAGAAGTTGATTTTGCACTTGGCTTTTTGTGGGGTGGGAAAGGAGGGGGATTTACCACATGACCTCACTAGTAAGTGTTAAACAGGTGCCATAAAGCATCTTTTTAAGTTCATGACTGCACAGGAAGATCATGGCTACTACCAACAGATGCTGATTTAATATCATGAGAGGCTGAAATGCATTGTGGATCTGTTAAGAGAAAATTACTTTCTTTTATAACATGTATATAAAATTTTTTGATCATCCTGTCCTAAAGTTTTGCATTTTTATTCAAATGTTATTTCCTTTTTTCCTTTGAGTAACACTGTTATTGTGGTAGAATTCTTACTTTATTCTAACATATGTCTAACATGTATATCTAAAAGAGATTGTGTAGCTTATGTGTTTCTACACATTTCATCATTTAAAAATTGTTCAAAGGTTGTATTTACATCCAAGGCTGGAAATCAAGGGGGACTGTCCAGTTTCCAGGTTTTCTACCATAGGACTTTGTAAAGTAGGAAAAAAGTCTCCTTAATTTGTATGTGTATACACATATACACAAATTGTTTAAAGATCTGTGTACTGACTTTCATCAGACAATGTTTTGTGACATAAATGTAATACCACATGATGTGCAAAGGCCTCCTGGCATCTGAAGAGGTTTTCGTTTATGTATTTTGGGGATTAAAAAAAAAACCTCTAGTAAACGTGAAAAAAAAAAAAGAAAGAAAAGAAAACATAAGACTTGGTGATCCTTTCCCCCCTTCTAGAGCAACCTGTTTTATAATTGATAAACTCTAATGAAATTGACCACATTTTAAATTTCAGTCTATCCTCTGATTTGTAAAGGGTGTTAAAGACAAATTCTAGCTGGTGTTTGCCCTTGATGTAAACTAAACTAGGATTTTCTGTATCCTGGAATAAGAGTCCAAAGATCATTTGGATATATGAAAAGATTCTGTTTGTATTAAAATATGTAATATATAGTACTATATTCTATGTACATATATCACAATTTCTGGTGAATAATTGTCCTTTCCAAGTCAGAAGAGAATAAGAAATGTTGCATTAGTGTTTTATTCTGGTGGGGATGTTTGGGCTTTAGAATGGGTTACAGTTCATCCTGCTTCCAGCTCCTTATTAGGTGTGGGACTTTGACCATGGGAGGAAATAGATATTATAGCCTGACCTAAATTATCTCTAAGGCAAAATTGCCAAATAAGGTGTTTGCATTTCATGTATTTAAACAATAGAGACAGGGCTGTGGACAGATCTGAAGTTATGTATCCCCTGTCTGAAATCCCATCTTCTTTTGCTTCCTGAATGATATCTGCAATGGCAGTGGATCTGTGACCAACATCAGTTGGGAAGACTGATCTACTTTTGGACACTTCCTGGTGGAAGGTTCCTGTTCTCACTCATGGCAATGTCTCTTCAAATTTGGGGGCCTAATGAGAACTATTTATAAGAAACTGTATCCCTTACCACTTACATAAAAAGTAAGAGATCAGGCCCTGTACCTGCCTGAAATCAGGAGACCCATAGCTCTCAAATCTGGAATGTGGATGTTGTGAACTGGGATATACTGGAAGCTTTAAATACAGTGAGTTTGGGGATGTAGTTCCAAGTATATAAAAATTATATAATTCTTTATAAGTATATAAACTATATAAATATAAATATTTCATTAATAATATCATATTGGTCAAACAATGATAATATTCTGGATATGACATTTTGGCTTATATCATTACAGTCAATTTCACCTCTTTTAATATTTTAATGTGAATACCAAAAAAAAAATCTAAATTACACTTGTGCCTCACATATTACTTTAAATGTGCATTGCTTATTAAGAGGTTTGCTTTCTAGTAAAAACTCTCTCCTTTCAAGAAAAGAGGGCAGAAAATTTAAATGAAATTTTACATTGATTACCATTATGTTACTTCCATCCATGAATAATATATAGATGTGTGCAATCCATATATTGATTTGACCTTATATACCGGGTTAAATGCAAATTTCCTTCTGGCCGGGCTAGGTACTTTCTGTGAAAAAAACTGACCTTAAAGAACCTGTCATTTTGGTCTCATTTTTTCCTGAATTTTATATCATCTACTGTCACTCAGAAAGAAGGCTCACTGGGCTCAGACTGAGCAAGGACATGAATCCCTGTCCAATCAAACTTGGTGAGAATGGTTCAATCCCATGCACAGCTAGTGAGGAGGGGCATAATTCTGCAATCTGGTGAGGACATTTTCTTCAGAACCTTTCCATTTTCTATTTGGAGCTCTAGATTTCTTGTACAGATTTAGGAGTCTGAGTTTGCTCTGCAGTGCAGGTTTTGAAGATCCCTAGGGAGCATACCTCCACAGAGTGGATGCTTTTCTGACTTTCACAGCACTAGGAAATGGTGAGTATGCCAGAAATTCTTGAGCCTGGGGAGGCATTCTGTTGGAATCAGGACTCTCTGTGGAGGAAAAGGAGCTGGCTGAAATTCTTCGAATTTTCTGGAGTCTTCAGACTTTCAGCTCCTTGCAGCTCCCACTGAATTCTACTGCTCAGACAGGTGGGGAGCATGTCAGCTTCGGAGACCCTGGACAATATTCTTCAGCATCCATCTCAGCATCCATTTGGCAGGAGTGTGCAGGCAGCTCAGGATCTTCCCAGATTATGTGACGATTGACAACTACATTATATGTAATCAACATATTTTTCAGTTGTCAAATTTACAAAAGCTATTTTAATTTAATTTGCTTTTAAAAAACTCTAATATTTGGGCTGTCATTGTGGCATTGTGGCTTAGTGGTAGAGTACTTGCCTAGCACTCATGAGGTACTGGATTTGATTCTCAGCACCACATAAAATTAAAATAAATGTATTGTGTTCACCTATAATTAAAAAAAAAAGGAAAAGGAAAGGAAAAAAAAAAGAAAGCTCCAACATTTGTGATTCTATAGCATGTACATTCTCAGTACATTTAATTATGCTTTTAATCTCTTTTTTCCCCTCTACTCTTATTTTTTTAATTTACCTTTTCTAAACTATTGAGACTAATGTTAAGCTAATAAATTTGTAGTTCTCTTTCTAGTTTACTGATTTAGGCCTTTTGTTTTCTTTTTAATCTCAGCATTAATGAATTCTAGTTTTTACAAGTTTGTAGAGGTTTGCTTTCTCTCTCTCTCTCTCTCTCTCTCTCTCTCTATATATATATATATATATATATATATATATATGGTATTATGGTATACATTTTTTGACATATCTACAACTACCTGAAACCAGCACCACAAACAACAATATTAACATATCTGTTATTATTGTGTTCCTAGTGCTATTTTTGGAATTCCTCACAACTTTTTGAGTAAAATAAAGACATAGTAAACATTCAAGTTATATTAATTATTAATCCTGAATGACCCTAAAGAGAACACGTCATGTATTTATTGCCTATATAACAAAATAAAACATTAATGATTCCTCAACAACTCCTTTATGCCTTTTTCCTTTTACTATCCCCTATATTTTCCCAAGTGGTAGGTAACTACAATTTTTTCTTTTTCAACTAGTCCTTTTAAAGTCATATTAGATTATTATTTTAAAACTTTATCAAAATGTATCTGTTATATATAACTAAAATTAAACAATAAAAAGTTGAGTTCTTTACTAATTAATACGAAAAGGATGAGAGAACAGGGCAGGTGTGGGGTTTGGCTCCAACCCTAACTCCATCTCAGCCTGGTTCTCTCTGATAAAAGGTGATGTGAAGTAAATCCAGAGATGAAGAAGGAGACAGCTGGTGCACAAACTGAGGCTGGGGGTTGCTAGGAGAGTCTAACAGACTTCAAGTAGGAGGAGGGAGAGAAGAAGCAGTTAAGTGGGATGGGGCAATTATGTAATAGTTGGAGGATCAGATGGAGTAGGCCAGAAGGTGTAGCAATGGCAGAGCAAAGGTGGAGTGTCAGCATCCTGACAGGGGGAGATAAGAAGGCTAGGGTATAAATAGAGTGTGGCATCTCTGGTGCAGTTCCCAGAACTAAAAGTACATGAAGTATTCACACCCAAGTTTTTCCCATTCTCACTTCCTAAGGGGCCTCGTATCCTCTGCCCATTGGAAAGGTTCTCCTATTGTCACCCCAATTTCTGTCTTCTCCCAATTAGAATTCAGTTTATTGTCTTTGTCCTCTTCTTCCTTATCTTCTGCATCCCATTCATTCTCCTCATCATCCCTCAGTGGGTTCTTTTTCCTCCTGATCTTTTTTTCTCATTCTTCTCTATCACTTCTTTATTTTGGTCTTTACAGGTTGTCTTATCCTCCACTTTCTTTTTCTTATCCTTCAGGTACATGGCATTAAAGTTGACCTTTGCCTCATGCTCTTCTCTGACATAGTACTGTGACAGGGTTGGAACTGGTGTGTAGACTTGGTTTCAGGGCTCATACTGAAGGGTCCTGAACTGCAGAGTGTGTGACAGCTACAAACTTGCACAGTGGCAAAGGCAGCAATTGTGGAGACTAGAGCATTCTCATAGAATCTTCTGTTGCACTTCTTTTTTGTCTAGTGTAGAATTAAATGTCCATAGTGTATGCCTCTATAGATCGCACCACACTGTATTCCATAGAAGCTCTACAGTTTTACCTTGAAACAAGCAGATTTGGAATTCCAATCACAAAACATCTCTGTGATAGTTGGTCTGCGTTTTTATTTTGGCCTTTACCCCTTTCCTTCCTGTGAGTATAAAACAGTTTCTACCAACTTGATCATTGGGGAATCTGCCATTTTGTGTGCTAGGGGGCTTAGCCTGTGTTATGAGTAGCTGTTGGTGCACCATAATCTTCTACATGGTAGGGGGGCTATTATTCTATTGTCAACATACTTAAAACTTTCATAACTATAAAAGAATAAATTCCTATTATTTTAAGCAATTGCATTTATGATGATTTCTTTTTTTAAATATCTATATTTTAGTTATAGATGGACACAATACCTTTATTTTTAAATTTTTGTGTGGTGCTGAGAATTAAACCCAGGGCTTCACATATGCTAGGCAAATGCTACACTTTACCTCTGGACCATAACTACAGCCCTTAAGATGATTTCTTTCAGCAGCAAAAGGAAAACTTTGTCCTTTTTTTCCCCCTGAAATTTACCTTAACCATGTGGCCAAATGCTAATGTAGTAGATGTCACACACGGCAGGAAAATCATAAAACAACAGTACTGTTGGCTGAATATACTAAGCCATTTTGTTAATAGTGAAAAAACAGCCTCTACCTCAGAGCAAAACCTGTCCAAGGAAGGGGCATGTCCTTTGTCCTTGGAAAGACCCACAGAGCACTCCCAGGCACATTCCCACCCTGCTAAGTTGTTTATCTACAAATAACAGGAGAGATCTGCTGCACCAGGTGTCCCTGACTCAGTCAGGCTAGGTAGGGACCCATAGCAACCCCTTAGCAGCCACCAATCAATATGAGACAGGGAAATACCTGGGATGCCAGATGACCCTCCCAGTAGTTTATGGTGGTTGATAACATGTTGGGAAACCATGTAGTTCAGCATGAACACCCCTCTTGGCTTAAATCAATCAGTTCAAATGAATCCCCTTCTTGTAGTAACCAATCACCCCTACCCAACTTGTTCCCACCAGTGAATGTGCTAATCATGTTTTAGAGTTGTTGTTTGATTTTCCCGCAATGTGTGATGATTTCCTAAGAGATGCTATGGTGTATGTGGGGTCCCTGACTTTCCCAAAGAGTGTATAAAACTGCTGCAAGCCCTGGGCTCGGGGCCTCTCAGCATCACCAGTTGCTGTGTGCACATGGAGGATGGAGCTAGCTTTCAATAAACATCTTTTTTTCTGCTTATGTCAATCTTGGTTTCTGGTGGTCTTTTGGGGGTCCTGAATTCGAGCATAACAATAACTCTCAGGTCTCACACCAAGTAGTATTCATCAGTGTGAAGTTCTGTGTTTGTTTTTATTTTAATCAGACAGAACTAGATTATTGTAGGAAATTTGGTAAATCTAAGTCAATCCATGTTTTAAGAGCTTGGCTGCAAATATCTGGATCCATATCAATATCTATCTACTATCTATCTATCTATCTATCTATCTATCTATCTATCTATCTATCTCTCCATGAATTGTTTTCTGGAATACTTAATAACTGAGCCAAATCACAGACATTTTCATTCTTTACTTTTTAAGATGCGTTCCCCAGATTTGCTTAGAACCTCACTAAATGTTTTTGCTTCTCCTGATTCACCTTCCCAAGCTCCTGGGATTACAGGCTAGTCCATACATTTTTAGGGCCCTGCTTCTTTGAAAAGCTCCAGGTTAAGAAGCACATTCCTGATAATTGGAAACTCTAGGAGGCCATTTTACCTGCTCAGATCTGTGGAAAAAGTTAGGGCTATCTCCAGAAGTGTCTGCTGGCAGACAAAAGCTCTGAGGTTCAGAACACAGAAGATGGGGGTGGAGTTTCACTGGATGCCTTGCCTCTACTCTACCTTGTCCTCTGGTTAGAGTCAGGGCCTGGGGGTTTAATCTGGGTTCTGAGGCCAGAAAGATGATTCTATTTATCTTTACATAGGTATCACTAGTTCTGTTTGTGGTGCAGTTGTTTTATATCCTGGGTAGTCTTGGTACTTGAGGGTTTTAAATCAAAATATAGGACCCTGTACTTTCTCAGATAATTTTCCATAGCTGCTGCTTTTGTCCAGAGCTTAAGAGTTGCATTTTTTTTCTCTAATCTAGCTATCTCATTTTGACCCACAGATTTTTTTTCCTTTGCTGAATTTAGTTTTTTAATCCTGCCATTTCCCCCTTGTGCATTAAGATTGATGCCATATGGTTATAAGAAAAACTTCTCTGGCCCAGGGCTGAGTGTCCTGTGACCAAGTTGGGTGTCTTGTCAAATCTTAAAATGAAAGACTATCAAGACTATCCCTGTCCCCAAGTCTTAATGTAGCATTTCCACCACTTATTGCCATGTCCTTTTGTTATGAAATCCTTGCTTCCACAATGTTGAAGTATAACACCAGAGAAGCATGCTGAGGCAAGTTTAGAGTTGAAAGTAGAAGCCTTATTAAGGACAGAAGAAAAGACTTCTCCTGGAGGAAGAATGGGACCCAAGAGGTGGAATGCATGGAAGGGAGATATCTTCCCCTTTTCATAGCTAAGGTCTTCATTCTGCTTTCCTGAATTCCTGTCATATTCCTGTCCTTTGTTATCTTTCAATGATGGAATGTAGGTGGGAAGGCCCAAAGAGTGGGGCACAAGTAGTCCAAAGGAGTAATCTGGACATGAAGGACTTTTGGATTAGCATCTCCATTTTGCTGAGAGCTGTTTCATGAACATTTCTTTGGGATGGGCTCTGGGCCTTAACATTCCAAGTGCTGTTTTGCTTTCCTGAACTCCATTCTCAACACCGCCTTCATTTTCAATTTTACTTGATATTAGCCCCGATTTACCTAACTACACTAACTACTTAACTTTAAATCTGGCTTCAGTATCATGATTTTACTGCATTCAGTTCCCTTTTTCTCAAAGTATAACAATGGTGGTCCAACCCTTGTCATAAAAGGAGAGAAGGCAAGCATCTTCTGAGGCAAAAGCAGCCTTTGAGCTGTTAGAAAGGTCCACCATTCCTTAAAAGAACAGTTCCTCCAGGACAACCTGAGACAAACCCACCCCATCTGCTAATTCTCCAGTGGTCAACATTCAATAAGCCCTTCAGCCAGCTTGCATACTCAGCATGGAATCAGGGTTTGTCAGAGCACCAGACCTCTTACACTAGCAGAAGCAGGTTCACTCCAAGATACCTTTATTATCATTTTTTTCTTTACAAAAACTGGTCTTAGTCCTTAATGCTAATCAAATAGTAAAAACAAAATTTTGAGAAAAAGAAATTAGTGGTTTTATTGCTTTGCTACCCATGGATAAACAGGAGATTTTTGTCCCAGAGAGAGTGTTTCTGACTGCCAGAGGAACAGTGGGCCATTAAAGAAGTAATTCTATGGCTACACTCCAGATGGTCCCAGCAGGGGTCATAATTCACTTGTGGCCTGAGCTCTTAGCTCTTATAGAACTTTTAATTCTTAGCTGTTCTGTTGCCAGCCCTGAAATTAGGATATTCATTTCTACAGTACAGGTCTGAAGGATAAATAACTTGGCTTGTTATGCTCAAGTTTGGGACCCCCAAAAGACCACAAGACACCAAGATTGATGTAAACAGCAAAGAAGTGTTTATTGTGAGCTAGCTCAGTCCTCCGCGTGCACACACAGCAACTGGTGACACTGAGAGGCCCCGAGCCCAGGGTTTGCCCTGAGCCGAAGGTTTGCAGCAGTTTTATACATTCTTTGGAGAAGGCAGGGACCCCCACATACATTATAGCATCTCTTAGCAAATCATCACACACCGCAGGAAAATCAAATAACAACTCTAAAACATGATTAGCACATTCACTGGCGGGAACAAGTTGGGTAGGGGTGATTGGTTACTACAAGAGAGGGATTCATTTGAACTGACTGGTTTAAGCCAAGAGGGGTGTTCATGCTGAACTATATGGTTTCCCAACATCATAAACTACTGGGAGGGTCATCTGGCATCCCAGGTATTTCCCAGGCTCATGTTGATTGGTGGCTGCTAGGGGGTTGCTATGGGTCCCTACCTAGCCTGACTGAGTCAGGGACACCTGGTGCAGCAGATCTCTCCTGTTATTTGTAGATAAACAACTTAGCAGGGTGGGAATGTGCCTGGGAGTGCTCTGTGGGTCTTTCCAAGGACAAAGGTCATGTCCCTTCCTTGGACAGGCTTTGCTCTGAGGTAGAGGCTAGTTTTTATGTGTCTAATAGAAGAAAAAGTGGGACCCAATCTTCATCATGTGGGATTAGGCCCCAACTTCCTTAATAAGACTCCTATAATGCAAGAATTAAAACCAAGAATCAATACATGAGATGAATTTAAACTAAAAAGGTTTTTTTCTCAGCAAAAGAATCAATCTGTGAGCTGAACAGAGAACCTACATCCTGGGAGCAAATTTTTACCCCTCACACATCAGATAGAGCACTATCTCTAGGGTATATAAATAACTCAAAAAGCTAAGCACCAAAAAAAAAAAAAACCACCCAAAACAACAAATAACCTATCAATAAATGGGCCAGGGACCTGAACAGACACTTCTCAAGAAGAATAAAATTATGGCATTTGCAGGTAAATGGATGGCATTGGAGAAGATAATGCTAAGTGAAGTTAGCCAATCCCCCCCCAAAAAGAAAAAGAAAACACACAAAAAATGAAGAATGTTTTCTCTGATGTAAGAAGGCTGATTCATAGTGGAGTAGGGAGGGGAGCATGGAAGGAATAGAGGAACTCTAGATAAAGTAGAAGGGTGGGAGGGAAATGGAGGGGGCAGGGAGTTTTCAAGGATGGTGGAATGTGATGGACATCATTATCCAAAGTACATGTATGAAGACACAAATTGATGTCAACATACTTTATATACAACCAGAGATATGAAAAATTGGTGAATATGTATAATAAGAATTATAATGCACTTCACTGTCATTTTTTAAAATTAAAAAATAAAAAAAAATAAAGATAAAATAATACACAGTGACAGAGACTCAAGGGTTATGATCAAAGTAAGTAGTAGACCTGTGTTTTATACATAAGGAGGAACAAATAGAACACTATGAATGTGGAAGTGGGGGGGGACCAATGAAGGGTAAAAATTCATATGGAAATGTGCAGAGTGGCATATCCTGGTAATACCAAGTGGGGTATTAAATACTCAAAGTGGGGGCAAGAATGTCAAAATTTCAAGGTCAGCCTGTGGAAATGAGTGAAACCTGTCTCAAAAGAAAAAAAAAATTAAATAGAAAGACCTGTGGAAGTAGCTTAGTGGTGAAATGTGCCTGGGTTCAATCCTCAGTCCTTTGGTGACACTGGAAGAGGGACATTTCAACATCAAGAAAAATGGGTATAGGCTGGACCTCACAGAATTTTTTCCTGAGCTACTTATGATTTACTCATTTCTTATATATGAACCATGTAGGGTTATAGCTTTACAGTGAAAGTGCTCCTGAAATTTTGGAATATGTTAATATTTTTGATTATTGACAAGGGTGTCAAAAACTTTTAGAAATTGTCTTGACATTTGTACAATCATGGAGTATATCTGAGAATATATTCATTCTACTGTGTCAATTTCCTTGTGAATTGTAAGTACAACAAACTATTTACATTATTTGTTTTTTTCTGTTGTACCCTTTATAAATTCTTGGTGCTGTATAATTATAGTTTTCACCAGTATTTTAAATATTTATTTTAAAACTTAAGTTTTTTAAATTTATTACTTGAAAATCAGTGTGGATTGGTTGATATGCTCTAAAGAAGCAAAGTTAATTCTTTCAATAAAACAAAGGTATGTATAAGTAATGACAATCTAAACACCCATGGAATCCTCGTTTATATAAATATATGGCTTATTGGGAGTGCTGTTGTATCTCACTGATCTCATCTCCCATGTATTTAGTTGTGCTTCTTTTTACTTTTTAGTAACTCATTATTACCATTCTTTTCTCATGGGGATTATGGTAAATAGTCTCTCTCTCTCTCTCTCTCTCTCTCTCTCTCTCTCTCTCTCTCTCTCTCTCTCTTTCTTTATTTTTGTAATGATTTCTTTGCCTCAATCTGTTGAACATCTGCTGCTGTGTTGCTGTAAGGGGCTTTACTATACCCAATATATCCAATCATTGCACTGCGTATGAAAATGAATTCTTTCAAGTTTGTCTTCTGTTGATGTAGAGTGTCATTTTTTGTCCCCAAATATTAATATTTTATGAGTACTTTACACATTGTTACAAAATAGTGGGTTGTATAAAATGGATTAATATTAGTAACTGTCAGAAAAATGTATCAGCCATCCTACCATTCATGTATGTCTCTTTATTCCTTATTAACATTTATCCTTACTTATACACATGTTATTGTATGTTACTTTTTATTGATAATTCACAGCATTTAGCATTTTCCTATTGAAAGACCTAAGCAATCTCATTCTACTTGGGACCTCATTTTGCTCTGAAATTTAACCCCAAGTCAGGAAAATACCACAGAAAAGCTCTGTGGAAACAGTTCTTGGAAAAGCTGCAGATGGTGATCGCCTAAGATAGGCCAAGACATCGAAATATCTGAAATTCCAGATGGCCTCCACTAGGTGTGGTGACCAATATCTAAACTAGAAGCCCTGCAGCTTGGCATGTACCCCCTTGCGACATCCTCATGGTTTAAACCAATCAATTTTAAGTGTGTCAACCCCTTGAACTAACCAATAATTCTTTCCAGATTCTTTCCCACCACTTGATATGCTAATCATATTTTAGACTCGTTATTTGATTTTCCCGTGGTGTGTGATGATTTGCTAATAGATGCTATCATGTATGTGGGGGTCCTTGCCTTCTCCAAAGAATGTATAAAACTGCTGCAAACCCTGGGCTCAGGGCCTCTCAGTGTCACCAGTTGCTGTGTGCATGCAGAGGACCAAGCTAGCTCAAAATAAACACTTCTTTGCTGCTTACATCGATCTTGGTCTCTTGTAGTCTTTTGGGGGTCCCAAATTCGAGCATAACACCTATGTGATCTTTCAACTCTTCAAAAAAGTTTTCTATTTTTCTACACTTAATTAATTTGTTTATTAATTTTTCCTCTTTTAAATTTTTTACTGACAATTAATTTCTATTGATATTATTTTCATACTCATATTTATGCTCAGGTATCATTATATTTTTTCACTCCCTTCTATTTTTTTACAGATTTTTCTAAATTTTAATGGAGTAGAATTTGCCAATCTATTCTTTGGGCTTGCTTTATTTCTGACATATAAAAGATTTTATGGGACAGGAGGGGATGTTGGGCTTCCAGAGTTAAGTCCTTAATATTATATGCCTCATTTACAGAGACTAATTTGTTTGAACTATATTTCATCAGAGTCTGGTTTCAAAGCTTGTGAGTATGTTTATTCTTCTGCAGCCAGATTATCTTTTTGATATAGGGATCAAACAGACATTTTCCCTGTATGAGATAATTTTTTCCCTCTTATAACTCCTTTAAAAATATTTCTGCTGTATAACTCCCATATTTATATGTGTTTAATAATAGTTTTCCTCTTGTGGAATCTTTTATTTTTCTTTGGTGGAAATAAATAGAATGAGAGAAAAAGTTGTAGAAGCCTTGGCCATGGACCCACCAGCCACAATGGGATTCTTCCTATCCAGTATAGACAGGCCTAGCTTATGCAATTCTGGTTGAGGCTAGAGTTACCTTGCTTACACACTGTATCCATATCTAAGGTGACATATGCACAATTGTGATTCTATGTCTAGAATGAAAATAGAAGAGTAGCCTACTAAAGAAAGGAGAAGGAAAACTTTGTTAGCTCTTGAAAGCCAAGTGAAGATTTGCCAAAATCCAAAGTCCGCTTGTAAGCAAGAAACTGGCTGACAAGAACTGCATCCAAGAATATATCTTATCCTGATATCATTGAGCCAGAGTTTGCATGGCATTTTCTATTACTCTCTCCCTATGTGAGGCCTGGAACTCTGTCTAGTCATGAAATCTGGGCAGTAACTGCTCAATGAGGCCTGTAGTCAGAAATGAGGTACTGTCCTTCTGCAATTTCAAAGCATATTGTCTGGCTTGCCCTTAGAACTCTAAAGTCTCCTCTGCTTGTGAGGCCTAGTTTTCTCTACTTGGGCCTCTGTCACCCTGTGAAGTGCAGGTCATGGGAGTACTCTAGAAAGCATGCTGGAATACCAAGAATACCAGGAAATGAAGAATATTCTGGACTGGGCTTCCTGAGATGGTGAGAACACTTGTGAGAAAATGAGAGAATCAGCTGTGGAGACTGTATCTTGCCTAAAATTAGCTGCAGATTCAGCTAATCTGACCACATGTACTTTGAAGTCTCTGGAACATGAGTGTTATAGTTTGAATGTGAGGTGTACCCCAAAACTCATGTATGAAACAATGCAAGATGGTTTAGAGGAAAAATAATTTGGTTATGAAAGCCTTAACCAATTCAGTTGAGTGGGAACTGAATGCATGTAGTGTGTGGCCAGAGGAGGTGGGTTATTGGGGTGTGCCTTTGGGGTACATATTTTGCATGTGACAAGTGTGTTTCTCTTCTTTCTGATCATCATGTGAGCCACTTTTCTCCATCATGCTCTTTCACCATGATACTGTATCTCACCTTAAGTCCCAAGGAATGGAGCCTGCTGTGTATGGATTAAAACCTCTAAAAGTATGAGTGCCCAATAAAACTTACTTTTCTACAGTTGTTGTGGTCAGGTATTTTAGTCACAGCAGCAAATAAGCTGACTAAAACAATAAATATTACTGAAATTTATGTCTTCAGAGTTTGTGTAGAGTATGTAAAAACTCAGCTTGGTAGAAGCCAACTTAATATATATGGTTTCTCCCTAGGAGTTACTTTGTTGATAGAGTAGATCAGTTTTTCCTATCTCCCCTAGGTTCATTCATTTCCTCTAACTTTTTCACAATGTGAAAAGCATGATATCTAACCTTAAGACCCTGTTCCCTCAATCTAGCTACTCACAACAACAATAACTTCACTTTTGAGTTTGCACTATAGATCCCAAAATTTCTGTTTTCCTTTCCATTTCATAGGATTACTAACAGTTTTCCACATGCAATATTTGAAATTGATAGGATTTAATTTTCATCTCTCTCCAATTAATGAATGATCCTTTTGACGATATTTGTATTCTGTAGATTAATATTTCTCATGGGTAGAAAACAAAGAATAATCACTGGTTTGTGCTTCTAAAAATATTTTTTTGCATCTTCTCCTTTTGTTTTCTTGGACACAGTCACCATGTTGGAATATATTTGAAAATTCTTAGGCTTTGTTTCTTGAATGTCCCCCTGATGGAATAGTTTAAGTTTGAGATCTGTGGAAGTTCTGCAACTGTCTAAGGGTTAACGTCCTCCAAGCGCTTGGCACACTGGAGTTAATAAGAACAGCACACTGTTCTCAGGACACACTCTGCTGACATAGTCAGACTTGCCACAAGTTCCTCTTGAGCCTGAGACTTGCTTCACATTCCTCGTGGTAAAATTGTTTTGGAAATATTTTTGTTAATTTGTTCCCCTTTAATTGTGCTTAATTATTGGGCTTAGATCTGAGACAGAGATTAAGGAAGTGGCTCATGAACATTGCATTATTTTAATGTTATTCTTGGTATCTTAATTTTGTTAACCTCAAAGAACTTGCTGAACTATAAGATTAACACAAGGAATATATGATAGCTGGGCTGTTTAAAATAAACATCCATAGCATTCCACAACTTTGGATCACCTACATCTTGTTTCTTGTCTTGCTCAGCTCCTGGGCACTGATCTTCAAAATCCTCCCAAATTGAAAATTTGAAATCATGGTATTCAGTTGCAGCAAAGTTGAGAGATGAGCTTTTGCACAATGAGAGAATCTTGAGGGCTCTGACTTATGCAGTGAATTAGTCCATTAACAACTGAATGAGGGTCTGAGGTTGTGGCTTAGCCATAGAGCACCAGCCTGACATGGGCGAGTCCTTGGGTTCAATCCCCAGCACCACATAAAAATAAATTTAAAAAGATATTGTGTCCAAGTACAACTAATATATATATATATATATATATATATATATATATATATATATATATAATTTTAAAAAAAAAAACAATAACTGAATGAACGTCTCCAAGGGGTGAATTATTGGAAGAAAGTAGATCACTAGGGTAGCCTTGTACTTACTTGTTTTCTCTCAGCAAGTTCTTTCTGTGCTGTCTGTTTCCCATGAGCTGACCAGCTTTTCTCCATACCTTTCTTCCATAGTATTTGTGCCTTGGAGTGAGCCCACCGTAGACTGAATTCTCTGAAACTGTGAACTAAAATAAATGTTTTCACTTTTATGTTGTTATATTTAGCTATTTAGGTCATAGAAATAAAAAGCTCACTAAAGGAGAACTTTATACTAAGTGGAATGTCCTTGTCCACTGTCCTCTCTATTTTCCTGATGTTGGATTTGGGAACTGCCTAGCAATGAGCCTTGGTACCCCCAGGGGCCATTTCACTTGTATTGTCTCTAGACCATTAGCTTCCTATTCACCTCTTCCTAGAGGGCATAAGAGTACTCGAGTAGTTAACCCACAGCCTCTATTTCATGGAGATAGATATTTAGTAACCCACAAATTTGATACTGGTGTTAAGAGGGAAATATAAAATCCATCTCCTTGGATTTTCTCTGAGTTGTGAATGCAAGGAGATTATTCCAAAATTCAAGGAAAACCCACCACCACTGCTTGCAAATAAATGAACATTCTTTTTCCTTTTTCTCAAACCATGTCCTCATTGGCTTGGCATCAGGAATAAAGACTGGGTTTTCAGCAGGAAATCTGGCCAGCCAGATGGCACCTGAAAGTAGCCTCTACTCCAGCTTTCTTTGGCAGGCATGGCTCTCCAAGGAACTCCATTTTTATGCTGAGGATTCATTGTGTTGGCACACTTGTTGAGAGCCAATTGCAAGAGAGTTAGGAGATGGGTAAGTTTGCCTCAAGTTGAACCAGAGAAGCTGTAAGTAAAAAGAGGAACCTGGAAAACCATACCAGCAGCTGCTGAAGCTTCTTTAGCTTCAGACAACTCTTACCTTCCCTCCTTGAACAACTGAGACTGCTCCATCATTATTCACTTTGAGAAAAAGAAAACTAAACTCAGGAAAGTTGCAACAATTTGGGGCATTTGGTAAGTCCCCCAGTGTGCAAGCCTAGAACCTTGATTTTACATATATGACTCCTCTTTGTGGAAACATATGGTCCCTCTTTCTTTGTACATCTGTGGCACCATTGGTGTAGGAGTCATGGTTAATTAGGACTGGAGAACCTAGAAGTATGTATTCCCTTATGATCTGTTTTAGGTTCTCATCTGGTTTTTGGCTCTGGACTTGGGAATTCCCTCTGGTTGTCTGGGTTTTTTTTTTTTGTATCTGATACTGGCCCTTTTAAGATATGGCCAACACTGCATTGATCCTATAGATAGTCTCTTGGGAAAAATCTTGGCTGGTTAATTTAAAGGTTCCCTTTTGTCAGAAATGGTTTGGGGGCTCCTCTTTGTCTCTCTCTGTGTTTCTTTGTTGTACAGTCTTGTGATTGGAGTTGGTCTGTCAGAGGTAAAGTAAGTTGAAGAAAGGGCTATATATAAGTCAGTTTCAGATAATGTTTTACTGTAATGATCTGGCTTTGAAATAACTTTCTAGATTATCATAAAATCTTACAGTTGGAGTTGATCTGTCAAATGTAAAGTAGGTGGAAAAAATTATATGTACAAATATGTCTGTTTTAAATGTTGTCATCTCTCAGTCCTGGTATTGGTGATCCTTTTTTGTCATTTTCAGCCATTACTGACCTTTTAAAACATGGGCCATACTGCTTTGATCTTACTAGTAGTCTCTTGAGCAGAGAGTTATCTTGACTTAATGAGCCACTTATAGGTATAAGCCTATCTTAGAGAAAGAAGGTTCATTGCAACACAATCTGGACTTTCATCCTCTACTGTCTTTTCTTGTCTTTTTCTCCTGTTACTGGCCCTTTAAGATAAGAGCCATGCTTCATTGATCTTACTGGTTGTCTCCTAAGCAGAGAGATCTTGGCTGCATGGGCCACCTATAGGGATAAGCCTGTCTAAGAGAAAAAAGGTTTACTGTAACACCTTTTAATTTTTTTCTAGAGTATTTCATAACCTCAACATTAAATTGGCCTCTCAGGGGTAAAGTATGTGAAAGAGATTCTGTATGTATAGTCATTTATGCAGTTGCATGATAAGGATTTTGAACTTTGAGAAACAAAGTTGAAAGCACCAAAAGGCACTATCTCTGGTATACAAGGATAGCAGAACATGTGAATAAAGGGTTTAAATAATTTAAATATTTAAATGCAGTGTTGGCACTTTCAGCTTGGCCCTAGGCAGTTGCAGATCATGACACTGTGGTCAAGAACTCTAGCCCTAAACTTCAGGGAAAAAAATCCCAGAAAATATGCCTGGGCTGTAGAAAAATGGCCAAAGATAACCTAACTACTTCCCTGGATTCCATCCCCTTTTGCCCATGGAAGGTGGAGGCTACTGGCCAAAAATAGATGTGGCAGTAGTTTCCAGTACTGTCGGTTCATTACCTATAAATAGAAATAGTCTCCCCTTTTAAGATCTGACAGGAGACCTCATTTGGCCAGAAAATATTCATCATTGGGGCAAAGACATTCTTGTTATAATAGCATCTAGTTAAACTAAATGCCTGTGAGACTGGCAGAATACAGAACTGCACTCAGAAAATAAAAAGTCAGAAACTAAGGCCCACATATATTCTGTAGTCAGCCTCTGCAAAGGGATCTTCAAGCAAGTCTAATGAAAAGGGCCTCCTCCATTTCATATCAATACCAAGTATAAGAAAAAGGACTAAAAGGAGACTCTGGGTAAAATTGACAGTGGGGAACTCACTTAAAGTTGGTGGCTTTTGATAATAATAATGTAGAAAGGTCAGTGTCAAAAATATTCTGTGCTCTAACCTCTTAAATGCAACTTGGGTCAAAAAAATTAAGGCACAGTTGTTTTGTTTTGTTTGGTTTGGTTTGGTTTTTGTATATGCTGCTTTGTCCAACCCTCTCCTGGAATGAAATTTGTTGTATAAATCAAATTCACAGATAACATTCATAAAGACTGTTTTAGAATATGAATATGAAAGGGTCCAAAGTAGAAAAGATAAAATAAAGTTATAGATATGGAAATATATTTAAGTATGGAAAATTAGAAGGTTAAATAAATGTTTCTGGATGAGAAAGTATTTTGTCTGGTAAAGTAATATTTTTGGCCTAAAATCCCAGATAAAAGTGCACAAAACTAAGAATTTTAAGAAGTTATGAATGTTTAAGTAAGTTGTAGGTTTGCCAAAGGTAAATATCAAGAAGTTTCTGTTTGATTAAATTGGCTATAATTTGTACAGTCAGTTAAAGTTATTTGAACTTTAATGTACTGATATGAGGCAAAATCTGAAACATTGATCTACTCTTATCTATGTGCAATTTTCTTGTATGTGTTAGGGTTTATTACTTGGGGAAACAAAGTCTTAAATGAATTATAGTTTGTACATGTTTTAAGTTCTTAAATATTTTCTTTGTAACTGGTTAAAAATAAATGTCATTTAGATTATAACTGTTAAGGCGAGATTGCAATAAATCACTGAGTAGATCATAAAGCAAGAGATGGAAACTTTATTTACCAGCTGGTAGTCCAGAAACACCAGCTGGTGGGCCAAGGGACAGGCTGCAAGTCTATACCCTTCTACCCCCTCTTGGGGTTTGAGTACACCTTTTATAGTCCAAAACCATATTAAAGCATAAGTGGTTATTGGTATAATTCAAAACCATATACAAACTTCATAAGATTTAAAATAATAAGCACAAAAGGGAGTAGGCCAAAACATTCCTATTTGTGTACAAGTTAAAGAATGGTTACTAACGTCTAGACAATCAATCTCTTAAAGGGTACATTGCCCAAGAAAAATGAGAACCAAGAGAGAACACTTTTACATTATATAAGAATTGCCATTTTGTGTTGCCAAACATGCTATGTTAAGCAACTCTTGATGGGCACAGAGGCAGGGCTTTCCATAGAAGAAGCATTTCTTACATAACATGGGGTCTCAGTACAAAATGGAGTCTGTTTGTCCCTTGCTCATATTGTCTGGCCCATACCCTAACAATATTGTCGACACCCGAAATATAAGTGACAAGGTGTATGTATGCATCTGTAAACTATTTGTCTAAGCCTTTTTGAAGTATCATGTAAATATTTATAAAATAAAACTTCATGTAGGATTGCTGTAAAGATAAGTGATGTTTTGTATACATTGTATCTGACATAGCCCACTCCATCATTTGAAGACCTGTTTTATATCTGGTTTGACTAAGTCAATTTCTGATGATTAACACTGTTTGCTAAATGTATAAGAGATTTAAGGCTATCATTTGATTTTTGTTAATTCATGCAGACTTGTGATTATTGTTACCATAACTCTGGATTCTAAATTGTGCTTTAAAAGTTAAACTTAGCTAAGTGTAAAGCTTAGAAAAGTATTTGCCAAGTTGTTTTCTTCCAAATTAAAATTATGTGTAGCACAGCTGGGGTTGTGGCTCAGTGGTAGAATGCTGGCCTAACACATGCAAGGCACTGGGTTCCATCTTCCACAACACATATAAATAAATAAAATAAAGGTACTGTATCCACCTACAACTAAAGAATAAACAAAATTAAAAAATGGGCAGCAAAAGCCTTGAACTTATATAAAAATAAGAAATTTGTTTGGCATTTATTTATGTCATTTGATGTCTTACAACTGGATAAAATAACCTATTGTCAATCAATTATATATACAATTTTTTGTTCCTCTTCACACTAGAATTGGGAGTAGTTTTGGAAGATAATAAAGACAGCCTAGTTTGTTCAAAGGTGACATTGAAAAACATGGAAACATTCTACAACTTTTTCCACACAAAAAAGTTGAAAGCTCTCTTAGCCTATCTTTGATTCATGTTTTAAATGTAATGTTGTATTGTGTTAGTTGTGAAGAACCCTTTCTTACCTGAGATAAGACTCTTTTCCCCACCTCACTTCATGTGAGAATGGCTCCAAAATAGGATACACCTCAGTTCATTTATAGTTGTATTTAATTTTTAGGTGGAATATATATATATATATAAACATTGTATATAAGTACTTTATTTTATTTTATTTTTTAAAATACATGACATTGAAATGCATTACAATTCTTATTACACATATAGAGTATAATTTTTTATATCTTTGTTTATAGAGTATGTTCCCATCAATTCATGCCTTTATACATGTACTTTTTTGCATTACAATTCTTAATTACATATATATATATATATATATATATATATATCACAATTTTTCTTATCTCTGCTTATATATAAAGTATGTTGACACTCAATTGAGTCTTCATACATGTACTTTGGATAATGATGTCCATCACATTCCTCTGCTCTTGCTAATCACCTGCCCCCTCCTTTTCCCTCCCACCCTTCTTCCCTATCTAGAATTCAAAGCTAATGATCATTTATTGGTCTCAGGTTTGGGTTACTCTGATGTTTCTTCAAAATTTATGTTTGTTTGTTGCAAAGAATGCTATAGTGGTAATGCTGTGTGTTTCGTATTTCATCTCATTGGGGCACACGATTTTTCTCATTATTGATGATGTTTCCATTTGTCACTTGGTAAATGTGATATTTGCTATTTTTTCACTATAAAATTAATTAACAAGTACTTTGTGTTCAATGATTAATAAATAACTAAATAAATAAATAACAGGTAAAAAATAAAGTTGTATTTAAAAGATTGATTCTGTTGTTAAGATGACTGTGATCTCAGAAAGGAAATATAATGTAAAATAAGTAAATGTTCAAGATTATAAAAATCATTTTTCTTGGATCATAGCTATTTCCCAAAGTGAATATGTTTTTGCTCTCTTGATTTTATTTTGTATTTTCCTTATAAACTTTATAATTCTTGCCTGATAGTGTCTTGCAGATGTATTGCTTCAAATCAAATAAACAAACATCAAATTTTGCTTTAAAAGTTAAACTTAGTTAAGTGTAAAGCTTAGGAGAATACTTTGCCAAGTACTTTGGTTCAGATAATAATCCATAAGCTACAGGGCATATAGTATATAATCTTGACTTCCAATAGTAATACTGATCCCAATTAAATCAAAGTATAGATATTCAAGTTATAAAATATTACTCCTTCTTTAAGACTAGCAAATCTTGCTTGTTGGTTGTTTAAAATAAAAAAAACCTTGGAGACCAAAGTGAAGGAAGTAAAAGGGTTAAGATAAAAAAGATTTTTGTCCTTACACTCTAAGGTCAGCTAGGACCTGGAGAAGAATGGGATGCCTCTCTGGGTCCTGTAACTTTGGTGAGAAGACCCTAGAGAACAAGAACCCCACCAATGAACATTCTATAAAGTGCAGGGTCATTGGAGATGGAAATGTCCCTGATGCTTCCAAGAGAAGCCATGTATGGTCAGACCCCAGACCTCACCCATCATGGCAGGTCGCACCATTGGTAGAGGGTATCTAAAGAAGGCCAGAGTCTTTGCACATGGCTCCAAGAGTGATCTCTTAGGAATATCAACTGATACTTCAGGGTAGATAGGAATAAGGTCAATTTTGACAAACTTGGTCTTAAACACCATAAAGGAGAGTATAGACTAATTACAGTCCTACATGGACATTAAAAAGGGAAAACTAATGATAGATTTTAAAAATATAAATTAAGACCCTATCAAAAGTAAGTAAAAACCCTACCTGACTTGTGTCGATCCTACCAAAATTAAGTAGAGCTGGAGGCAATAAATGAAGAGTTCCTTTGTAGGAATGATCACAAATTACTCTAGAATCCCAAGTTTGTCCTGAGTCAATTTGAGCCTGATCTCATAGACCAATACATCTTTCTAATATCCTATTGAGAAACTCTTTTTCTTTTTCATTTTTAAGATTGAGTTACTGTCCTCATGGTTTTCTGAGACAAGATGAAACACTAATTGTTTTTGTGCTAATTGTTTGCAAAAACTTTATGCTTTTCTGTCTTGGTTTTGATTAAGCATGATTCCTGTTCTATGTTTGCCTTGTCCAGTCACCTGCTGACAGCCACTGTGCCTCCCTGGACTGCTCTGATGCTGAATGCTCTCAACTTTCCATGCATCACCTGATAGAGAACAAGGATTTTGGATTACTTTCCCAACATCACTTACCTTCAGTAGGAAGAAATTTGAAGATGTCATTGTTCATTTTTCCATAGAAATTGAATGTACACATTGAGAGTGGGAATTGTAACAGTGGTCTACTTTATGCTTTGAATATCACCCTTGCTTCTCCGCCACAGCAACTTATTTTTAAAATGGACATGTTTCTTTCTCATCCTCTCTCCCTGCTCCTCCCTAATCTCTTCCCCATTCTAATCTCAGGTGAATAGTATTACCTTTCTTTCCCAGGATAGGCAGTGTTATCTCTCCTTGAGTATACACCCACCATAAAAACAAAGTAATGCAGACAATGGGGATGGTACCAGAAGATCTCAGAAATGACTATCTCTCAAATTAACAAGTAAATTACAACTCCAACTTAGAATGTATGGAATGTAGTCTTTGAGTCCCCTCTTTAAATGCTGCCTATTTCTGCTGAGGGCAGAATCACACATAGCTTTTGGAACCAGAGTCCCCTGTATTTCTCCTTTGCTTTCAAAGCAATACATTTTCTTTTTCCTTTTTCTAAAGAAAGAAAGAAAAAAAGAAAGAAAGAAAGAAAGAGAAAGAGAGAAAGAGAAAAAGAAAGAAAGAAAGAAAGAAAGAAAGAAAGAAAGAAAGAAAGAAAGAAAGAAAGAACAAACTATGGATAAAATTTGGAAGCAGAGCTCAATGCCTTTTAGTTAAATTAATTTTGAAATTACAAAATAAGGTCTGTGAAGACCATGTATTTTGTTTATTCAGAGACATATTTTCAAGATGTGGGTTTGAATTTTACACCAGTACTCCTGAGAAAGAAGCCTAGAGAATAAGAAGAAAGAAGATGTATTTGGTTTTCAGGTGTGTGGCCCAAGTCTGGGGATCCACTGGATTTTCCTTCTAAAGTCCTTTATACTTATAACTTTCAGACATTACCTCTCTATCTTTCACATATGTGATTACATATTTTAACAATTTCCTTTACTTCTCACAATAGTCAATTTTAACTCTTTAAATATATACGCACATACATATCCCCTACATTGGAAAACGTCCTTCGATTATTACACTTTTGTCAAATTCATGCCATGAATTCATGACCTACCTGGTTGAATAAGATATTGTTTTGACAAATAAACATTAGAAATTCTTGATATCATAGATTTACACTGGGGACACTTTGGGGATATTAGATATTTTATGCTTGAATTCGGGACCCCCAAAAGACCACCAGAGACCAAGATCGATGTAAACAGCAAAGAGGTGTTTATTGTGAGCTAGCTCGGTCCTCTGTGTGCACATAGCAACAGGTGACACTGAGAGGCCCCGAGCCCAGGTTTTGCAGCAGTTTTGTACATTCTTTGGAGAAGATAAGGACCCCCACATACATCATAGCATCTCTTAGCAAATCATCACACACCATGGGAAAATCAAATAACAACTTTAAAACATGATTAGCATATTCACTGGTGGGAACAAGTTGGGAAGGGGTGATTGGTTACTATAAGAGGGGGATTCATTTGAACTGATTGGTTTAAGCCAAGAGGGGTGTTAGTGCTGAACTACATGGTTTCCCAACATGTTATCAACCACCATAAACTACTGGGAGGGTCATCTGGCATCCCAGGTATTTCCCTGTCTCATATTGATTGGTGGCTGCTAAGGGGTTGCTATGGGTCCCCACTTAGCCTGACTGATTCAGGGACACCTGGACACCTGGTGCAGCAGATCTCTCCTGTTATTTGTAGATAAACAATTAGCAGGGTGGAAATGTGCCTAGGAGTGCTCTGTGGGTCTTTCCAAGGACAAAGGTCATGTCCCTTCCTTGGACAGGCTTTGCTCTGAGGTAGAGGCTGGTTTTTCATTCCCCCTTTGTCTGGAAACTTGGGAACCAATCATAGTTCCCTCAGTCGGGGGCCTATTTGGTCAGGCTCTACATCTTGGTAAACAGTAATCCTCAGGGGACAGTCTTTAACTTCCCAGACTCACTCAAAATTGGCTTCTTAGATCCAACCTGACTTGATTTACCTATCTACACTATTTCTGGCTTCATTCCCCCCTAATTTTAGGAACTTTTTATTTCTGTAAGGAGAAGGGGCAACAGCTCATTCTGGCTGCCTCAGAGCTGAAAAGGGGTGTCAAACATGAGGGGGTTGATGACATGGGAGACGATGTGGGGGATGACGTGGGGGACGTGAGTTCCCTTTTAGAAGTCATTTCTATTTGAAGTCTGGGTGGGGAAAAACAGGTTGTCATCTGGGGATGGGTGCTTCTATGAGAGAAACAAAAACCATGAGTACTGAATAAGTGTTGCAGCAGCTGGAACATGTAGAACTGTACAGAAGTTCCCTCACTAGGCTTTAACATCACCAGTTATCAGGACTGTAAACATAACATTTAACTCTTAGGGTTACAGATGTCCTTCCCCTTAAGATACAGTTTAATAATTTAATGTCATCTGATCTTGCAAAATCTTTTTACTAGTATGACCTCTGTGTCTAATAGAGAAACCTTTAATTCTGTTACCTAGGGCTGGATAATCATACTAGCAAACACCAAGCCTACCTGTGTAGGTTAGAAATAGCTGTATGCTTTAAACTAAAAACTACTCTGGCAGTTCCTTTTGATAGTTATCAGGCATTCCTGCCTAAGAATCTCTTTTGTAGCCTTCAGTTTACTTATTCTTGGAAGTTACATTTAAGTATTATTATTATTTAAAATGCCCAGGAATAGCTGTGTTTTTGTTTTAACTGTCTTTGCTAAGTGTTTAAGATGAAGTAGTCAAACTGACTTTTGTTTCTATCTATTGTTAACAGTCAGCTGAGTTTCCATGGGAGTCCTGTGGGAACTTTACAACAGCTTCTCAGTTCTGCTAGTGCCATTTGCGCTAGGATGGGTCCAGGCCTTGCTTGACCATGTGGCTTCCCTTGGAAGCATCAGGGATGTCTCACTTCTCTGATGACCCTCCTCTTCATAGCAAATGCACTGATTCGGTTTCTATTCTCCAGGGGTCTCATTAATCTCCCTGATCAGGAGATTATGTGGCCCAGAGTTGTAAAGCTCATTAGAGATGTCCCCTGTTCCCTGGATTCAGACTGACTCAGAGGGCAAGAGCCAAACATTGGTTTTCTTAGCCCTTTTAATTTAATTTTAATTTTAAAACTTAATCTTAAACATCCAGCAAATAAATTTCAACAGCCTTATATTAAGATTACTGAGCTTCAATGCCTATCTCTCTATCCTGTAGGTGATTATCTTAAATCAACCCAGGTTGTGTGTTCTTAAATCAGTACTTCTGCAAAACATTAACAAGCAATCTTTAGACCATTTATAAAAAAAACTACAAAATAAAATTAACAAGAGTAAAAACATATTTAGTTCATGTAATAGCTACCTTGAATTTTGGCAGAGTTATACATTATAATCCCCTGTTTGAGATCCTAGTAATCTTGACAAAAACCAACTTTTGGACACAACTTTAAGTGTACTGAAATCTGGCCTACTTCTTTCATAGTCATTTTTACATGTTGTGAGATGGGACACAGAGCCTTATCTCAAGTAAGGCGGGGCTCTTCATAAATCTTAAGTACTATAGTTCTGAAGCTGATCTTTGCTTTTTAAACATCATTTTATAAAGCCTACATAAATTGTTGCTCAAGTTTCACATGAATATTAGCTAACACAATATAATATCACATCTAAAAAATGAATTAAAGAAAGGCTGAAAGCTTTTAACCTTTTGTAGAAAAGTAGCAAAGTACTTTTGTGTTTTACAATATCAACCTTCACACAGATTAGGCTCTCATTAACTTAAAAATACATTCAAATTGTATCTCAGTGTAAAAAGTAACATAGAACTTTACATATCTTATTGATAACAAGTCCAGTTATAGAACACAAATGATATAAATAAATCTCCAACATGTTTTTCTTTTAAGCCTAAAATTACCATACAACTTTAGAACACCAGCTTGATATAATGTTCTTTTAAAGCTTCTACCTTATAGACTTGTATACTTGGAAGATATGAACACATTAATAGTACCTCAATTACACTGACATTTTTATATTAACCAAATTTAGTTCTTAAAGAAATAACATATTACAATATTGCAAAATAACAGTTGTTGTTTAACCATAGTTGTATAATTTTTAATTTCTTTAAGATTACTTGCTCAAAAAACTTACATATATAATCAACTTACACAGACCTTCTTTATCACTTACTTAAACCCTCTTATTTACTTAATCACATAGACTCTCTTATCCAGAAACACATTTTTCCCTCTGTTAAATCCATACCTAGAACCTTTTAATTTCTCTTTTCCATTTGTTAACCTCCTTTTCTGTTCACTTTTTGAAAAAAATCCTTGTAAATTTCTGAATTTAGGCAGATTATTTCATAGACATCAGCATTTTATTAGGTTTTTATCACCTAGGAAACTTATAAGCTTAATTTTAAGACATCTTTACTTTCATCTGTTTACCCAATTTAAATTGAACCATTTAAGTCACATGAATCAAAGATATTTGGATCCATTTTTTTAAATTTATGAGGCTCCTCATATATCTGCCAATTGTCATATCATTGCATGATATGTGGACATACACACAGAGAGACATACAACACATAACACAAGTGGGCACACATAACACAATAGTAAAGGCCTTGTAGCTTTTCTCAGGTGAAATCTCCATTGCAATGTTAAAAAAAAAACTCCACAGTTGATCAAAAATAGAACTGATCAGAAAAAACATTAACCTAGGTCTGTAGGATCAAAATCATGAGCTCAAAAAAAAAATACAGAATCTAAGAAAAAGCAAGAGTCCTAGAAAAAATGACTGGCCAGTAATTAGTAAATACCATACAATTTACTTTTTTTTTTTTTTTTTGGTTTAGTCTAGTTTGAGTTCAGGTAGAAAGACACTTTTACTCTTTTTTTTCCCTTGGGCCTCAGATCAGTCTCCTACTGAGCTTGCATGATTCTTCTATTTGCCTTTCAACTTAAGTCCTGGCTGAGGTCTGGAAGGAGCAGGAAAAAAAACTGGAATTCTGAGCAGAAGCCTCATGCTTAAGGCATTTTAACCTTAAGTCATAATTTTCAGGTTTGGATGTTGAAAATTATGATACAAGTTTAAAATAGAATTCACAAAATTTCATACCTTTATATCTTCCTACACTAGAAAAACTTGCTCACACAAAACTGAAAATAGGATCTTACTTGATAATATAAAAGCTACCATCAGAAGAAATTTCTTCAGGATCATTAAGCTACTTTCTTTGTTCTGAAGTTCCTAATGTAGTTTTAAGTTACAGTAAATCACATGAAAAAAATTCCAAAAGAGAACCCACATACCACCACATATATCCAAAATTAAGCTTTAAAAATTTCCAAGACTGTTGCTATTCAATGTCATTTCAATAAGCCAGACCAACGTCCCAATCCAACACTTTCCTTTCCTAAATCCTACACAATGAAGGGAACAGATACCGTATCATAATTTACTATCCTTGCCCAAATTAATGCTCTGGTACACCTAGTGAAATCTTCCCAGGCTACCCAGTTAAAAAATTGATGAAAAAATAAAACTAAATGATTGGGAGTTACTTGCCAATTTGGAAATAGAGTTATTTAATTTTCCATCTTAAGTATTTAAGTTCTCTGGCATGAATTATCTGAAATCATAAACTAAACATTAACCTAAACCCAACTTTTAACTGCAAGATTGTGCAATGCTTCAAAAACCCATTCAGACATCAGATTGTTACAATAAAAAATTCATCTTTTAGACACACATTCAGCCAAGATCATCCCCAATAAAAAATCTATAATAACCTTTAAAACAGACCAGATAAGAGAAAAATCTCCTCAAGTTTCTAACTCCCATTATGACTCCTACATCAGTGGCACCATAGATTTCCCCATGAGTGGACCAGATGTTCTCACATAGGGGCAACCGGAAGTGTAAAATCAAGGATCTCGGTGTGGCAACATTACTGCATTCAGTGTCTCCTATGGAGCAACCCTTACAGTGCAGGGAAGAAATGAGGGAGGTTTCCCGAAGCAAAAGGGGCTTCAGCAGCTGCTGGGAGTCCCTCAGTCTCTCCTTTTATTTACAGGATTAGCTCCTTTGGTTGGTCTGGTCCCAGGAACACTGGCATATTTCCTAACTTTCTAGTAGTCAGCTCTCAAAAAGTTAATCCTCTGCTTACAGTTGTGCTAGGCTTCCCCAAGAACGAGAGTGGGGGCTCCTCTAAAGTCCCCTCTGGGGTGCCAAAATGTGTGACTGAAAAGTTCGGTTCCTGTCCTCGAAGCCAATTAATGCCAATTTAATAATGAGGACAGGGTTTTGAGAAAAAGAAAAAGCGAGGTATCAAAGTTCTTAGATCCCCAGCAGGCATTTCCCTCTGCAGTGGGTGCACTCAAGCCAACTATGGGAAGAAAAGGAAACATTGCTGCCCTAATCCCATTTAACAAAGGGGAGTAAAGTTTATCAAAGTTTTTTAAAAACACAGCTAAGAGGGGTGTGAAAGTTGAGAACAGAAAAGCTGGCAGTTCTATTGACTCTTGGTCCCTTACAGGAGAAGCATACTAGAGGCATTCTTAGGCTAAAATTTAGCTAAAGTTACCTCCAAACATCTAAGGCAGATTGGAACTTGGGACTCTGCATCTGTCCAAAGTAAAACAATGCCATCACACTTAACAGAGACACAGACAAAAAGACACACAAAGACACAGAAAGACACAGATTCCCTTTTCAGATTGTCAAAAAAAAAACAAAACGAAAGTGGGTGCTGGTCTCAAGCCAACTGGGGCCTTCTTTAAGGTCAGTTTTCCTCAGAGAAGAGGATCTAGCTCAGCAAGAAGAACATTTGTATTTAACCCTGTATATAAGGTCAAATCAATGGGTGGATTTTACACATCTATAGATTATTCATGGATGGAAACAATGTAATGACAATCAATGTAAAATTTCACTTAAATTTTCTGCTCTCTTTTCTTGAGAGAAGAGAGTTTTTACTGGAAAGCAAACCTCTAAATAAGCAATGCACAATTAAAATAATATTTGAGGCAAAAGAGTAATTTAGATTTTTCTAGTATTCATGTTAAAAATTAAAAGAGGTGAAATTGATTGCAATGATAATAAGCCAATATGTTCAAAATATTATCATTTTTTGATATATTACTATTGAAATACATTTATTTATGTATTTCAATAGTAATATATCTTACTAATGAAATACATGTATTTATATTTTTATATTTATATAGAAATATATATATACATCCCCAAACTCACTGTATTTAAAGCCTCCAGTATATCTTAGTTCACAACAGCCACATTCCAGATTTGAGAGCTATGGTTCCTCTTACCTCAGGCAGGTACAGTCCTCATTTCTTCATTTTTATGCTAGAGGTAAGGGATAAAGTTTCTTATAAATATTTCTCCTTAGGCCCAAAGACTAGAAGAGACACAGCCATGAGTGAGAGCAGGAACCTTCAACCAAGAAGTATCCAAAAGTAGATCAGTCTTCCCAATTGATGTTGGTAACAGTTCCACTTCCATTGCACATGTAATTCAGGAGAAAAAAGAAGATGGGATTTCAGATGGGGGATATATAAATTCAGATCTGTCCAGAATCCCTGACTCAATTGTTTAAATACATGAAATGCAAACATCTTATTTGGCAATTTGTCCTTAGAGCTAACAGTCAAGTTATAATATCTATTTCCTCCCATGGTCAAAGTCTCACACCTAATAAGCAGCTGGACACAGGATGAACTTGATCTCATCTCAAAGCCAAAACACCCCCACCAGAATAAAAGACAAATGCAACATTTCTTATTCTCTTCTGACTTGAAATGGATAATTATTGAAAAACCAGGAATTCTGCTATATGTATATAGAATACAGTACATATATTATATATTTTAACAGAAACAGAATCTTTTCATATATCTGAATTACCTTTAGATTCTTATTCCAGGATACAGAAAATCTTAATTCAGTTTACATCAAGGGCAAACACCAGCTAGAATTTATCTCAAACCCCCTTTACAAATTAAAGGATAGACTAATATTTAAAATGTGGTCAGTTTAAAAAAAACAAATAAATGGGCCAATAAATAAATGTGCCAAGCACCTGAACAGACACTTCTCAGAAGTGGATATAAAATCAATCAACAAACATATAAAAAATGCTCATCATCTCTAGCAATCAGAGAAATGCAAATCAAAACTACTCTAATATATCATCTCACTCCAGTCAGGATGGCAGCTATTATGAAGATAAACAACATAATATAATGGTGAGGGTATGGGGAAACAGGTACACTCATATATTGCTGGTGGTACTGCAGATTGGTGCATCCAATTTGGAAAGTAGTATGGAGATTTCTTGGAAATCTGGGAATGGAACCACCATTTGACCCAGCTATTCCTCTTCTCGGACTATACCCAAAGGACTTAAAAACAGTATATTACAGGGACACAGCCACATCAATTTATAGCAGCACAATTCACAATAGCTAAACTGTGGAGCCAACCTAAATGTCCTTCATTGGATGAATGGATAAAAAAATGGGCATTTATACACAATGGAATATTACTCATCATTAAAAAAAGAACAAAATCATGGCATTTGCAGGTAAATGGATGACATTGGAGAAGATAATGCTAAGTGAAGTCAGCCAATCCCCAAAAAACAAATGCCGAATGTTTTCTCTGATACAAGAGGAGTGACTCATAGTGGGGTAGGGAGGGAGAGCATGGGAGGATCAGATTAATTCTAGATAGGAAAGAGGGCTGAGAGGAAAAGGGGGGAAGGAGATTAGCAAGGATTGTTGAATGTGATGGTCACCATTACACAAAGTACCTGTATGAAGATTTGCATTGAGTGTCAACACACCTTATATACAAACAGAGATATGAAAAATTGTGGTATAAAGATGTGTATTAAGAATTGTAATACAGCTGCTCCAAGATGAACCTGAATATCTCCTTCCCAGCCACTGGCTGTCAGAAACTCATTGAAGTGGATGATGAATACAAACTTCATACTTTTTATGAGAAGCATATGGCCACAGAAGTTGCTGTGGATGCTCTGGGTGAAGAATAAAAGGGTTATGTGGTCCGAATCAGTGGCGGGAACTAGAAACAACATTTCCCCATGAAGCAGGGTGTCTTGACCCATGGCCATGCTCGCTTACTACTGAGTAAGGGGCACTTCTGTTATAGACCCAGGTGAACTGGAGAGAGAAAGTGTAAATCTGTTTGAGGTTGCATTGTGGATGCCAACCTGAGCATTCTCAACTTGGTTATTGTAAAAAAAGGAAAGAAGGATAATCCTGGACTTACTGATACTACTGTACATCATAGACTGGGACCCAAAAGAGCTAGTAGAATCCGCAAACTTTTCAATCTCTCTAAGGAGGATGATGTTCACCAATATGTTTTCAGAAAACCCTTAAACAAGGAAGGTAAAAAACCCAGGACCAAAGCACCAAGGATTCAACGTCTTTTTACTCAACACAAGCACTGGTGTACTGCTCTGAAGAAACAGCATACTAAGAAGAATAAGGAAGAGACTGAAGAATATGCCAAACTTTGGGCCAAGAGAATGAATGAAACCCAAAGAATAACACCAGGAAAGGATTGCCAAGAGACACAGGCTGTCTTCTATAAGAGCTTCTACTTCTAAGTCTGAGTCCAGTCAAAAATAAGAATTTTTATCAGTAACAAATAAGATCAGACCCTCAAAAAAAAAGAATTGTAATACAAGAAAAAGTACATATATAATGGCAGAAATTGACATGAACATACTTTACATACAGAGATATAAAAAATTGTGTTCTATATGTGTAATAAGGATACATTCCACTGTTGTCATGTATTTAAAAAATAATAAAATCAGTTAAAAAATAAAATAAAATGTGGTCAGTTTAATCAGAGTTTGTCAATTATAAGACATGTTGCTCTAGAAAGAGGTAAAATATCACCTAGTGTTATGTTTTCAAAACACAAATGTACATGGGCTATAGAAGCATGCAGAAAAAAAACTTCTTTATTAGGGGTTTAGAGTAAAAGAAGGTCAAAGAGGGACATATGCTTATCAACAATACCATGAATTATCACAGAATTGGAATCTGGATCTCAAACAAGAAAGATTCAAAATTTTGTATTTGGGCATGTGCATGACATGAATGCCCATGATGACAAGGTTATAAGGTTCTGGGTGTCAGATAATTGTTAAACAGTCTCTACAAGTAACTTCAAGGTGTTTTGTCAGCTGTGTGGTCATAGTACCTACTGGTGTCAATGGTCTCCATGAAGCTACTATACAACTGAGTAATCTAAAAACATCCCTTCAGTAGAAATGAGATAACACAGGATACTAGGTATGAAAAAGCTTCTCAGCAGCATGCACAGAAATGAGAATTGCTTGTGGACATACCTGTATAAAATTGCTTCTAAGCTACCTGAAGTCTTGGTTGATCCTGGTATGAGGGATGGCAGCAGGAGAAAATATTTTTCCACCACATTGTGAGGACAGTACCATGAGGACAAAATATCCAAGGTGAATTCTTTGACTTAAGAGACACAAAAGATTTCACTTCTTTTTTCTGGTACTGGGAATTGAACTCAGGGGCACTCAAACACTGAGCCACATTCCCAGCCCTATTTTGTATTTTAGAGAGAGGGTCCCACTGAGTTGCTTACTGCCTCACTTTTGCTGAGTCTGGCTTTAAATTTGTGATCCTCCTGTCTCAGCCTCCTGAGATGTAGCGGTTACAGTCATGCACCATAGTGCCCAGATTTCACTTTTTTATGTTAAGGAAAATCTTCAAAAACAATGATGTCAACTCCGCTTCATCATAGGAACAAATGCTTGGAGGCTACAGGGTGAAAAAAAAGCACAACACAGGATCCAGAATATGAGTATGACCTACATGTCCAAGAGATTAGACATTTTTAAAATGCCAATACCAAGAAATTTTGGCTGCAAAAAAGCAACTACAGTCAGAGATTCCTGGTGAAAATATAACTTATTCTTATGTGATGTAATCTGATTGTAGTTGTTAAAATGGTACTTGTGCATATTCTTTCATTCTGAATTTTTTCCTGGGAGCCTGTCTTTAGAAGGTGACTAATTTATGTTACTAGTTAAATTGTGTTTCATCAACATATTTTGATGTTCTAAATACTCTGTGCCTCAGACTCTAGCTCTATTTGAATTTATGGTTCCTAAAGACATGATTAAGTTTGATCCAGTAAATTGGAATAAAGTCTAATCAATAACCTTTTTCTCCATATAAGAAGTGGTATTAAGGACATACAGAAGCATTGGAAAATGGCGACTATACATATAACAATCTTCCTTGGTCACAAGCATTTCAATGGGATACAATTCCCACCAGAAGTGAGGATTATTGGTTAAAAAGCACAGATCCCTATTTATTCCCTATTTATTTCTAAAACAGCTTAGAATACCTTCCTCCAGTGACAAATAGGCAGCCTGAATTTTAAAAAAAAACCAACCCCCCAAAAAAAACCCAAAACAAAACAAAAAAACTTGCATCAGATAATTATGACAAATATAAGACCTGCAGCCTAAGCACAGCTTTTAGGATAGTTATTATCAAAAAGTGAAAAATAATTAGTACTCTAATCATATAAATATGGAAGAAAGGAACACTTTCATACTATGCTAGAATATAACTTTAGTACACCCACTCTTTAAAATAGCATGAAAGCTCTTTAAAAACTAATTGTAAAACTACCATAAGACACAGTAATAACAATGGTGGGTACATGTTCAAATAAGTTAGAATCAGTATGTAACTAAATTGTGCATTGTCATCTTGATTAGCAGTATTCATAGTAGGTAAGATAAACAATTGTAGCACCTTTTGGAAGAAGAATACAGCAGGAGATTCATCACAACTAGAGGACACTCATCCACTTCCCTAACATACTACACCCTAATTTAAGGATAGGTTTTCTTGAGATATTGGGATCCAGTACATGCAGGAGGACATTTGCATTTACTATTTCATATAAGTTTATGAAATATATGTCTGTATATTATACATGAATGGGGATAATAAAATGACACTGTAAAGTTGTCAGCTCTCTGTCTTGTAAGGAGATTGATTGTGTTTGTACTGTGAAAAAAAAGAACAGAAAAGAAAACTTAAAGCAGCAGTCTCCAGTGAACATAGTACTTGAAGCATGAGAGTAATTTAAAATATTCTAGAATTTAAATTAAAAAATAAAAACACAGTTGAAAGAGATTTTAATGGCACAGCACAATATATCCAAAATATTATCATTAATTGGCAAATAGTGCATTACTAATGAGGTGTAGATATTTTTCAGCAACACAAAAAACTGAGTCTTTCTTTCAATTGTCCACCATCTCTCAATTCACAGCATCCACATTCCAGATTTGAGAGCTTTAGCTCTACTAACCTTGGGAAGATGAAGCTTTCAAATCCCCATTTTTATGGTAGAGAACAAAGAGTATGTTACCAATATTTCCCCCCTCAAACACTAGAGATATTGCCTTGAATGAGATCAGAGAACTCCAACCAGAAAGTATTCAGAAGTAGACCAGTCTTTTCTACCTAATGCTGGCCACAGCATTATTTCAATTCCAGGCTTCAGACAGGAAGCAAAAGAAGATTAAGTCCCAAGATATAGGGTACCATGTTTTCAGATCTAGCCACAGATTTGATTTTATTGTTTAAATTCATTAAAGGCAAACTTCTTAATTTGCAATTTGACTTTAGACCTAATGACATGGCCATGATATTTTTTCTTCTGTGATCAAAGCCTCATGTTTAATAAGGAGCTGAGCTGGGAATTATGTTCAATTGTTTTTCACTGGAAAGACCAACAATTCTACTAGATCACATGACTCATGCAATTTTTCTTATTATTTTAAGACTTGGTTAGTGACACTTACTTAAAATAGAGCAGTTTATGTGTGTGTGTGTGTGTGTATACACACACACACACACACACACACAAACTGCTCTATTTTAGTATATATCATATCATAACACAAAGAAAACATTCTGATATATCTTAGGGGTAATGTGGCTCCCACTTCATGACCCAGGGATGTCCTTATACAGTTTATAACAAGGATGAAAATACCACTCAGAAGTAAACTTAAGCCTTCATTACAAATCATATTGATAGGTTGAGAACATCAGGTTTCTACATAATTTTTTAAAGCAGGTGAACAAGGGTTATGGAGGCATGGAACAGAGCATTTCTCTATTGGGGACATAGAGTAAGCAGAGAGAAATGAGAAGCATATAATCAGTTGTATCACCTTAAATCACCAAAGAATTGGAATCTGGAATTCCGATGTGGCTGACATGTGTGACTATGGTAAAAATGTTATTACAAGATTTTTAAGTAAAATTAATGTGAATGACAGATAATAATTAAACAATTAATATTTATACTGTGTCTTTCAGGTGTTTTATCAGATATAGAGCCACATCACATACTTCTATTAATAGTAACCATGAAATATATTATCCAATTTTGTCCTCTAAAATCATCCCCTTTGTAGATGAGAAAACACAGGTTCTAGATGTCAAATGGCTACTCAACATCATACTGAAAACTAACAAAAAAAATTATCTAAATTTTCATATAAACTCCTGAAGTCAAGTTTGCTTTTGATATAGGAAATGAAAATCTGACATAATATTATTTCCCATCATTATTAAGAAAATTCCTAGAGAAGACATCACAGAAAGACACTGTAATTCAAGTAACACAACTGTTTTTCCATCCTTTTTATTAAAGGAAGCATTCTACAATAGCTATGTCAACCCAGATTCCTCAGAAGGGTAAATACTTAGAGAATACAGTGTGTGAAAAGCACATCACAGACCTAGAAACTGAGTATAACTTAGGGAAGACAAAAATCTAAATGGCTGAAAAGAAAATTGATGTATCTATTTTAGAAAGTAAGTGTCATTATGTTGCTATCTCTGCAACTTATTACTCAGTGTAATAAAATTCCATCATAGATAAAATTAAACTGCACTGATGAATGAATAACATTATATTCTAGAAGGATTTTAGACAGCTACTCAGCTACTTCTCTTACAGAACAACAACAAAAAATCAAATCAGCTTGGTGTGTTGAGCTTCATGCTATTTTCCATAATGTTTCAGTGTCTACTAAAAACTATAGAATATCTTATGGCCCAATTTCATGCTGAGACAAGAGGGCAATTGCAATTTGAACTGTGAGAAATGAGAACAAATGGACTTGCAATATAAAAATATCTATGGGAAATTGGGGGATACATTAATGTTCATCAGAACTCTTTTCAAGGATCATAAGGTGACTTAAATCAACAATCAGATGTCCCTCATGTATTTGCTTAAGAGTCCATCTGCTTCTATGAAAGAGTGAATGTGGGCATACTACAGAAATGCAACAATGGAAAGAATCTAGAGAAATTTCTCTTGTCAGTTGTTGATGGTAACACAAAACTGCAATCCTAATGCCTCAGGATCATGGTTCAGTAGAATCATATGCTTGAGGCCCACACCAGCAATTTAGAAAGAGCCTCAATAAATTTGTGAGTCCCTGACTCAAAATTAATTTTTATAAAATAAATAAAGGAACTTGAGATACAGCTAACAGATGTGTGTGTGTGTGTGTGTGTGTGTGTGTGTGTATGAGGTTTCAAACACTACAGCCAGAATATATTTATGCCCTATGAAAATTTTGGAAACTCTTCCTAGGATCAAGTAACAAATATATATGTTACTTGATATATACATATTTGATTTGTTCATATATATATATATATATACATATACATATTAAAGAGAGAATTTTGAAAACAGTTACTGGAAAGTGACATAAAAGGGAGTTTTCATAAAATTATCAGAAGGTATCTCAAAAGAATTTTTCAGTAAAAAAGGCTATGAGATGATATATTCAGAAATCCACCATGAATACACAAACAGAGCATGGTAAACAACACAGCTTTGAAGGCATCTTTTCAAAGTACGTTGGAGAAAAGAGGAGGCTAAAGTAAAACCGGCATTTCCCAGAGAGTGTTTGGAGTTAGCTTTGGTCAAATGACTATCAGAACATAGAAAACATATACTTTAAAATAAATAAGTACAGTTAAATAAATTCCTTGATCTAATAGTCAAAGTAGGACAGGAGCTGTAGATTTCTGATAGAGTACTTACCTAGAATAGGAAGGCTGATTTCAATCCCCAGTACTACACACACAAAAATAAGTTACAAAACAATTAAAAGGAGGCCAATGGATACCTAAGTTGGTATAAGCAGAAAATAGTTGAAGAACATTGATGAACTTTTAAAAAAAGGAACTGAGAAAATAATTGAATGGATTAAAGTGCAATTAAGCAGTGGAAAACATAACTTTGAATAGTGGCCTTCATAACCTTCATGTAGAGATAAACTGAGAAAAATACATTTGGAGTTCTTTATAGAATTGTAGTTAGATCAATCAGACATTCTAAGTTGTTTTGTTGGTTTGTTTTCCCTCCTCCTCCTCCTCCTCCTCCTCCTCCTCCTCCTCCTCCTCCTCCTCCTCCTCCTCCTCCTTCTTCTTCTTTTGTAGCAGTGATCCGTCCCAGGAGCTTCCCACTGAGTTACATCTCTACCATTTTTTATATTTTATTTTGAGACAGGGTTTCACTAAGTTGCTTAGGATCTCACTAATTTGCAGAGGCGAGCTTCATATGTGTGATCCTCCTTTGTCAGTCTCCCAAGTTAATGGAACCATAGGCATGAACACCCGTGCTCATTCAGTCATTCTGAGTTTTATCCAAGAACAAAAGATAAATTTAAAAATATTCTCTTCATCATATTAGTTTAGCAAATTCAGAAGGAAACTGAAGTGAACTGTCTTTTTGCACTAAGTAACTATTTCTACCACACAACACTAAAAGTGATTACTTCTAGTTTGGTAATGAAAAACTTTCCTTTATTTCATATGTCCCATGAAAATGAGGTTTCAGACACTACAGCCAGAATATATTTATGCCCTATGAAAATTTTGGAAACTTTCTTCCTAGGATCAGGTAACAAATATATCTGGGTGGCCCATCAAACTTAAACATAAACCTCAATGTTTAAAAAAATTTTCTAAATATTTGATTGTGGAGCCATATATTTGTAATTTCAGTGACTTGGAATGCTGAGAGAAGAGGATTTAAAGTTTGAGGCCAGGCCTAGCAACTGAGTTAGACTCTGTGTCTCAGTCAATAAAAACATAAAGATGGCTGAGGATGTAGCTCAGTGGTTAAGTGTCCCAGGGTTCAATCCCCAGCACCAAATACAAACACACACACACACACACACACACACACACACACACACACACATATCTCCACATACACACTGGGGAATGTAACTTAGTGATAGAAAATGTTTGTGTTCAAACTCCAGTGATGAAAAAAAAATTAAATCTTACTGAATGTACAATAGAAACAAAGTGCTAATATTGGATTTATTATGTAGACTTTTATTCAGCTATAATTTCAACTTAATTTTGCATAAATATTATACCCATAATCCTGAAAGACGTATAGGAGGCACTGATGCTCTAACATTATGAGTAGAAAGTTTTTTTTTTTAAGATAGAGTGAGAGAGAAGAGAGAGAGAAAGAGAGAGAGAATTTTTCAATATTTATTTTTTAGTTTTTGGCGGACACAACATCTCTGTTGTTATGTGGTGCCGAGGATCGAACCCGGGCCGCACGCATGCCAGGCGAGCGCACTACCGCTTGAGCCACATCCCCAGCCCTAGAAAGTTTTAATTAAATCAAGTTTTGGCATTTACAAATTGTGTGGGTATAATAGAAATTCACAGTAGATATCCCTAGATACTCAGCTAAAATAGATTATAGAGCTTTTAATATAAATCAAAACTATACCTTCAAGGATCAAATCTTAGTATAAAGGACTCAGGTTTTAAAAATGTGATTCTTTGAAATACCAAGGTTTCCTGTTTGAAATTTTGTGAATAATAATGGCACATCATAAGCAGATTATGACCATAATAATACTATATCTCCTTTATTATATCCCCTCATACATAACACCCAGTATAATAAACACTAGTAATCTTTTTGATGAAAAAATTACTACACATTTTTTGTCATAGATATTCTTAATATGCTTTGCTCACTGCCTATTTCAAAAATATCTCAGTTTAACTTTACTTTAAAAACATATAGTATACCTCTTAAAGGATACATATGGGGTAGTCTAAATAGCTTTGCTGTCACAAATAAAATGAGAGATATTAACTAAGACATGTTTCACATCTCAACATACATAATTTGACTATTAAAAATGATTCAATAAATCCATCAGCCTCCTTATAGATCCAAAATATTAGTTTTAACTGAAAGACATGATGATCTCCTCAATTCCTTTTCAGTTACCACTCCAAAGAACATAAACACTTGAATGCATCCCTGTCTTCTCCCAGAATTTGTCTCTAAGTTTAAGGTGACTTTGCACTATCATGCTTCACATCAAATAGAAAAAAAAAAACCTTTTGCTATTCCTTCTTTTATTTAAAACTGTAGTATTTATGAAGTTCTTTATCAATACCACACCCACCTTCATAACTTTTTTATTTTGCCCCAACCCAAAAGACATAGAGCCCTGGTGCAGTTCACATACTCTCCCCTGACTCATTAACTATAGATTTTTCTGTAGTCCAGGTATCTATATATCTAAGGCCTCCTAGAGCCTAATTTCACAATCCAAAATTCATTCCAGATATTTAAGTTAACAGAGATGAATAATCATTCATTCTGGAATATCTCTCTCTCTCTCTCTCTCTCTCTCTCTCTCTCTCTCTCTCTCTCTCTCTCTCTCTTCCTCTGATTCCCTATAAGGAAATAAAATAAAATTAATGATGGGTGCAGTAGCATACTCCTGTAATCCACGTGTCTCAAGAGGCTGAGGTAAGAAGACTACAGGTTCAAAGCCACCTTCAGCATGTTTGCAAGGCAGTAAGCAAATTATGGATACCCTGTCTCCAAATAAAATATTAAAAAGGTCTGTGACTGGGGCTCAGTGATCAATCACGTCTGGTTAGTCCCTGACACCAAAAATAAAAAAAAAATAAAAAATAAATTAAGTACTCTAGGACCATTTCCACCATCAGCATGTACTACCAAATAGGGAAATAGTAAACCTCACTTTGAGAATAACTATAAGAGATAATAAAATCACCATAAGGCCTGTTATGACAAAATCAATCTTTCATAGGTGAAAAAGCATTGTACAGTAATTAAACAAATATCAAAACCAATCTCTCATAGGTGAAAAAACATTGTACAGTAATTAAACAAATATGCCATCAACTGCAGTTAAATATTGCACTTATAATTATCATATTTTGCAAGTCATTGTTTTCATCTATGTACTACTATTTGCACGAAGGAAATATAATTTTTACATTGAGTATCGATTTTAGCTTTGATTGTATTCCAAGGAACAGTATAGTGAAAAAATGAGAGATTAGGGACAAGTAAGGCTTGTGTGAAAGTCCCAAGGTGTGGGTGGCTCTCTCTGGTTGAGTTTAGAGGGCATGAGTTGTTGCCCCACAGATCCTTATGCATGGGTGAATGCTCCAGCACCAGGACATCAACTTCTGGGCAGGCATTGGTTGAGATACCTGAGTCTCCTAGGAAAACTCATATTTGCCACACTGTTTTTCAGTTACAACCTCTCCTGCCTATTGGAACCTCCATTCCAGCAGATCAGAAAACCTTCAGGGTCACCAATAAGAGACCACTTAAATCTCAGAGACAATTGATTTCCAAAGCCAACAGGGGCACAGGATCTCCCAAATCAGTGACAATTATGATAATTGTGTTGTCTTACAATCAATTTCTATTTTTATCTTTTTAATCCATAATTTCTGTATAATAGAAACTCTTTTAGTGTTTATTTTTTAGAAACTCTTTTAGTGTTTATTTTTGATCAAATTATTATAGGTGTGTCTTACATTTTCATTTTTCTAATTTTTTTTCACTACAGATCATAAATGGAGATAATTATCAATTAACAAACTTGTATTAATTTTGAGAATGTATTCTATCAGTGAATATATGCTGTAGTCATAAAATCCCTTTTCAGTTTGAGGTATTATGAAAACTTATGTATTAAGGAAAGCAGTATGGATCTTCCTTTTCTTTTGAGAGATATTCCCTGATGATATTCTGTGAAGGAGAGTTAGTGCATCATTTCATATCACCTTTAAAATTTTTCACTTAATTCTCTGCTCCCCTACACTTTATTTAATGGGCTTATTTTTATTTTATTCTTATTTTTGGCACAGTGCAGACTTCTTTTTACCACACTTTTCATGAGCACAATGTTTATAACCATGCCAATGGATGCATTATGCATATTTTCAAATTTCTACAGTGAAGAGAAATCAGAAATACATTGTTGTTCATTATTTCCTCAAAACATTTGTCAGACATTTCTCAAAATTATTCTAGGTCCTTCCTAGAGGCTTCAGAAGCATTATTTCAAGGATACAACAACCATTAGAGAAGATCACTAAATGGACAAAAATCCTATTTTTTTTAAATGTGTCCCTGTTGAAAACCTAAAAGAATTAGGAATAAGAACTTTTCAAGGAGCCATGTGGACTAGTAGAGTAGTGAAAGTGTTTTGGCTTTGGAGTCAGACTGAGTTGATCTTCAATCCCAGGCAAGCTGCTTAGTAGTTGTGAGGCTTTGAACATTTTTTTTAAACACTAAACCAATTTGTGTAAAATTTACCAATAAACACCTGAGGGTAGCACTCTTATCTTCCTTTCATTTTGTGGGATACAAGGAGCCTAACTTTCAAAAGCAGTGGTTAATTATAAAGTTTCTACTCACCTTCACTTTTGTCCATTTTCTCTCATTATAATCTCTCTCTCTCTCTCTCTCTCTCTCTCTCTCTCTCTCTCTCTCTCTCTCTCTCATGTTCATTCTCACTCTCACTCTTGCTTTCATTCTTTCTCTCTCTTTAACCAGGGATTGAACCCAGGTGTGTTTAACCACTGAGCAACATCCCCAATCCCTTTTACTAATTTTAAATCTTTGAGACATGGTCTTGCTAAGTTGTTCATGGCTTCCCTAAGTTGTTTGAACTCACAGACCTCCTGCCTCTACCTCCTGAGCCACTGAGATTACAGGTGTGCACCACCATGCCCAGCTGTATTTTTCTGGTTTGATCTTTACAATAACTAGTCACCTTTCAACCTTTCCAGAAGCCTGGGGGGTGGTAAGGGCAATGGAAATGCCAAGGGAGTGATAGCATGTGAGCCAGTCCCTGAGTTACCTGTGAGGTGAATTCTGGGCCATTGTCTCATTGGATAGAAGTGGACATCCCAAAACGGGGGATTATGTGAGTCAACTACCATGGAGGCCTGCTTCTTAGAAGTGGGAAAGGCTTGTTTTTTACTCGGGGCATATTGGTGAAATCAATCTGCCAGTCTGCAGCTGGGATATGACCGTGTGCCTGATGAGAAGGGAAAGGTTTAGGTTTTAATGGAGTATTGATATTGGTATTGGTTCTCTGGAAGATCTGACAAGCTGAAGGGATCTGTTGTAGGAGGGTCTTATCACGTGGGGAAAGGATGAAAAAGGAGTGAAGGAAAGGAGGGTTTTCCCCTCAACTAGCTCACATGCCCTTGTGGCAGCTATGAGTTCAGCTTGTTGGTTGGTGTTATTGAGAGGTTTTTGCCTCTATGATGGATGAGAGGGAAATTACAGCATACCCCACTACTTTAACCCCTTTTTATATAAAGGAGCTACCATCTGAGAACCAGACGAGGTCCAAAGAGGGCAGAGATCCCTCAGAAATGGTGGTAGGCCAGGGTAAAATTTTCATGGGCCACTGCTAGGGCTCTGAGGCATGGGGGTCAGCCCTTGACCGTGGGGTTGAGCTGTTTGGATAGGTAGGCCACTGGTGCAAATGTGGGGCCATATTCCTGACCCAAAATGCCCAGACTTTGTCCCTGTTTTTCATGTACTTGAAGGGTGAAGGGTTGGGAGAGGTCAGGGAGATGCAGGGCAGGTGCCCAGAGGAAGGCCTTTTTAAAGGGCTTCCCTACCACTGAGAGTAGGGGTTCATCTTGGGGGCCCTTGGCCAGATTATATAGCCAAACCTAAGAAGGAGAGTATGTCATCTTTGGTCTTTGGTGTATAGACACAATAAGCTGTTTTCTGTCTACTGTAATGGCCTTTTTACCTTGAGAGATATTGACCTCTTTACATGCTACTTGGGCCTTTTGTGGAAAAGCCTGATATCCCTTTAAGGCCAAAAAAGTAGGAGAACTGTGTCATCTGTTGAGCACCCTTTGGTTAGGCTAGAAGAATTTGTAGAGGTTTGCAAGAGGTGCAGAGAGGAGGATTGGATTGGAGCAAGAAGAAAGCCTGGAAATTGTTGATATCCCTTAGAATGGAGAGATCCAGGGACCCAGAAAGGAGCCATCTGCTTTGGTTGTCTAAGGGATAAGTGGAGCAGGCCTGGGTGTTATATTTGATCCAAGAGGCATTGTAGGGGAGAGTCAAGTGGCAGAGAGGACAAATTACCCATGTAAGGAGGAGGGAAGAGGATGCAGAGAAGGAGGAAACGGATTTATTGGCAAAGGGACCAGATAGAGCCAAAAATTGGTCCCAGCTAGAGCCAAAAAATCAGAAGTATCTAAATGGCAGGTTCAAAATGCAGAGAGTGGTCGTCACTGAATCCTGACAGTCGAAGCTCTCATCCTGGATAGAGCCGGAGCCATGGGAGACCTTGGCCAAGGCTTTTCGGGACCCCTCCTGGAGAGGCTGGATACTCCCAGGGCCAGAAAGAGGAGAGAGGAAAGAGAGGATAAGTGTCTCTCTAGCGGCTGAGTCTTAAGGTGAGAGGACTAGGACTTTCGAATCTGCCCAAGGAAGGAGTCCCTGAGGGCTACCATAGCCTTAAAGGCTGTGGTGGGGTGCTTTCCTCCCCGCAGGTGGGCACAGAGATTTGCCGGATGATAATCAACATACTGTAAGAGGGAGGATTCGGGTCACTGGGGGTGAAAAGATTGGAGGTCAGAGGCCAAGGTTTATCCAAAGAGGTGTGGACTATTTCGAAATCCTTGAGGAAGGACAGTCCAGGTTAAAGGCAAAAATATATCCTTTAAATTTATGATCAAGAAGTGGGTGGCAGTGTGGGGATCTGAGACAGAAGGGAGTATGGGTTGGGAACCAAAGGGTGTATGGGCCTAACAGAGGTGTTGATGAGTCGTAGGTCCTGAACTAAGCGATAGGTCCCGTTGGGCTTTTCTACTGCTAGCATGGTAGTATTGTAAGGGGAATGAGCAGGATGGAGGTACCCCTTGCCAAGAAGGTCCTGATTAATAGGATGTAGGCCCAGAAGAGCTTTTGTGGACAGGGGGTATTGAGCCTGATTTGGGAAGGTGTTAGGATCTTTGAGATGAATGTTAACTGGTGGGCAGGAAACGGTGGAAGGGGTGTGGGTATCCCATACAATTGGGTCAACCAGGTTAGTATGGTATTTCATGTCAGCCTCACAAGTGGAGCAGAATGGCCAGTCTTCTACCAAAAGGGCCAGAATAGATGAATAGGCCGATTCTGGGGCCTGACTGATGCAAGGAGCCCATATGTTGATTGTTTTATTGAATTTAGAGAGAATAACATGGTTGAGCAAAGAAACAGGACATTGGGGCTTAAATAGGAATGTCTGAGAGAATGGGAAGTTGTCTATGGAACAGAGTAAAAGGGGAGTCTTTTTTGGATAGATGGTCTTTTCTCCTACCCGACCATAGGAGAGGTGGACAGCACTGTTTGCCCCCAGAATTCTGTCAGGACTAAGAAGGTAGCCCCAGTGTCAAGGAGAAAGTCAACCTTGCACCTATCTACCTGAATCCGAACCCTGGGTTCCTGTCTATTGATTGTTACAGCTGGGGACAAGGACCCAAGGCACCGTCAATGGATTGCCATGCCCGGAAGGTTGGAGGGTTCCCTGGCCATAGGCCTCCTACGGGATCTAGGACAATCAGAGCCCCAATGATCTTATTGTTGACATTTAGGGCATGGGGTATGCAGAGTGCATAGTGCGGGGAATGCTCTATAAATATGCAGAGCTGTTCCTCAATAAACAGGCATTTTCTTCAATGGCAAGTTTTGATGGTTCTTTCATTGGTGCCGAAACCAGGGATGGGGAATGCCTTGCTGCTCGAGGGCCCCCTCTCTCAAGGCTTGCCTTCCTCATCCACTCTTTCGATTGCTGCTGCTACTCACACAACACTGAGTCTTCAGTAGGTAAGTTCCCCTATTGGGTATCCAACTTCAGACAGGCTATATGCAGAGGCTTTGACCATGATCATCAGGCAAACTTCTGATGTCCAATCTGGAGGAGAGAACACACCCCACCACGACCTTCACGGTCATGGTGGACTCTCTGGAACCCGGTTTATGAGCGGGAGGTCCTAAGGGGTGGAAAAACAGGCACTTCCCTCTCCCCCCCTCTAACCACCCTTGTCCCTCTCCTGAACTATGGAGGCCTCTTCTTCCCTCCCTGCAGACTCCACCTTATTAAATTCTGCACACAAGATTGGCCTTACTATCAATTAGACAATTAAAGTCAATGGCCCCCAGGAGGATCCCTAGATCCCACGATTCTCAGAGATCTGTTTAACTTCTGCAAGTGCTCAAAAAAGTGGAAGGAGATCCCTATGTTGAGGCTTTTTCTCTTTGTTCTCACCCCAACCTATCCGGCAGATGAACCCCCTCCATACCGACCTCCTCCATCAGCTCCATCCAGCCCCTCAGGTGCTCCCCCTGACTCAGCCGACGCCTTTAGTTCCCCCCCCAAACTAGGTCCTGCCCCTAGTCCCACAAACCATGGCCCCTTTAAGAGAGGTTTCTGGACCTAAGGGCATTATCCAGATACATGTCCCATTCTCTATGAATGACCTCAGGCAACTTGAGCGAAGGTTGGGCTCATTCACTACAGAAAAGTTTCAATGGGTCCTCCAGGCTTATAGCCTCTCTTATATGTTATTGGCTAATATACTCCTTCTTGAGGAACGTACCAGAGTCTGGGAACTTGCCAGAGCCCATGTGGATGAAACTCACCGAGTTAATCCCAATCACCCTCTGGGGCCACTTGCTGCCCCAGAAACTCCCAATTGGGATTATACACAAGCTGGCATACAGAGTAGGGACCGATTCTCTGCATCTTTATTGCTGGGCTCAAAAAAGTGGCACATAAGGCTGTCAATTTCCAAAAATTACAAGAGACCCCATCGGAATTTCTGGATCGGCTTACGAAAGCCCTTCAGCAGTAACCTAGATCCCGAAACCCCAGATGGCCTCATGTTCTTATGACATATTTACTCTTGCAGAGCTACCCTGACATCCAGACCAAACTAAAAAAGCTCGAACAAGGCCCTGCCACCCCCCAGACTGAGAAATTTCAGATGCTCACCCAGGCCCTGCAGCATACTTCCTCAGATCACCGCCCATCACTGAAAACCCCCCTGGGTGCCTGCTTCAAGTGTCCCAAGGAGGGACATTGGGCCAGGGCATGCCCCACACCATGCACTCTGTTGGGAGTCGCCCCGGCTCCAAAGACTAACTTCCCCATCCCCCAAGAAGAGCCTTCCAATGGTGAGCCCTGCTGGCTCACATAATCCTTACCCACCAATCAGATTAGCCCTGCTGGCTCACTTGTACTTACCCACCAATCAGTTTAGCCCTGCTGGCTCACCTGATACTTACTCACCAATCAAAAAGCACCCCATGCCAACTGTTAGACCACCCCTGGCTCTATAAATATGCAGAGCTGTTCCTCAATAAACAGGCACTTTCTCCGACGGCAAGCCTTGATGGTTCTTTCAGGGAGTAGTACCAGGGATTGAACTCAGGGGCACTTGGCCACTGAGCCACATCCCCAGCCCTATTTTGTATTTTATTTAAAGATGGGTCTCACTGAGTTGCTTAGTGCCTTGCTTTTGCTGGAGCTGGCTTTGAACTCACAATCCTCCTGCCTCAGCCTCCCGAGCCACCGTGCCGAGCCAGACAAGTGAACTAAAAGAAGTATTTTCTGGTCTAAAGAGAATGCAGTCCCTTGGTTACTTAAAAGATGCATTATCTTTCTGTAATTCATATTTTGTTATCACCTTAAATATACACCAGAATTGACAGTAAAAGTATGTGTAGTTCATATTTTTATAAATAAGGGCCTTGGGTTGATTTTGTAACTGAAAAGTGAGTGAGATCTTAATTTAATAATTTTGTGTAATCCCATTGTATTTGGAATGATTATTCTGGCAAATTAAAGATGTTGGAATTTTTTTTAATCTTTATTTTTTGAGTACTGGGGATTGATCACCAGCTTCCTTCGAATGTAAGTTCTGTGGTATTACTTAGCCACTTAGCCACTGATCCACATCCCCATCTTTTAAACATTTTATTTAGAGACACAGGATATTACTAAGCAGCTTAGAGCCTTGCTGCATTGTTGAGGCTAGCTTTGAACCCATGATTATCTTGCCTCAGCCTCCCAAGTCACTGGGATCATAGGCATCTACTACCAAGCCCAGTGAAGATGCTGGATTTTAAGAGAGCAGAATTGGCAACAAAATGGCAAATATAAAGTGAATGTCCAAATTGGACCTTTGTGGTAGGTATATTTAGGTAATACTCATAAAGTCAATGTGTAAGTGATATGTCAGGGGTCTTTGTCTCAGTTTTTTTATTTCTCAGTCTCTCACCTCTGTGTTTAGTGAATGTCATGTAACTTTACATACTGTCCCTTTACACAGTTGCTTCTGTATGAAAAAGTGGATTTAAGACTGCCTTTTTGTTGTCACAACACTATCTTTCTAGAATGTTGTGCACTTGTTCAGATAAGATAGATTATCAACCCTGATCTGGAGCAAAATCAGGAGTGAGATGGTGAGCCAACCAGAGAACTGAGAACCTGGTAAGATTAAGAACACCAGTAAGCAGGGAAAACAATTAAAATTATGGATAAAATACAAAAGAAACACTACATATCACATGTGTAAATTAGGACAAGATTGTGTTTGACCCTGTGCAATTTTTATTCACTCAAGAAATAATAATAACATAAAGTTACTTAAAATATGAGAAAATTAAATTTAATAATAACAAATAGCATGCAAAAAGGGGAGGGTTGGCATTAGATTACTCTCATAAAAGAGATAACTAAGTAAGTTTAGAAACGTACATTTGTGCTGGGGATATAACTCAGTGGTAGACCACTTGTCTTGCCTGTGCAAGAGTCTGTGTGTGGTTCCAGCACTGCCAAAAAAGTGGAAAAAAAGAAACAAAATAAATGTATACTTAATTTCCGAAGTTGATAGATAAATAGACATATTTTCTGATACAAATATCAAGGTGTAAATGAGCAATGAGGAAAAGAACAATTAACTGATGATCACACATGTTCATCCAGAGCAAATTTATATACATGTTATTTTCTTATTATGAGAAATTATATTTTTTATTTCTCATCAGTTTCATTTTTATTTGTACTATTTAATTGGTTGAATCTTTAACTTGGTTTTATGCATTCTGTAAAGCATCTTTTTTATTCTGAAAAAGTACATGTAGAAAAGTAAGTTTACTTTTATAACCATTTTCAAGGGTATGATTCAGTAGAATTGAGTGTACTTACTGAATTTTTACCATGGAAAACAACCAAAGCACACTAATAGCTATTTCCTCTTTATCCTTCCCTCAACCTCTGCCAATGACTAACCATTTGTTATGATTTATTTATTTACTTGTTCTGTAAAATACATCTAATTTGAACCATACAACATGAGGCATGTTCTCCCCTTTGTTTTTTATGTTAGCACAATGTTTTCAAGATACATTTCCATTGCAACTTGATTTAGTACTCTCATGAAACATATTGTTAAATAATATTGCAGTATACAGCAGAGCAGATTTTGATTTTTTATTGATCTGTTGATGAAGATGAGTTATTTTTAACTTTTATTTTTTGTAAATAGTTCAGCTATAAGTATTTATGTGAAAATTATTGTCTTAGTGTTTTCAGTTACTTTGAGTATATTTCCAAGGGCAATTGTGGGTTCAATTACTAGTTTTGTTGCTGTTGTTGATTTTATTGAAAAAATAAGGTGCTATCCACCTAGTAAGGCCCCAAACAACTTAGTGAGACCATATCTCAAAAAAAGGGGGGGGGGTTGGGGTAGGGCAACCCTGAAGTAAATCCCCAGTTAAAAAAATTAAAAAGTTACTTCTCTGTATAAAATTCAAAACTGATGCAACAGAACATCATATTAGAGCACAACTCCACCATGAAGCCAGAGTACCAAGCTGTCACCCACCCAGCATCCTCACATTCTCCATGATGACAGTGGTGGAAGTGTAATAAAGTAAAAGCAGAGGCATGTACCCTGGGGGAGGAGAGAATAGGTTGTGTCTTGAAAGGGTACAGTGATGTTCACAGGTTGAAGTCAACAGAATGGAAGTCACCACCTCTTTCCAAGGAAACATGACAGTGACTAAAGGAAAAATGCAAAGGCACTCTTCTCCTGGAGCCAGAGCAGTTGTGCCCCTTCTGCTCACACCAACACAACCTGGAAGAGGTTAAAGGAGGTTATGCATGAAAAAAGTGACCTTCAGAGAAGTCCATGCAAGGAGAGGAGCAGGGCTCACAGGAACTGCAACCTGGGTGGAAAGGGGGCTCCTTCTACAGGAAGCACTGACTGCAGGGAGTCAGACCCTCCTGAGACTCACTTTCCCACCTGAAGAGGGTTGTCAGCTGAGGTGCCCACTCCTACAGAGAAAGAGGTCACTTGGAAACCCTCAGAGACTGCCTGCCCATCCCAGCACTCTCATTACCAACTCCCACTCTTTCTGAGGCCACAATCCCCACACACATATCTGGTCTCTGAACACAGGTGCTGCTGACAAGGACTGTGCTGGGAACCAGAAGTGATGCGCCAGGTAGGCCTGGATGGCATAGAGGGGCACCTGGGGGATGAGGTGGACTTTGTGCTGACTGAAGGCTGAGGGCAGGTAACAGCACTCCTGTGCCATGTCACAGAACAGTACTAGCTGGTAGTACTCCTGGGGACACTGTGTGCACAAGCTATGGAAGAGGGCCTCTGCCTGGGAGGCCACCTCATAGCTCAGTTGGTCTGCAAACAGCAGGCTGTAGACCTTGTGCCCCTGGGAAACTGGGTCCAGGTAGTGGTGCAAGAGCAGGGCCACTTCCTCAACTGTGGTCCCTGGGTACAGAGTAGCACCTCATCGAAGGTGGGCAGGGGTTGGTCTGGGGCCTGCATGTAAATGGCCAGGGCAGCCAACAGCACATCAGAGTGGCCACACATGACCAGGTTGGGCTGGCCAGCCTGCAGGCCCGTGGGGAGAGACCACTCCACAGGAGGCCTGCCCATCCTGGCCAGGTGATCCAGACAATGGCCCAGGGCCTCCAAGTCCAGGAAGCCAAGCAGAAAGACACCCATGAACTCCAGAGACTGTTCCATGATGACCCTCAGCTTGGTCACCAGGCTGATCTTAGAGGATTGCAATGGTGGTAATTCTTCCATCACTCTCCTCACACAGTCTCTGGTGGCCTCATTGAACCCCTCAGTGGCCTTTAAGATGTCAGCTGGGGTGCACTTGTCTTTGATGAAGAACAGCATCATGAGGGCAGCTTCGCTGGGACTCTGCTTCCAGGGCTTGGTGCTCAGGTGAACAGGCTGCTCGGCCATGTAGAAGTTGAGGTAAAAGTGCTCTCTGCACTTCCTGCTCACAAACTCCTTCCAGTCATCCAGGAAGTGCTCTATCTGCCTGCAGGGGGCTTCCAGGAGCTGGGTGACATCCCCACTCTCTGTCAGCTGGCTTACCCACTCCAAGTGGAAGTCCTTGTGGATGAAGATGCCATTCCCGGGGCAACAGTATATATCAGCAGTCCAGGTCCGGAACAGCATGTTTCCTGTAGAGTTCAGGTTCAGAAAGGCTTGCACAAGCCGCTGCACATGGCAGAATAACTGGGAGAAGCAGGGGCATAAGGCAGATGTCACAGTGAACAACTAGAGGAGGACATGACAATTTAGACACACATGGGTTCTAATTGAAGGGGCTTGGGTTCACTCCCCCATTAGGGTCACTGGGAAACATGATCAGCCTAAGGAGTGGGTTCCCATCTTTGGTAAGTGATCAGGTGGCAGATAAAAATGTTGACTGTGGGCTGGGCTGTGCTCAGTGGTAGAGCACTCGCCTAATATGTGCCAGGCCCTGGCTCTGTATCCAGCACCGGTGGAAAAAAAAATGTCAATTGCGAAGTACAAATAAACTGTAAGAAAAGACCCTTTATATGAGATAGAGACTATTATATAAATCAATAACCTGTGTCAACAATTACTTCAGGTTTTTTTTCAGTACTGGGGATTGAATCCAGGGTAGTCTACCACTGAGCTATGTCCTGTTGAGAGCCACAGCCAAAGGGGCCCCAGCAAACTTCCAGCTGCCAGCAAACTTACAGTGGCCCCAGCAACATCTAGCTGATTGGCTCCTCTGCAGTGATGTTCATTGGGCTGTTTCCCTGCCCTTCAGACTGCCAGCTGATGATTGGCTCACAGCGGCCCCAGCAACATATAGCTGATTGGCTCCTCTGCGGTGATGTTCATTGGGCTGTTTCCCTGCCCTTCAGACTACGGAACTGCTCATTGGGGGACTTCTTTGGCTCCGCCCATGCGACCCAGCCAATCGGCCTCAAGAGCAGGAGGATTGGGGGAGGTGGAGTGGTTTGTGTGGGGAGAGGCTTGTGGAAGCCGGTGGTGGCAGTTGGGCTCTGAGGGTTTTTCCTGAGGAGCTGTTTTGTTTGGCATTTGTAGTTTTAAAAATAAAGTTTGTTTCTTTTGACAAGTGGCTCCTGAATTGTGCCCAGCCAGACTGCGGCATGTCCGTAGCCCTTTTTGTTTTGAGACAGGATCTCACTAAGTTGCTAAGGCTGGTCTTTAACTTGCAATCCTCCTGTGTCAACATCCTGAGTCTCTGGTGTTACAAGTATGTGCCACCACAACTGGCTTTATTACTTTTTTTAAATATTTATTTTTTAGGTGTAGATGGACACAACACAATGCCTTTATTTTTATGTGGTGCTGGGGATTGAACCCGAGTCCCGCCCATGCTAGGCCAGCGCTCTACCGCTGAGCCACAACCCCAGCCCTGGTTACTTTAGTTTTGATGAAGAGTGCCCATTAGAATCTTGAGGTGTTTGATTTTGCCAATTTGCAGAGTAAATGAAGCCATTCATACTTCTTCCTAAGGACTATCTACCTGGTCACCTCCTGTTAAATGCAGTGGATTAACCACCAGTGGTGACAGATCCCTCTGATGCTCTTAAGGAGGAGCTGATGACTCCAGGGCCTGTCCCATCTCAGATGTGGCTCCAGGCAAGGTGCACCCTGAAGACCCACAAGCTCCACTCTCTGGAGCCACTCTGTTCACCAGAGGCCTACCCCTGCCTATTCCCCTTTGCAGGCTTCAGGACAGTGAACATGCCCAGCCTGAGGCAACAGGGGCACCTGCTCACCTCAGAAAACCTCTCCACTTCCATACTCTTGTGGTCTTTCTTGCCAGACATCAGAATCAGCTTGTTTAAAAGATCCCTCAGCTCTTCCAAAGTGTAGGAGCAATCTGGCTCCAGGCCACTGAGACCTCCATGGAGGATCAGGTGCAGGGGAGAGATGGGAGGCAAAACATGTTTAGAGGCCATTTTCTGGTGGCTGAAACTGACTCTGTAGCAGGCCAGTGTGCGTCACCAACACTGCACCTGGAATTTGGGAGGGCTCACCTTCTGGTTGCCTGTGGATGCTCTGATCTCATAGATGCCTCTGCTTTTGATTGCTGTGGCCAGGGACAGGGACGAGAGCTCAATGGATCCATGGCTTTCCTTCACTGTCTTCAGCCGCTCCAAGTTCCTGACAGAATCTTGCTGTTGGGACAAAAGCAGAGAACATGGGCCAGGGTTTGAATGACTGTCTTCCACCCTCTCCTCCTCCTGCCTCTGCCCTTCCTGGGCAAACTCCAACCACCCTCCTCCAGGGCTCTGGGTGTAGCTGCTCACCCAGTGCCTGAGGATGTCTCACTGCCTGATCCCTCAGGATCCTGCCTGGTCTCCAAGGACCCTGGCCACTCAGTGTGGCTGCGCTGGTGCATGGTTCCTAGCTGAATACTTGGAGTGCATGTGGCCTGCACTTATGAAAGATTGGGTGGATAGCCACAGGACATGCTGGCAGGTGGGAAGCCACCGTCCTGCTGTGTTCCCAGAACAAAGGCCCTCTGAGGAGAGATGCCTGATTGAACAGGAGCCCTAAGTTTTTAATGTCCTACCATGGTCCCTGAGCATGACCAGAACAACTTAGGAAAATTTTAAGAGAATTTGATCTTTTAGCATGAAAACTGCAAACTTCCCTCTCTGTCCATCTCCCTACCCTCCAACCACATGTAGGACCAGCCATCCCAAGGCTGTGCAGGCCTCTGGACATCTCTGCTCATTGGGTGAGTTATGTAGTGCAAGTGAACTCAGACTCTGGTACAGGCAATTTACTTAAATGTTTATTTTTTTCTGATAAAAAATAATCAATATCAATTGTGAAAAATACCAAAAAGTAATAAAATAAAGGACAATTACCACCATTCAGATAAAACCACTGTAACCCTCTTTTACACTTCCTATTGTGCTCTTTTCACACTTGTCTTGTAGGTTGGAGACTGCTCTTGACATGCAGTTCCATAGCTCTCTTCCAAACCAACACAAAGAAAGCATTTCTGTATATGAAAAAAAGCTGGTTTTCAACATCAGTTTAAATGGCTGTCCATGTGCCCTCAAAGCACAGCAGTTCCTCAGGGCTACAAGATCTCCCTGCCTTGGAACCAGGAACAAGACTCACCAGCTTACTGGCGAGGTGAGGTTCATTTTGCAGAGCCTTCCAGAGTTCTTTCAGCAGTTCCATGAACTTGCTGAAGCCTGCCTTCTTGTCCAGTTTATACAGCAGGGATGCATAGCCCTGCACAGCATCATGGAAGCAGGCCACCTGGTCCACATCAGTGTCATTTTCTCCAGCCAAGATGGAGGCAAGGTCCACAAACACCTGAAGCTCGATGATGCCTGAGACAGAAAGGGGGCTAGCACAGGACCACTCCACAATGCTGCACAACTCATATCTGGGGCATGATCCTTAGTGAGGCCATCAATAGACACTAAGTAAACATCTAGGGCCTGCCTTCAGTTAAGACTCCAGGATACCTTTTCTTTTGCAGCATATGCTTACATCACTGACCAACATCTAACTTTTACCAAACATTTCCCAGACACTGTACTAGGCTTGTGTGAACCTTATTTACTTTAATCCACAAACATCATCACTTAAACAAAAACAGGTTCAGTTGGTAAATAATATGTGGATAATTAATTATTTTAAAAAAACTGAGATAATTTTCCTGAGTTAATTACCAATCAAAGATTGTACATTGCCATGGTCTTGCCTGGGCACAAGATCAGGAGGCACTCACACTTTGTAGATTCAAACAGCAATCCTTTATTCCCAACTCACACCAGCCTCCACACACGCTCAGGGGAAAATCTTCATCCCCCCACAATACACGTCCTAAAATACTTTTTCTCCAGGAGAACTCAGCGGGAACTCAGGCAGCGGGCACGCCCTACTCCCAGCAGGAATAATCTTCAACCTCCAACTTCCCTAAAACTCCTATTGTCACGCCCTAAACCCAAGGACGGGGATACTTCCTGCAGGAATACACCCTAATCCTGGATCCACCCTGGTGATTGAGCAGGGTCACCTTTCTCAAACACACAAGCAAGGTCGCAGCAAATTTCCAAGGCAAGTCCATTTAACATGGGGTACGCTGGCAAGGATTACGATGCGTCATTCCTACTTGGTAATGGCTCTCAGCAGTACATAAAAACAGACTCAGGAGTACAAGCAGCACAGTTCTGGACGAGAGCTGGAGCCAGCGCAGCCTCAGTGCTATCAGGAGGTGTCTGGCCAGGCCTCTGTGGTGCACCAGTGCTGCTCCTGTTCCATCTGCTTTGCCTTTCTTACCTCTCCTCCCCACCCTCTACCTAATCCACACAACCACATAGGCTGCCCAGCCCTAGACTGGGAGAGAAATGCACAGCTTCTGCAAGCTTGCTGCAGCAACATCCCTTGTGTGCAAGAGCTTGCCTAGGCCTTTAGAAGATGAGTTGGAAGGCACAAAAGGAGTCAAGATACTGAAGAAAATGATGCCAGCATCCAAAGATGGAGAGTGCAGCAGTTTTAACCAGAACTCTGAAAAGCTGTCCTGATGCAAACTCCTGGAAGCAGACAATGCCCCCCACCTAACACACACACATGATTGAGGCAGGATGTCCCTAAGTTCAGGAACAAAACTTGGCAAACAGATGAAGCCGAGCTACCCCCGTACCTCCCAGAGCCTCGTGCAGCCAGCTGACCAGCTCCTTCTGCAGGGCCAGCTCTTCCAGACACTGGCATTGGGGCTCACTGATGTCCTGCAGCAGCTTCTTGGCCTGGCTTATCTGGTCCAATCTCTCATGGCAGGTGGCCTTGAATTCATCAGCCTGCAAGATGAAGCTCTGCTGAGGGCTATACCAGAGACCACCCATGCCTGCCTTCCCACATGCCTAGACAAGAAGATGCTACAGAAAGAGTGTGACACTCTTGCATTAAAAATAGTATGACCTCCATTGCTCTCTTTGCTATGCTGCAGAAGCTACTGTCCACAGTACCCAGGTGCCATGAGGAAGCCTTCAAGGACTTTGAAACCTGTTCCGCACAGCAGCCCTGTCAGGTCCAGGCTTCTCTGTGAGTTACAGAAGTGCTGAAAGTTTCAAGATTAGGTATTGACAATTCACATTCTGCTAAATTTTAAGCACTATCATGCCTGTCTCTATTGAAACATAGGTCATGCACACTTTAAAAATGTGAGGCTAAGAAACAGGAAGGAGAAACTCAGGCCTGACCTATGACAGGAGCAATGCACCATTTGGTACTTCCTGCTGGAACTAGGAAAGGTATCTGGACAATTGACAAAATATTTCCTTTTGTACTTTTATAACCTAATGAAATATGATTCCTCTGGAAAGAGGGTGGGTTCTCTCTCCTGATTTTTTTTGGTTCTCATACCAACCCAAGAAAACTCACTAGCTAAGGGTCAGTCACACTATCTCAAGCAAAGGTAAAAATGCAGGCCATGGAATGTTCCAGCCTCAGTGCAGCCCTGACAGAGATTTTCAATGGAATTGCCACACTGCCCATCCCAGATTCCCTGGGGCTTCCAAGGATTCTGAGGTAGGCCCCCACCTCACAGGAGCCCCCAGCAAATAACTTATGAATTTTATTAAAGTGTAAAGAACACTGAAGTCACTAGTCAATCCAAAATCCTTTTTGACCTTGCAGATGACCTTGGCCAAGCTGATTGCCTGGTGCAGGCTATGGTACTCCTTGATCTGCTCAATATGCTCTGAGATCCAGCTCCTCTGGGCCTGAAGGTGTACTTCACACATGATCTGGAGGTCCAAAGTCAGGTCATGGTATTTATCTACAAAATCTTTGAAGATGACATCATTTTCTGCAAAGGTGACATCTCCTGACTTCAGATCCTGATATAGTTTTATGAACCTTTGGTAACAAGGTGAGCATAAGTACTCATAGGCCTTTGTAAGCGCATGGGACTGCCTTTCATATACCCCTTTGGGGTTGTTCAATGTGCGGCTTCTTCCCAGAAGATCTGGAAGATGTGACTGTCTGTCAGCGAGTCTATCCTTTCAGCCATTTCCTGGACCTCGGGGCCTAGGTTGTAGTGTGTTATCTGCTTACAGGCGGAGGACTCTGGCTGGCTCACACTCATGGTTTCATTAAGTCTTTTGCAATTCAGGGCTTCCAGGTGTCTTGCTTCAATCTCTTCAAAATCCACTTTGGAAACCACAAGGAAACATGGAAGTTAAACTGCTAGTCATGGTAGCATCTTATTTTACTTTCCCAGTATTTCTAATCACTGCCTTAAGAAAACTAAGTGAACACCATTGCTGGGATTTTTGTCACAGAAAGAATTTATCCCTCCTCCCCTCCACCCTGTTGTGGGCTCATTCATCATTTTGCATGATAAATAACAGACTGTAAGCTCTTGTGTGGAAAGGACAGTTGGAAACACATATCCATCTCCTTTCCTCCCAAATCTGACTCCAGTGACAGATTGGAAATTGCTTTTTAAAAGATCATAACCAGCAGGAATGAGGAGAGTAGAAAAGGAGCCCAATAGCAACACACACTGGAAAGTAGAAAGATGACCACACCAGTGGCAAATGATACTTCTGGGGCCTGAAAACACAGACCCTGAGGCCACAGTAGACATGAGCTCAGCCAGGCCAAGCACAAGCTCCTGGTAGAAAAGGACACTAATTTCTAAGGTCACCCTAGACTGGGGGAGGCAGAGATGGAACAGAGGTGGGTTCAAAGTCTGTTTAAGAAGCAGATGGTGAGAGTTCACCCCCACCATGGAGGCTGCCCTCTGCCTGGCAAGGGACAGGACGGACCACCTGCAGGGCTCTCAGGCCTGGAGGCCACTTCTAGACATATACCTGTCTTGGGCAATTACAAAGGACAGGGAGTATTCAGTTTAAGGGCCAAGAGGACCAAACAGCCACCAGGGCAGGAGAACTGGAATAGAGGAGCTCACCCTTTTACTCTCCCTCTTGGATCTAGAAACCTGGCAGCATGCAGGGGGCTGCAAAAGTGACCAGCCCACAAGAGAAGCCCTCAAAGACCATGTCAATTCAAGGGGAGCTACAGAGCCTCAGGGGCCATGGCCCAGAAGCCCTTAGCCTGTCAATCCACTTGTGGTGACTGTGTTTATAGACATAGAAAAAGCTTTAACATGGGGAACATACCAAAAACCTAATAAGATTGATGTAGCTCAGTTGTAGAATGCTTGCCTAGCCTTTGTGAGGCATGGAGTTTGATGCTCAGTGCCACATAAAAAAAGAAAAGCCTAGGTTTCATCCTCAGCATGAAATAAAGAAAAGAAAGGGGGGAAAGCCAACAGAGAGAATCAAATTGGATGAAGTGGAAAACTATGCAAGGAAAAGAAAAATCTTCAAAAATATCAATAATCTCCAAAAGATAAGATACTTCAACCATGATCCATGACAACAGCATAGTTTATAAATGGATCTTTAAAGAAAAAGGGAGGGTCTACAGTTGTGGCTCAGTGGTAGAAAGCTCATGTAGCACGTGAGGCACTTTATTTGAGCCTCAGCAATACATAAAGATAAATAAATAAAGGTATCGTGTTTGTTTACAACTAAAAAAAATATTTGAAAAAAAAATGCTGGTGAGGTGGCATATGCCTGTGATTCCAGTATCTTGAGAGGCTGAGGCAGGAGGATCTCGAGTTCAAACTCAGCTTCAGAAAAAGCGAGATGCTAAGCAACTCAGTGAGACTTTGTCTCTAAATAAAATACAAGGAGCAGATGACAGTTACCTCAGCCTTCCTGCCACAAAGTAGTAGGTGGAACAGACAACAGCAACCCCAGCCCACTCCATGGTAGGAGGAGAGTGACCATGCTATGGCCCCATCTACTGATGCATAGGGTGGCTTTCCCCTGGCTTCCATTTAGTGACAAGAGGCAGGACCAACAAGACCATCTTCCAGGTTCCTGCAGACAAGGTATTGGTAATCTATAATACCTTGAATCCACACCACCAGAGAGGAAGACACATGGATGACATGGAAAAACAAGGGAAGAAAGTGCTTGAAACACACCAAGCTGATACAATAATAGATTCCATTGACATTTCATTCCAAATGTACATAATTAAAATGATCTGCAGAGCAAAGAATGAATTAAAAGAGCAAATACAGGCAATAATTGACTGCTTCACCAAAGAGACATGAGAGGAAATACAGTTAACAAATGTTACTTCAAGAAAAACATAGAGACTGTGAAAATAAATGGAAATCCTTGAAATGAAGGAGACAATAAACCAAATAAAAAATTAATAGAAAGCACCAACAGTAGACTAGATCACTTGGAAGACAGAACCTTAGGCAATGAAGACAAAATATATAATATTGAAAATAAAGTTGACCACACAGTGAAGATGGTGAGAAGCTGTAAACATAACCTTTGAGAATTATGGGAAAACATGAAAAGACCAAATATAAGAATTACTGTGATAGGGGAAGGCACTGAGATACAAACCAAAGGAATGCACAATCTCTTCAATGAAGTAGTAACAGGAAATCTCCCAAGCCTGAAGAATGAATTGGAAATCAAAAACAAGAGGCTTACAGGACAGCAAATATACAAAATTACAACAGATCCACACCAAGGCACATTATAACGAAAATGCCTAGCATTTAGAAAAAGGATAGAATTTTTAAAGCCACAAGATTAAAGTTTCAGATTACATATAGGGGGGAAACCAGTTTGGATCTCAGTTGATTTCTCAGCTGAGACCTTCAAAGCTAGGAGATCCTGGAACAACATATATCAAGCTCTGAAAGAAAATGGATGCCAACCAAGAATCTTGTACCCAGCAAAATTAAGCTTCAGATTGGATGACAGAATAAAAATCTTCCATGATAAAATTAAAAGAATTTGCACTGAGAAAGCCTACACTACATAATATTCTTGACAAAATGTTCCTTGAGGAGGAAATGAAAAATAACAATGAAAATCAGTAAAAGGAGGAACTACACTAAAGGAAAATCCAATCAAAGGAGAAACCAAGTCAAGTTAAAAACCAAAAATAAACCAAAATGACCAGGAATAAAAAGCATGTCTCAGTAATAATCCTGAATGTGAATGGTCTAAACTCATCAATAAAAAGACATAGATTTACAGATTGGATTTAAAAAAATCCCCAAACATGCTGCTTTTAAGAGACTCATCTCATAGGAAAAGACATTCACAGACTGAAGGTGAAAGGATGGGAAAAAAAAAACATACCCCTCACATAGGCCACGTAAACAAGCAGGGGTTTCCATTCTAATAACAGATAAAGTGGACATCAAACCAAAGTTAGAAGAGGTAAAGAAGGATATTTGATACAGCTTAAGGGAACCATAATCAACAAAACATAACAATCATAAATATCTATTCCTCAAACAATGGAGATTCTATGTATATCAAACAAACCCTTCTCAATTTCAAGAAGAAATTGATCACAATACAATCATACTGGGTGACTTTAGCACACCTGTCTCACCACTGGATAGATATTCCAAACACAAACTAAGCAAAGAAACTACAGAACTCAATAATAAATTAATAATTTATACTTAACAGACATATATAAAGTATTTCATCTATCATCGAGTAAATACATCTTCTTCTCAGGAGCACATGGATCCTTCTCTAAAATAGACAATATATTAGGCCACAAAGCAACTCTCAGCAAATACAAAAAAATAGAGATACCACCCTGTATTCTATCATATCATAAAGAAATGAAAGAAAAAATCAATGATAAAATAAAAAATAAAAGCTACTCCAACACCTGGAGACTAAATAATATGATATTAGAAGAGAAATGGGTAGCAGAAGACATCAAGGAGCAGTTAAAAAAATTCTTAGAGAAATGAGAATATCAACACATCATATCAAAATCTCTGGGACACTATGAAGGTAATGCTAAGAGGAAAGTTGATTGCAGTAAGCTCATTCATTAAAAGAATAAAAGTCAACAAATAAATGGCCTAACATTATATCTCAAAGCCCTTGAAAAAGAAGAACACATAAACACCAAAAGTAGCAGAATACATGAAAATTAAAATCAGAGCTGAAAACAATGGAATTAAAACAAAAAAGACAATTCAAAAAGTTGACAAAATAAAATGTTGGTTCTTTGAAAATATAAATGAAATTAATAAACTCTTAGCCAGGATAACAAAGAGAAGGAGAAAAATTCAAATTCCTAAAATTCATGATGAAAAGACAATATCATGATGTACATTATTAAAATACAGAAGATTATTATAAACTATTTTGAAATTTATACTCCAATAATATAGAAGATCTCGATGACATCAACAAATTTCTAGAAAGATATGATCTATTCTATCTGAATCAGGACGACATACACAATTTAAATAGATCAATTTCAAGCAAGGAAATAGAAGACACCATCAAAAGCCTACCAACCAAGAAAATTCCAGGACCAGATGAATTTTCAGTCGAGTTCTTCAAGACCTTCTAAGAAGAACTAATAGTAGTACTCCTCAAATTATTCCATGAAACAGAAAGGGAGGAAATCCTTCCAAACTCATTCTATGAGGCTAACATCACCCTAATACCAAAACCAGACAAAGACACATCAAGAAAAGAAAACTTCAGACCAATATCCCTGATGAACAGACACAAAAATTGTTAATAAAATCCTAGCCAATCACATACAAAAACATATTAAAAAGATAGTGCACCACGATCAAATGGGGTTTACCCCAGGGACACAAGGTTGGTTCAACATTATGGGATCAGTAAATGTACTACATCACATCAATAGACTTAAAGACAAGAATCATATGATCATCTCAATAGATGCAGAAAAAGCACTTGACAAAATGCAGCACACCTTTATGTTCAAAACAATAGAAAAACTGGGAATATTAGGATCATACCTCAACACTGTAAAAGGTATCTATGTAAAGCCCAAGGTAAGCATCATTCTAAATGAAAAAAAAAATATTCAAAGCATTCCCTCTAAAACCTGGAAAAGGGATGCCGTCTTTTACCACTTCTATTCAACATAGTTTTAGAAATTCTAACCAGAACAATCAGAAAAACAAGAAATTAAAGGGATATGGTCAAGAAAAGAAGAATGCAAAATATCACTATTTGCTGACATAATGATTCTATACATAAAAGATCCAAAAAATTCCACCAGAAAATTTCTAGAACTAATAAATTAATTCAGCAAAGTAGCAGGATATAAAATCAATACACATAAATCAAATGCATTTCTATAATAAATGATTAATCCACTTAAAGAGAAATTAGAAATACTATCCCATTCAAAATAGCCTCAAAAAATACAAAATACTTGGGAATCAACCTAACAAAAGAGGTGAAAGACCTGAAAACTACAGAACACTAAAGAAGGAAATTGGAGAAGACCTTAGAAGATAGATAGATCTCCCATTCTCTTGGATAGGCAGAGTTAATATTATCAATAGGGCATACTACTCAAACTGTTACACAGTTTTAATGCAATTCCTATTAAAATCTCAATGACATTCTTCATAGAACTAGAAAAAGCAATCATGAAATTCATTTGAAAAAATAAGAGACCCAGAATAGCCAAAGCAATTCTTAGCAAGAAAAGTGAAGCAGTGGGCATCACAATACCAGACCTTAAACTATACTGCAGAACAATAATAACAAAAACAGGTTGGTATTGGCACCAAAATAGACATGTAGACCATGTAGACCAATGGTACAGAATAGAAGATTCAGAGACCAACCCACATAAATACAGGTTTCTCATACTAGACAAAGGTGCCAAAAACATACACTGGAGAAAGGATAGGCTCTTCAACAAATGGTGCTGGGAAAGCTGGAAATCCTCTGTAGCAAAATGAAATTAAACTTCTATTTCTTACCATACACTCAACTCAAGTGGATCAAGGACCTAGGAATTATACCAGAGACACTGTACCTAACAGAAGAAAAAATAGCCCCAAATTTTCATCATGTTGGATTAGGCCCAGACTTCCTTAACAAGGCTCTTAAGGCATGAGAAATAAAATCAAGAATCAATAAATGGAATGGATTCAAACTCAAAAGCTTGTTCTCAGCGAAAGAAACAATCAGTGAGGTATGGGAGCAAATTTTACCACACATACGTCAGATAGAGCACTAATTTCCAGGATATAGAAAGAATTAAAAAAAACTTCAATACCAAAAAAAGAAAAAAAAAAAAGAAAGAAAGGAAACCTAAACAACCCAGCAATAAATGGGATAAGGAACTGAACAGACACTTCTCAGAAAAAAAATATACAATCAATCAACAAATATCTAAAAAAAATGTTCAACATCTTTAGCAATTAGAAAAATGCAAATCAAAACTACTCTAAGATTTCATCTTACCCCAATCAGTTATCAAGAATACAAGAAATAATGAGTGTTGGTGAGGATGTGGGGAAAAAGTTACACTCATACATTGCTGGTGTGACTGCAAATTGGTGTATCCACTTTGGAAAGCAGTAAGAGATTTCTCTGAAAATTTGGATTGGAACCACAATTTGACCCAGCTATTCTATTCCTCAGTCTATATCCAAAGGACTTAGAATCAGCATGGTATATTGACATAGCCACACAAATGTTTATAGCAGCTGAATTCACAATAGCTAAACTAGGAACCAACCTAGAGTACCATCAAAAGATGAATAAATAAAGAAACTGCAGTATACACACACACACACACACACACACACACACACACATACACACAAACACATAATGGAATATAACTCAGTAAAATTGTAGAATTTGTAGGTAAATGGATGGAGTTGGAGAATATAATGCTAAGCAAAGTAAGTCAATCCCAAAAAACTAAAGGTGGAATGTTTCTTCCCTTTAGCGGATGCTGATCTATGATGGGGGTGGGAGGGAAGAATGAAGGATCTTTGGATTGGGCAAAGTGGAGGTTGGGGAGGGGTTATGAGGGTTGAAAAGATGGTGGAATGAGATTGACATCATTACCCTAGGTACATGTATGATTGCACAAATGATGCGTCTACACAATGTACAACCAGAGAATTGAAATGTTGTGCTCCAGTTGTGTATGACAAATTGAAATGCATTCTCCTAGCATGTACAACTAAGTAGAACAAATAAAAAATAAATATTATAATAAGAAATTACTCAGCCCACCAAAAAAAGATATAATCCATGCTTATACAATTATATCAAAGTGAATTCTACTGTCATGTGAAACTAAAACGAACCAACAAAATGCAATCTCAAAAAAAATCAGCATACTACAGTGATTCAACCACATCAATGTTTATAGCAGCTCAATTCACAATACATAAGCAATAGAGCCAACCTCAGTCCCCTTGGACAAATGAATAAAGAAAATGTGGTAAATGTACACAATGGAGTGTTACAATTATTCAGTTATAAAGAAAAATGGTTTTATGGTATTTTTGGTTAATGGATGGAAATGGAGATTATTATAAGTTAAATAAGCCACAGCCCAAAAGTTAAAGGTTGAATATTATGTCTGATATTTGGAAACTAATCCAAAATAAGGGGGCATTAAAATTAATCAAAGTAAGATCAGAAGAGTATTTAGTTGATCTCCTCCAGGCTATCATTACAATAGGCCTTAAAGCTGTGACTGAGATAAGAAGGGAACACAGTCCTTTTGACTTAGCTCAGCAGTTGGAACTCTATCAAAACCAAGTTAAAATATTTGCAAATACATTTCCTTATTCACAAAAATAGCACAGGATAAATATTTCTAATAATTTAAATATAATTTAAGAAAAAATATCAGAGAGATACAGGAGGGAGTAAGGGAGGGTGCTAGAAGAAGAGTATGCACTGTGTATGGAATTTCTTCCACCTGGTGTGAACGGGTTTCACATTTACTGACTGACAGCCTGGTGATATGAGAAAGAACCCTGCAAAGTCACAGAGATTTGTCATGCAGGGAGACCTTGTGCCATGCCCCATGTCCAGACATCCCAGGGGATCAGAGGAGGGAAACCAGCAGTGCTGAGAGGCTCCAGGAACACCTGGGCCCCTGGTGCACATTCCTGTTCCTTGTTTAACGTGCTGTTCCTGCAGGTGGCAAAGGTCATGCACAGATGTAGGAGTAAAAGATTCTGCAAGGCAACCTTTGATTTTTGTTTGAAACTGGCCCAACGTACAAAAACCATAGATGCAAATATTAAAAAAATGCAAGACACATACATTTGCACTATGAAAATGATCATTTAAAAATAAATTAAAACACAAAGGCCAAAAGGTTGGGTGGGAATGAAGCAAAATCTCAGCACCCAAGAGCTGTGATTTGCTTTTTTGTTTGTTTGTTTTTGGTACTGGAGGCTGAACCCAGGCCTTGCACAAGCTAGGCAAGTGCTACATCCACAGCCCTATTCATTTCCTTTAAGAAAAAAATAAAAAAAGAAAAACCTGGTGTGGTGAGCCGTTTCTGTGAACTGTGGCCGCCATTACAAGATGGCGCTGGTTTCCCCTGTAGTCTGTGACAAACAACTCCTTATCAGAATGAGTTGGCACGCTGTGACTTGGCACCCTATGAGAAAAGTCCACGTGGCAGTTGTGCATTGGGGCTTTATCTGCTTTATTAAGGCTGGGGCACACGGCAGTAGGAGTAGTGGCAGTAGTAGTAGCAGTAGTAGGAGTGGCAGTAGGAGTAGCAGTAGAAGTAGTAGTAGGAGTAGCAGTAGAAACTAAAAGACATGTCAATACAAAGGCCTGAATAAACAGCTGAAAGAAGAAAAAGTATCAAGGACCTGAATAAACTGCTGAAAGAAGATTCCTGAGTTGCGTCCTCCTTGCGGGCAAGGGGTCGCGACAAGTGGCGCCGAGACCCGGGAACCAGAACTTTCAGTCAGTCAGGGGTGGTGCACCGGTTAGTCCCAGGTAAGTGGGATCTGCGATCAAAGCAGGGATAGTCCCAGTAAGTGGGATCCACGTCCAAAGCGGGGTCAGCTCCTCTACAAAGAAAGAGAGAGCCTCATATTTATTGCAGCTGCACTGTGTACTTTCACTTTTGTTTTCTGTGTTTCTTTTGTTGTGTCATTTCGCTTTTGTTTTTTGTGTTTCTTTTGTTGTTGTGTCCTCTGTAGATAAAGAGAGAGCGGGGAAAAAATAAATAAATAAATAAGACGCTCCTCTGTAGATAAAGAGAGAGCGGGGTTTTGTATTTTCACTTTCTTTATACTGCTTAGAACAGTATGGGTGCTACTCCCTCAAGTCCAATTTTGCTGGCCTTGGACGGGTTACTGCGTTCTAAGGGACTTAAAGTGAAGCAGTGCACATTACAGAGGTTTTTAGAAGAGACTGACTCTGTAGCTCCTTGGTTTGCTTTTTCAGGGAGTCTCACGATTCCCAGTTGGGACAAATTAGGGAAAGATCTGGATTTCGCTTACAAACAAGGAACTTTAAGGGGCGGTACCATTCCGCTTTGGAAATTAGTGAGGGGGTGTATAATGGATGGTAAATGCCAGAAAGCTGTGAGCGAGGGTCAGGCCGTTCTTGAGCAATTGCATGAAGAAAAATTGGAGGGGTCACATAGCGAGGTAGCAGAAAGTATTAGGAGTAAGAGTGGTGAAAAGATAAGGGAGTCTGAAGTTAAACAGAGGAGAAGGCTCTATCTATCAAGTTTTTAACTTGACTGAGTTAAAAACTCCCAAGGACACAAGTAGCTCGGACAGTTCTGAGGAATTAGATCCACCCTAGCCGCTCTCAACCCCGCCTTCTCATCTTCCCCCTCCCTATCAGGCCCACAGAAAAGTCTTAATTGACCTTCTCCAGAATATTCACCATGGCTTATTTTAGGACTTTCAGCAAAAGAATCTCTACAAAAAGGTTTAATGTAGATAAACTTCCTATTTTCATGTTGCCCTGTTTTATTTGGCTACTGTCTGAAAAAATCAGCATTCCAGGCACTGGACACTCCCTTACTAGTTTTTCACAAAAATATGTAACAAGGCCTCTGGCCTTGAGCTGGGCTTCACAGTGCTGACTACATTTCTAAGATAAGGTAGTTACTAACTGGGCTCCATGGTAACAGCTGGCAGGAGGAAGAATTGGAAAGGGAGATAGAGGAACTGGAGGGTCGATTGAAAAAGTCAAGATTTAAAGCACCTACAGCCCCGATCGCTGTCACGCTCCCTCCTTATAACCCCGATTGGGACAAGGACAACCCCAGAAGGCTGGGGGGTGTTCAGTGGCAGCCTAAGACGGCCCAAACTTCCCAGTAATTGAAAACTTGGATGCCGATGGACAGCCGGCCAGAGTACATGTTCCTTTAGCCTTTAAGGATATTAAACAACTAAAGGAGGCAGTTACTAATTACGGATCCCATGCCCCCTTTACATTGACTCTCTTCGAGTCTTTCTCTGCCAATCAGCTGACACCTAGTGACTGGCAACAGCTTTGCATGGCTGTGTTGTCCGGAGGGGATTTTTTGTTGTGGAAAAGTGAAAATCAAGAGAGGTGTCGCGAGCTAGCCCGAGTCAATCAGGACGCCGGCTTCCCACGGCATAACCTTGAAATGTTAACAGGCTTGGGACAATATGCTATCATAAATCAACAAATTAATTATAATCCTGGGGTCTATGCTCAGATAGCTACAGCAGCCATTTAGGCTTGGAAGGCTCTACCTATTTCAAATGCTAAAACAAAAATGATGAATTTTTTTCATCAAAAATTGCTCAAGGACCCTCTGAGCCTTATTCTGACTTCCTTGCCTGATTGATACAGGTAGCAGAAAAAATATTCCCTAACTTGGAACAAGCCATGCCGGTCATTAAGCAATTGGCTCTTAAATATGTAAACTCCTATTGCCAAAATGCCATTAAATCTACCAGAACAAAGAGTGTTGATGACATGATTCGAGCTTGTACGGATATTGATGGAGCTCATATTACTGGACAGGTTCTGGCCGCTGCCCTCAAAACAGGAACAGGGGCCCACCCCAAGGTCTACTGGACAATCCAGGGACAGAATGGTACCCCGGGGAGTGGGCGACTTCGTCACCTCCCACGGACCAACCCCTTTCTATCTGTAGACTCCCTAGGGGAATGCCAGGAAGTACAGGATGTACAACTGCAACCGCAGGTCGCAGAGACAGAACAAGCTGCTACTGCAGTAAGATCTTGGCCAGGCGGGGGAAAATGCAGACAAAATCAAACAAAATACAATAGGCTAAGAAAACTTGGAGAACTTTTGCCCTGAAAATGGGCACCAGACTCCATGTTGTTTGCATCACCATGGTAACCATGGGGTGCCTGGCCGACATAGCTGCTTCCTGGTCCCACCTCCCACACTTTTGCGGGCTTCTGATTGGTTCTTCCACAGTCACTCAGACAGGACTTCTGGTCCCGCTTTCCAGCCACTAACCTGTACTGCTGTGTTTCAGGTTTCTACCGGAGCTGCTCAGAGCCTGTATTTTTTTTACAAAAAAATGCCTACCTGTAAATGCTAATGAAAGATATCTTTTTCAGACAAAATTTAATTCCACAGGTTTCTATGTTACAGTCCTAAATTTAAGCTAGTTCTAAGTTAAATAACCTGACTTTTTCTCTATAGTTGTGTTACTAAATAATGTTCTATTGATGGGAGATATCAAATATGCTTCTTTATATTTTACTTTTAATTTTGAAGGTTATGAGGATGCATTTGCTCGCCACAGGAACAAGCCGGCAAAGTTCCTGTGATGACCAAAAAATCCTTATTTTCATTGCTAACTATAAAAATAAAAATGTATACTCAAGGATCTTATTTCAGTTACATCAAGTGACGTCACATAGAAGAGTGCACTCCTAGTTAAAAATAAATTTAAATGGATCCAAATATTTTAAGACCACGTGGTTACATAAAGTTAATACAATTATAAGTTATGTTCTTATTCTTTATATATATATATTTTAGATATTTAGATAACCTATATTTGTTAATCTATAAATTAATTAGCACATGCCTAATTGATTAGTTAATATATATTTGCCTAATTGTTTTTCTTCAACAGAAAACCTATAATTTAAGTTTTATATTTACATTTATCAGGTACTCTGTTTTTTCAGTTACAGATATTTGAGATAAATGCGTTTACTATAAATTTGCTTTTAAGTAAAAATACAATCAAGTAATTTCTACTTCTCAAGGTTATTGTTCAAACTCATATAATGATAAATTATTATAATTATTTCTCCAAAATATCTAAAGGTTTTAACTTTATTTTCATTGATATTTCTTCTCAAAATATAATAATTTGTTTATAGAGTCTAAGGTTTTCAAAAATTGTTCCAAAATATAAAAAGCAAAAAAAAACAAAAACAAAAAACAAAAAAAAAAAACAAAAAAAAACACACATGCCTCCTCCTGGATGAAGAACGTTGGTGTCCTGTGATTTTTTTATTATTTTTTAACCTCGACGTCTCTCGCCGGACTCGGTTTCCGTTAGCCGGACTTGGCATCTGGAGGTCCTTACCGAGATTCGGAAAGCAGAGGTAAGCGGACGAGGCTCACCTTCTAAGGGAGAAGGGGGAAGATTGGATCAAAGATAATTTAAAGAGACAGGGTACGTACCATGGGTAACTCAACAGTGAAACTTCGTCTGGCCAACGAAGTTAAAGAACTGTTAAACAACCAAGGAACAGGAATAAAAACCAAGACAGCAACTGAATTCGTTGAAGCTATAGCCCAGGCTTGTCCTTGGTTTCTGACGAGAGGCTTTCTTAATAACAGTGATTGGGATTTGGTAAAGCAGGATCTCCAAAAGTTGTTGAGGGACCAAAGTCCAGATAGAGTCCCGATTGCTACTTTCTCTCTATGGAGATTGGTAAAGGATGCTCTTTTAACTGATAAAGTGAAGATTAAGGAGCAGCTTGCTGAATGCAAACAGGCTCTTAATCAGGTCCAAACTGCTGCCACTATTAATCAGGTTATTCAACAAACTTCCACCATACTCGATTCTCAAAATAAAGTTAACCAACATCTTTTGTCAGGGATTTTAGCTGCCAACCAAAGAATAGATTTACTCCAAGCTCAGGTAGAAGAATTGGCTGACTTGGTGCTTTTGGGTTGTGTTGACCAACATGCACATTTATGCATAACCTCTGTCAGATTTAATAATTCCAGGAATGCTTCCCGCATCATCGGAGAGTACTTGGCCGGAAATTGGTCCATGGTGGCAGAAAATTTGATCCAGTCTCAACTGACTCAGATAGCTGTTTTGAACGACACCCGTGTCATACCGGTGACTTTGGGACAATTCACCCTTTGGATTTCTTCTGCCTTTTCCTTTTTTAAGGAATGGGTGGGAATAGGCATTTTTTGTGCAATGTGTTGCTTTGGTATGTTTCTTTGTTTGTGGCTTCTCTGTCGTCTCAAGGCCCGCAATGCTCGGGATAAGGCTATGCTCGTCCAAGCTCTTGCTGCTTTAGAAAATGGCAACTCGCCACAAGTCTGGCTTGTGCATCTTAAACAGTAAACCTTTGACATGGTCGTTGCACCCCAAGTTACATTGCACTGGGATCGACATGTCCTTCTTTTGTCACTCTTCTAGTGTTGGAACTTCTACCATATCTTTCCTTTGTGCATACCTCTCCTCCCTGCCTTTCTGCACTAGGATCTTTGCTAGCTAATCTTACAGTCCAACTACACCTGCCATTTGATGGTGATGGTCAGGGGTCCTGTTTATGGAGGCGGTTACCATAACAATGTCCTGTTGGCCACAACACGCTGAGCTGATCTTGTAGTACCCAGTGACGGGCAACTTCCACGCTTGCACTGCAACCTAAGACAGGGGAGTGGGGCCTCCCCAGAGACGGGTAAGCAGTGCAGGGGCAGTGGACGACCTAAGACAGGGGCTACTTGATTCCCTTTGACATGCAATAAACAAAAGAGGGGAACTTGCTGATAGCAGGCCTTCCCTGGCCCCCGGGGCCCAGCCCCCAATTCCTTGTTCTGCATGTCAAAGTGGCCAGTTCACAAGGCCATGACATATGTGCTCCACGGGAACGTCTTGACCTTTATCTAACAATGGCAGATGTCACAACCAAATTTCTCCCCCTCTCTATTGTCCGTGCCTTTCTCTTAGGGTGTTGCCAACTTAATTTTGTCTGCACTACGAAGACAGCCTCAGCTGTCCCCCTTCGTCTACCATCTTCACGATACAGGATGCGAGGCAAGGCACTGCACTTGAGTGATCCACTTGATTGGACCTCAAGGGGAGCATGTCCTATTGCATGCGGGTTTGACGTCCACGCCCCGCCCCACGAAAAAAGGCGTAGGCTGATATGGCCTCAGGTTTGGGGAAGAGCCCTCCTTAAGGCTGGGCCATACTATGCAGCCACTTCTGCACAGTGGGATAGGACCTCTACTCTCACCTGTATTGTCGTAATAAAACAAAAAAGGGGGAACTGTGGTGAGCCGTTTCTGTGAACTGTGGCCGCCATTACAAGATGGCGCTGGTTTCCCCTGTAGTCTGTGACAAACAACTCCTTATCAGAATGAGTTGGCACGCTGTGACTTGGCACCCTATGAGAAAAGTCCACGTGGCAGTTGTGCATTGGGGCTTTATCTGCTTTATTAAGGCTGGGGCACACGGCAGTAGGAGTAGTGGCAGTAGTAGTAGCAGTAGTAGTAGTGGCAGTAGGAGTAGCAGTAGAAGTAGTAGTAGGAGTAGCAGTAGAAGCTAAAAGACATGTCAATACAAAGGCCTGAATAAACAGCTGAAAGAAGAAAAAGTATCAAGGACCTGAATAAACTGCTGAAAGAAGATTCCTGAGTTGCGTCCTCCTTGCGGGCAAGGGGTCGCGACAACCTGGATTGCTGGATTGGCAACTGCAGAGGACACTGGGGCACTTGCTGGTGTACCACCCTCCCACTTTGACAGGAGGAAGTCCACACAACATAGGAGCCCCATAGCAATTGGCTGCCCTACTTACATGTCCTGATAGATATCTATGAGCTATATGAGCATTTTGAAAACATTCCCAACACCCTAAGGCAGGGAAGAGAAAAGTAAATATGAAAGTTCAAACCATAAAATAGCTGTTCATTCCAAGAAGAGATAAGGGAACGGGGACTTGTCTTGCTCTCCCTGCACATGAGACTTTAAGGGCTAAAGGGCCAATCTTCATTTTCTGCTGGTAAAATGCAGGCTGTAAATTTTTACCATTTCATTTTTTTTGGTTGGGGTTCTTTGTCTTGTATTTCTTTTTTGGAACATGGGATAAATCCCAGGGCTTTGCCACTGAGCTGCATCCTAGCCCTTATACATTTTCTTTACCCCAAAAAGCTTAAAAGGAAAGACAGCAACTATGAAATGTATGATGTTCACCGAGCCTTCTAACAGTCATAACTAACAAATGGCTACTGTTTCCATGTGCTCTATATACTAAACTAGAATCAACTCTGGGAAGTCAAACTTTAACCCTAAGAAATAATGACTTCTTATTTCAGCAATTCTTAGCACTTCCCCCAACCTGCCCTTCAGGACAGAAGACCCACAAGCATTCAATGTTCAGTGTGTGACCTGCTTTTGCTAAGCAAGAACCTAACAATCTACTTTCAACCACAAACCTTCAAGAGATCTTCTAAGATCTTCTGAACCCATTGCATCCTGTAGTGAGTCCCTAAAAAACAGTCCAGGACCCGAGCAGGCATGAGACTCAAGTATTCAGTGGAGTTTTCCATACAGGGAATGAGGTTTCCCAGAGGCAGCAAACTGAATCAGGATCAAAAGAGATACTCATCCACACACAGCAACTGCTTCCTGCTCTCCATGAAGTCAAGAAACTTTCTGAATGAAGGAACCAGGACAGAGACCAGGGCAGCAGTGAGAGCACTGAACAGACTCAACACAAGAAAAAGGAAGGCTGCGAAGGTCCACAATGCTTAGATTTGAAAGATGATCTCAATGCATCGTGGAAACAGACATACAGAGCAAATCAAATGAAAACTAAACAAAATAGCCAAGTGTATGGCACACCTGTGATCTCAGCAACTCAGGAGACTGAGATAGGGGGATCAAAAGTTCAAGGCCACCCTCCTCAACTTAGTGAGGCCCTGTATCAAAATTAAAAGATAAATAAATAAATAAAAGGGGCTAGGGACATGGCTCCATGGTTGAGCACCACTGGTTTCAATCCCAGGCATCAAAAAAAAAATGAATTAAAAAAAAAACCATTTCCATTTGGCTTTCATTTCAAAAGGTTCCAAACTTAGAGAAGAGATGGGAACAATTGAGCTCACTGCCTTTATCCCTAACAATGGTAGCTGGTTCCCAGTGGACAGGGTGGACAAGGGGACAGGGTATTACACACATGGCAGTTATCTGTGTTTGGGAATGAGTATAGCAATGTTTTCATGTTTAATTCAGATTTATTTTAAGTTTTGTACTTAAATTTGATTAAAAAAACTTTTTTTTGTGGTGTTAGGAAGGCAACCCAAGGCCTTGCCCATGCTAGGCAGTCCTCTGCCACTGAGTACAGTCCAGCCCCCTACAATTTTTCTTATGTAGTTGTGCTTTTCATGTTTTCTCTGAAGAACCTTTCCTAACTCTAAGATGACCTTATTTAGAAGCATGCTGTTAATGCATCCAGGCATGTAAGGATTTTCAGAGAGCCATCTGCTCAGCTGTGGTTAGGAACCTGTGCCCTTGGACTGCAGTACCTTCAGGGTACTGAGAATGGTCCAGCTCATAATGCAGTCTGTCTTGTTGCATGTGCCTATGGGCACACCTGAGAAGGGTAGGTGTCCTGCCACATGGGGCACTGAAGCCCCTGGGTACCATCTGGGTCTGGCTGGTCTGCAGCTTTCTCTCCAAGATCTGTACCATATTAATTCTCCTGACATTTGTTTTAAAAGTCACTGGAGAGGAGGCACAGAGCTCCACAGAGCTACAAATCTGAATCTACTGGCTCCTCCTCTCAGGCTCTTGGTTTGGGACTGGATTTGATTCTCCACCTACATAGTCCTACTTGGTACCTTTGTTCTCTATTCCTCTGTGACTCCTGCTCTGACTTTTTTTCTTTTTGATGGTACTAGGGATAGAACCCATTGCCTTGGCCAAACTAGATTAGTGCTCTATCACTAAGCCCCAGCCCCAGCCCTGGTCTTATTCTGGCTTTTTAAATTGGTGAAATGCATGTTGCTTAGTATTTCAGTTTATCATTTATTTAGTTTGGAATTTTGCATCCGTGAGTCTCATTTCTCCTGCTGAAGCAAAGTTCTCAGTGGGGGCTGGGGTGTTCAAGCCCACCCCCATCCCACCCAGGGGTGCCTGGCAATACCTGGGTACATTTGTGCCTTTAAGACCTAGGGAAGGGGAAAGAAATTGTCTCTGTACTCTTTGCCACTCAAGATTTCCACACTCCAGGAGGCCTGAGCTTCCCACCCATGGGACACTGCAATACCCTCACAATCAGAGAACAGTGAGTGTGGACATACTCTGCTTTTCCTGGCCAGTTCTCTGGCATGAGCTATATGGTTAGCAAAAGGGAAGCTTGCTCCAGCCCTACCAAATGCACTCATAACCCACTACTTCAGCTAAAAGGCAAGGTCAGTGGCCAGAAACTGAGATTTGTAATACTCAGGGCTGCATCCTGGGATATACAGAGTTGCTAAGTGTCTGTCACACAAATGAATAAACACAATTAGTACAGTCATAAGAGGAAGACTGCATAGCATCCCAGTTGTTTCAGAGACAGGGGGATCATGAATTTAGGCCAGGCAAGGCAACTTAGCAAGACCCATCTTAAAAATTAAATCTTCTTTGTTTTTTGGTGGGGGACAGTACTTAGGATTAAACTCAGGGGCACTCACCTACTGAGCCACACCCCCAGCCCTATTTTGTATTTTATTTAGAGCCAGGGTCTCACTGAGTTGCTTAGTGCCTTGCTTTTGCTGGGGCTGGCTTTGGACTCATGATCCTCTGGTGTCAACCTCTGAGTAACTGGGATTACAGGCATGTTCCACCATGCCCAGCTTCAAAAATTAAAAATTTAAAGGAAAACCAGGGATGTAGCTCCGTGGCAAAGTGCTGTTGAATCATTCCAAGATGCACTTACATAAATGCAGCTTACAACTTACTCATTTAGCAATTTTTCCTGAAACTGAGAGAAGGAGATTCCCTTAAGGGCAGCCCAGATGTCCTCAGACTGGCTCCCAGCATCCTTTCTTGGAGGGGCCAGCTGCATACAGTAGTGCAGGACAGGGAGGATGCCCAGCCAGTCAATGACCCTTGCATTTTTGGCACAGGTTGACCAAGTACACATGGCATCTGGAAGGGAACCAAGACCTACTGTGAGCCATAGGTGGCTGTATCCAACCTTCCCTGTGGTCTGATGTCCCAGGAGGGAAGAGACAGCCACTTGCAACCAGCAGAAGGAGCATATTACACACCTGGATGGAGTCCCAGACCAGGAGGCACAGGGTGGTAAGGGGGACAATTTCCTGGCCCCAAACCCAGTGCACCAGGACATCACAAATGCCAACAGACACCCATTAGGGTCATTTCCACCCACACCATACAGCTGAGGTATTGAGGTGCTCAATTTCCAACCAAAGAATGCACACAGGGTCTAGGGTTTGAACCAGGCAGTCTGGCGATGGTGGACCTAAACACAAAGCAAACGTTTTTGTTTTCATACTGAGATTGAACCCAGGGACACTCTACCACTAAGCTATATCCCCAATCTTTTTTATTTTGAGGCAGGGCCTCACTAAGTTGTTGAAGCTACTCTCAAACTTGTGATCTTCTTGCCTTAGTATCCTGAGTCACTGGAATTATAGGCAAGTGCCACCATGCCCAGCTACAAAGCCACTTTTAAAAAGGAACATCACATGATGTGTGTTCCATGGGCACACCCATGCACAGCTGTTTGTAGATTTCCTTACCACTGTCTCTCTTTCATATAGGGCACAGCAACTTCCTGGGTCTTTAAAACTCAGGAAACCCACAGGCACTAAGAGCTCAGAAAAGGCCACCTGATGTTACTCAAGCTTGAACCAAACAGAAGCAGAAGAGACCCTGATCTTCGGAGCACAGCAGCTCAGAAAAGGTCTCCACTACCACATAAAAGGTGATGGCTGACCCAGCAGGGGCTGTGTGCTTCCAGAGCTACCAGCATAGGTGGGACAGCAGGGACAGCATCCCTGTGGGTTCTACAGCTTTCCTAGGTGACATCTGCAGGCAGTCCTGGGCCCCAATGCTAAGGTGTGCTGAGAGTAAAGAGGAAGGTCCTCCCAGGAGCACTTCTGTCATGTACTTTATATTATTCATTTATTTTTCCAGATAGGGTTCCACTAAGTTGCCCAGGCTGTCCTTAAGCTTTTGGACTCAAGAAAGAGCTTGAGATGACAGTGCCTCACTGTGTGAAGCTTTTTGAAGTCAGAGTATTCAGGAGAACACAGAATTTAACAACACTAGCAATGCCATACATGCCAGGAAGGTGACAGGAGCAAGTGGTAAGATGACTGTGGTTTTATTTTTTTCGCAGTGTGTGCTCAGCCTTTCTATGACAAGCAATTACCTCAAAACCAGATAAAAATCATGATAAATGCCTACAAAACCTCTGACAAAAAAAAAAAAAAAAAACCATGGGATACCTCTCAGATGTGCCCAGGATGTGGTGGAGGTCACTGTGTAGGGCATGTGGTGAACAGGGACTGGGGCAGAGAATGGAGCACAGTGAGGTTAGGTCACCTTCTGATAAGCAGAGTTTGGTATCTTCCACCAGGAAGAGAATAATCAGACCCATCCTCAGTCTGCTCCTCACAGGGCAGCCTTCAGGCAGGGCATCCCCACTTTTCCTTCCAGAAGTGGTCTCATCTGCTTTTTCAAATACTTCTACAGTTGTTTTTTCACCTGATGCAGGGGGAAAAGAAGAGGCATGGCCATGGAGTGCATGCCCTGGAGGCTGTAGGGCCCCTTGGGCAGGGGATCAAGGTCCTGAGGCAGGGGAGCACTGAGGAGGGTCCTATCTGCTCCACCTCCCCACCTCCCCAGCACATGGGCTTCTGGGGCAGAGGGAGTACATTGATGCTCAGTCCCAAACCCTGTAGTGAGGGGGTCTGGGAGGCCTCTGAATGCTCATGAGAGCTCAATGTCAAACTGAGAGAGATTGCCAGCTCTGTCTCCAAGCCACAGTGGCTGAAGGGGAAAGGATGGGCTCCACCCTTTCTTTCAATTCTGCCTAAGCCTGAAAAAAATGCAAGTTGTTGCTAGGAATGAGGCTCATGGGTGCCTCAGGAGGAGAGACATGGAGAGAATTCCCAAGAGATAGTGTGGAAACAGAAGGTATGCAAAGGTCTTCCTGCCTGCTCTGCACCTGCCCTACTTAGTCACAGGGTTTCAATATGCCTCTAGTAGGTCAGGAGACCCTGCCTACACACACCAGAGCTACCTTTGACTGGGGGAAGACTGATACCTCTTCCTAAATGAGGCCAAGGCTATTCCAGGACTGTGCTTTCCCTTAATAAATCATAGGCACTCAGACAACAGAGTAAACCTGCTTCTGGGTGAAGAAGTTCCTCAGGTTGATGGGGTTTCTGGTCTGGATGATGCTGAAAATGTGGCCCAGAATGATCTTGGCTGTCATCTTCTTCCCTTCACCAGCTCCTTCTTTATCTTAATAGTGAAGAAGTCCTGGAATTTCTCCAATGTTCCAAGAGGCCTCATGTAAATTATATCATCGTATTGATGCCAGTCTATAGGTGATAGCAAGACAAATGTTACAATTAAGATCTCAAAACCCACCAGCCCAAGGCACCACCCCAGAAGACAGAAACACAGAGGAGCAGCCAGGCACAGTGGCACATGTCTGTAATGCCAGTGGCTCAGGAGGCTGAGGCAGGAGAATCATAGATTGTAGGTTAGCATTAGCAACTTAGAGACCCCTTCTAAAAAATAGACAGAAACAGTCAGATGATGAAAAGAAGGAAGAAAAACAAGAGGACTCTGGTAAACTGAGGTGCTCAGAACTCACTCCATCAGCCACCATGGGCAGAGCATGCCCCTGCAGGGAGAAATCCTAGACAATCCACAGTGATGAGCTTAAAACCAAGTCTCTGCTTAGCCATGCAGTTCAGCAAGCCTGGTAAAAGCTTTAAACATGACCACATGCAGGTTAAACATTTGATACCAAAACTCCATCTCTCACTAGCAACTGAGTCCTGTTCTGATAAATTAACATGGTGCATAGTGGAACAGCAATACCCACCCCAAAGAGAACAGTTAAGATTATCCAGCAGACACAGAGACACTAGCAGATGCCCAGTACAGGGCAAGGACTGAAATTATGGCTACTCTGAGGACCAACTGCAAGAGACACAATCATAAACCAAGAAAACACAGTGACATTAATTGTAAAATAATTAGAAAACAAAAGTGGTTAGCCAAGCACCAAGGGGGATCCAAAATTTGAGGGCAGCCTACACAACTTAGGAAAATGTGACTCAAAATTTAAAAATGAATAGAAGATCTAGGGATCTAGCTCAGAGGTAGATCAGAGGTAGAGCACTTGCCTAGCATGAACAAGGCCTTAGGTTCCATCCCCAGCACTGTCAAGAAAAGAAAGAAAATTTTAAAAGACAGAAAACCTATAAAAGGGCAGAGAGCTGGGCATGATGGTACATGCCTATAATCCTAGTAACTCCAGAGGTTGCAGCAGGAAAATGACAAGTTGGAGATCAGACTAAGCAATTTAGGAGGCCCTAAGCTACTTAGGGAGATCCTGTCTCAAAAAAAAATAAAAATGGCTGGGCACATTGCTCACTGGTAAAGCACCCCTGGATTCAATCCCTGGTACCAAAAAATCCCTATGTGTAGAAAGGCACACACAAGTAGCAGTGAAATAAGTAAGAGAGGTGCTGAGCAGGACTCCTGAGGCCCAAAACAGGTGCTATGCATACTACTGTCACATTAGTAGGCCCTGCCACCCCAGCTCTACCTTGTCCCTGTCAGGCGACAATTGGCCAGGGTTCATATGCTGATTTGGGCATGGCTTCCTCTGGAGCTTCTCCTGATCCAACTCTAGCCCCTCCCTTTGTGGGACTTGTCAGAGCAGAAGCTCCATCTTTGCTTGTGGAATTATCTGATGAAGTCCAGTTTCACCTCAAAGCTGAAGTACCTCAGAGTCCACTATTGTTATAAAAATTATGTGTAAACTCATGTATCATGGTGCACATACAGCCACTCAAGAGGATGAGACAAGAGGACCCTTGGAGCCCAGATGCTTGAGGTCAGCCCAGAAAACATATTTTTAAAAATCCTGGGTCCCGGAGGTTGCTCAGGACAGAGCTGGGTGCTTAGGCAGGCCAGAACAGCCAGTATCTGCAGAGAGAGTCACTGAGGAAGAGCTGCTAAGGGACTGAAGAGGTGCAGAGGGTTCTTTCCAAAGATTCAGCAGGTCAAATGTGGAAGCCACCCAAGGGCCACCAACAAAATATCTTGAGGACCAATAACAGAGTCCCACAGGGAGGCTCTCGACACACTGTCCTGCTTCTAGTCATGACCTAGACACCTCCAGGAAGGGCCAGCCATCAGCTCCCTGTTCCCTGCTTTGTCCCAGAGTCTGCCCGGTACCCAGGCCCACTCTTCCCACAGCCCCAGTCCTTCCTCTGGCTTCATCTTCTCTCCTTTCAATTTCCTCTCTTGCCTAAGTTAACCACAGCAGGGGCATCGCACAGCAGAGGACCCATGTAGACCAGGCAGTCTGCTCCACACAGCAGCACCCAGGCCAGGACACAGGTGCCACAAGAGAGGCTCTTTATCTCCAGAGTGCAGGAGGGAGGATTTGACACACAGGCAGCTGTTCACATGCTCACCCACCTTTTGCAGCTGCTCATAGATGTATTCGTACTCCACGGTACAGTTGGAGCTTTGGCTGCAGTGAAGGACATACTTGTAAGGGATGGCTCTATCCAGGCTCTGCCAGGTAATGACAATGCTGCCCTCGATGAGGGACCCATACTCATGTAAGTCCCTGCAAATCAACAGACACTGGCCAGTTATCCTGAAGTCTTACATCAGAGGATTTCATTCTCAAACACACCTGGAACATAGACCCAAAGCTATAATGGATACTGACCAAGATGGCATGTCTAGAACAGGGCAGGGCTTCCTTTCTAGTTAGAACAGAAAAAAGAGCCACAGTAAAGCAAGACAAAGAATGCATGCTGGAAGTACCAAACACACTCACCCAGGGAAACGGGGTACCCCAGGGACTCACTGATCACCTCTAACAAACACTGGGGGGGGGACTGGGAGGCCCAGGACTCACTCCATGTAGTACATCTCACAAGTGTCACTCCACTTGGGCTGTCCAAGCTCTTCTCCTCCCCTGATGAACACAGTGTGGAGCTTGGGGTCAAAGGTGACATGCTTGGAGATGATGGCATGGAAGTACATGGTGATCCCCTCCTTGGGGTTCAGCCAGCTGGAAGAGGGAAGGAAGCATTATGGTCACCAACTGCTCCTGGCCCAGCCCACATCCTCTTTCTCTACTGGTAATTTTCACATCTGGCCATTGCCCACCATGAGAAGCCAAGAAGAGAAAAAGAGAGTGTGAAACCCCAGCCTAGCCAGCCCACCTCCCCTGCAAACCCCACAGCTGGACTTGTCACAGGGGCCCTCAACAGATGCGGACAGCATCCCTGTGCCCTGGGCCTGGGTGGGACAGCCTGGTACCTTCACACTGGCCTTCTGGTTCTTCTGCTCCTTCTCCTTTGCAACAGTAGCTGTGTCATTTTTGTCACTCCCTTCTGGCTTCCTCAGGTCTTTGGGCTCTGAGCTGTTTTCACCTGGTTTTTCTCCAGGAGCAGCCAACCTGTCCTTGGTCTCACCCTCTGGAAATAAGCAACCAAGCCCCAGACTGAAAGGTTGCCCCTCAGCCATGCATCTCACAGCAGCCCAGGTGGACTAACCAGTCCTTCCAGTCCACTCCTATGACCTCTGAAGACCCTTCCCCAACCTTGCCTGGGCCCTCCTCCCTATCTCACTCCTGGGCACACTAGTTCCTTCCACTGAGAACAGGCCGCCACAAGATATCCCCTGGCCTTAGCACACCAATCCTTTCATCTGAATGTGTCCCCAGGGAACCCAAAGCTCACCCCTTACTCCCTGTAGCCTCTGCTCCCCCAGAACATCCCTGGAAGCCTCACCCAGCCTCCTTGGCTGAGGGGCCACCTTACCTCATGGCACCAACCATCACATTCCTTGGAACCTTCCTGGTACCAACCATGCTTTTTTTCCTAGCTCACTTCCTGTTGCCTGGCTTGACCTCAGTCTTCCCCCATCAAGAATGAGAGCTCCTTAAAGGAAGGCTTGGTCTCCTTTTCACTGTCCTTAGCTCTCCACAAACTTTCCACACAATCAGACTGAAGATGGGCTAGTGACTGGCTACAGCAGAAGGGGTCCCCCAGCCCAACTTGGAGAGAAACTTGTACCTGGCACTGTTCCTTGAAAGCATGGGGACTTGCTGGCAGCTCATTTGCTGACTGAGCCTTATCTTTCATTTGTTTTCCAGCCCTGTTAACTGGAACATCTGGCCCAGCCATAGCATGAACTCCCTGGAGGATATAAAGACCCCAGACTCACTGAGCCACAGAGACAAATGGAAGGGCTGCTCTGCCCCAACGGCTTAAGATCAGCATTGGCCTTAATGCTGAGTGTGGAGTCAACAGTCCATTCCTGCCTCCCCAGCTGCCCTCCCAGATAGGGAAGCAACATCTCACCCACATGGCACACCAAAAGTGTTAGGGCCAGTCCCATGCCCCCGACCACCACTCACTATACTCACCCCAGAGGCTGGAACCTACACATGCTGCCTGGCCCTCTGTGCTTCTTTTTGAGGCTTAGAATCCCCTTTGGACTCAGACATCAGGAGCCCCTGGGCAGCATCTTTAGGCTTAGGGTGGGCTTCGCAGGTAGATGTGGGTGGCCCAGACACCTCCTGAGAGAGACCCCTGTCCCTAGAGGGCATGGAGGTGTAGAGATATTTTTCTTCCATGTAGTCCTGTGGTGCTGGCCTGCTCTGAGCCACATCTCCTGTGGCTGCACCCCTGCACTGGCCAGCTGGACCAGCCTGCTGGACTTGGCTTAGGGCCAGGCCTGTGTCCTGGGACCAGGGGTGTGAAGGTGAATTTGGACTCTGGGGAATGGAAGGCAATGGGACCAAGGAACCCCACTCTGAGGAAGCAGTAGTATCCTGATTCTTCCTCCTTTTCTTCCTTTTGTTCTAAACAGGAAAGACATGCCAATTTTACTTAGGTTTACTACAACTTGCCCCACATTTCCCTTCCATTTTCTTTTGTCCCAGTTTCTCTGGTACAGCAAGCTTAGCTCTGCTGAACCACTTACAGTGGTCACTCCTGCAACTTCTTTATCATGGGGGGAAACTGAATTAAGACACCAAGGGTGAGGGTTAGGGGAAGCAAGGAGCAAAAGGACAGTTTTGCATAAAGTAATTGGGAGTGTCACTACAAGATCGCTCTTGGACACCACAACATTCTCAGTGACAGTGACACAGGTGTATTCAGGACAAACTTGTGAGGGTATGTGGTCCCCAGCAGTGGCTGGAACCCAACTTCTGTTTAAAGCCTAGGGAAGTTATAGTGGGGCAAGGGAGTGGGAAAGTTTCTGTAATTAGGCCAATGCTAGGTGTCATCAGGGAAGGGTCCTGTGGTGTTACCTTGGTGGTCACTGATGTAGTCATTGCTCCTTGTTGAACCAGATGTTTCTCAGGATTCTAGTCCCAGATGATGATCCCCTTCCCTGTGTGATGATAGGTTATTGCCTGGGTTTAGACCAGGCTGAGTAAGCATAACCTAGAATGACTCTTTTTCTACTGTGGAGGATTTGCTCAAAAATGGAGCTGTCAAGTTCTTCCTAACAAAACCTGACTGCAGTCTTCAGTCCAACCTGCTTCACTTCCTGGCCCTGGGGACATATGATGGGAAACCCTGGTCTTCTCCTTGCTCTCTCCAGTGGATCTGACCCCAAGAACACATGAGATGTGACTTTGCTTCTCTTCTGCATATTTTGAAGGTCCTGGCATCATATCCAGGTTGCTTAACCATACAGCAGTTGCAGGGCACAGAAGGGTACTCTCCTGCTGGTAGAGGGCAGGCAGAGGCACTCTGCTGTATGTGCAAGCATGTGGATATCTGTGTTTGTATGTATATTAAGGATGGGAGTGACTGCTGGAGGTACAAGTGCTGAGAGGTGGGCTGCTGAGAACAAAGGTCTTGTGAGTGAAAGCGCAGGAGGCAGGGCTGTCCAGGTTTGAGGCTCACTGCTCCATGCCTGCTTTGGCTTGGGATTCTGGGCTCTCTACCTCCCAGACCCATATATCTGGATACAGGGCATGTGTGCAAACATGGGAGAAATAAAACACTTGAATCTCCTTCTGAATTGCTTACAAGAACACTGCCAAATAAGGAGGACCTATAGCTCACAGTTTCTGTAGCATCAATTTTCCAACTGTCTTCAGATCTTGCTCTGAGCCATAGCCAAGTAGGAATGATGCATGGCAATTTCCTTGTCAGCCTACCCCATGTTGCTTAGAGGGAGGACTCTCCATTGTGGAAATGGGCTTGCCTTGAACCCAGGTCATTTGCAGTGACATTGCATGAATGTTTGAGAAAGGTGACCCTGCTCAAGGACGAGGGTGGATCTGGGTTTAGGGCGGATCCAGGTTTAGGGCAGATTGGGGTTTAGGGCAGTTCCAGGTTTAAGGTGTATCCTGCTGGGAATAGGGCATATCCTGCTGCCTCCAGGCGCCCACTTCTGGAATTCCCGTTGAGTTCTCGTGGGATTCAGAGAGTATTTGGGATGCAGAGCCTGGTGGAGGAGTGGATTCTCACAGAATGTGCGTGTAGAGTGCCGGTGGATTTTCCCAGGAACTTGTGTGTAGAGTGCTGGTGAGAGTTCAGGAATAAAGAATTGCTGTTTGAATCTACAAGGCTGTGAGTGGCTTGTGATTTTGTGCCCAGCCAGATTGAGGCATTTGGTGGCCTGTACGGGGAACATCTGAAGAGAAGATAAGTGAAATTGCTCGCCCCTGAGGAAGAGCGAAAGAATGTGTGACCATTTCAAAAAACAATGTGTTCTTGTTTTGATTTATTTTGTTTTTATTTCAAGTTGCCTTTTCCTAGAACTTTCTCAGGCAAACTGGGAAAATGGTTGACTCAAGGTTTGAAGTTGTTCACCTCCAAGGAAGAGAAATTGTTAGAGGAAGGAGGCACCCCAGTAAGACCAAGAACAGTTAGGACATATGTTGATACAATACAAAAATGTAGCCCATGGCTTTTTAAAGACGAGTTATTAAGTATATCAATGGGACCATCATGGTATCCTGTAGAAGGATTTTTCTTCATCAAGAAAGAGATGGCTAATTCTGTTTACTATAATTGTCTAAGATCTTGGTTTTTACAGACATCTGATTAATTTACAAAGCTAAAGTGTTAAAATATCAACCACTAAATATAAAATTAAGTACTCTTTACTTATTAAGTTCCATAAGGTAATATATTTAAACATTATGTGTGGTTTCATAAATTGGCAAATGAAAAAAAGGTTTAATATTGCTTTGGTCTGTGTCTTTGCTGAAACAAGGTTACTAAGTGTTAAGAGTCTATCAGGTGTAGTTTATATACAAAGAGTATCAGAAGTTTCAGTTGGGTTTCAATTACAGTATTATAGTACCATAAAAACATGAAAGTATTTCATTTTATTAAAGTTGAGTAATTTGTCTAAATTCAAAAATTTTATAAGGTTTTTTTCAGAATGTGAATTTATAAAAAAGGTTAACAGTTAAAAAAGAGATATAAAAAAATTCAAGATGTGGAAATATATTTTAATATAAAAGGTTAAAGGAAAAAGAAATGTTTCTAGATGAGATAATCTCCATGGTAAAGTAAAAATTTGTAAAATGCCATTTAAAAAGATTTTGAGGAAACTAGACTTACTTTTAAAGCTTGAGAAAGGAAGAAAGAAGAAAATGGTATTTGTACATGACAGATGAGACAAAGCTTCTTAATGGAGTGAAAAAAACAAACCTTTAGTTGAAGGGCAGCCATGTAAACTAACATTAAAGCGATTTAAACAGAATCTAAGCCTTGTTTAAAAGAGTGAAGCTGTAAGTGGTGAAAAAGTACATTTCAAAGTACAGTATAGATGATAATTGGAAGGCTTTACAAGGTTAAATTAAAGGTGGTTAAGATGCCTTCGTGGCAGATTCAAGATGTGGAAATATATTTTAATATAAAGGTTAAAAAAGAAATGTTTCTAGATGTGATAATCTTTGTGTGGTGAAGTAAAAAGTTGTAAAATGTCTAAGTAAGTTGCAAAAGGCTTTAAAAGGTTAAATTGAAGGTGGTTAAGATGCCTTCATGATGGAGGAAAGATTGCGTCATTCGAAGCCTAGTTAATCTTAAAAGCATTACTTAAAAAAAGATCATGAAAATGGAAAGATAATAGGATAAAAGATATTTAGATAAAGAAGATTAAAAATTTGAAGTGAAAAACTTTAAAGACAGAAATATAGAAAGTTAAAAAGAAAAAAAGATAAAGAAGATGTAGAAAGATAGAAAAGATGTAGGAAGACAAGAATTTTAAACTCACAAAATAGAAATCAAAAGAAAACTAGGAGGAAAAAAGCAACTAAGGGTGAATGTACAAACCTTAGAAGAAAACTAGAAGATAGAAATAAGATAAAAAATGGTTAAAAATGTCAAATAAAGGTATTTCAGATAAAAAATGCAAAAGGCAAAGACAACTATTAGATACAGACATTCTAGATAGAAAAAGGTAGAAGAGAGAAGTTTAAAGTCAAGTATTGGATAAAATAGAAGAACAAGGAGATTATTAGTATTTTTTTTCAAAAAGCCCATCAACTTTAATTTCTGGTGGTGAAGAAATTAGAAGTCTCAGATGAGGGTGTTAAAATTTATTGACAAGAACCAATTTAGAAAACATTAAACTAAAAGAAAATTGGTTTAAAACCACATTAAAAAATTAAAAGGACTAAAGTAATTCTAAAAACTAAGGCAAAATGCTTTTGGAAGACTTAAATTTAAAAGGATCTTTCAATTTCCAAAGGATGCATATAGGATATTTTGGAACATCATCCCTGAAGAAAAATCAGTTAATGTTTTACTTAACAGGAATCCCATACAATCCACAGGGATAAGACATAGTTAAAAGAGCTCATCAAACTATTAAAATGTACTTATTACAGCAAAAAGAGGGAATTGGAAAGGGGTATATATCCCCCAAAGATAAACTTAAAATAACGCTTTTTACTCTAAACTTTTTAAATTTGGATTCATCAGGACTTAGTGCTGCGGAAAGACATATGTATCCAAAAAATATACATAAGCCTAAGGTACTTTGGAAGGATATTCTAACAGAACAATGAAAAGGTCCTGACCCAGTGATTGTCTGGAGTTGGGTTCTGTTTGTGTGTTTCCACAGGGAGAACAGCAGCCGATTTGGATTCCAGAGAGACTAACCAAAGCAATTTCTACAGACCAAAAAGAAGATAATTTGACTTAAATCCATAACAGCTGATATCCAGAGCTCCAGCTTGGGTATTCTTACATCTGTGACAGTGATTAACCAGGATGCTTTTTTCAATATCTATTTTATTATTGCATTTTCCCACATCATAAAGTTCTATTTTATTTTTTGAGCTCATACAAACCTAGGTTAATGTTTTTCTGATCAGTTTTATTTTTTGACTGTGGAGTTTTTAAACATTGCAATGGAGATTTTACCTGTGTAAAGCTACAAGGCCTTTACTATTGTCTTATGTGTTGTACATTTGTGTGCACTCTTGTGTTTTGTGTTGTATGTCTGTATGTGCATATGTCCATATTTCATATATGAGGAGCCCTCATGAAAAAATGGATCCGAATTTTTTTTATTCACATGATTTAAATGGTTTAATTTAAATTAGGTAAACAGCTGTTAAGGATTGTTTTTAAAGGTGGTTAACAGTTCTGTTTGTTTACTTTCACTTTTCCTTTTCATTATATTTAATAATTCTGTTCAGGATAATGTAAATTGTTCAAAAAATTGTTTTCTTAGTACCTGTTGAAATGTTACATAATTTCTTTTTAGCATCATTGCTAGAATTCCTATCTTCATCCCAGTGCTGGTGAAGACAAAGATAAAACCAAACTACAGCTTCTATGATAGCTATCACAGTAAACTGTATAAACTGATGCTTCAATGAATAATAACTCAACAAGTAATGCTCAATCAAGGAATTGATTTACTTTGGGAGGAGATGGACATATTGATAGATTCCTCCACTTTGAACTGCTTGCAGAACTTGCCTGGACTATGTATCACTTGTATGCATTGTGAACTATCTGTTGGTGCAGCGAATTGTGGTAGTGCTGGCATATCTTTGCTGATGGTGTCACCAGTGATGCAATTTTTCCAAAGGAGCCGTCAATTGGCTTGGTGTCATGGTATTTCTGTATCCTCCTCCCTTCTGCTAGTGATGGTCTAAAATTTGGGGGCCAACAGAGGTGAGGCAAAGAACCTCACCCCCCCACTGGTGCATAGGCCTATCCACAAGTATGGCTGTATGCTCGACTGGTAGTCAGTGACGGGTATGATCCAATTGCAGTGGTATCAACCTAAGATAGGAGGCTGATGCCTAGAGTTCAGTTTATCTGATGACAGGTAAGAACCATATGTTGAATTGGACAACCTAACAGGCACGGTCCCTAAGCCACATTGCTTGTTGTTTAATTAATCAGAAGGGGGGAGATGCTGAGAGCCATAGCCAAGTAGGAATGACCATTGCAAGGCAATTTCCTTGTTAGCCTACCCCATGTTGCTTAGAGGGAGGACTCTCCATTGTGGAAATGGGCTTGCCTTGGACCCAGGTCATTTGCAGTGACATTGCATGAATGTTTGAGAAAGGTGACCCTGCTCAAGGACGAGGGTGGATCTGGGTTTAGGGCGGATCCGGGTTTAGGGCAATCTGGGTTTAGGGTGGTTCCAGGTTTAAGGTGTATCCTGCTGGGAATAGGGCATATCCTGCTGCCTCCAGGCGCCCACTTCTGGAGTTCCCGTTGAGTTCTCGGGGGATTCAGAGAGTATTTGGGATGCAGAGCCTGGTGGAGGAGGGGATTCTCCCAGAACGTGCGTGTAGAGTGCTGGTGAGATTTCGGGAATAAAGAATTGCTGTTTGAATCTACAAGGCTGTGAGTGGCTTGTGATTTTGTGCCCAGCCAGATCTTTGGGTAAAAATTTTTTAGAGTCAAGTTGTGTGGATGGGGCCAGCTCTTTTTATTGTTATGAAAAATGAAAAACCCCAAGATAGTGTGGCCTGGGAAAGAGGAATAAAAATCCATACATTGATAGCTTTCATCTCTCCCAAGATAATTTCTTCCCAAATGCTGGCTATAGGTGAGGAGAAAGTGTTTCATCAAACCTAAAGTCATAGCCTCTAGGAAACACTAATCTCTTCAAAGATAACCCCCTTTCAGTTGTTGCCACTGACCCCCAAACCAACAATTTAAATTCCTGAGTGCCCAGACTGACATGCTCACTAAATCACCCACAATCTATATAAGCCTAGTCCCCTCCTTTGTTCAGTGGCTCATTTTCCACCAAGAAAGTGAGTCAAATACTGTAGGTATAGTCCTGTTCCTTAATAAAAGCTGAAATGTTCTATGAAGTTTGTGCCTGGCCCAGTCTCTTTGTTCTAACACTTTTCTGGGCATGAATATTCTTGCATGAGGATCCTGTTTCTCTTGGAATAATAAATGTCCAGTACCAATCTTTGCCTGGGTTGAAACAGGGCAGGCTGAAAAGGTCCTACATCAGCCCTAAATGTGTTGCTCACTGTAGGCTCAGACCCATCAACCAGGAGGTCAGGAGCTAGTGGCAACCTCTCATATCATAACAAGGACCCAAGGTGGGTGCTCAGCCATGAATGGCATGCAGGTAAAAGACAAGGAGGTTGACTAAAAGCCACAGGGAGCCCTCTCTGAGGTATGAGCACCTAGAAGGTGGGGGCTTGGTATGTTAGAACCTCCCCCAGCCTTAATTAAGAAAAGCTACCCTCAGGATCACATCTTCATTGCCTCCTGTAACCAAGTCTCCAGGACCCACCCTCCACATCACCCAGACTATACCACAACCCCCAATCATCCTGACAGCCAAAACTCTCACAAAATGTGATGGGGGCTATTCAAAATGTAATGAACTGATTAAGGAGAAGGGAAATTAAGACAAAAACAGGGGAACTCGTTTACTTAAAACCTCTTACCCTGAGTACCACACCATCCTGTTGGGAGGCAGTCATGCAGCCCCCAAGCTGTCAATCAAAAGTCAAGAGGAGGGAGACTTGGGCAGGACTCTGGATGGTTCCTGGTAATAAGAGTACATTATGGTCTGGATGTGGTCCACAATTAAAGTCTTCTTCAGAAGCAGAGACCACACAGCAAATTGACTCCTAGAAATATTAATAGGCATCATCAAGGCCTCTTCCTTCCTTTATCCTTCCTTCCCTTCCTCTTCCTCCTCCTCTTCTTCCTTCTTTTTCTTCTTCCTCCTCTCCTCCTCCTTCTTTTTCTTCTTCTTCCTCTTTTTCTCCTCCTCCTCCTCCTTCTTTTTCTTCTTCTTTTTCTCTCCTCCTCCTCCTCCTCCTCCTCCTCTTCTTCTTCTTCTTCTTCTTCTTCTTCTTCTTCTTCTTCTTCTTCTTCTTCTTCTTCTTCTTCTTCTCTCTCTCTCTCTCTCTCTCTCTCTCTCTCTCTCTCTCTCTCTCTCTCAGATTGAACCCAGGTGTGCTTCATCCACCAAAGCACATCCCCATATCCCAGGCTGTTTTTTAATTTTTAAACTTTCATGACAGGGTCTTTCTAAATTGAATAGTGCCTCACTAAGTTGATGAGGCTGGCTTTGAACTGGTAATCATTCTGCATTCTGTCTCAGCCTCCCATGTTTTTAGAGTTATAGGTGTGTGCCACCATGCTCGGCTTGTCCCTGAATTTTATTCTTCAAATTTGCAAGACAAGAACCAAGAAGAAAGTTGGCCAGATGTGGAATCTAGTCTCATCACAAAACTCCAGTTTTACTGGGACCTCAATAAAACTGGTGCACCATCCCTCTTCTCTCTGAGGAGGACCCATTCTCTTCCTATGAGAAATAGAAAAGCTTATGGTTGTCCATTTTGAAAAATGTAGCCTTAATTGTATCCAATGATAGCCATCTTGACCATAGTCCTTTATTTTGCCCCCCCCGCCCAATTTTAAAAACAGCTAGGTTGTAGATTGTAATCCAAGCTCCTCCAATCAGAGTAAAGGGTAGTGCTGTCCTAGATTAGAGATATTAGCAGGCCAAGTGGCCACACTTGCTAGCCAGGTTCTGTAATATAACCTCATCCACCCACTCTGGAGCTCATGTTTTATTTCTTCCAGCATCCTGATGATAGTTAGTAGCTAGCAATGAGCAGTGAATGCAGGCAAGGTCACAAGTGTTTCTAAATTACTTTAGGGTTTTCTTTAAACTACTTCCAAAGTAGATGATAAAGCAATGGGGTGGTAGTTAATTTGTAGAAAGTTAAAAAAAAAGCAAGGGAGCTAGTTGGAAATCACATCAAGAGAAAAGGATTAATGGGACTAACTCCTGAAAGGGTTCATTGATGTTGATATAAAGCCAGGAATTATGGCCAGAGGTGTCTCCATTTTTCTAGGAAGGAAGATTGCTTCATTAGCACAGGTGCACTAAGGTAACTTCTCACTAGCTATTGACCCCAGTGCCCACATTAACATGGGATTGACTTGTAGAGGAAGCCCCCATAAATAGGATGGCCATCATGACAGTTCTGGAGAGGACCAACTGAAGTCAAAGACTCCACCACTTGAAGTGAAGGAGGAGTTAAACACCTGACTGGAAGAGCACAGAGGTGGGCCCCAGTTCTCTTGGAGAAAGCATCATATCCTTTGTTGTTCTCTGTTAAGAGATGGCCCACTCTCCCTCTGGAGAGTGCTTTCTGCTCAATCTTCATTTGCTTTTAACTATATTTTCATCTCACTTTCACTTATAATATCATTCTTTTGCATGCTTGTGGTGTCTGACTTTAAATTTTCTTTCATCAGAACACAAGAACTGAGGTTTAGAGTTTCAGCTCCCTGCTTCCCTATGACACTGGAATTTCTAACATCCCTTGAAATTGTTTCATTTCCCACTTTCCTGTCCTTTCTGATAAACTCATATATTTAACTCTGAGCACAATGTCTGAAGTTTTTTTGACCTGATCCCAAGAACCCTTCACAGTGCCTCAGTTTCTAGGGAGGCCCCAGACCCATTGTTTCCTTTCATTCTAAACATGAGATACTTGTTCTGACATGCGGGTTATTTCCAGTTTTTGTTTGTTTGTTGGTTGGTTTGTTGGCAGTACTGGGGATGAAACCAGGGTCTCACGTGGTAGGCAAGCACTCCACCACGGAGCTGCGTCCCAGTCCTTTTTGAGACAGGGACTCACTAAGCTGTGCAGGCTGTCCTTGAGCTGTGATCCTCCCACCTCAGCCTCCAGAGTGGCTGGGATTATAGGTGTTGCCCCTGTGCCCAGGATGAGTCATATTCTTTTAGTGTTGGTTGCCACCCCCCTAACAGAATTGCATGGCCAGCTAGTGGGTCACTTTCTTCCTTCACAGGGGACTTATGATGCCAGTTCATTCATTTCTTAAATGTGAACTGCAGAAACATCAGAGAAATTCAAGTGGGGATTGCTGAGAATTATCACAACAAAACCAGTGAAAAAACTTGCAAAAAAAAAAAAGCCCAAACAGCCTTTTAAGAATTTGGAAATTAAGGGAAAAAACACTACATTTTATTGGTGTGAGTTTTATAGGGGTGTATTTGTATCTACAGGGAAACATAATTCGGCCAATCTCGTCTATAGTATCTTCCCATTCCTTCCCATGCTCCTTCCTCATGATTCCTCCTCTACCCTAAATGTTTCCCTTCAACTCTTCCTCTTAATATCTTAGCTTGCTCATATCTACAGAGTCCTTCAGGGCCACATAGAGGAACACAGAAAGTTTCATAAGAATTCTGGAAATTAACCTGTGGTGACAGCAATCTGGGAGCATTTATTTAAGAAAAATGGTGGGGCTTTGTAAGTACAGTGACTTCTGTAGCATTTTGAATTGGCTCATCCCTGCTACTCACTCCAATTCTGTGGCAGCCTTGAAAACAACAGGGAGGTGGACTCCCTCTGTGGAGTCCCTGGAAGGAATCCCTCCTTAACAAGGCTGGCTTTCTTTGACCTGTGTGTCAGCCCTGAAAATATAGGACAGTTAAGCACCATGTCCCTTAAGTCCCCCTCTCTATTCACAAGAGCCTAGCCATGTCAAGGCACTAATTAGAGAGCACACCTGGACCAGAATGTCCACAGTATACATTATCTCAAATCCTAGTTCATGTAAGATATATGTCATGTTTGTATAAATATGTCAAATAAACTCTATTGTCATTATAAGTAAAAATAAAAAAATAAATATGAAAAAAAGCACAAATAAGGGTGGCTAAGTTTGTGCAATGGAATTAAAAGCTGGCATTTAGGGTCTAGTGCCAAGAAGGGGTCAGCCACCTGGGTCAGCATCACCAGCTCTGGAGGGCTCTGCCTGAGTCTCTGAACAGGTCATTCTCCTGTGTGGTCCATCTCTCTGCTGGGTACTGCTGGCTTCCTGTAGCTGTGCCGGTTCCCTTACCCTTTCGTCCTCTGCATTTGAGCTGCTTCTTCTAGTAACAACTCAGAGGAATCTCACAGAAGATGCACTGAGCCCTAAAATTCAGACTCAAAAACAATATTGATGTTTCTTTTTTGCAGAGCTGGAACCTAGGGTGTTCAGCACACTAGTCAATTGCTCTACCCCTGAGCATGTTCCCAGCCCTTTTTCACATTTTACTTTGAGACAAGATCTATAAGTTGCTAAGGCTGGCCTTGACTTTGCAATCTTCCTGTGTCAGCCTTTTGAGTTGTTGAGATTATAAGTGTGTGCCACAATGCTGGCTACAATAGTGGTTCTTTCTAAGGGTGAAGGCCTCAGGAGACTTTCCAGAATGAGTGATATGTTACCTTGATTGGTAGATTCACAATCAAGGGGGGACATTTAAGCTATCTTGGTATTTAAACATTACCTCAACCCACACAATATTTTAAACATCTGCAGAGAAGGAGGGTCTAGGGTTCCACCCATGCCCCTAAGGCCCTCCCCTTTCTCAGAGTTTTGGACTGTTCAGATCATGTCCTGTCCTGTCTTGATTCACTGAACAGTTCTTTCACCTTCTTGTTTAGATTTATTCCAATGATTTTATTTTTTTGAGTCTATTGTGAATGGAATTGTTTTCCTGATTTCTTTCTCAGCAGAATCATTATTGGAGTATAGAAAAGCTATTGATTTTTCTATGTTAAACTTGTATACTGATTCTTTTCTGAGTTTATTTATAAGACAGATAAATCCACCTAGATACAGTCTTCTGGTGGTGTTTGTTGAGTCTTTGAAGTATAGTATCATGGAATAAACAAACAGAAATAACTTGACTTCTGCTTTTCCTATTGGTGTTCCTTTAATTTCCTTCTCTTGCCTGATTGCTCTGCTAGAGTTTCAAGAACAATATTGAATAAGAAAGGTGAGAGTGGAATACTTGTCTTTTTCTTGATTTTAGAGAAAATATTTTTAGTTTTTCTCCACTCACTATGATGATAGATTTTGGTTTGTCATATATAGACTTTATGATATTGAGGGGACTTTACATTGTATAAAGCAAAATATCAGTAGCACTAGTAGAATTTTAATCCATTATTCCACATATAAAATAAAAGAATGTAATGATTAATGAACAAACAAAGTTGATTATGAAAATTTTATTATTAAATGGATACATTATGAAAGTTTCCCTAGGGCTTTTTCTAGCCTAATCTTATAGGTGAAGAGTCAGATCATGAGCAATTATCTTGCACCTAAAACATTTTTTCTAATTAGGTTTTAACCTAGAAATCTCTAATAAAAGTGTAAAATTTAGAAACATTGAATGCTTTAGATCTCAGCCTAAATGTAAAATTGTCAAATACATAAAATTAATCATGGAAATTGTAAGGTCAGGCAATAGTGGCAACAAAAAGGAGGCAAATCTAAAGAGACTGCTGAATGAGGCTTTATTGAGATTCCACTCCCAGGTGGAACTCTATCAGAGTGGATAGGAAGAGGGTCTGAGGAGAAACTGCATGGGGGCTCTACCGGACTGGAATTTTATAAGGCTTACAGCAGGAAGGGAAGGGATTGGGACAGGAAAGGGGTTTTTTAGAGTTCCTTGTCCCACTGAAGTTGGTCAGGGGAACTGGATGAGATCCAGGATTGGCCAGGAGACCCTGCTGATTGACTGACAGTTCCCTTGGTGCCTGATTAATGTTTCTTTTGCATGTGGAGGCTGCTTGGTACTTTGTTCCTAAGTCACTGCCACTGACCTGACAGAAATAATATTCCAAGTTTCCATATATTCAGAAGGAAATTATAATTTATCTAAGGTCTCATATTTCAATAACAGAAAATTACTTTAGATTCAATTACTATTAAGGGTTTGAATATGATGACAAAAAATGGCAAAGGAATTTACCCTACTATAGTCAGTGGTGACCATCCTGTGTAAATATCACTCAGATGGCTTTCCAATTTTTAATGGTGTTTTTAGAAATATTTTGTAGTGTATGTAAATGATTTCAGACATTTAGCATAAGAACATCAATGTTACCTATTTTTACATTACTTATTAATAATACTGTTTATTTTTATAATTTATAATATAGAATATAAAATGTTTTATAATTGTTTATATGTTTATGTTTAGTATAAGTGTGTTATTATTCAATAACCACATCTCCGTTTATTTCGGAACCTCAGTAATTTGTGCCTCCACCAAAAAGAAAAACGTGAATATTTTCATTCACCTCTGCTACAAGTATTCCCATTGGGAAAAAGTTATTTGTTATGTTACTTAAAACTTTATCATTAGAAAAGTCCCAGTTCTAAAATAATTTCAAATACTCAACAATAAAGTTTAAGTTTTCATTGGAGTTTTACAAAATGTGATTTAACTAACTGGCCTTGAATATATGGCTAAGGTAGTTTTTCTGATGCCTAAACAAACTACTGTGATGCCTACTGCCCCAGAGCATCCTTGAGTCACCCTGGATGCTTTGATTAACACACATTGCAACAATTTATTTCTGGCAGTGAGTTGAATGGAATACAATAAGTCCCCATCCTGCATTCTGAACTGCTTTCTGTTTACTTTGAATTGTAATTCAAGGCATTGAGATCCCACTCTAAATTGCTGAATATTTTAGCCCCTAGTTTTCTGTTAAATTTTTGGTCCCCTTTGTTCTGTCATGGTGGAAATTTCCCTGAGATAATGTGACTCCATGTGTGTGATTTGGGTGTATACGGCAGTATACATCTTTCTCCCTTTCCCAGAGAAACCATGAAAACATGCCTTCCCATACATTAAGCAGGACTTGAGAGCATGCCAGTGCTGTTGCAAGCTCCAGTGAAACTCTCACTCCCAAAGGAAAATATAGGTAAAGGAACTAGATATAATTTTCTTCTAGTTTTTATACATTTGCATGTCTGGTGAGTAGAGAGGTAAAAATAAGCACCCAAATATATTCATTCCATGCTACAAATCCCTTAAGAGTGTTAATCTCCTCCTTTAATAGTTAATCATTTAGTATTTACTTGTCTTCAAATAAACAGAGACTACAGAAAGCAGTGAGTAGTGAGTTTAGTAAAGAACACTGGTACTTTGCAAAAGAAGAGATCTTAATACTGCTCTTTCTGAAATACGTACATGATAAACCCAGAAAAATTCACAAAAAATCATGAGTGAGGCAGAGCTGACATAGAATATGAAAATTTCTTTAATTAAATATAATACTGATGAAAACAACTCAAAATGCAAAATCCTGAATTACTCCAAACAGAAAGCTTAAAAAAAGTAAATATATTTTTCTAAATAAAAGTAATTTAATTTTAGTTCAATTCAAAATTACTCTGAGCAGAATTAGATAAATTATAATTCAATATTATAATATTATATTATTAAAAAGATGTTTATTATGAAAAATCAAAACTGCATATAATCAAGCATCTAGGTTGAATGGCTAAGTTTTCAAGTTATGCAAATGCTCATAAAACTAATTAAGTGATACTAAAGTTGCAGTGAATAAAAAAGTAAGATAAAAAATCATAATATAGGACATTTTTCAAAACAAAAATTTCTACTTTCTTACATAAGAAATGAAAAGGAAAATATAGGTAGATTAAATGAAACTGATCTCTAAAACTGGATTTTTCTATATGTGGCATAAAACAAATATTTTAAAATAATATAAGACCATCAGGGACATGTGGATACTGACTTGTAATTTGTTTATAAAACTGCAGATTTTATTGTTTTGTGCATGGTATTGGAATTGCAGTTACGTTTTGCTAAAGTGCCACTATTTTGTACTGAAGTAATTGTGGATGAAATGCTATGCTACCTGAAATTTACCTCAAAAATAATTTGAAAGGACTGGAAAATATGGGTAAAATAATATTGGTTATAAGTTGATAATTGACCAGGCAAGTCCATTATACTATTCTCTATATTTATGAATACAATTAAACTTTTGGTGATAAAAGGAGAAAAGAGTATCTTGAAGCCAATTCTTATAAAAACCAGCATTTCCATTAGGCTCCATATTAAAATTTTACTCTACTCTCCTTCTTTTATATAATGTTAGATAAGTGACCTGGTATGTCAATCAGCTTTCCACCATTTTAGCATATGCCTGTGATAAATAAAAAAAACAAAAGAGGAAGGTTCACAGATATGGAGGCTTCAGCCTTTGGTTCACTGGATCACTGGTTTGGAACCCAGGTCAAGATAGCAGAGAGAAGGAAACAGATGGATTCCCCTTCACAGCATAAAGCACAGTGACCTAACTTTCTCCCATTAAGCACCACCTCTTAAAAGTTCCACCACCTCTCAATTACATTACAGTATTGCAAATAACCTTTAACACATAGGCCTTCGGGTACACTTATCCAAACTGTAGCATGCCATATGAACCTGAAGTAAGAGTATTGATAAAGATAACCTTAGCTAATAAGAAGTTTGAGATATATTTACAATAAAATATAATTTTGGACAGTTGAATATAGAGGGATGTTCAGGAATATATAATATATTAAAGATATATAATAGATAAGAGAATAGATCAGGTTTTATTATAATAAATATGGGGTAATTTAGGTGATTTAGAAACCAGGCTCTGAAGTCCTCTTTGCTAATTTTCTGCATTTATAAAATCTACTAAAGTTTCTGAGCTTAAAATACCTCACCATAAAAATTGGTAGTAGGAGTACTTGCTTAAAAGTTATATTGTGAATACTTAACAATTCATGATAGCATTTAATAATAGGAAATATGTAACAACAAATAATACCTACATGTTTTAAGTATGTTATTAACACAAAATAATTAATTTAATCATTACAAAACCACCCTTTGAGATAAAAATTTTATTATCAGGTTTTACAGATGAGGAAAAAAAGCACAATATTACATAAATTTTTCAATATCATCCAGCCAATGAGTAGCCAGGTTGGGATACTCTTTTCTGCTTGTCTTGATCTTTAACCAAGTGTATGGTATGCAGAAAATTGTCAAATAGTAAATGGTTAACAAAAGTTTTAAGGACTGTGGTTGTAGCTCAGTGGAAAAGTGTTTGCCTAGCATGTGTGTGGCACTCTGTTTGATCCTCAGCATCACATAAAAATAAATAAAGCTATAAAATTTAAAAATAAATAAATTAAGTAAAGTTATTTGTTTTTTATCCACAACCATATACATGAACCTTACCCTCTTCCAGAATTATTATATTTTGAATTTGAAAAACAAAGATTAAAGGAAGTTTTTCATAGTAATTTCTAATTTAGTTTCCCCTTAGCAATGGAAAAATTGGTTTCTGAGAACTTACAATATCACAATCACCATACTTAATATTTTTCTTAGATCAACATCTATAAGCCACCAGAAGTTAGGAAATCTTGAATAAAGAAGGAAAGTGAACTTTCCTTAGTGTCTCCAAGAAAGGATGAGAAATTATCAATCGATATGCATCTATCATACTGAGAATATTAATGAATAATATTATACCAAGCTCTCATTATAATCTTGAGAAAGGCATTATTATCTCATTTTCTTATATGACAAGATGAAATCAGGGTTTACAGAAATTAATTAATTTGCTTAAAATAACAAACCAATAAATTATAGAGCAAGTACTTAAACCTAGTTTGGACTATCTTCAAAGTACATGAACTTGGCTACATATCAAATATTGACCTTTTTTTCATTCATTAACTTGAGACAATAAACCCCAGTTGTAGTATCCAGCAAAATTTGATTTATTTTTGCCTTATTTATTTTTTCACATAATTCCTTTTTGAAATGATATTTTCTTGAATAGAGAAAAAAATTGATCCAGCGGTCAGATTTCTAAGAAGAAAATGCATTATGAATAAAATGTTTAGTGGGTCTTAATCAGTAAGATTTCTAAATACAGCTTATTAATTGTGATGCTTAATATATATATATATATATATATATATATATATATATATATATATATATATTTGTGCATATACTGATCCCTTAGTCATATATACTACCTGCAGTAAATTGGTCCTGGTAAGTTTTTTAATCACATGAACAAAAAAGTTGCTATATTTTCTTCAATATAGAAGAAAGTATAAATGATTATTATTCTGATCTTAAGGTACTCCTTGATAACTTAAGGCATTTTAATGCTGAGGTTTTTACTTTATAGTAATATGTGTCCAGGATTTTCCTTACTATTTCACAAAGAAAGCATAGAGAATTGACTCAGTTTATTTCTGGTATTTCATACATGGTATTGTCATCCATATGTATTTGATGATGCTACTTTTGTCTTAACACAAGTGGAAAGACAAAAGTAGCATCATCAAATACATATGGATGACAATACCATGTATGAAATCTTGAGAAACAAATTTAATTTGGGACTGATGTATTTGGGCATGATTTGATAGAAGAGATTATATTTTGAACTGAATGGCTATGGGAAAGTTACAGTAAAGGACAGAAAAAGTGGCCCTTCTGATTAGAAGCTATTTCAACTTTTTTCCAGAGCACATATGAGTCAACAATAGACTACTGAGGAAGGAAACAATTTTAGACATATAACATTTGAGTCAGATTTATTATGACAGACTTATTTCTGGTGAATTCTGTCAAGTATTTGTGAGCAAAGGGAATGCAATTGTAGCAAACATGAAATGAAATATGATGGGGAGTGATAGAATTGAGAAGGAAACTAGACCAAATATGGGAATGGTAGAGAATACATGGATAGATAGATAAACAGTCAGACAAATACAGGGCAGATAGGTACCTTCAAAGGGTTAGGAATCATTTCTGATATCATGTCCATACTCTGGGCATCAGTGAATAGTAGTTTCTGCCTTATTTGTTACTTTGTCTTCTTCTAGGTGGTTCTCTGTGTCTTCACAGTCAAATCTTAACCAATTTTTGTCCTTAGATTGGGGAAACAGGAATGACCAGACTAGGAAACATTTTCTTAAGCCAGTGAGACTGCTCCTTTAATTGTGTCTACCACAGTATACAGGTAAACATATCACCACATGGCCATGCCTAGCTTCCAGAAATCCCAAGTATTTGCTTCTGCACCAATTGGTCTCTATCTTTTTCTTCTCAAAATCTTGTCATCTTGGGGCTGGGGATGTGGCTCAAGTGGTAGCGTGCTCTCTTGGCATGCGTGCGGCCCGGGTTCGATCCTCAGCACCACATACAAAGATGTTGTGTCTGCTGAGAACTGATAAATAAATAAATAACCCCCCCTCTCTCTTAAAAAAAATCTTGTCATCTCTATTGTTCAGTCAGTGGTTATATAATTTTTAAGTTTGATGTGAGGAATATTGGAGATATTTAGTTTGAAGATTTTTAAAATTTAAAATTTAAAAATGTTGTACAAATATATTATTACTAGTGTGTAACACAGTGAGAAAAAAATTAAAAGGAACCATATTTACAATATGTACTATTACCAAAAAAAAAATGATAAGGTAAAACTGTCTTTTTGATCAGATGCTTCATTTAAGGAATAGGTGTCATTACCTGCCCCAAGCTATCATTACCTATTCATAGCCTAATAATCCACTTAACTTCTTTAGGAATGTATAAATGAAGAACTTCTTCAGGGCAGAATGGTAGTTGATCAAAAAGGCATGGCTTTGAATTTAGGTGCTGAAGTTAATGACAGAGCTTTTGATTCAAGTGTACTTAGATAATATCTTCTAAAACGTGATCTAAATCCAAGGTTGGCCTCATTTTCTTCTTTACATGAAGCTTTTTTTCAGGGGAAATAAAGAGGTAGCAGTTAACATTAAAAAGCAACACTCAACAACTATAGCAGAATGGATATAAAAAAGTCATATCCATTTAAATTTCCAAAAGGGATTTTCTAATCTTCTTGCATCATCTCCCCAGTGCAACTTGTAGTAGATCATGTAATTTTTAATGACTATGAATTTTCTGGATCCTACTGCTTGAAATATAAATGTATAATTTCATACAAATAATTGGAAATGGAATTTGCAATTCCAAAAGAATCTATTTAAATTAAATATGTATGTCTTATGAGCATAACTGTTTAATTTTTTAATAAATATTTATTTTTAGTTGTAATTGGACACAATACCTTTACTTTATTTATTTATTTATATGTGGTGCTGAGGATTGAACCCAGGGCCTCTTATGTGCTAGGCAAATGCTCTACCACTGAGCCAAGACCCCAGCCCAAATGTTTACATTTTTTTAAAGAGAAAGAGAGAGAGAGAGAGAGAGAGAGAGAGAGAGAGAGAAATTTTTAATATTTATTTTTCAGTTTTCAGTGGACACAACATCTTTATTTTATGTGGTGCTGACGATGGAACCCAGCGCCCCACACATGCCAGGTAAGTGCGTTATCGCTTGAGCCACATTCCCAGCCCAAAATGTTTACTTTTTAGTGAATCAATCATGAAAGGTTATTTTTGAAATTAGACAGAAGTTTTGATTATCTTTAGGTTAGTTCCATTTTAGTATATTTAACATTTTCAATTGTTTTTCTTTGTTTTGAACTTATGTCTTGTCTTTTTAAGAGAATAGACCACTCTGATGACAGGAAATGAATAATAAATTTGTCAGGTTTTCTCAGTGTTTGGAAATAATAGATGTCCCATAAAGCCTTTCTTTATTAAAGAGGGAATTCAGTAGCAGAGAATGCTGAAGAAATGGATTTAAAGCTTTGCCTCAGGCCTCCTGAAAATCCAGTGGAGGTATAAAACCCAAAAAAAGGCTAAGTAGGGTGGTATCAAAAACCCTCAAGGTGGTATAGACAATTACTAAAGTCACTGAGAGTTTAGAGGAAAAGACAACTAAGGCAAGCGATTCAACTTTTCAAAAATTAAGGTAAAATTCTCAAAAATAACTGTACATGCTAAGGTTAAAATTTTAAAGTAATGGAAGGATTGAGGCAGCATATGAGAAAAGGATAGAACTTATCTAAAAATAACATAAAGGGAATTTTATAAATATTAAGGCAATACCTAATGGAAAAACTGGTAGCATGAAATAATACCCAAGTTGTAAGTAAAGACAAGTAAGAAAATTTAAGATTAGAGAAAAAACAATTATAATATGTATTAGATATATAACTACATGTATTTTTAATATACATTTTTGCCTTATTTCATCTTATTTATTTATTTTTGGTGCTAGGGATTGAAATCAGTGGCACTTATCCACTGAGCCAAATATCCATCCCTTTTTACATTTTGTTTTAAGATAAGGTATCACTGAGTTGGTTAGGGCCTCTGTAAATTGCTGAGGATGCTTTGAACTTATGATCTTCCTTCTTCAATTTTTCCTGATTTTAAAACATGAAAATCAGCTTATGATATGCTTAATATTACTAGAAAAAATATTTCTTAAGATCACATAGAGGTGTTTGGTTTTATAAATGGACAGTGGAAGGTATAAGCTTTAGGATTGACTTGGGTTCAACAATGCAGGCTATATGATAGGATGCTGGTTGTTTAGCTTCAGCCACATTTTTTCATATTTCTATATTTATTTTTCTCTATTGTATTTTTTTAGTATCAGAAACAGAAATGAAACACCCTATCATTGAGCCATTGTTAAACCACGAAGCAAAGAAAAGACCACCGACTTCAATTTTAAATCAAATAAAAGCAAGCTTTTAATTCCCAGTACTGTCCCTCCTGAAACCTGTGGAAATAGAAGACAGTCTTCCAGCTCTCCAGGATCACCACTTTATAGCACAGAAAGTTGCAAAAGCGCAGGTGTCTTGAGAACTTACAGATAACAGAATTTTGACAAGCATAATACAAAGGCAGGTAGTAGGTTAATGGTCTAAATGGTTCAGCACTTAGGGAGTAAATTTAGATCCCAACATCAGAATTTAGGAGGCACCATTAGGGTTTCAGAGAAGATTGTTATCTGGTCAGGGAAAGCCAGAATTTATGAGGCACTGCTAAGTTTTCAGAGAGGGTTGCTATCTGGTCAGGGAAAGCCAGGCATGAGTGAGTTCAAGGCATGGGCAGGCATTCCAAGTAAGTTTAAAACATCAAAATATGGCCAGATCAAATAGAAATTCTAATATTTTACAGAAAACAGAGATTAACCTTTTATAAGTTTTGATAAGGTGGGTCCTGATCTTAAGAGGGAATTATGCTGGGTTTATCACTATGTTCCCAGCCCTTAATTTATTTATGTATTTGTTTTATTGCTTTATTCTGAGACAGGTTCTCTAAGTTATAGAGTCTGGCCTCAAATTTCTAATCTTTCTACCTCTGCCACCTGAATAGCTGGGATAACAGTGGTGTGCCACAGCATGTGGGCATTTTTCTGTATTTTAAAGGTAAAGGATGTTATCATTAGGTTTAAATAAGGTGACATGTAAAGTATTGAACTATGTGTTGGGCACTTAATAAACTCTCAGTTTTAAATGTATGAAAATATTGTGATGATGATTTGGATGAAAAAGTAATAATGTAATTGTGGAAAATAAAACACCATTGCTTAAAACTGGTGATAAAGAAAATGTTCATCAGCACATTAAGTGAAGTGAAATAGCTGTTTAGTGCTAGGTACAGGGATTGCCTCGTTATTTATTAAGTAACAACTTATTTAGTACTTACTTTCTACCAGGACCTTCCTTTAGGGGAGGAAGCATTGAGGAAGGGCACATCCCCACCCTTAGGAAATATGTGGCCTGGGGTCTATGGAGGCTGAACTCTGAAAAAGACAGTACCAGCTCTCTGAGTTGTCCAAAAAAACACTCTTTCATATGTTTCTGTACCTGAGTTTATCAGGAAAACTAGATTTTAAATTTTTCACATGCCAAAATGATGACTAAAAATAATTTTAAATACTTCTAATTTTTGTTCCACCAGCAATGTATGAGTGTGCCTTTCCCCCCCACATCCTCACCAACACTTATTGTTGTCTGTCTTACATAATAGCTGCCATTCCGACTGGAGTGGAATGATAATTTAGAGTAGTTTTGATTTGCATTTCTCTAATTGTTAAAGATGATGAGCATTTTTTCATACATTTGTTGATTGGTTGAATGTTCTCTTCTGAGAAGTGTCTGTTCATGTCCTTGGCCATTTACTGATTGGGTTATTTGTTTGTTTTTTTGTTTGTTTTGAGGGGCTTAGCTTTTTGAGTTCTTTATATATCCAAGAGATTAGTGCTCTATCTAATTTTTGAGGGGTTAAAAATTGCTCTCAGGATGTAGGCTCTCAATTTACCTTATAGATTATTATTTTTGCTGAGAAGAAACTTTGTACTTTGAGTCCATCCCATTTATTGATTCTTGGTTTTAATTTTTGTGCTATAGGAGAATAATTAAGGAAGTTGGGGCCTAATCCCACATGATGAAGATTAGGGCCTACTTTTCCTCCTATTAGATGAAGAGTCTCTGGTTTAATTCCTAGGTCCTTGTTCTGTAAGGATCCGGCAGAATTGTTTGAGAAAGAGACCACAAGAGACCAGCTTCATGCAATGGGCAGGAGGGAGTTTATTGAAGAGGATCCTAATTCAGCGTGCTGAGGCTCAAGGCTCACTCAGGAAGGGAGAGTGGCCCAGAGCCCAGAGCAGAGGTCAAGCAGAGCTTAAGTACACTATTTGGGGTGGGGTGGGGGGCTTTGCATACATCAGAACAAATCATCATGAGGCACGGGAAAATTGAACAACAACTCTGAGACGTGATTAGTACATTCATTGGCGGGAACCGGCAGGGCGGGGGTGATTGGTCACTCCTAAGCAGGGTACATATTCAGACTGATTGGTTCGGGCCCTGTGACAAACTGCACAGGGCCCTAGGCTAAATGGCCAGTAGGGCGTTGTCTTAACTATCTCAGGAATCTGGGTGTAGCAGAGGAACTTTGCAATGCCCTGGTCTTTTAAATTTTAATTCAAGCTTTCCAGCTTAGAAACTTAACCCTTTCATTCCCTACTCCTTTTTCTGACTACTTTTAATCTTAAAAGTAATAGATCATAATTATTGAGGGGTCTCATTTTCCGTTTCTGCCAGTGAAGCATATTGCTGTCTGATAACCATGAGTTTCACCTGTCCAATCTGAGCCTGGAGGAAAGAAACTATATGGTTAAGTACACAGGGTCCCACAGTTAGTAATAGCATAAGGATGATCAAGGGTCCAGCTAGGGTTGATAGAAGTCTAGTTAACCAGGGGGACTGGGTGAACCAAGACTCAAACCACCCTTGTTGAATTTCCCTTTCTCTCTGACACTCTTCAAGGAGTTTTCTTAGTTTACTCATGGATTCTTTTACAACTCCAGTATGATCAGCATAAAAACAACATTCTTCTCTCAGTGCAGCAGAGAGGCCCCCCTCCCTCATGAAGAGGAGGTCTAATCCCCGCCTGTTCTGTAAAGCAACTTCAGAGAGAGAGGTTAAGGATTCCTGCAAAGCTGTGATGGAGGTCTCTAATGCCTTCAAGTCTTGATCTACTGCTGTTTCTAATTGGGCCATTTGTTGTGACCCCCCATCATAGCAGCTGCTCCCGTGCCTACTCCTGCAGCAGCTCCTATCCCCAATAATATGGCTAGAGTGAGGGACACTGGTTCCCAGCGGAAACAGGTTATTTGTCCCCCTACTAAACCTTCAAAAGATTCTGCATCACGAAAAAGCACCCTGGGGAGTATTTGTACCATTACACAATAGTTTGCAGAGCTGTCAAACACCTGAACTGAAATGCAAGGAGTTAATCCTGAGTCACACACCCACCATGTTCCTTTCTCAGGGACTAGAAAGCCCTGTGTGACATTGATTTCTCCTATCTGGGTGCATATGTGTTGTTTACTTTTGGGTGGGGACCCCAGACATAAACCTGCCCCAGTTACTTCTGGGAGAGTTAACTTTGGATTTTTGCCCCAACTACAGGTGGAACTCTGCTTCTTCATGGCATAAGTCCCATTAACTGCTATCTCTTCATAATAAGGGGGCGCGGCAGAGAGGCATAGCCAGCAGGATTGGGTGAGGTCTGGCTGTGTGGAGTTCAGTACCGGGAAGCTTCCTCTAATTAATTCCCAGGGGGAGGAGTCAGCTATACTCCAGACTGGGGAAGTAGGCAAAGACGGAAACTGGGGGGAATGGGATAGTAGAAGGGTTCTGGTAGTTCTAAGCAAAGGGGGTTTGGAATGTTTAATTCTTGGCTTGGGAGGATTGGGCCCTATTGCTGTGGGATTTTCTTCCTGCTTAAGTTGGATGGTGAACCAGAGACCAAAGTCATAAGTTGGGCCATAAACATAGAATCGCATTCCCCAGGTATTTCCTGTAAGCCATGTCATCCTGAGGTAGCCCCTTGCTTTGGAGGTGAAAGTTATATTGAGGGGGTTACATAGACTATTTTTTCCACAGCGAGTGTTTGACACTTGGCTAGTTAAACAGTTCCTAGGGTGTATCCAGGTGTCATTTCGCCCTACCTGAATCATGCTGTCTGGGGAGTTTGGTTTCCACCATGCAGCTCCCGTTTGTTCACAACCCCAAGATTTTCAATAGAAGTCATCGGGCCCTCCACAGGTTCGGGCCTGTTTGTGGCTTTGGAAATCAGCCGGGCACACATAATAATCAAGACTGGCTAGTCTACACCTATGATGAAGGCGATGACATCCATAATTGTCGCGACCCCTTGCCCGCAAGGAAGACACAACTCAGGAATCTTCTTTCAGCTGTTTATTCAGGCCTTTGTATTGACATGTCTTTTAGCTTCTACTGCTACTCCTACTACTACTTCTACTGCTACTCCTACTACTACTTCTACTGCTACTACTACTGCCACTACTACTACTGCCGTGTGCCCCAGCCTTAATAAAGCAGATAAAGCCCCAATGCACAACTGCTACGTGGACTTTTCTCATAGGGTGCCAAGTCACAGCGTGCCAACTCATTCTGATAAGGAGTTGTTTGTCACAGACTACAGGGGAATCCAGCGCCATCTTGTAATGGCGGCCACAGTTCACAGAAACGGCTCACCACAGTTCCCCCTTTTTTGTTTTATTACAACAATACAGGCGAGAGTAGAGGTCCTATCCCACTGTGCAGAAGTGGCTGCATAGTATGGCCCAGCCTTAAGGAGGGCCCTTCCCCAAACCTGAGGCCATATCAGCCGACGCCTTTTTTCGTGGGGCGGGGCGTGGACGTCAAACCCGCATGCAATAGGACATGCTCCCCTTGAGGTCCACTCAAGTGGATCACTCAAGTGCAGTGCCTTGCCTCGCATCCTGTATCGTGACGATGGTAGACAAAGGGGGACAGCTGAGGCTGTCTTTATAGTGCAGACAAAATTAAGTTGGCAACACCCCAAGAGAAAGGCACGGACAATAGAGAGGGGGAGAAATTTGGTTGTGACATCTGCCATTGTTAGATAAAGGTCAAGACGTTCCCGTGGAGCACATATGTCATGGCCTTGTGAACTGGCCACTTTGACATGCAGAACAAGGAATTGGGGGCTGGGCCCCGGGGGCCAGGGAAGGCCTGCTATCAGCAAGTTCCCCTCTTTTGTTTATTGCATGTCAAAGGGAATCAAGTAGCCCCTGTCTTAGGTCGTCCACCGCCCCTGCACTGCTTACCCGTCTCTGGGGAGGCCCCACTCCCCTGTCTTAGGTTGCAGTGCAAGCGTGGAAGTTGCCCGTCACTGGGTACTACAAGATCAGCTCAGCGTGTTGTGGCCAACAGGACATTGTCATGGTAACCGCCTCCATAAACAGGACCCCTGACCATCACCATCAAATGGCAGGTGTAGTTGGACTGTAAGATTAGCTAGCAAAGATCCTAGTGCAGAAAGGCAGGGAGGAGAGGTATGCACAAAGGAAAGATATGGTAGAAGTTCCAACACTAGAAGAGTGACAAAAGAAGGACATGTCGATCCCAGTGCAATGTAACTTGGGGTGCAACGACCATGTCAAAGGTTTACTGTTTAAGATGCACAAGCCAGACTTGAGGTGAGTTGCCATTTTCTAAAGCAGCAAGAGCTTGGACGAGCATAGCCTTATCCCGAGCATTGCGGGCCTTGAGACGACAGAGAAGCCACAAACAAAGAAACATACCAAAGCAACACATTGCACAAAAAATGCCTATTCCCACCCATTCCTTAAAAAAGGAAAAGGCAGAAGAAATCCAAAGGGTGAATTGTCCCAAAGTCACCGGTATGACACGGGTGTCGTTCAAAACAGCTATCTGAGTCAGTTGAGACTGGATCAAATTTTCTGCCACCATGGACCAATTTCCGGCCAAGTACTCTCTGATGATGCGGGAAGCATTCCTGGAATTATTAAATCTGACAGAGGTTATGCATAAATGTGCATGTTGGTCAACACAACCCAAAAGCACCAAGTCAGCCAATTCTTCTACCTGAGCTTGGAGTAAATCTATTCTTTGGTTGGCAGCTAAAATCCCTGACAAAAGATGTTGGTTAACTTTATTTTGAGAATCGAGTATGGTGGAAGTTTGTTGAATAACCTGATTAATAGTGGCAGCAGTTTGGACCTGATTAAGAGCCTGTTTGCATTCAGCAAGCTGCTCCTTAATCTTCACTTTATCAGTTAAAAGAGCATCCTTTACCAATCTCCATAGAGAGAAAGTAGCAATCGGGACTCTATCTGGACTTTGGTCCCTCAACAACTTTTGGAGATCCTGCTTTACCAAATCCCAATCACTGTTATTAAGAAAGCCTCTCGTCAGAAACCAAGGACAAGCCTGGGCTATAGCTTCAACGAATTCAGTTGCTGTCTTGGTTTTTATTCCTGTTCCTTGGTTGTTTAACAGTTCTTTAACTTCGTTGGCCAGACGAAGTTTCACTGTTGAGTTACCCATGGTACGTACCCTGTCTCTTTAAATTATCTTTGATCCAATCTTCCCCCTTCTCCCTTAGAAGGTGAGCCTCGTCCGCTTACCTCTGCTTTCCGAATCTCGGTAAGGACCTCCAGATGCCAAGTCCGGCTAACGGAAACCGAGTCCGGCGAGAGACGTCGAGGTTAAAAAATAATAAAAAAATCACAGGACACCAACGTTCTTCATCCAGGAGGAGGCATGTGTGCCTTTTTTTTTGTTTTTTGTAATTTCTTTTTATATTTTGGAACAATTTATGAAAACCTTAGACTCTATAAACAAATTATTATATTTTGAGAAGAAATATCAATGAAAATAAAGTTTAAACCTTTAGATATTTTGGAGAAATAATTATAATAATTTATCATTATATGAGTTTGAACAATAACCTTGAGAAGTAGAAATTACTTGATTGTATTTTTACTTAAAAGCAAATTTATAATAAACGCATTTATCTCAAATATCTGTAACTGAAAAAACAGAGTACCTGATAAATGTAAATATAAAACTTATATTATAGGTTTTCTGTTGAAGAAAAACAATTAGGCAAATATATATTAACTAATCAATTAGGCATGTGTTAATTAATTTATAGATTAACAAATATAGGTTATCTAAATATCTAAAATATATATATAAAGAATAAGAACATAACTTATAATTGTATTAACTTTATGTAACCACGTGGTCTTAAAATATTTGGATCCATTTAAATTTATTTTTAACTAGGAGTGCACTCTTCTATGTGACGTCACTTGATGTAACTGAAATAAGATCCTTGAGTATACATTTTTATTTTTATAGTTAGCAATGAAAATAAGGATTTTTTGGTCATCACAGGAACTTTGCCGGCTTGTTCCTGTGGCGAGCAAATGCATCCTCATAACCTCCAAAATTAAAAGTAAAATATAAAGAAAGCATATTTGATATCTCCCATCAATAGAACATTATTTAGTAACACAACTATAGAGAAAAAGTCAGGTTATTTAACTTAGAACTAGCTTAAATTTAGGACTGTAACATAGAAACCTGTGGAATTAAATTTTGTCTGAAAAAGATATCTTTCATTAGCATTTACAGGTAGGCATTTTTTTGTAAAAAAAATACAGGCTCTGAGCAGCTCCGGTAGAAACCTGAAACACAGCAGTACAGGTTAGTGGCTGGAAAGCGGGACCAGAAGTCCTGTCTGAGTGACTGTGGAAGAACAAATCAGAAGCCCGCAAAAGTGTGGGAGGTGGGACCAGGAAGCCGGTATGCCGGCCAGGCACCCCATGGTTACCATGGTGATGCAAACAACATAGAGTCTGGTGCCCATTTTCAGGGCAAAAGTTCTCCAAGTTTTCTTAGCCTATTGTATTTTGTTTGATTTTGTCTGCATTTTCCCCCGCCTGGCCAAGATCTTACTGCGGTAGCAGCTTGTTCTGTCTCTGCGACCTGCGGTTGCAGTTGTACATCCTGTACTTCCTGGCATTCCCCTAGGGAGTCTACAGATAGAAAGGGGTTGGTCCGTGGGAGGTGACGAAGTCGCCCACTCCCCGGGGTACCATTCTGTCCCTGGATTGCCCCATACACCTAGGCTTCCGGGGGCCCGGGCCGGGCCCCTGTTTCCGTTTTGAGGGCAGCGGCCAGAACCTGTCCTGTAATATGAGCTCCATCAATATCCTTACAAGCTCGAATCATGTCATCAACACTCTTTGCTCTGGTAGATTTAATGGCATTTTGGCAATAGGAATTTGCATATTTAAGAGCCAATTGCTTAATGACCGGCATGGCTTGTTCCAAGTTAGGGAATATTTTTTCTGCTACCTGTATCAATCAGGCAAGGAAGTCAGAATAAGTCTCAGAGGGTCCTTGAGCAATTTTTGAAATTTTTGTTTTAGCATTTGAAATAGGTAGAGCCTTCCAAGCCTAAATGGCTGCTGTAGCTATCTGAGCATAGACCCCAGGATTATAATAAATTTGTTGATTTATGATAGCATATTGTCCCAAGCCTGTTAACATTTCAAGGTTATGCCGTGGGAAGCCGGCGTCCTGATTGACTCGGGCTAGCTCGCGACACCTCTCTTGATTTTCACTTTTCCACAACAAAAAATCCCCTCCGGACAACACAGCCATACAAAGCTGTTGCCAGTCACTAGGTGTCAGCTGATTGGCAGAGAAAGACTCGAAGAGAGTCAATGTAAAGGGGGCATGGGATCCGTAATTAGTAACTGCCTCCTTTAGTTGTTTAATATCCTTAAAGGCTAAAGGAACATGTACTCTGGCCGGCTGTCCATCGGCATCCAAGTTTTCAATTACTGGGAAGTTTGGGCCGTCTTAGGCTGCCACTGAACACCCCCCAGCCTTCTGGGGTTGTCCTTGTCCCAATCGGGGTTATAAGGAGGGAGCGTGACAGCGATCGGGGCTGTAGGTGCTTTAAATCTTGACTTTTTCAATCGACCCTCCAGTTCCTCTATCTCCCTTTCCAATTCTTCCTCCTGCCAGCTGTTACCATGGAGCCCAGTTAGTAACTCCCTTATCTTAGAAATGTAGTCAGCACTGTGAAGCCCAGCTCAAGGCCAGAGGCCTTGTTACATATTTTTGTGAAAAACTAGTAAGGGAGTGTCCAGTGCCTGGAATGCTGATTTTTTCAGACAGTAGCCAAATAAAACAGGGCAACATGAAAATAGGAAGTTTATCTACATTAAACCTTTTTGTAGAGATTCTTTTGCTGAAAGTCCTAAAATAAGCCATGGTGAATATTCTGGAGAAGGTCAATTAAGACTTTTCTGTGGGCCTGATAGGGAGGGGGAAGATGAGAAGGCGGGGTTGAGAGCGCTAGGGTGGATCTAATTCCTCAGAACTGTCCGAGCTACTTGTGTCCTTGGGAGTTTTTAACTCAGTCAAGTCCGGATAGAGCCTTCTCCTCTGTTTAACTTCAGACTCCCTTATCTTTTCACCACTCTTACTCCTAATACTCTCTGCTACCTCGCTATGTGACCCCTCCGATTTTTCTTCATGCAATTGCTCAAGAACGGCCTGACCCTCGCTCACAGCTTTCTGGCATTTACCATCCATTATACACCCCCTCACTAATTTCCAAAGCGGAATGGTACCGCCCCTTAAAGTTCCTTGTTTGTAAGTGAAATCCAGATCTTTCCCTAATTTGTCCCAACTGGGAATCGTGAGACTCCCTGAAAAAGCAAACCAAGGAGCTACAGAGTCAGTCTCTTCTAAAAACCTCTGTAATGTGCACTGCTTCACTTTAAGTCCCTTAGAACGCAGTAACCAGTCCAAGGCCAGCAAAATTGGACTTGAGGGAGTAGCACCCATACTGTTCCAAGCAGTATAAAGAAAGTGAAAATACAAAACTCCGCTCTCTCTTTATCTACAGAGGAGCGTCTTATTTATTTATTTATTTTTTCCCCGCTCTCTCTTTATCTACAGAGGACACAACAACAAAAGAAACACAAAAAACAAAAGCGAAATGACACAACAAAAGAAACACAGAAAAACAAAAGTGAAAGTACACAGTGCAGCTGCAATAAATATGAGGCTCTCTCTTTCTTTGTAGAGGAGCTGACCCCGCTTTGGACGCAGATCCCACTTACTGGGACTATCCCTGCTTTGATCGCAGATCCCACTTACCTGGGACTAACCGGTGCACCACCCCTGACTGACTGAAAGTTCTGGTTCCCGGGTCTCGGCACCACTTGTCGCGACCCCTTGCCCGCAAGGAAGACGCAACTCAGGAATCTTCTTTCAGCTGTTTATTCAGGCCTTTGTATTGACATGTCTTTTAGCTTCTACTGCTACTCCTACTACTACTTCTACTGCTACTCCTACTACTACTTCTACTGCTACTACTACTGCCACTACTACTACTCCCGTGTGCCCCAGCCTTAATAAAGCAGATAAAGCCCCAATGCACAACTGCCACGTGGACTTTTCTCATAGGGTGCCAAGTCACAGCGTGCCAACTCATTCTGATAAGGAGTTGTTTGTCACAGACTACAGGGGAATCCAGCGCCATCTTGTAATGGCGGCCACAGTTCACAGAAACGGCTCACCACACATAATACATATGGTGTGGGGGATGTTGCCCTGGTTTGGGGTTGAACGGGATCTGTGTGGGGTCCTCTATGTCAGGGAGGTCCCAGTCAGAGAGGCCTATGGCCAGTTGACAAATGTCCGGATGGAGAGATGGCCACCAAGTCCATAAAGGAGCTATATGTGAAATAGACCACACTACTTGTCCAGTGGGATTTATAATTTGCCAATGTTGTCGAACAGGCTGATGGCGATTCGGGCTGCAGGTGGTCAGAGGAAGAATCCATAGCCCTACCCACACGATGGACACACAATTTAAGAGGATTACCAGTCTGTTCCAGTTTCCAGCCAGAGTCTGGACAGGGCGCAGGCTTGAGATGGGAGGCATGGATCCAGGGAGCGATTCCATCTACTTTCACTGCTGTAGTTGTTATAAGCAGCACCTGGTATGGTCCTTTTCAGCGGGGTTCCAAGGATGACACCTGATGTCGTCTCACGTAGATGAAGTCTCCCACTTGATATCAGTGTGGGGTTCCCTTGTCTCCGGGCTGATAAGCAGTGGCCAACTGTTTCCACAGGTATCACTGGGTGTGTTCAAGGGGTTTAAGTCTGTTAAGCAAGGGGGTGTGAAAGGAATCGTTAAGTCTCAGGGTTGGGGTCAGGTCTCTGATTGGAGGAGGGGCGCCATAGAGAATTTCATAGGGGGTGAGGTTGCACAAAGAGACAGAGGGGGTATTTCTTGCACAAAACAGTGCATAAGGTAGGAGCATAGTCCAATCTTTTATGCTGGTCTCCAAGCTTAATTTCGTTAAGGTCTCTTTGATGGTTCTATTCATCCTTTCTACCTGTCCTGAACTCTGGGGTCTATACGCACAATGTAACTTCCAATTAATCCCCAGGGTCCTGGCCAAACCCTGACTTACCTGGGCCACAAACACCGGTCCATTATCGGACCCCATTACCTTAGGCAGTCCAAATCTTGGAAAGATGTCTTCCAGAATCTTTTTGACCACCATCTGAGCCATTTCTTTCTTCGTGGGGAAGGCTTCCACCCATCCTGAAAAAGTATCTACAAAGACTAGGAGATACTTAAGTCCATACCTTGCTGGTTTGATTTCAGTAAAGTCCACTTCCCAGAACTGACCGGGTCTGGTCCCTCACAAATGCTTTCCTGCAGGAAGCTTGGATGGGTATGCATTAACTAACTGGCAGACTTGACAAGCTCTAGTCACCTGCTCAGCTATTTCTTTCCTCTGCGAGTCAGTCAACAAGAAATTCTTTCTTTTGTCCTTCAAGAGTGCCTGTAACTTCTTTGAGCCTAAATGGGTGAGCTGGTGTACATCTTTGACGTAGAGTTGAGCTTTTTGGAATTGTAAACTTGGCTCTGTGGGATCCCGGAGTTTGGTGTCTGTGTCCCCAGGCCATCAGTTGCCTGAATGTTCCTATGCAGCTAATTTTCCCGGTTGTTGTTCCCGCAGTGTAGAAACAGTTAACAGGGTCACTCCGTTTAGGGCTGCCAACTTAGCTTCCTCATCTGCCCTTCTGTTTCCAACTGCCACGGGATCATTTCCTTTCTGGTGCCCCAGACAGTGCACTATAGCCAGTTCTTTAGGGCCTTTTACTGCTGAGAGAAGGTGGAGGATCTCATTTTTGTTCTTTATTTCCTTCCTGGCGGAGGTTAGTAGCCCCCTTTGCTGGTAAATAGCCCCGTGCACATGGGCAGTGGCGAATGCATAGTGGCTATCAGTGTATACGGTGGCTCTTTTGCCTGATGCTAGCTCCAGTGCTTTTGTAAGGGCAATTAGCTCTGCTTTTTGAGCTGATGTTCCTTCTGGAAAGCCAGAGGACCAGATAACATTAGTTTTGCTAACTACTGCTGCTCCAGCCCGCCGCTTACCATCTTGGAGGAAGCTGCTCCCATCCGTAAACCATACGACCTCAGGGTGGGGCAGTGGCTGATCCTTTAGGTCTCATCGTACACTGGTCTCCTCTGCCAGTATGTGTTGACAATCATGAGCGACAGGTCCTGATGATTCTTCTGGCAGTAGTGTAGCTGGGTTGAGTGGAGCAGGGGGTCCCAGCATTATTCTGTCCTTGTCAAGCAAGAGGCTCTGGTAATTGGTTATTCTGGAGTTTGATAACCACCTGTCTGGAGGCTGACGGATGATGCTCTCCAGGGCATGGGGGGGTATAATAGTCAACTTTTGTCCCAACATTAATTTATCAGCATCCTTTATCAGAAGGGCTGCCGCTGCTATAGCCCTTAGGCAATGGGGCCACCTGCTAGATACTGGGTCGAGTTTCTTTGATAAGTATGCTACCGGCCTTTTCCAAGGTCCCAAAGTCTGAGTGAGCACTCCCCATGCTATTCTTTTCTTTTCTTTGATGTAGAGAGTGAAGGGTTTTTCTACATCTAGGAGTGCCAAGGCTGGGGCAGATAGCAGTGCCTTTTTGATATTATCAAAAACCTGTTGGTGTTCAGGGGTCCATTGGAATTGGACATCCCCCTTTATCAATGGGTATAAAGGGGCAGCCAAAGACGCAAACCCAGGAATCCATAACCTACAAAAGCCGGCAATCCCAAGAAACTCTCTGAGCTGTCTCTTATTAGATGGGGGCGGTATCTGCACAACAGTTCATTTTCTAGGCTCAGTAAGCCATCGTTTGCCGCCACTAAGAGAATAACCCAGGAAGATTACTTCTTGTTGACAAATTTGGGCCTTTTTGGCAGAAGCCCTATATCCGAGCTGAGCAAGCTCGGATAATAGTGCTTGGGTCCCAGACTCACAGTTCTCCTTGGTGTCGGCTGCCAGCAGCAGATCATCCACATATTGGAGTAAGGTGACTTCGAGGTGTGCAGTTCTGAAGTCGTTGAGGTCCCTGTGGAGAGCTTCATCAAAGAGAGTGGGGGAGTTTTTGAACCCCTGTGGGAGTCGAGTCCAGGTTAGTTGGCCAGATGTTCCTATTTCTGGGTCTATCCATTCGAAAGCAAACAACAACTGACTGTCCTTATGTAGGGGCAAACAGAAGAAAGCATCTTTTAAGTCCAGCACAGTGTACCATATCCGCTCTGGATTCAGAGTGCTAAGCAAATTGTACGGGTTAGGCACCGTGGGGTGAATGTCCTGTACTCTGTTGTTGATCTCTCTCAGATCTTGAACAGGATGGTATTCCCCAGTTCCTGGCTTTCTTACTGGTAACAGGGGGGTATTCCAGGCCGATTGACAGGGCCTTAGGACCCCTAGAGCCAGGTATTTCTGAATATGGGGTCTTATCCCATCCCTAGCTTCTTTGCTTAGAGGATATTGTTTAACACTGATTGGAGAGGCAGAGGCTTTTAATTCTACTACTATTGGAGGTTGTTTTATGGCCAGATCTAACCCAGCAGTTTCTGCCCAGGCATCAGGATAATCTTTTATCCATCTCTGGGTTAGTCTAGCTGTTTGATCGGTCCCAGGGGCCATGAAGAGTTGATGTTCATCTTCTACTGACATAGTCAGAGCCGTGACTATGGGTTTCTTTACTGAAGGGTTTAGAAACTCCACTTGGGGACCATCAGGGTTAAAGGTTATTTTAGCCCGGAGCTTGGTGAGTAGGTTCCTGCCCATTAATGGGGCCGGGCATTCTGGGATTACTAGAAAAGAGTGGTGGACTTTTCCCCTTCCTAGGTCCATTGTCCTCTTTGTTGTCCAAACCCGATATCTACTGCCATTAGCCCCTTGAACTAAAGATCTTTTATTAGATAGAGGGCCCAGTGGGGCCTTGAGGGCTGAATACACTGCTCCTGTATCTACTTCAAAGATCACTGGGGTCCCCTCCACTTCAAAAGTTACCCTGAGCTAGGGGAGGGGATCAGAGCCCCAACTTTCCTAGTCATCTTCTAGAGTCAGCATGGCAGGCCAGCGCGTCTGCTTCTTTTGGGGGCACTCTTTAGCACAGTGTCCCTTTCCTTTACAGTAGGCACATTGATCTGAGGCCAGGGGCAGCCTTTGGCGTGGGCCCAGGTATTCCTTCCTGTCTCCCTGCCTTCCAACTTCTGGCCTATCTGTGGCTGTGAGCAGGACCTTAGCCAATGCTTTAGTCTGCCTTTTACTCCTTTCATCTTCCTTTTGTTCCCTTTCCTTCTCCCTCCTCTGTTCCCTGTCTTCCTCAGTTTCTCTCTTAAAATATACTTTCTCAGCCTCTCTGACCAAATCTCTTGAGGTCATATCTTGTAGTCCATCTAAACGTTGTAACTTTTTCTTAATATCTAGGTCAGCCTGCCCAATAAAAGCCATTGCAACAGATGCTTTTTGATCCTCTGCCTGAGGATCAAAGGGAGTATATCTCCTATATGCTTCCATAATTCTCTCCAGAAACATGGTGGGAGATTCATTGGGTCCCTGAATAATCTCTCTTACCTTGGCCAAATTAGTTGGCTGCCTAGCGGCCGCTTGGAAACCCACTACAAGAGCCTGGTGATAAGTGGACAGATGCTCCCTACCTTCAAAGGTGTTAGGGTTCCAGTTGGGTTGGTTTAAGGGGAAGCCAGCTTCGATGATGTTAGGAAGTTGGGTTGGTCTCCCATCTGGTCCAAGAATATTCTTTCTGGCTTCCAAGAGGATTCTCTCTCGTTCCTCTGTTGTGAAGAGAGTCCCCAAAAGCTGTTGGCAGTCATCCCAGGTGGGCTGGTGTGAGAACATCAGTGACTTGACTAAACCTGTAAGTCGGGTAGGGTCCTCAGAAAAAGGGGGATTGTTATTTTTCCAGTTGTAAAGGTCTGAGGAGGAGAAAGGCCACTATTGGTAAGCCTGCATCTCTCCCCCGTGCCCATCATCTATTTTGGGCCCATAGGGACAAAGGGGAAGCATCAATGGGGCTTCCAAGTTCTCCATTATCCGCCGCCTGTGGGTTCCTTTAGCCGGTCCAGGTTCCTCCGGTGGGGGAGGGGCTGCTGCTTCTGCTACCCTTGCCGCTGCTTCCCCGGGAGGGCTTGGGTCTGACCCAATTACCTTAAGTGGCGGGGCGACCGAGTCAGCTGCAGGAGGGTCAGCTAAAATGGATTGGGGGTTTGGGAGCATGGGTAGAGGATAAGGAGGTGGGGGGGAGTCCAGTAAAGTTAAATACTGTGACTCAGGGAGAACGGAGGGACAAGGGGGAGGAGTGGAAAGTTTAAGTGATAGGATCGTAGGGGAAGAGATTGGAACAGGAGTGGGAATAAGGAAAGGCTTGACCCACATAGGAGGAAACTCGTAGAGGTCCTGCCAGGTTAAAACATATGGCTGTTGATCTGGATGGCCATGCGGCCCTGGCTGAAAGACAGAATCTCTGACTTTACAGATTAAAGGGAGGTGGAAGGACCCTTCTGGGGGCCATTCAACTCTGAGGGTGGGCCATTCTGAGGCGCAGAGTGTCCGCCAGGTCCTGCGTTCCACTGAAAAAGAAAGATTCTGGGCCCTTTTGTGGACATCCGTCCAATGATCAAAGGTCAGGGACAGAGGTGTGGAATGGCTTTGTCCCATTCTGGGAGTTACTTGAACAAGGACAGAGACAAGACAATACAAATGAGACACAATGAGACACAATCCCAGACACACAGTAAAACGTTTAACACAAGTTCCGAAGCAAAAATTAAAGGCAGACAGTCGACTTAACCAGAGGAAAAAAGCCAGACGGGTTGGCAGCAAAATACACTGACGAGGGTTCGTCTGTCCCTCTACCTGATGGGGGGCACTTCCGTCTCCCCGAATCCCCCTGGGTGTCCCCTGGGGGGTGGCCTGTGGCTCCTGGACACGTCTGTCCACCACCGCCAGGGGGAGCTTACGCTCTCCGCTGGCAGCCACATGCTGCCAACCCTCAAACCAGACCTCTGAGAGCTTACGCTCTCCACTGAGCCAGAAACCAGACTTGAGCGCTCGCAAAGGAAGAACAAGAAGGAGGAGAAGGAGGAGAGAGAGAGAGGGAGAGAGAGAGAGAGAGAGAGAGAGAGAGAGAGAGAGAGAGAGAGAGAGAGAGAGGCACCTTACTTACTCCCTAAAGCTGTCCGTTGGGTCCCCCTGTCCGGTGATGCGCAGTTTCCTGGTCAGTGAACCAAAAAATGTAAGGATCTGGCGAATCGTTTGAGAAAGAGACCACAAGAGACCAGCTTCATGCAATGGGCAGGAGGGAGTTTATTGAAGAGGATCCTAATTCAGCGTGCTGAGGCTCAAGGCTCACTCAGGAAGGGAGAGTGGCCCAGAGCCCAGAGCAGAGGTCAAGCAGAGCTTAAGTACACTTTTTTGGGGAGGGCGGGGGGCTTTGCATACATCAGAACAAATCATCATGAGGCACGGGAAAATTGAACAACAACTGAGACGTGATTAGTACATTCATTGGCGGGAACCGGCCGGGCGGGGGTGATTGGTCACTCCTAAGCAGGGTACACATTCAGACTGATTGGTTCGGGCCCTGTGACAAACTGCACAGGGCCCTAGGCTAAATGGCCAGTAGGGCATTGTCTTAACTATCTCAGGAATCTGGGTGTAGCAGAGGAACTTTGCAATGCCCTGGTCTTTTAAATTTTAATTCAAGCTTTCCAGCTTAGAAACTTTATCCTTTCAGATCCACTTTGAGTTGAGTTTTGTGCATGGTAAGAGATAGAGGTTTAATTTTATTTTGTTGCATATGGATTTCCAGTTTTCCCAGCACCATTTGTTGAAGAGGCTATTTTTTCTCCAATGCATGCTTTTGGCACCTTTGTCTCATATAATTATAATTTTGTGGGTTAGTCTCTGTGCCCTCTATTCTGTACCATTGGCCTACCAGTCTGTTTTGGTGCCAATGCTATGCTGTTTTTGTTACTATTGCTCTGTAGTACAGTTTAAGGTCTGGTATAGTGATGGCACCTGCTTCACTCTTTCTGCTAAGGATGGCTTTAGCTAATCTGGGTTTCTTATTTTTCCAGATGGATTTCATGATTGATTTAGTTTGACAATCCCCCCCCAAAAAACAACAACAACACAAAAAAATGGTGAATGTTTTCTCTGACATAAGGTGACTAACTCATAGTGGGGTAGGGAGAGGGAGCATGGGAGGAATAGACAAACTCTAGATAGTGCAGAGGGTGGGAGGGCAAGGGAGGTGGTATAAGGTTAGCAATGATAGTGGAATGTGATGGACATCATTCTCCAATGTACATGTATGAAGATATGAATTGGTGTGAACATACATTATATACAGATATGAAAAATTGTGTTCTATATGTGTAATAAAAATTGTGATGCATTCTGCTGTCATGCACTTAAAAATAAAAGCAATTAAACAAGTAAAAATAAAAAATTCTAATTTTAAACTCAACAATATATTTCATCCAAAATTTCAAGAAATTAGTCCAGAACTAAACCACTATGTATGAAAGGTTAAGTGTTAAACCAATCTTTATGCACTTTTTTTCAGTTCTTAACATTCTGTGTGGGAATAATATACATGTTCTTTAATTCATAAATTTTAGAGAAGAATAAACATTTGACTCAAGATTAACAGTGTTTAGGAACGGCATAAGTTTTCCATCTACTTAGTCATATTTTTACAGTATATTCATTTCTCTTCAATGAATACTTCAAGTGCTCTTTTGCTAACTTGAGAGTGACACATAAGTGAAAATGTGCTTTGACCTTATTTTTGTTCTCAGAAACTTTTCAACTAGGGATATTGAAAAGGACATAGGCATAAATTTCTATAAACATATTTATAAGAGATAAGGCAGTTTATGAATTCATGTAATAAATTAAGAGACCAGGGCATGATAAACAAAAATAAATTACTAAAAAAGGGCACAAATGAAGGCCCAAACTTTCTGGTCTAAGTATACCAAAAAGTGTATTACAAAAAAATTTCATTACATAAAGTATGCACATTTTTCATTACAGAAAAATGTATCACTTCCTTATAGAAAAGGCACATTTCCTGACCCCAGATCTGGGCCTTTTATCTCTGAAACACTCACTGAGTCCTGCATTAATCAACAAAGTATGCTACAGATATTTCCTATAGCACCTTTCAATACAGGCTGAAAGTCCCATTTTAAAATGCCATCCAGGGAAAACGACCCTACAAAGTCTGAAGTATATGTGGCCAGTTCTCCTCAAGTAGGCGAAATCTAGACTTGCAAGCATGAAAGTGTTTAAACATTCAGGTCATTGTTTATTTATTAATATTATATACCAAAGTTTTCATAATAATGAGATTTTCTCTTCAACATACTTTGACAAACCATTGCAAAATTACCCTTTACTGCTGGAGTGGTTGAGCACACTTGGTCTGTAATTTCAGCTAGTCAAGATGATGCTGGAAAATTGCAAGTTTGAGGCTGGCCTTGGCAATTTAGTGATAACCATTCTCAAAACTGGTAAAAAAATATTGTGAAAGTGTATCCCAGTGATAGAGCACTGTGGATTAAATTTCCAGTATTCCAAAAAATCAGAACAAAAAACAGTTGCCCTTTAGATGTGTGGGATCCTCTATACCTGTTTCTTTTTGCACATTGCCATAATCTAGTTGTTGGAGTGGTACCAGGCAAATAATCTGAATTCCCTTTTCCTATGTCAGATGACGGGGATTTTCAAATTTTCCTCAATTGCTCCACACATGGGCCATCTTCAGAGCAGAGATTATTTGCCTGCTTTTCCCTGTTCATTGAGTCTCCTCCCTGTTCATCTTCTTTTGTCATTCAGTTGAATTTGATAGAATAATTTTGTTTAGAGTACTTTTGTTCATTGTAGTATTTGTAGACTACAGCTTCTGAGAAGGTGTGTACCTCTATTAGTGGTTGTGAGAAATACAATGAAATTATGCACACAGTTTCTCAGCACAGAGCTTAGCATAGTGTTTCCTGTGTTTATACTTCAGAATAATCCAGAGTTCCAAAAAGGACTAAAGTGTGTTCAGTTTTGACAGTTCATATTCTGAATTAATCAATACAGACTGTGGCCTGGGCTTTGGAACTATTAAAAAAGACCTCTTGATAATTTTAAATTGCATAGCAATTTGGAAATTGCTAATATAGAAACTAGTAAAAGTCATCAGATTAGCTACTGTTCTTTCCTGATGTACTTTGATGAAAGCTCTGGTGCTACAGAAATCATGCAGGTATTTTAAATTCCCAGATATACATTCGATATTAAAACATATGCCATGTAAATCACTGATTTTTTGTTTCTATTCAGGTGAAAAATTAAATTGAACCATACCCCCCCCTTTAAAAAATGCTATACAATATATTGTACAACTTGTACTACTAATTATATCCTTTTCTGTATTTAAATTAAAAATAAAAAAAAATGAGTCCAAAAATTATGGGCAGTTTTAGAGCTGACTTTGCACAATGTCAACAAGTAAAAATATCTGCTGAAGCATTCACTAATGATTTGCAAGTCAGCAAATGGTGATAACAGCTGTTTTATAGATGGAGGGAAAATCCCACCTCATTTTCATCTTCAGGGAATATATGTGTTTAACTCACTTCCTGTTGTAAATGTGAAAATATTCATTAGATTGAAAAAAGCATAGTGTCATGTCATGTACATAAACTGATGTGATTTAACTGATCAAAGCATGGTTAGTTTAAATAACAAAGATTCCAGCAAGAATAACATCCAATAGGATTCAGAATCCAAAGCAAATTAAGAGTTCACTTTACCCAAGCTTCTAATTTTTTGAAGTAGGAATGACAATATTACCAACACCTGCAAGGTAATAAGATAATCTAATTGGTAAATTCCATAGCCAATTACTCCCATATTCCAACCCAAGGAGCTTTTGATTGTGTGATGGTAACTCCAAGGAAAATGAGTTGCATTGGAGACCTTTGCTTAGGAGTTTCAGATCTAAGTTCCTTTAGATCAGAAAAGAAAGTAAATTCCTTAAGGTGATGTCAAAGCAAAACTTGCACTGTAATTAAAGAAGGGAAACCTCAAGGTGATTGCAATGGGAGACAGAGACCAGGAGTAATCTGAGCTAAACTCCTCCTTGAAATATGGTGAACAGGGTGGGGGGGAAGAGGCCTGTTAAGTAATTTAAGTTTTGTGATAAGAAAGAGAACAAGGACCATCTCTGTTTGATAACTGGCTTTACCCCAAGGACACATAAACTTCTCTGGCAGCTTTACAGATTTTGCAAAGTTTCTGCCAGTTAAGCTCTTAGCCTTCCTGGGACCACAGGAGATGTGATAGGGGCACTATCTTCCTTGATGGTTACATGTAAAAGGGATGATGCCTATGTTTTGAGAAAAATTCCTGGACTGCAAAACTGGCAAGAGACAGTTATACAGATTTACATATCAAGGGGCAGAAAAAAGAATAGATAATTCTAAGTTTTCTAAAGTAAATTTTCTCAGGGCAAAATATGTCAGGGTCCTAGAGTCAGGAAGAAGCCTACCTAAAGTTTGGTTAAGTGGAGGGAAAAGGTAGGCCATTGTCCTTCATCCAAGAAAGTTCCCATTTTAAGTCTACATAACATCTTATAATATCTTACATTTTTTTAACACTTTGTGTATTCACATCATTTTCTCATTTCGTTTTCACAACATATGTTGAATTTGAAGCAACAGGTACTATGCTCCTTTAGTGTGTTGTGATATTAACAAATAGGGATGTCAGCAACTTTAGTATTATCAAAATTTATGAATGATAGATCTGAGATCAGTGAACATTCTCCTTCTAAGCCCAATGGCTAGATGTTCTCAAAATTGCCATACTATAAATAGTTGTTGGTGCTATTGGTATCAGTAAAATTAACTAGATATGTTTAACTAAGGAACAAGGTTATCATGTCTGACAAAAATTTAAATGACTGTTCTAAATTGGGTACAAATTTATTGAGATCCACCTGCTTTGGTCTTCTTTTGAGCATTTATTACAGTTGACATATGAATAAAATATGCCTTATTAATATGCTAAGCACGCGAATCAGTCAGCCTGGATCTCCGGGGTCCCACTGTTGGCTATTGGGATCCCCGGCACTCTATTGCTTTGATTTTTTCTGCTTCTAGATTTACCTTTTCAATTAAAATGAAAATAATGAAGAGATACAGGAAACAATAGTTTTCAAGTCATGAAATAGCAGGCAACAAAAGACCAATTCTTAAGAGATGGGAGAGCAAAGAAATAAGCCTAATGATCTACTCAACTTAGTTCATTCAAAGAATTTCCAGGTGATGGAGTTGGGCATTGAGTATTGAGGGGCCAAGCTGACTCCCTGGATTGAGGATCTGGGGAATTAATTTCAGGAGAATCAAAATGGGTAGAATTTTCAGCTCATAGTTCAAGAAGTGGGTGGAGGACTTATGCATAGAGAAATGTTGGAAGTGTGTTGGAGACATCCCTCAATTTTTTTATTTGATCAGTACATATGTATATAAAATTTGGAAAAGAAAAATATCAGAATGATGAGAGATAACAGGATCCACCACTCACACAGAGCTAGGAATAGTACCATCTCACCTAATACACAGGACAATGTTATGACTTATTGTACCTTGATCAGAGTGCACAAAAGTTCTTTCACTCAGTGGTAAGGAATAAATATCTCTAATCTTAGTGTTACTCCACTCTCATCTAATAACACTTAAAAGCATAAATATCTTTCTAAGTAATTTATTTACATTTCAGAACAAAAATCATTTATAGGTACATTCAAATACCTAACACAAAATAAATTAGCATTTACAATATTGAATATCCTATTAAAATGACTAGCCATGGAAAAAAGCAGGAAGAACAATGACAGCAACAGGAAAGGTACGTCTACAAAAAGGAATAACCACTGGAAATAACAAATGAGTGAATGTATAGGACATTTTCTTAGAATTTAAAATTCTCTAAAATATATTTTACTGAAAAAATTTAAGAAGGAATGTTTTAAGAAAGTAGATTGTCTGAAACAATGTAGAAAATAAATAAAAAACACTACTTAGTAGATGCCCAGCCAGACCGGAGGAGGAAAGACGCCAGGCGCCCAGCCAGACTAGAGGAGGAAGTCCGGCCCTGCCCCAAGTGCTAGTCTAGAGGAAGCCCATCAACCCTTAAAACCCATCAAAGGGGGTGTGGCTACCAGCAACGTTCTGCGGCTGATCCAGGTACCCGGTTTCCAATTCCCCCACCCTTAGCTGCCATAACTCAAAATATTTTTTCCCACAAGCTTTTGGGGGTTGTAACTATCAACACAAAACAACCACTGTACAGACACCTGGTTTCTACCTCAGAGACTAGAGTAGGGAAGATACAGGTGGAAGCTCATTTCCTTTCACACTGGCTATACCCACCACCCTTAATACAGAGGCTCAAGCTAGGAATAGACAACACCACCTACTGGAAGCAAGGAAAACAGTGTTCTGAGAGACTTTTTTTCCTCTCTTTCTTTCTCTCTTTTATTCTCTCTCTTCCACAACTTCAGCGTATGTGAAACCAAGAACTATGCATGAACAACCGAATTACCAAAGTAATATAATATACAGGAATTGCATATACCCCACCCTACCCCCATTTTTTTCTTGATTTCTATCTTACTTTCCTTTTCCTTCTCTTATTTCTCTTTTATTCCTTGTTATTTTTTTCTTTTCTTTTTTTTTTCATTCGTATTCTCTTGATCCCACTTTCAATCTCCTAACTTTTGCTATCTATACATAGGGTAACTATCTAAATAGATAGGAGGTTGAGTCTACATTCTTCCATAAATTACCAGTCTAATGGTTAGAGTTCTCCAAAGGTGCTAAGTTAGTTTAACCTCATACCCTCACTCCTTTCCCTCTAAGTATAACATCCTTTGTCTGAAATTAAGTTTTCTATATGCCACCAGATATGGTATACCTTTTATGAAACTAATGAATATATTCTTAAGTAATAATTAAAACCAATATCTATAGTCTTAGAATCCAACTATAAATGTATTAATAATGAAAACTTGTGCTTAGATAATGTACTGTTGATATTAGGAACTGTTAACATTGTCTTTCTCTGCAAAAGAGGGATTTTGGAGCTATACAAGAACAATACTAATATATAAGGGGAAAAACATTACAGCAACAGTTTCACAAAGCTAGAAAGAATCATGAGCAATATGAAAATACAAGGAAAGAAAGGACCACAAATAATACAGGTCAATTCAACATTAGATGAGGTAATATCTGAAGCTGATGGAATGTCAGACAAAGAGTTCAGGATATACATGCTTCAGATGATCTGGAGTCTCAAGGAAGACATTATACAGCAAATTCAGACAATGAAAAATCACTTTGGCAATGGATTGCATAAACAAATCCAAGAAACAAAAGATCAACTCTATAGGGAGATAGAGGATATAAAAAACAAACAAACAGAAATCCTGGAAATGCAGTAAACAATAAACCAAATTAAGAACTCAAATGAGAGTATTACCAGCAGAGTAGAACACTTAGAAGATAGAACTTCAGACAACGAAGACAAAGTTTTTCAACTTGAAAAGAATTTAGACAGCTCAGTGAGAATGTTAAGAAATCATGAGCAGAACATTCAAGAATTATGGGATAACATCAAGAAACTAAACCTAAGAGTTATTGGGATACAAGAGGGTACAGAGGTCCAAACTATGGGAATGAGCAATCTATTCAATGAAATAATACTAGAAAACTTCCCAGACTTAAAGAATAAAAAAGAAATCCAAATACTAGAAGCCTACAGAACACCGAATGTTCAAAATCATAAGAGATCCACACCAAGACACATAATAATGAAGATGCCCAACGAACAGAATAAGGAGAGAATCTTAAAAGCCAAAAGAGAGAGGAATCAGATTACATTTAGGGGTAAACCAATCAGGATAACTGCTGATCTTTCAACACAGACTCTGAAAGCTAGAAGATCCTGGAACAACGTATTTCAAATGCTGAAAGAAAAAGGGTTCCAACCAAGAATCATGTATCCAGCGAAATTAAGCTTCAGGATTGAAGATGAAATAAAAATCTTCCATGATAAACAAAAGTTAAAAGAATTTGCAGCTAGAAAACCAGCTCTTCAAAATATCCTTGGCAAAACACTACAGGAAGTGGAAATGGAAAATAACAATGAAAACCAACAGCGAGAGGTAGGACAGTAAAGGAAAAACTAAGCATGGAGGATACAAAAATCATGTTAAGTAACATACATAACCAAATATGGCTGGAAATACAAACCATATCTCAATAGTAACCCTAAATGTTAATGGCTTAAATGCACCAATCAAAAGACATAGGCTAGTAGAATGGATTAAAAAAAGATCCAACAATATGCTGCCTACAGAAGACTCATCTGATAGGAAAAGACATTCACAGACTGAAGGTGAAAGGTTGGGAAAAATCATATCACTCATACGGACCCCGGAAGCAAGCAGGGGTGTCCATACTTGTATCAAATAAAATAGACTTCAAGCCAAAGTTAATCAAAAGGGATAAACAAGGACACTACATACTGCTCAAGGGAACCATACACCAACAAGACTTGATGATCATTAATATATATGCCCCAAACAGTGGTGCAGCTACGTTCATCAAAAAAAACTCTTCTCAAGTTCAAGAGTCTAATAGACCACAACACAATAATCATGGGAGATTTTAACACACCTTTCTCACGACTGGACAGATCTTCCAAACAAAAGTTGAATAAAGAAACCACAGAGCTCAATAATACAATTAATAATTTAGACTTAATTGACATATACAGAATATACCACCCAACATCAAGCAGATACACTTTCTTCTCAGCAGCACATGGATCCTTCTCAAAAATAGACCATATATTATGTCACAGGGCAAATCTTAGCAATTACAAAGGAGTTGAGATACTACCATGCATTTTATCTGATCATAATGGAATGAAATTGGAAATCAATAATAAAATGAGAAAGGAAAAATCCTACATCACATGGAGATTAAACAATATGCTACTGAATGAACAAAGGGTTACAGAAGACATCAAAGAGGAAATTAAAAAATTCTTAGAGGTAAACGAAAACTCAGACACAACATATTGAAATCTTTGGGACACTATGAAAGCAGTACTAAGAGGAAAATTCATTTCATGGAGTTCATTCCTTAAAAGAAGGAAAAGCAAACAAATAAATGACCTCATACTACACCTCGAAGCCTTAGAAAAAGAAGAACAAATCAGCATCAAATACAGTAGAAGGCAAGAAATAATTAAAATTAGATCTGAAATCAATGAAATCGAAACAAAAGAAACAATTGAAAAAATTGACAAAACTAAAAGTTGGTTCTTTGAAAAAATAAATAAGATTGACAGAACATTAGCCATGCTAACAAAGAGAAGAAGAGAGAGAACCCAAATTACTAGCTTACAGGATGAAAAAGGCAACATCACAACAGACAATTCAGAAATACAGAAGATAATTAGAAATTATTTTGAAACCCTATACTCTAACAAAATAGAAGATAGTGATGGCATCGATAAATTCCTTGAGACATATGAACTACCCAGATTGAGTCAGGAAGATATAAACAACCTAAACAGACCAATATCAAGTGAGGAAATAGAACAAGCCATCAAAAGACTACCAACCAAGAAAAGCCCAGGACTGGATGGATATACAGCAGAGTTTTATAAGAACTTTAAAGAAGAACTAATACCAATACTCCATAATCTATTTCAGGATATAGAAAAAGAGGGAGAACTTCCAAATTCATTCTATGAGGCCAATATCACCCTGATTCCCAAACCAGATAAGGACACCTCAAAGAAAGAAAACTACAGACCAATATCCCTAATGAATTTAGATGCAAAAATCCTCAATAAAATTCTGGCAAATCATATACAAAAACATATCAAAAAGATCTTGCACCATGATCAAGTAGGATTCATCCCTGGGATGCAAGGCTGGTTCAATATATGGAAATCAATAAACGTTATTCACCACATCAATAGACTTCAAGATAAGAACCATATGATCATCTCAATAGATGCAGAAAAAGCATTCAACCAAAGTACAGCATCCCTTTATGTTCAAAACGTTAGAAAAACTAGGGATAACAGGAACTTACCTCAAAATTGTAAAAGCTATGTATGCAAAGCCTCAGGCTAGCATCATTCTAAATGGAAAAAAACCTGAAGGCATTCCCTCTAAAATCTGGAACAAGACAGGGATGCCCTCTCTCACCACTTCTATTCAATATAGTTCTCAAAATACTGGCCAGAGCAATTAGACAGACAAATGAAATTAAAGGCATTAAGATAGGAAAAGAAAAACTTAAATTATCACTATTTGCAGATGATATGATCCTATACCTAGAAGACACAAAAGGGTCTACAAAGAAGCTACTAGAGCTAATAAATGAATTCAGCAAAGTGGCAGGATATAAAATCACCACGCATAAATCTAAGCCATTCCTGTATATCATCGACAAATCTTCTGAACTGGAAATGAGGAAAACCAACCCATTCACAATATCCTCAAAAAAAAATAAATAAAATACTTGGGAATCAACCTAACAAAGGAAGTGAAAGATTTATACAATGAAAACTACAGAACCCTAAAGAGAGAAATAGAAGAAGATCTTAGAAGATGGAAAAATATACCCTGTTCATGGATAGGCAGAACTAACATCATCAAAATGACGATATTACCAAAAGTTCTCTATAGGTTCAATGCAATGCCAATCAAAATCCCAACAGCATTTCTTGTAGAAATAGATAAAGCAGTCATGAAATTCATATGGAAAAATAAAAGACCAAGAATAGTAGAAGCAATTCTAAGCAGGAAGTGTGAATTAGGAGGTGTAGCGATACCAGATTTCAAATTGTACTACAAAGCAATAGTAACAAAAACAGCATGGTACTGGTACCAAAACAGGCGGGTGGACCAATGGTATAGAATAGAGGACACAGAAACCAATCCACAAAATTACAACTATCTTATATTCGATAAAGGGGCTAAAAGCATGCAATGGAGGAAGGATAGCATCTTCAACAAATGGTGCTGGGAAAACTGGAAATCCATATGCAACAAAATGAAACTGAATCCCCTCCTCTCGCCATGCACAAAAGTCAACTCAAAATGGATCAAGGACCTTGATATCAAATCAGAGACTATGCATCTGATAGAAGAAAAGGTTGGCTCCGGTCTACATATTGTGGGGTCGGGCTCCAAATTCCTTAATAGGACACCCATAGCCCAAGAGTTAAATACAAGAATAAACAAATGGGACTTACTTAAACTAAAAAGTTTTTTTCTCAGCAAGAGAAACAATAAGAGAGGTAAACAGGGAGCCTACATCCTGGGAACAAATTTTTACTCCTCACACTTCAGATAGAGCCCTAATATCCAGAGTATACAAAGAACTCAAAAAATTAAACAATAAGAAAACAAATAACCCAATCAACAAATGGGCCAAGGACCTGAACAGACACTTCTCAGAGGAGAACATACAATCAATCAACAAGTACATGAAAAAATGCTCACCATCTCTAGCAATCAGAGAAATGCAAATCAAAACCACCCTAAGATACCATCTAACTCCAGTAAGATTGGCAGCCATTATGAAGTCAAACAACAACAAGTGCTGGCGAGGATGTGGGGAAAAGGGTACTCTTGTACATTGCTGGTGGGACTGCAAATTGGTGTGGCCAATATGGAAAGCAGTATGGAGATTCCTGGGAAAGTTCGGAATGGAACCAACCCCAATGTCCCTCAATAGATGAATGGATAAAAAAATGTGGCATTTATACACAATGGAGTACTACGCAGCCCTAAGAAATGACAAAATCATGGCATTTGCAGGGAAATGAATGGAATTAGAGCAGATTATGCTAAGTGAAGCTAGCCAATCACTAAAAAACAAATGCCAAATGTCTTCTTTGATATAATGAGAGCAACTAAGAACAGAGCAGGGAGGAAGAGCAGGAGGAAAAGATTAACATTAAACAGAATCATGAGGTGGGAGGGAAAGGGAGAGAAAAGGGAAATTGCATGGAAATGGAAGGAGACCCTCATTGTTATACAAAATTACATATAAGAGGTTGTGAGGGAAATGGGAAAATATAAGGAGAGAAATGAATTACAGTAGATGGGGTAGAGAGAGAAGATGGGAGGGGAGGAGAGGGGGGATAGTAGAGGATAGGAAAGGTAGCAGAATACAACAGTTACTATTACGACATTATGTAAAAATGTGGATGTGTAACTGATGTGATTCTGCAATCTTTGTAATGTTTTGAATAACCAATAAAAAAACACTACTTAGTAGAGAATCAAAATGTAATATTTTGTAGAAAATATAAAAATGTAAAATGTAATGAGATAGAAAAATGTACCTAAATAATGGAAAGATATACAGTATTGATGGGTAGGAAGACTCAATATTAGTAATAATTCATTCTCTCCAAATTGATCTACAGATTCAATGCAATATCAGTCTAGTGACAGGTTTTTTTTTGTGAAAATCAACAAAAATTTACATGGAAATGGTAACTGAATTAATAAAAATTAATTGGAAAGGAAACAAATTGGAGGATAAATGCTATCCTATTTCAAGATATAACCATATTACAATAAATTTGGTATAGTATTAACACAAGTATTTATCAATAGAACAAAGTCCACAAGTGAGAAAATGCATACACGAACAGCTGATTTTCAACAGAGAAGCAAAGGTGATTTTATGAAGAAGTGGTCTTTTCAAGGAATGGTGAGGAAAAGAGAACTAAGTTACGCTGCATATCATATAAAAATTACCATGATCATATAATTAAACTTGAACAAATTGGGTAAAATTTCTGCCCTTTCAGCATTCTAGAGAATCTAAAGTAGGTGAAGATATTTGAGTTACATGCTAGTTGCTCGCCTAGCATGTGCGAAGCACTGGGTTAAATCCTTGGCACCACATAAGAATACATAAAAAATAAAGATATTGTGTCCAACTACAACTAAATTTTTTTTAAAGATTTATATCAGAATATGTAAAGAATTTGTAGAAGTTAATAATAGCAAAATAAACAATCCAGTTAAAAAATGAGCAAATAATTTGAGTAAGTCACTTTACTAAAGAAGGTATGTGGATTGCAAACAAGCTAGTGAAAATGTGATCACTAAACTGGGGCAATGGCCAGCGCCTCTTTGGGGGATACTTCTTCCTGTTGAGGAGGATGCAAGCCAGCTGGAAACTTAAAGTCTCAAATAGTTAGTTAAGAACAAAGCACAAATAGTCAGAAATATATTTACATATATTTACATAAAGTTGGCAGGTTGATTGGCATCTTGGCAGGTCACATTCATCTCAGGTGCCATGTGGGCCACAGCAGAGGAGGATAAAAATTCACATTGTCCCTGGGCAATTGACCAGAGAAAATGTCCACTGGTCATTCCCAGATACCAGATGGTTCTATCCACTAGCTTTCCATGCTTGGTGACCCACAGGCAACCCATGAATGGCTTGTGATGATCATTAGTTATTAAAGATACGGATAAAAACTGGAATGAGGTATCAGTACACAATTATTGGGATGAATAAATTTAAAATGACTTATATTACCCAAGTGTTAGAATATGGAGAGTCAGGCACAGTGGTGTATGTCTGTAATCTCAGTAATGTGGGAGGCTGAGGCAGGAGGATTGCAAGTTCAAAGCCAGCCTTAGCGACTTAATGAGGCCCTAAGTAACTTAGTGAATATATGGATCATATTATATGGGATAAAAAGGGTACAACAATTTTAGAATATAGATTTTATTCCAGTCTATTCTAGAAGATTGATATCATTCCAGAAGATAGAAGTATCTCCACACAAAGATTTGTACATGAATTTTTATATCAGCATTTTTCATAACAGCAAAAAAGGGAACAACTCAAACGTCCATCATCAGGTGAATGGGGGAAAATAAGCACATCACACAATAGACTATTGCTTATTGATAAAAATGAACAATTAATGTGTGGTACCTTATGGATTAATCACAAAATAATTATCCTGACCCAAAGAATCAGACCCCCAAAAGCATACATACTATATGATTACATAAAACTAAAAAAAAGTATAGTGCTGTAAAGTAAGTCAGAGTTAGATTGTAGATAAAGATTAGGATCTAGCAAGAAGAAAGCAGATTACAAAGAGACAAGAGATGTTAGTTCTGCCTATCCATGAGCAGGGTATATTTTTCCATCTTCTAAGGTCTTCTTCTATGTCTTTCTTTAGGGTTCTGTAATTTTCATTGTATAAATCTTTCACCTCTTTTGTTAGGTTGATTCCCAAGTATTTTATTTTTTTGGGGGATATTGTGAATGGAGTAGTTGTCCTCATTTCCGTTTCAGAGGATTTGTCGCTGATATACAGGAATGCCTTTGATTTATGCGTATTGATCTTATATCCTGCCACTTTGCTGAATTCATTTATTGGAGGGAAATGGATGGCATTAGAGCAGATTATGCTAAGTGAAGCTAGTCAATCTTTAAAAAACAAATACCAAATGACTCCTTTGATATAAGGGGAGTAAACAAGGACAGGGTAGGGACGAAGAGCTTGAGAAGAAGATTTACATTAAATAGGGATGAGAGGTGGGAGGGAAAGGGAGTGAGAAGGGAAATTGCATGGAAATGGAAGGCGATCCTCAGGGTTATACAAAATGTCATATAAGAGGAAAGGAGGGGCAAGACAAGATAATACAAATGGAAGAAATGATTTACAGTAGAAGGGGTAGAGAGAGAAAAGGGGAGGGGAGGGGAGGGGAGGGGAGGGGGGATAGTAGAGAATAGGACAGACAGCAGAATACATCAGACACTAGAAAGGCAATATGTCAATCAATGGAAGGGAAACTGATGTGATACAGCAATTTGTATACGGGGTAAAAGCGGGAGTTCATAATCCACGTGAATCAACCGTGTTATATGATGTATTAAGAACTATGTAATGTTATGAACGACCAATAAAAAAAAAAAAAACAAAAAACAAAGAGACAAGAGAGAATATTTGGGGACGATGGGTACATTCATTATCTAGGTTATAGTGATAATGTTATAATTGCATATATACATATATGTCCAAACTTATCAAGTTATGCACTTTAAATATGTGCTGTTTATTTACATCAGTCATAATCAACAAAGCTTTAAAAAATGAGAGTAGATGTTTGAATGCACAGCAGTGGGAGCTTGATGTGGCTGAGATGTTACAATCACTGTAATGACCTAGAAACTGACATTTTTATTTCAAAGAAGGCAAGCAATCTAACTTTACTAAATATGAGTGCTGTGTTAATTGGGCTGTAGTTCTCAATAGTTTCACACGTTTCTCAATCTCATCACATTTGTCAAAATATACAGTAGTATTAATAACATGATAACTTAAATATGGTAATGTAGATTGTATGGTTAAAGAAAAGTTTCTGTACCTCACAATTCCATCTTATATTTGAACTGGAAGAATATTATTTGTTAAAAAAAAGAATAAAAAAAAGCACAAGTAAAAAGTTACCTGGGTCCTTCAAAGAATTTACTCAGAACTTCATCAAATTTGATAGCATTGGCTTCCAAATATTGCCATCGTATATACAAGTTAAATCATAAAGCATGTTTTCTCTGCCACTACACTTTTCACTTCACCACAAGTAAGAAGTTATTTATTTTTATCAAGTTTTTAAACATTCAACTTAGGAATGACTTTTGCTAGGCAGGTATATTTATGCTTTCTTTTTGTATCAATATCAATTTCCTAAACCAATTATTATTCACTGCTGTTTGTATTTGCCTGATCATCTGTACCAACTTACTACACAACACAGAGACACTCCAATTTAGTTATCCACTGACTGGTCTATTGCTCTTTAGAATTTTTAATATCTTAAGAGAATGGAGCGTGACATTTTCATCTTATCTGATACTAGGATCTGATATAGCATAAATATTTAATGAATTACTTTGATCAGCTTGTGGGTATTTTCCTGATTTACAGCAATTCCTGACAAATTCCTCTTTTATCACTATCTCTGCTCCATAAAATGCTGTGGTTCTAAATGCTCCCAGCAGATCTATTCAAGTCATTTTAATCAATCTGTCACAAAATATCTTAATACAAACTATAATTATGTCATATGCTATCTGTTGATAGGATCAACATGAGATAAATCTAAATTGCTTGAATAAATCAAATAAAACAGCCATATGGAGTGTGGATTCTGAGAGTAATTCAATCTCTAAACTAGAGTCACACAATCTTTTTAACCAATCTGATGAGATAACAAAATTGCTACATTTTATTCTGATGCTTATTATGCAACCTTGTCCAGATTGGGTTCAATAAATTCTAGTTGAAATAAATTTGGTTCTATATTTGGAAATAAAATTGATCAAAGTATGTTATATGCATGTATGAATACATCTCAATGAAACTCACTATCCATATAAATAATGTACACCAATAAAAAAAAGAAAAAAAAACATTCTATACAAGATAGGTACATTTCATTGCCTAGTCATTGAATTCCAACAAGTTCTTATATGACACTGCAAATAATTTGATGATGATATAATAGGAATGAATGGCCCTTGAGTAAGACTTCTAGACTCCTGGGGTTGCCTGTGCCCATGCTGATTGAATCACAGCATAATTCTTGATCAACATTTTACTCTGAATTTTTCTTCTGTATCTACTTTGTTCAAAAGCTGTTAATAAATAAAGATAAAATATAAAAGACAGATAAAATCAGACAGTCTGTTTCTTTATGGAGTTTTAGATGTTACATTCAAATATTTTAATCAGAAACTGAATTGAGATATGTGTCATAAAAAATGGTAAAGCTACTAAGAGAGCCTGTGAGAGAAGTATTTGATCTAGAATTCAAAAAGTGAGAAAAAGATTTTCCTGTGGAAGCAATGATATGAAGAAGAGATACAAATTAACTAGGAAAGAAGGAGGAAAGGATGTTCCTGGCAAAAGCAATGGAATGTGTTGGGGCAGGAGGAAGGCCTGTGAGTGGAATGTAGAGAAAGCCCATGTGTCTGTATCTGATATGCAACATGATACGGGGTGGGACTGGAAAGAAGTTCTCAATGTGTTAATAAAGAACAAGGCAGGTCTTCATACAGAGTGTTGCTTAAGTATGCAAAACAGATTTGGGAAGATGAAATGGAGGCCAATTTGTGAAGCCATTGTTAAAATGGAGTCAGAGATGATTGAATACTGAGTGAAGCTGGTGGTAGTAGAGGTGGAGAGAATGTTTGGATTACAAATAAATTTAAATTGACAGTTCTTGGTGAAGGATTGGATAAGGTGGTGGAGGAGGCATTCCAAAACTTTTGACCTATGTGGCTAAGAAAATGATATTTGATTTACTGAGAGAAGAAATGCTTGAAATGGCTAGTATTTTCAGAGTGGTTTGTAGTGGTGGGAGAAAGTATCATGAGTTGGCTTTAGACATGTTGAATTTGAGAAGTCTTTGAGAATTACAAAACTGGATGTGCTAACACCTGGTAGGAGAAGCTGGAGGTAGAAAAACATTAGATAAGTTGTGAACCTTTTTACTGAGGTCATGATTGAATACAGAGGAGTGGATCAGATCATCTGAAGAGAAAGTAAAGAATGAAGATAGAAAAGGGAAAGTTGGATGGAAAGTGACACTATGTGTACCTGGGCAGGTACACTGCAGAAAAGAGCTCTAGAGAGAAGCTATATGACTTTTCACCCCCAACTATTGTTGGTGAACCAGTAATTTTTATTAGGAATGCTGTATTTGATTAGTACAGACCCTAGCATATATTTAATTCTTAGTAACTATGTAATGAATGATTATATGGGGCAGAGTCTGTTTTTATTTTTCTAATTCAAAATTATAAAATTATTATTATTAGTCATAGATCTACTGCATTGCATTTTGAAGTTGTATGTTGATGTCTGCTTGTTAGAAATTATCAAGTTTAAACTGCGGTTTGACTAAGGATTTAGAAATTATCAAGTTTAAACTGCGGTTTGACTAAGGATAAATTTGATACTATTATTCTTTGAGAATTAGACAAATACACACTTTTACAGGTTAAAAGTAAAACATTATCAATAGACAGTTTGACATTTGTTTTGATTTTAATCTTAAATGTCCCTCAAAGGGCCTGTGTTGAAAGCTTAATCCCCAGCCTGTGGTACTATTGGGAGATGGTGGAACTTTTTAGAGGTGGAGCCAAGTAGAAGAGAGTCCACTGGGGTATGCACCCTAAAAGGGAATATTGCCACCCCTTTCTTTTCTCCTTCTTCTGCTTCCCACCTGCCATTAGGTAAGGAATTTTCTCTCCATGCATTCCCCACCATGTTATTTTAACTTGCTAGCGAGCAAGACACTGATGTGAAACCCCTAACCTAACATCTTCAGCAAAAATAAGCCTTTCCTGAATTTAAGATGATTTTCTCAGGGATTTTATCACAATGACAGAAAGCTGATGGAGTGAGCATTAATACAGATGATCAAAAATAGTTGGGAATATTAATCAATTTCTCTTCCAATTGCTTCTCTGTTTAATCTACTTTTTATAAAAGGCATGTTTATATCTCTGATTAAGACTTCTGGACTTTACATTGTTCTCCTTATTGCTGCTGGAAATTTTTATTGTAAAGAGCATTTGCTAGGTATATAAAAGTTTGTGAACATCATATAATATATCGCTTGTGCCTGTTTAATATTTTGGATTAAATTCTACAATTTTAAATAAGAACAGCATATAACTCTTTGCATTTTTTATTCAAATTTTGTTAATCATTTCTGGATATTTTTTTTAGTTTTGTCTTTTCTTGTCATTTTTCTCAGGTGTTTCCACTCAGGCCCCAATACAAAATAGCATGTATCCCTGGGAATTTTATTACAGGAAAAACACAAAGATAGAGGTTAAACATCTTACCTAGCATTTTGAACAGATCAGTGTTGAAAGGCATTGTTTAGGAGAAGCTATTAAATCAAGTAGATTCATACTCAGGTCAACTTTTAATAGCTAACTTTGTTTTAAATTCTGGGAACTATACCTATGGAGAGTTATCCTTAATGGATCACCCACCTCTAGAGTGTGTAGATAATCCTGACAAGCTTTTATTTCTTCATTCCTAAAAAGTAAGTGTTGTGACTTTTAGTATATACAAGGAATATCCAAGGAATATTAGGTATAAGTGAGTATCCTTTGGGGTGGATTAGAGTACAGTGGAGGTAAATTTTCCATCCATCTGAGGACACATACATTGGTTCAGTGGTACTAGAATTAACAAGCTCCATTCAGCTGAAAGGACACTGAAGGATGGTAAACAGTAGATGATGCTGGGCTGCTACTGCTTTCTACCTCAAGTTTACATGGATCTCAGTAGTGAACACTGTGGTACACCCCTAGATCTAACTTAGTGCTGAAAACACATTCTTTGGGTTTGTGAGTGCTAGAACCTGACAGCTCCTTGCTCAACTCTTCTGTGAGAATTGCCCTGGACTTCATGGAGCTGCTTTTTCTAGAGACAGCCCATATCCAATAACTACTCAAAGTAGGGTTATAAAGAATCATTCTCCTTGCTTCCATTCATAAACACTTTTCAGAGCTTCACTTGGCATTGACTAAATACAAATTTTCTCTTGCCCAGTACTGCTTTTAATACTCTGTGGCAGGTAGTGATTTTGAGGGTTTGGCCTAAGACAATTCCTGCATGCAAATCTCTATTTTGAAGTCTTTTTCTCAGGAAACCTAAATGGCAACACCATTTCCACAGAAATATTAAGCTATAAAGGTTTAGGAAAGACTTCTCTCAGATTTCTAGTGGTGGTCAACTTTCTGAATGTTTTTGAAGGCATCTGAGACAGGAACGAGAGATAAACAATAGTTAAATTTTGCTAGGCTAAGTTACAATCTTGCTTAAGTCTCATAAGATGATAAAATCATAAAATTTAATCTGTTTGTATTGAAATGATTTATGTGTTGTGTGTTAAATTAGCAAAGATTTATCTGTTATGATAAGATATGATCATGATGGAATCACTAAAAGTACAAAGTGGACTTTTATTAAGCCAAACCTTCCACTTACAGATGTTTTTCTTTTCTTTTTTTTCTTTTAATTTCTTTCTTTCTTTTTGGTATGTACTTATAAATGAGTTATGTTTTACTCCTGTAACTTTTGCATAGACTTTAAAGGAGAAGATTTTATGTGTTATGTAAACTTTGTAGTGTCCATTTTAAACACTATATTGAACAACTTAAAAAGTTTTATTTCTGGGACCAAAAAAAAGTGAAAATTTTAACTTTTGAAAGCACTGGAAAAAAATGAATCAATTTAAAGAAAAGTGTAAAATGTTAACCCTGCAATGAGTACTATCTCCTACAGAGGGGTAAATGGTAATTTAAGTAGTAGAATTTGAGTAAAGATGCAAGGGATGGGCTGCATAGAAGTATTTTCTCCACATTTCCTTAAATTTGGACATAATTACTTTTCTTGAACTACCTTGATTTTCAAAACAACATTTTGAAAATTAGAAAATGAATTCATACCTCACTGGCTAGACCCTACTTTTTTGAATTGTTAAATTTGACAATCCTATTTTGAAATTTTCATGAATTTACTCAATATATATTCATTGAGTTTCTAGTATATACCATCTACTGTGCTAGATAGATGATTACTTTTCTACTTTTTCAGGAATATTAATGTTAAGTTTATGAAATTTGTGGGCTTTTGCTTTAATAAAAGAATTTAAGGGGAAAATATTTTTATGGCAATGCCACAATATAAAACATTCTTTTAATTATGGATTGGACATTTTAGCAAGTGATACTGAGCAGATATTAGGCAACAAAATGCCTTGAGGCTGATGATAACTGGAAATTAAAAAGGATGATCAATTTACCTGCATATAGTGAAAATAGCTACATGGATTGGTAGAAATCAAAGGGAGATGAGCTTACAATTACAGGCTTTCTAAAATTACTTATAAGGGGACTCAGAAATATTTATTTTCACAGGTAATCAAAACAAAGATATAGAGGAATTAAGAGATTTAGACAAATATATGTTGCCATTTATTTCAAAAATTCAAAGAAATCAATCTTTGAGTCCAAGAATTTTCTCACTCTGTTAACTGGATCCTCCTATTTCACAATTTTGCCTAGAGCCAGCCCTGAGGAGACCTACTTTCTATGAGAACAGGGCTAACCCACTATTGCCAGGGACATTTTATATGGATTTTCTGTTTTTCCCCATGTATGCAGTGGAAAAGAATAAAATGTTTTCACAGTATATGACAGAAATTGTTCAAGTTCTTGTTCTATATCTTATTGGACAAGCTTCTTTATGTGGGACACTTGTCCAAACAGAAACATTATTTGTTGCATTGGACCTTTTATTATTTTTAAACCTACTGTTAAAAGAATTATTTCTGTGTCAATCTTTCGCATAAAACCCAATTGATCCAGCATTTAAAAATGACTTGTGTTTATTTAACTATTCTCATTCAGTTACTATGTAAAATATACCAAATGAATTTTTCATATGTCCAAATTGGAAAATATTTTTTCCTAATAAAGTACAGAGAAATCAATAAATGCTTACATGGGATAATACTGTCTATTTCTTCAGTATCATCTGAAGAACTTCTATGAAAGTATAATGCATCTCTAAATAAAAAAATAGTTACACTGATTCCATGTTTTGTGTTCATGATGTATCATAAATTGTGAAGACATACATGTGATCAATCACCTTGTTATGATTTTTTTCTTTCTTTCTTTGGGTTCCTTGTGGGGCAGTGTAATGGCTATTAACTTTAAAGGCATTATGTCTTTTCTTAAACTCCTGGTGCAACATATTTGATATTAAAATGAATGTATAAGAAATCTTTTTTCCTTAAGGAAAGTAGATATTAGGGGAAATAAATCAGAAACTAATTGAGATAATAATTCATAGACCATTTAGAGAATTCTTGGACACTTGATATTGAAAAAATCAAAAAGATAAACCTTCCTTCCTCTGTGCCCTTTTTCTTGTCCTTCTTTCTGTCCTATGTTTATTGAATGTTTGTTACCTGGTCTTGAAATTTTTCAGAGTAATTGAAGAGGGAGATATACTATAAAATAATTAAAGAATGATATAATAAATGTTCTACAATTCAGAAAATAGTAAAGAAAGAGGAGTAAATACAATAGCCTTTCATTTTCCTTTGAGTTTTAAAAAAAATTTTATTTCTTACATACATGACAATAGTGGAATGCATTGCAATCAGTTTTAAGGCAATTATATCATAAACAGAGAGGTTAAGAAAATATAAAGAAAAGCACATTTTCTATACTTTACTTGAACTGGTAAAATTATGACATTTGTGTTAGCATAGTATTACCTGGAATGACCCCTAAGAAAAGCTAATATAGAGGCCATTAGGTGGAATCCCACCAGCCAAGCCCACACGGACCCTTGGGCCGAGCACGGGTTCTCAGAAGGGGAAGGAAGCGGTACAGTCCCATCCCCCACAGCGGACACTCCGCCGAGGCAGTCAGCGGCCACCATCCGGGAAAGCTGAAGGATACACCGCCACTCTCCTTCAGAGTGCGACATCAAAACAGGTCGGTGTCATTCAGCTCACCCCCCAGACAGCGGGAATTCGCATAAAATCTCTCCTAGGCTTGCCGGGAGAGGGAGTATCAAGCTGAGCCTCCATACAGGCTAGGGGGAAACCAGAGACACCTGACCTCCAACCCCTCCTCCCAGTAGCAGCCAAAAGGAAACCTGGCTAGCCAGCGCTGGGGGAGGGGCAAGCAGAAAAAATCAAAGTGATAGAGTGCCAGGGATCCCAGCAGCCTGCAGCAGGGCCCGG